>NW_024870681.1:1942500-2652500 GCF_019054845.1 Dipodomys spectabilis | reverse complement strand
GGATAAAACATCAGAAAATGCCTTTTTTTTCATTACTGAGGATTGAACTCAGAGCCTCACACTTTACCACTGGAGCCATGCTTCCATCCCTGGAAAATACCTTTTATGGATATGTGTAAGATAGGCACATTTCTTAACTGGATAAGTAAAACAACCACAAAAATGGACACAATTAACATTAAGAACTAAACTTTACTGAAAACTAGTGGATGGAACTGAGATTTAGCTTAATGGTACATACTTAAGTGAATGAGGCCCTGTTTTTGATCCCTAGCACCACTAAAAATAATTAATTAAAAAATAGTGTTTAAGGAAGACAATTAAAATAAATGCTTTAGTTGCTTTTTTTCAGACAGGTCACTTGAAACTCATCCATTGTTAGTGATATTGTAAATTTATAAAACCACTTAGGAAAACGGTCCATTTCCACTAAAACTAAATATGTAACTATAATGACTCAGCAAGAGTTTAACCACCTAAGCAATCAAAGGAAATGAGTACATATATCCACCAAAAGACATGTACAAGAATGTTTATAGCAACTTTATTAATAATAGCTAAAAATTTAAAGAATGCAATTATGTGCCATCAGTACACTGTATGAATGTATTGTGTTATATTCCATGTATAAAATGCATTAACTGTGAAAAAGATGAACCATTGATCTACTTAGCAACATCATAAATTTCATAGGCCTACCAATATGAGAGAAACAGTACACAAAAGACTTCTCTCTATCTGTTTTAATTTGTGTAAGGTCCAAGTGCAGGCAGAATAAATATGGTGACAAAAATGAGAGTAGTACAGAAAAGTTACAACTGAAAAACAGCAAGGGCCTTTCCTAGGATGTTAAATGCTCAATTTCTTGACTAGACTTGGATTTGGATATAAAAATTCATCAGATTTTGCTCTTAAGATTTGTGTAGGGGCTGGGAAGGTGGCTCAGTGGTAGAGCGCTTGCCTTGCATGCCTGAGGCCCTGGGTTTGATTCCTTAGTACCACATAAGCAAAAAGAAAAAAGCTGTGGCTCAAGTGGTAGAGCACTAGCCTTGAGCTGAAGAGCTGAGGGACAGTGCCCAGGCCCAGAGTACAGGCCCCACGACCAGACCCCCCCCCCCAAAAAAAAAAAAAGATTTGTGTATATTATGTTACATCTCTATTAAAAATTAGTGACAATGTAGTCTCTGTCTTACTGACTATACTAGAGGTGAGTTCTGGTTTCTTTATTTTTGAGTCCTTGGCATAGTAGAAACTGAGTAAATGTTCTGTGAGTGGGTGATTAAAATTCTTAATCATATTAACCATTTTATAATCCACTATGGGGGTTAAAATCTTATAAAGCAGCTAACACAATGAAACTTTGTCCAATTCTTAAAGTTGTTGAGAAATGTCCTGAGATACTATTTGGTAGTGACCATCATTTAAAGATGCAACTTTAGTTCATGTTTTAATTAGATAAATTCTGCTTACTTTCTTTGCATTTGACATCTTTTAAAGAATCAGTGGTATTTTGGGATTATTTTGAGTCTTTACTAATGTCATCTTATTACATAATAGGTATATCTTCTGTACTTTTCTTCCTCAAATAATAATGGGATTATAGAGAAACCAACTCCAGCTATGTTAAATTATATTAGAAATGTTAAGTCAGGGGTTGAAAGTATGGCCCAGGTGGTAGAGCCATCTTGAGTTAAAATATCAGATACTGAGTTCACGTCCTGGTTTTAGATGAAAAAAATAAAAGAGGGAAATGTTACATCTCTGTGTGTGTGTGTGTGTGTGTGTGTGTGTGTGTGTGTGTGTGTGTGTGTGTGTGCATGTGCGTGTGTGTGTGTGTGCGCGCGCGCGCGTGTGTGCGCGCGCGTGCCAGTATTAGTGCTTGAATTTACCACCTGACCCTCTTGCCCAGCTTTCTTTTTTACTGGTCCTAGGACTTGAACTCAGGGCCTGAATGCTGGTCCCTGAGCTTTTTTGCTCAAAGCTAGCACTCTACCACTTGAGCCACAGCTCTGCTTCTGACTTTTTTGGTGCTTGATTTGGGATAAGAATCTTACAGACTTTCCTGCCCAGTCTGGCTTTGAACCACAGTCCAGAGAGCTCAGCCTCCTGAGTAGCCAGGATATGCAAGCATGAGTCACTGGCACCTGACTAAGAAACCCCAGCTCTTTTAAATGGGACTCATGCAATAAATTTGAAGCTAAAAATGCTGCTAATGTTTTTCTTGCTTGCTCATTTACATTATTTTTCAGATTACTGGTTCATTTCTGCTGGTCAGAGTTCTAGTTTTGCAGGTCTCTGATAAACATCTTATGAATACAAAGGACACAAAACAACAGGCATAAAAGAATTCCAGGCAGAATTTAAAATACTGTACCATTGACGCTAACAGTCAAATGCCATAGTGTAAATGTCTAACCTTGTTTTATATGACTTTTCTACAAAATGCCTCATCAAATATGAAATAAGAAAGCTTCATTCTTCTCTCTCAAGGTTTAAAATGTGTGGCTGTCACTTTATTCTAGATAACCTCTAATTACAGAAGATGGATTTGAAGTGTAAAATAGCTGTGTCTAATGGACGCTGTCATTCAGTGTGTTCTGTTTTCCTCCAAGACAGGATATGTGTTGTTCAGATAAGGGTCGGAGTCCAAAAGATGTCAAGTAAAACACTAATTTCTAACTGCCTTCCTTAAGCTTCAACTATAATTTATGTAAATTTGCAACACTATCTAATTATAGGTTTTTAAATATATAAGAATAAAATTATTTATTTTTATATAAAATTATCTTTGAAGAAACTAAAAACCCTGTTTTCTAGAAATACCAAAATTTTAAGTATAAATAAAAAAATTTTTTTTTGTGACACTGAGGTTTGAACTCAGAGCCTTATATTTGCCAGGCAGATGTTGTACCACTGAAGATACACTGCTGTACTCTTTTTGCTTTTGTTAATTTTGGAGATAGGATCTGAAGTTCAATTCTGGGCTAACCTAATCTGGGATCCTCCTTTTATGCTTCTTCACATAGCAGTGATGATAAGTACATGCACTATGCTACAATATTGGTTGAGCTTGAGGCTGGGTCTCTAGAACTTTGGCCCTGGGCTAGCCTTGAACCACAACACTCCCTAGTTTCTATACTTGTTAATTCAAAAATGAAATATAAATGTCCTTTTAAAAATCATCTAAAGTGTTTTAGAATCTCTATGATTAACTAGTTTGGTTTTGTTTTAGAATCTCTATGATTAACTAGTTTGGTTTTTTTTTTTGGTCCAGTCATGGGGCCTGAACTCTGGGCCAGGGCGTTGTCCCTCAGCTCTTCAGCTCAAGGCTGGCGCTCTACTACGTGAGCCACAGCGCCACTTCTGGCTTTTTTCTTTTTGCTTATGTGGTGCTGAGGAATCGAACCCAGGGCCTCAGGCATGCAAGGCAAGCGCTCTACCACTGAGCCACCTTCCCAGCCCTCTATGATTAACTAGTTTTAAAGTCAATAATAGAGCTTTTTTATTAAATCAAATTTTAGCTTAATAAAATAAATTTAATCTAAAATTTTGAACTGAGAAATATGTGGCTGAAAAAAAAAAGACCTTCAAAATGAACAAGGTTTTTTGCACAAGTGAATTGCAAGAAGAAAAAGAAATAGAAAAGAAAATTTTATGTTAAAACTTAAAGGGCAATAATTGGAAAATTATAATATGTAAATCTTATTTCCTGATTTAGACTAATCAAGTTTTTATTTACATTAATAAATTAAAAGTTTGATTGATGGCTATTTTTTTTAATTTAATTTTTTTGTGAACATACTGTACAGAGGGGTTACAATTACATGGGCAGGATAATGCGTACATTTCTTATCAAGCATTGCAGCCTCCTCCTTTGTTTACCCTTCCCATCCCTTCCCAACCTCCCCCCCCATTCTCCCTCCCCCCCCCCCCCCCTGCACCAAATAATGGCTATTTCTTAGTATTAAAAAAAAGAAAAAAGGCAGGCACCAGTGATTCATGCTTATAATGCTAGTTACTCAGGAGACTAAGATCTGAGGATCATGGATCCAAGCCATTCCAGGCAGGAAAGTTCAAGAGACTCCTGTCTCCAGATAATCACCTCCCAAAAAGGCAGTGGCTCAGCTGGGCGCCACTGGTGGCTCACACCTGTAATCCTAGCTACTCAGGAGGCAGATCTGAGGATCACGGTTCAAAGCCAGCCCAGGCAAGCAAAGTCTGTGAGACTTTTTTGGGGGGGGGGGGGGTCCCAGTTGTGGGGCCTGAACTCTGGGCCTGGATGCTGTCCCTCAGCTCTTCAGCTCAAGGCTAGCACTCTACTCCTTGAGCCACAGCGCCACTTCCGGCTTTTTTTTTTGCCAGTCATGGTGCCTGAACTCTGGGACTGGGCACTATCCCTTAGCTCTTCAACTCAAGGCTAGTGCTCTACCACTTCAGCCACAGCACCACTTCCAGCTTTTTCTGCTTATGTGGTGCTGAGGAATCGAACCCAGGGCCTCATGCATGCAAGGCAAGCACTCTACCACTGAGCCACCTTCCCAGCCCTCATCCTGAAGATTACTGCAGAAAGTCAAACACTCAGAACCAGATACAAGGAAGGCAATCACACAACCAGCAGTTTTACGCTGGCATCAGGCATCTTCCTCTTACTCAGTCTTTCCATACCCAGCAATATATGGGCATTCTTCATCTTACACTGTCTACTTGTATATGGTTCAAACCTTAACAAGATGTTACATTAAAAATCAAGATAAAAGTTAGAAAATTTGAACCTGATTTCCTGCTGGCCTCTTCTCCGTCCTTTGAGCCAGACATTTCTCATTAGCCAGATAGGTTCAGATTCTCAGGTGTGACACCACAAATAGGACTTATAGCCTAATAGCTGTTATGGATTTATGCTGCTTTTTTTTAAAAAAAAAAAAAATTGAAATGAGATTTAAATTTGAGATACCTGGTGACTTCTCTGAACTTGAATAAAACCTATACTGCCTCATATGATTTAACGATACTTTGTATATTTCCTATCTTCCTCTACTTTATACCAGTCTATCTTCTTCTTACCCACTATATTCCATAAGCATTTTTCTGTTTCTGTAAGCAGCCTCAGCATTTTCACATTGCCTGCCTGCATATTGAGTGGCCAACTCTTACCTAGTAAAAATACTGTACAGGGGGGGTTACAGTTACATGAGTAAGGTAACTAGTACATTTCCTTTAGAATATTGTTACCCTCTCCTTTGTTTTTCCCTACCATCCCTTCCTCCCCACCTCTCCAAATTCCGCCCTCCCCCCCCAGCTTTTAAGTCTTCAAATGTTGTTAGGCATACATTTAGGCATACATTTTTCTTCATCGTAATAGATGTTGTAATTATATATTTGTGTAATAACTTATTTACTTCATGTTTTCCTCTCTTTTAAGTCATGCAAACAGGGATGATACCTGTTTTGCTCATCAGTATAATTCAAGAGTTTACCAGTGAGCCCATCAGAAGAATGTGTATACCCATGCCCCTCATTCTCATAAAGCAACAGTAATTCCTAAAAATAGGACACTTCAGCTAGGCGCCAGTGGCTTACACCTTTAATCCTAGCTACTCAGGAGTCTGAGATCTGAGGATCGTGGTTCAAAGCCAGCCCGGGCAGGAAAGTCCATGAGACTCTTATCTCCAATTAACCACCAGAAAACCGGAAGTGGCTCTATGGCTCAAATGGTAGAGTGCTAGCCTTGAGCTGAAGAGCTGAGGGACAGGGCCCAGGTCCAGAGTTCAAGCCCCATGACTGAAAAAATAAAATAAAAAAAAAAATAGGGCATTTCTTTCAATACTCTCTGAGCAAGGATTTTGGTTGCATATAGTATAGCATAGTTGCCTCTTGCATTTTGGATTAGCTTGAATTGTTTTTTAGGCAATTGTTTACAAACTCAATGAGACTATGGTTCTTGACTGATTCACTTAATTTCATTGGGCAATTGTAACTAAGCTTTTAATCATTAAAGAGTTAACAGCATTTACTTGAATTTATGTGGAATTTATTTCCTTTTCCTCTAAATTTGATTTTTTTCCCTTTCCTCAGGTACTCTCTGCCCTTGACATACTCCAGCCTCCACACATTGACTATTTTGAAGAAATGTATCCTAACCAGGGAATGTGGAAGAAGACCATTTTTTAAGTTAATTTGTTCTTCTAGAACCTTTTTGGGGATTCATACCTTGAACTATATTAAATCTCATCTTTGCAGAAGTTGTTGAGTACTTGAAACCAGGTAATTTTGAAATTCCAAATATCTAGCAGAGTTCAGTATTATCAACATGTCCTGTGATAAGTCTACAGAACAGCTGTTGACATCTGAACAATAACCTTGTAGGATAAATACTACTATCCCATTTTGTAAATCAAACCATACAGCCATGTTGTAGCAGAACCTAATGAAGTCATAATTGCCTGTCAACTAAGAAACATACTGCCTTTCCCTATAACACTTGGGGTATGGTGAAAATTAAAGAGATAAAATAAGTTAAATGACCTCTCGTAATAATTAGTAGGCTGTCATTTGCCATGGAATAATGGTGGTAATAATGATGATGGTGGTGATAATAGATATTATTTATATAGCTTTTGTGCATGCCAGATGACTCTGAATTCTGTACACAAAGGAGTTTGTTTGGTCCTTATAACAACCCTCCTGGAAGGGTGCTGTTGTTCTTATTGTATAGAAAAGGAACAAAAGGTAAGAAACTTGACAAGATCACTGAGCTAGGATGTATTTTGGACTAAAATTCAATTCTAGACAGTTGGACTATGTAGTTTCTTGTTTTGGACACCTACTTATATGATAGATCCTCAAACATTCTCCTGTTTTTACTATTCTTGTCTTAAAATAGTGTGATAGGTATCATGAATAATAATGAACTGCAAATAATGCATAGTAACTAGCTTCTGGAGCTGTATGGAAAAAAGGGGGGATTTCTTAATTGCCTAAAAAACAATTCAAGCTAATCCAAAATGCAATGGTATTCCTAAGCAAAGTGTCACCAGCTTCCATTCTGCAGTTAAAGCCTTAAGTGGAAGATAGGGAATCCTAAATCATTTTGTTTGATAAGCAAGTTCATGATCATGCCATTTCTTCAGCCTGGAGCCTTTTATTAATACTTTAGGTCTATTACTACAAATGGTAATTCGTATAATAGATTCTTTTTTCTGATTCAGCAGTGAAATAAAGGAAATTTTCATTCTTACACAGGTGTTAGATAATTCCATTCTGGACAATTATATTTTATAATTTCCTTAGAAACTGGTAACAATTAAAACCTTCCCAGAGAGGAAGAGAACAAATAGCTTTAGCTGGTTAGGGAATTGGGAAACCTTATAAGGTAGGTTACTGATCCACACAGCTGGGAAGCTTTGGTTAGATAAACCTGATCTCTTAAGTGCTATAATCCTTAGTGATATTTTAGTCCACTAGTCCTTTATGGATTTAATCTTTTTACACAGTACACCTGTAAGGGCCCAACCTTGCATGTTGCAAAGAAAGGACTGTCAACTTGACCAGCTCTTGTCTGATAAGACTATCTGATATTTTGGGTCATGCCAAATCTTTCTGATATGACCATTATTCAGAAAGTACAAAATTTGGCCAGGCACACTTGTAAAATCTCAGAATTTGGGAGGTGAATACAAAAGGATCATGAGTTTGTGCCCAGTCAGTGCTACCTTGTGACAGTCTATCTAAATAAATAAATAAGTAAATCAAAAAGTACAAAATTTACCTAAGGAGCTAAGAGAAAAAGAATTAAGAAAGTGAAAAAGTTCTGTTTTTCCTCAACTTATAGTGGTAGCCACTGAGGAGAAGACTAATTATTAATAGTATATAATACTTGCCTGGATCCTTGCTGGAGGAAGGAAAGTGCTGATGGGAGTGGGTAGCATTTACTTAACTTAGCAGAAATGCCTTCCTATACCCAGCCAAAAGCTACCTTCTGTAATCTTAATTGTGAAATAAAAATCCATGTACTTGAAAGTAATCTATCAGCATGTGTTACTGTTTCAATCTCTTTCGAAAAGAAATTGCTAAAACAAAACTTTTAAGTTAGAAGAAATATTCCTTATTAAGTATGAATTTTATTATATTGTAGGTTGTATCAGGAATTCCAAGACCACACACAGGTTTGATCACTAAAAGGACTCAAAAGCCATTATTCTCATTTATATTTTATTGCAGCAAAAAGATTGCAGATTAAAATCAGCAAAGTATGGGTTGGGAATGTGGCTTAGTGGTAGAGTGCTTGCTGAGCATGCATGAAGCTCTAGGTTCAGTACCACATAAACAGAAAACGTCGGAAGTATTACTGTGTCTCAAGTGGTATAGTACTTGCCTTGAGCAAAAAAGAAGCTCAGGGACAGTGCCCAGTCCCTGAGTTCAAGCCCCAGGACTGCCAAAGGGAAAAAAAAATGTCAGCAAAGGAAAAAAGATTCACAGGGCCTCATATGAGTTTGCAGATATCCTTTTCTAGTAGAATTATATAGAAAGGACTTAGTTCTCTCGGTAATTATGGGCAAATGTTACCACCCAAGCAAGCTCACCTAAGCCTTGGTGTTCAGTAATTACATTGTGGGTCAGTTCCTTAGGCACAGTGCTCTCAAGTGACTGACCTTAGCTACTTAGTTTCCAGCCTTACTCCCCTTCACCCCTCTCCCCAGCTGGAATGAATACAGCTTAGTCCAAAGCCTTAGATAAACAAACACAGGTGTCCACCATGAATCATATTGCTAGCATCAATTTATATGTCCTGACCAAACCATAAGTATACTAAGATACTTTTTCCATTTAAGAAATTTGGTAAATATGAGTATATTAAATAAATGCTAAATATATTTAAGTTCTCTCCATTCAACACTTTTTTTTTTTGGCGGTCGTGGGGCTTGAACTCTGGGCTTGGGCACTGTCCCTGCGCTCTTCAGCTCAAGGCAAGCACTCTACTCCATTCAACACTTTATTAAATATATTTTGTCTTATAATTCAAGCACAAATTATGTCAAGCATTAATTTTATGTAGTTAGATTTGTCATTCTTTAAAAAAAATCCTGTGCGTGCCAGTGGCTCATACCTGTAATCCTACCCACTCAGGAGGCTGAGATCTGAGGTTCACACTTTGAAGCCATCCTGGGCAGAGTTAATAACACACTCATGTCTAATTAAGCACAAGAAAAGCTGGAAGTGGAGCTGTAGCTCAAGTGGTAGAGCACTAGCCTTGAGCATAAAGAGCCCAAGGACAGTACCCAGGCCCCAAGTTCAAGCCCCAGGACTGGTACAAGAAATCTTATGTGTGCTTCCATAAAATAGGAATGCTCAATCACCAGACTTCATTGTACCTGAGAAAGGCTTAATTCATCATTGTATCAATTATTTACAGAAGAAAGTTAGCGTGAGCAATGTATGTGGTTTAGTAACTGGTTGTAGCTAATGTTAATCTATTTTATTAGTTAGCAAAATGTTTCTGTGCAATTCATCTCCCTGGAATTGTTCATGAATGTTCACGTAAAGAACTTTTGTCATAAAATATTTATGGAAACTTCTAATACACCATTTATTTAAATACTTTTTAATTTTGTCTCAGAACACTTTTTATCTTCCAGACTAAAAAAATTAAGCACTATGACTTTGCCATAAGTTAGCTGACTATGGTTAGAAAAATCCTTCAAACCTAAACTTCAATATTCTTGTTTTCTGACTTACAATATTTAGCTGTATGTAGAACCATACAAAGAAAAAGAAAGGTAAGTATTTTCAAGTGGGTATCATTTGGAAAACTTGGGTCCTTTTTATGTAAAAATGAACTACACCTGCACTGCCTGGACTATCAAATACTTTTAAGAAGGAATGTTTTAGCTTGGAAGGTAGGATACTAAGAATTTTGTGTCGTAGAACAGCTATTAGATGAAAGAACATAACTGCCTTAGTTACATGTATGCTCTGCTTTTGCTTTTTCTTTCAGTGTCCTAAATGAGAAGTTTTTTTTTTGTTTTTGTTTTTGTTTTGTGTTTGTTTTTTGGTCGTGGGGCTTAAACTCTGGGCCTGGGCACTGTCCCTCAGCTTTTCAGCTCAAGGCAAGCACTCCATCACTTGAGCCACAGTGACACTTCCGGTTTTCTGAGTGAGTTATTGGAGATAAGTGTCTCATGGCCTTTCTTGCCCGGGATGGCTTTGAACCATGATACTCAGATCTCAGCCTCCTGAGTAGCTAGGATTATAGGCATGAGCCACCAGGCACCCAGCTGAAGTTTTGTGTTTTTACCACAGAAGATTCCTCCAGTTTCTCTTTGTCTGAAAAATAAGAAAACACATTACCTAAAACACAAACATATTAAAGATTAATATGAACTCAAGTTAAAAGTAAGAATTCTAAGCCAGGCACCAGTGGCTTACACCTGTAATCCTAGTTACTCAGAAGGCTGAGATCAGAGGATCACATTTTGAAGCCATCCTGGGCAAGAAAGTCTGTGAGACTCTAAGGTCTACTAAACTACCAAAAAAAGTCAGAAGTGGAACTGTGTCCCAAGCGGTAAAGCCCTAGCCTTAAGCAAAAACCCGTGCATGCGCGCGCGCACGCGTGCGCGCGCGCGCACACACAGACACACACACGGATCCAATGTAATATTTGTCCATATGAGCAGGTTTCATGTCAAAAACATGCTATACACTTTACATATGATTTTGGATAATTGGTTCTTTTATCCTTTTCTTTTTTCTTTTAGATGACTGTTGTGTCTTTGTATATTCATGGGTTTCATGACCAAAATTCAACAGTCCATAGATGGAAATTGTTCAGGAAAAATAATTGTATCTTGTATCTGTATTGAGTATGCACAAATTGTATGTGTGTGTGTGTGTGTGTGTGTGTGTGTGTTGTCAGTACTGAGACTTGAATTCAGAGCCTGTGCTCTCACTCAACTTTTTCCCTTGTCACTGGCACTTTACCATGGACAAAAAGTTTGAGAATCTCCATGTTAAGCAATAAAAGCTGGGATAGTCTTATGTGCTTATCATTCTAGCTGTTTGGGAAGGATCATGGTCCAGGACAGCTCAAGAATAAATACAAGATTCAGTCTCAAAATAACCAAGACAAAAAGGGTTGTGGCATGGCTCAAGTATTAGAGCACCTGCCTCATAATCATAAAGCCTTGAGTTCAAATCTTAGTGCAAATACACATGGGCAAACATTTTATACCAGGAGATGTCTTCAAATATAGTTGAATAGTTAGTATCATTTTGGAAAATGTAGAGTTCTGTATTTTGATATAATCAAGTATTCAATAATCTGCTAGGGTATAGTATTTATGCAATTAATCATATCTCCGTAAAGACTCTAAAACTCTAGTAATATATGATTATATCAGTGTATAACAGAAATTTTGTGTGTGTGTGTGTGTGTGTGTGTGTGTGTGTGTGTGTGTGTACTAGGACTTGAGCTCAGGGCCTGAGTTTTATCCCTTAACTTTTTTGCTTTGGGCTAGTGCTCTTGCCACTTGAGCCACAGCTCTGTTTCCAGCTTTTTTGCTAATTAATTGGAGATAAGAGTCTCATAGGTACTCCTCTTTGGGGCCTCTCTCTGAATGGAGTGCTTCTTTTCACTTTCAAATAAACTTACTGTTTAAAAAAAAAAAAAAGGAGGCTGAGATCTGAGAATCCTGTTTCAAAGCCAGCCTCGGCAGGAAAGCAAGTCTCATGGACTTTTTTTCCTGAGCTGGCGTTGAACCATGATCCTCAGATCTTAGGCTCCCAAGTAACTAGGATTACAGGCATGAGCTATCAGTCTCCAGCATAGTTTGGGTTTTGAAGTACCATGTTCTTTTTTAATTTCTTTTTTTAAATTGTTCTTTTAAGCAACCAAAAATAGAATGTTTAAATTATAACTGTTTATATATCTGAATACCCCAAGCATAGATTTATCTCCATCTCAGGTATGGAAGAAGCAGTTTTATCAAAACCTCTGTATCAGCTAGCCTTTTGTTTTCATCATTCCTTACAATATATCAACCTAGAAATTACATTATTGTTTAACCATCATAAAGACTGTGTGTTTATTTCTGAGTTGAAAGGTTCACTTTTAATGGATTACATTTTTTTTTTCAATTTTTACTTTGGGTTTCTATTAGGAAAGCTGGATGAAAACAGTTTGGTATTTCATTACTGTGTGCCCACTGATATTTAATCCCAGAGAAACCAGTTCTAATTGTTTGATTGGAAAATGGTGTTTATTTTGTTTCAGTCAGAACTCTGCACATAATAAGCCCCCTTCTCACAAAGCACGGGATATTTATTGGGATTGAAATTAAAATTTAATTTGTTTGGGGCAAAGCTTAGCTTTAACTTGATTTTTATGGAGAATAATATAGGAGGTATAGGTCTTCTATGTTAATAGTTCATCCTAAACTTGGTAGAAATGAGACATCTAATGGGTGACCATACATCTTAGTTTGCTGGAACAGTCTTGGATTTTACCAGATATGTCTTTCAATCTCAAAAGTATTACTCCTTGTTTGGATGACATGCTTATTTGTCTTTTTTATTGTTGTTGTTTTGTTTACATTTTTTGAAACAAAGTCTCACTGTGTAACCAGGCTGACCTCAAATTTGCTATCCTCCTGCCTCAACTTCCCACATAGTGAGATTACAGGCTTGCACTACCTTGTATGGCTGTTTGATGACAAGTTTGGGTAATACAGTCAGTGTTTAAACAGCAGTCTCTTGCATAAAGATAGCAAGGAAACCTCAGTGTCAGTACCATCCAGTTAAATACTCTGATGTTGTAAAGTATTTCCATAACCTTCAGAGAATCAAGAATCAGATGACATGTGTGTGTGTTTGTGTGTGTGTATGCGTGTGTGTGCGTGCACGTGCGCATGCGTGTTGCTCTCTACAGTAGTAGTAACATCAAGAACCAGAAATCCAAATCCTAGAAGTTTTAAAGGCTTTCATATTGGTAAGCATTTCTTACTAATTAATTCCATAAACACAATCACCCGTGATTCCTGAACTAGGAATTTTTGTCTGATTTGCTCATCATTATATTCTTAAAACATAAGAAAGGCCTGACATACAATCAGTACAAAATGTTTTCTTGTTAAGTAAAACTGCCCTCCATGTTTATAATCTTGTGTAAGACACAGTTACACAGTCAGATAAACAATAATTATAATATAGGTTGGAAAGTATGATGATTTTAAAAATAAGGTTTTTGAGAATACTTGGGGTGGGGGGGGGGGGTTGTGTTAATTTTGTCTTTCCTATTTCAGTTTTCCAAACTGGATTACTTGGAAAACATTTAGTGATTTAAAAACAAATTTGATTTACCTAGTATCACCAGTCCTAGCTTTTTTAATCTGAAGCCTAAGGCAAATACAGAAAATGGTAAAACTAATGAAAAGCAGGTGCAACAATGAAGAACAACTCAATTTGTAAGGTAACCACCATTTTGTTACTGTCTGGTTTACCTCGTTTACTAATTTGGCCAATATTTTTTGGTCAGTCATGGGGCTTGAACTCTAGGCCTGGGTGCTGTCCCTCAGCTCTTCAGCTCAAAGCAAGCGCTCTACCACTTGAGCCACAGTGCCATTTCCGGTTTTCTAAGTGGTTTATTGGAGATGAGAGTCTCACAGTTTCTTGCCCGGGCTGGCTTTGAATCACCATCCTCAGATCTCTGCCTCCTGAGTAGCTAGGATACAAGGGGTGAGCCACCGGCGCCCGGTCATGGCCAATATTTAATGCTGGTAGGTATGTGGATACTGTGCTAATTTCTTAATGCACAAAAAAATGAATTGCATATTTAACTTCTTAAAGAAATTTAATATTGTTGCACAGTAATATATCCAAAACACTTTACTTACACATTTGCCTTAGCTCCAAAGGCAAGAAACTAGTCCCAGGTCACTTGTAAGTAACACCTGTTGTTGTCTAATGAAGCAGGCTGGAAGTACTCTACAGATAAGGTAAGAAATAGCTATCATATGTAGCAGGATGTGCCAAAAGAAGGTAGACAGGTGGTAGAACTTTAAAAAGAGAGATTACTTTAGAAAGGAAAAATCAAATCAGGAGGCTGAGGAGGAAAAGACATTTTAGATCATAGTTGAAGGATAAGAATTTGGGCAATGATAGATAGTACAGATGGAGTAAGTATCAAGACCAACTTTAGAGAATGATGAGTCATCCAGTGGACCATAAATTTGTATGCACAGATGAGAAAATAGCTTGTTGGGGCCAACTATAGAAGGCTTTGAGTGTTGAACTATAGAAACTGGTCTTTATTCACTAAGCATTGGGAAATCTTTTTTTGTGATATAACAGAAGTATACTTGAAAAATGTAACAAGGGGTTTCATTTAGGATAGTGAAAAGAAGATGCTGTAGAAATGGATAGAGGAATACTTTGTATAACACTGCTTGATGGCACTGAACTATACACTTAAGTGTTTTTAAAAGGTATTTCATCACAATTTTAAAATATATGAATCAAACCTACTATAACAAGGACCAGACTTCCAGGGCTGAGAGGCTCAGTGTTGTGCACCGACAGCTGGAGAAAAGAGTGATGCCAAGATGGATTTTCATGATACTCAGTTTCTTGCCCTTACTTTGGTCCTTTGCCCTCAGCGAAGAGGTTACAGCAGACAGTGAAGTTGCTCATGGTTTAATGAGGATCATAGTTTTCAAACAGTTTTCCAATGGATAGTAACCAAATTTTCTTACAGATTTATAAAAGCAAAAGCTTCTCTGCTCTGTTCTTTCCTTTCTTTCCATTCTCCCAAAAGGCACTGAAAGATATTTCTGTAACTTACAGTTTTCATAGAATAAAATATTTTCAGTAGTCATTTGTATATAAAATTCATACAAATATAGTTATATATTAGTAGGATTTAGTATATTTTCAGTGTTTTCAGGTAAATTCATATTGTCTTACAAAATTTCAAGGGAAGTTTGATTTCCATTCTTAGGTCTATATAGTCCTTTTTGTGTATATGTACTAATAACAGTGTGAACCAATGCAAAGAAATGGCACATGAATATTACAATATTCATTCCATAACTTTTAGAAAGTATACTATGAACCTGTGGATAAGCCACTATATTATATTAGATCATAAATCTAGGCAGAAGAAGCAAATACTTTGTTAGTGGATCCCATTTTTTTCTGCGCTTCCAAGCTGCACACAACTTTTTTGTGTTTCTCCTAGACTCTTGTAGACTTTTGTTCTCCATATGCTTTTTTAGTCTTCTCTATCCTTCAGAATGGTTTCTTTTCAACAACCTTGTTAAAATCTCTAACCAAGCTAACCATGTTATTACAAACCTGTTATTCAACAATTGAGAGACTAAGACATGAAGATTGTGAGTTTGAGGCCAACCTGGGCTCTGTAGGTAGTTGTTGCAACAGTGTCTCCAAAACAAAACCTCTAGCCAGATGTGAACACAGGCAATGGATGGCTCTGGACAGGTAAGAAGCACCTGAAGATTGGTGTGTGGAAAGATTGTCCCAGCCCTCTCTTCATAATGCTGTTGTGCATGTTTTGCCACTAATAATGAGCTATTTAATGACAACATTAGTGCAATTTCATGATAAAGCAGACTGGAAAAATGCTTTTAAGGTATATTTGGGCAGAATAGCATTTGAAACTAAATTGTCTGGACATAGAAGTCAACTTTTTCTGACCTATTCGGGGTAGTGGTTGTAACTTGGGGCCTCATCTTTTGGACAGTACATTAATATTATCTTGGGAATAAGAAGAATGATGTAGTATGTATGACTGTTATGTGAATCTTCTGCTCTCTGAGTGGGTTAAGAGGTAATTGAAGAATTTATCTTTTCATGAGTAAACAAATTTGGAAGCCGGCTGGAAGCTCATGCCTGTAATCCTAGCTACTCAGGAGGCTGAGATCTGAGGATCGCAGTTCAAAGCCAGCCTGGGCAGGAAAGACCATGAGACTCTTGTCTCCAATAAACCACCAGAAAACCAGAAGTAGTGCTGTAGCTCAAGTGGTAGAGCGCTCGCCTTGAGCTGAAGAGCTGAGGGACAGTGCCCAAGCCCAGAGTTCAAGCCCCATGCCCGACCCAAAAAAGAAAAAGAAAAACAAATTTGGAGCAATATAATGTCCCTAATGCAAGTAGAGGATTATTTCTCAATTTTTTCCCTCTGTTTCTAGGTTTTGAACTCAGAATCTTGCTAGGCAGGTGCTTTACCACTTGATCCATACTCTGACCCCCCCTTTTTTGCTTTAGTCATTTTCCCAAATAAAGTCCACATTTTGCCTGGGCTGACCTGGATTGAAATATTCCTATTTATTCCTCTCCCATAGCTGGAATGATAGTGTGTTTCCCCACACCCAGCTTATTGGTTGAGATAAGTTTCACTAACTTGTTTCTAACTTATTTGAGGCTAGCCTCAATCCATGATTCTCCCTGTCTTCATCTCCAAAGTAGCTAGGATTACAGGTCTGAAAAACATCCAGTTTCAATGTTTTTTATATTTAGAAAAATAAGAATGGAATGACTAGAATAGACATCCTTGGCTTTTCTTTTTTATCTTTCCCCTTCCCAGGGTTTGAAACCAAGGCCTCAAGCATGCTAGGCAAGCCCTGTACTATTTGGACCACAACCCCAGCCATATTCTTTGCCTCTTCCTATCTACACTTGTACATATGTGCATTTTCTTTGGAGGGTTATAACAATGGAAGATTAGTAATCACTAGTCTATCATCCACACTTGACAGGCAGCTTGCTTTTACTTTCTCCAGTATGCAATCTGAAGAAAAGGGCTGAAGTTTGAAATAACATTTTTCTCAAGAATGTTCTTATTGCTGTATTACCTGTGTGTTTATAATCTGAATGATAAAGACTCATCCAACAACCTTCTGGAGTATAACAGACAATGTGGAACGACAGCTTTCTGGTTTTTTCTAGTGATAGGATTGATTTTTAGTTGGTTTTACATTGTAATTGATGAAGTTTTAATTTTTGACATCGTATTCAACAAATCAGTTGCTTTAAAAAGAAAAGTAATTTGCTTTTGCCTAGTGAAGAGATTGTTGTGTTCAAACATTTTAACAGAGTGACCTTTTATTCCATTGATTTCTATAGAAAAGAGCAGGCATGCTTCAGAAAAGGTCAGTGATTCTAATTGAAGCTCACACCGATTTTTTTCTGGTTTCAAAGGCACCATGCTTTGTGTTTCAAAGAAAGTGATGACCATTTGTTACAAGAGAACACAGTTCTCTTTACACACATTGCTGTTTTTCCTTCATGCGGAAAGCACTATTTGAAATCATCAACATCCACAAACCAGATTCTTTGTCCATACTTATTGCCTTTACTGTTACCAGATGAGTTTCATATCTGAAATCTAGGCTGAAATTTCCTTTCCTGTAGACTTGATTTTAGAAAGTGTGAGGAAAGAGATTTTATTAAGCTTCACATTTATGGTTGTGGAATTTTTTCCTTTCAATTAAATATGGCAGAATTAGTGATGTTTTAGCTGCTATTCGTGTACTCATAAAGGGAATCCATGGTTTGAGGGTTTAATAAACAGTAATATGCAAGTAAGCAGCAATTCACTGTGTCTTTTGGAAAAGTCACCTGACTCATATTTGTTTCAGCATGTATATAACATTAAAATGAAGGCTTTTAAAAAAAAAATTGTAAGCCAGGCGCCGGTAGCTCCCGCCTGTAATCCTAGCTACTCAGGAGGCTGAGATCTGAGGATCTTAGTTCAAAGCCAGCCCGGGCAAGAAAGTCTATGAAACTATTATCTCCAATAAACCACCAGAAAATCGGAAGTGGTACTGTAGCTCAAGTGGTAGAGCACTAGCCTTGAGCTGAAAAGCTGAGGGACAGCGCTCAGGCCCAGAGTTCAAGCCCCATGACCAACCAAAAAAAAAAAAATTGTAGAGCATTGTGGGTGCTGAAGACTCAGACCTGTAATCTGTCTATTCAGAATGCTGAGATGTAAAGATCATAGTTGGAAATCAGCCCGGGTAGGAAAGTCTGAGATTCTTATCTCTAGTTAACCACCAAAAAGCCAGAAGTAGCCTATAGCTCAAGTGGTAAGAGCAATAGCCTTGCCTAGGCCTTGAGTTGAAGCCCCAGGGCCAGCACACACACACACACACACACACACACACACACACACACACACACACACACACACACACACACACACACACACACACACACTTGTAGAACAGGTGACTAGTAAGGGACCAGCTTAATAAACATTTAATATTGAAATTTAAAAAAATATATAATCTAGCTTAGAGTTGGTTTCTGCCCCATATGAAATGGAGCAACAATGATTAGTTTCTACTATCTGAAATCATTAAAAGATGTTTATAGATAAATTTGGGTTTTCAAAGCTTTCTGTTCATATTCTGTAGGAAATAGTTTAACTATAGTAGGTTCCAGTTTCTTCTCCCAACCCAGCTAAATCAGTTAAGTGCACTTAGTTCTATGCAGTCGTTTTATATGGCATTAATAAGTTTTTATACATCAGTAGCTCATTGTCAATAGAATGTTAAGTGTACTCTTCGGTTCTATTGAGCAAGCAAACCAACCTCCTTGAATTCTGTACTCGAGATAGTTTTTTAACCCAGCAGCTAATTTTTTACACAAGACAATCAGAACTTTTCACACATATGCACAACTTGAGCCACCTAATAATGGTTAGCTATCTGTTATTTAAATGCTTGCTTAGTAGTGCTTCATTGCGGTATATTTAGCAACATCTTAGCAATCTGTAATAATAATTTATTCCTAATAGTTTATAAACTTCCCATTTCTTAGTGATGCTGTGTAATAAATCAGTTGTATTCTTTCTTTTTTGTCTGAGAGGTGGATGGCAAGCCTGAACATAAGATGTTTTCCTTCATCCCATAATCCCAGAGCATTCTTATATTAAGAAATTGACCAGCTAGGTGTCTCCGTTTCATCAGCCTCAAGAACCTTGGTAGCTTCTCTAATAAATGTTATTTGCCAGTCCTGGGCTTGAACTCAGGGCCTGGGCACTGTCCCTGAGCTTCCTTTGCTCGAGGCTATCACTCTACCACTTGAGCCACAGCACTACTGCTTTTTCTGCTTATGTGGAACTGAGGACTTGAACCCAGGGCTTCATGCATTCTAGGCAAGCACTCTACTGCTAAGACACATTCCCAGCCCTCATGAGTACTTAACTCCTTCTTCCCAGGAAGCACATTTAATATGCTGTTCACTAGCGTCACTAAGCCACCCATCCATTCAACTTAGACCTTTCTTACTGACTTTTCCATTGCCAAACCTTTTTTATTAGGTAGAAATTTAAGGTATAATTTTCTCCTCCAGCCTAAATTCCAAGAGCCACTTCCCTTCCTTTGCCCCATATAATAGTATATTATAGATCTCTGTCCCTCTCTGTTTCTCCCTGTCTCTCTCTCTTTCCTTCCCTCTCCCTTTCTCCCTTTCTCCCTCCTCTCTTCCCGTTTGAAAGCCTTTCCTACCTACATATAGATTACCTTGGCTTTAGTGTATTGCAAATCCTAAAAAATAAAAAATCGTTTGAATTTTTTTCTCCTCTGCTTTGAAGAGAGGCACTGTAGTTGGAGCAGTTTAATTCACACCACCTCTTTGAAACACCTGTGTTCAGGTGAAGCCAAAAAAAAAAAAAAAAAAAAAACTAAAGCTTGAATCTGATCTATTCACCTCTCTATTAAAATATAAATATAATCTTTAAAACTTCCCAGCTGGTGGGGATGAAATGCTGTCAAGGCTCTCAAGTATTAAAGGGTGATATTGAATACAAAGCCACGCCTAATTTGGGCTTCTGTATAAAGCCTCAGATCCCCATTATCATCTCCTGAACTACTTAACCTTCTGGTTAACCTTCAGATTATTAGCTGCCTGACATATTTAACTCAGGTGTGAGGTTTTAAAGAGGCTCATGAGACTATTTATTTGATCTTTTCTGTCATATCCAGTGTTCTGTCTTTATTTCTTTTTTTAAGGTTGCTAGACAGTAGGCCTTATGTGTTACATGGAAACCCAGAGGTTTCAGAAGCTTCTATAAATACATCAGACTTGCCTTAATTGGAGGATGTGGGGAATCAGTAGGGCTTTTAACCACTTCACAGACCAGCTGAGACTCCTGCTAGCAACTCAATTTGAGAGCAGTACCTCAGGAAACTTAATAGACTTATTATACGCTAGCACAAATGGGTTTTTTAGCCAGAGTAAAATTTGCTTGTGTACTACCTATTATATGTCTGTGATCTCAGCTTGGACTGTGCATATCATTATTAAATATTTTTCAAGAGCACTAAATTACACTTGGCAATATGTTAAATAATTACATGTTTAATGGGCAATCTTTTCCTCTTACTGATTATATCACATGGAGGTAGAAAGAGAACCAGAAGGTAAGAAATAGGATCAGGTTGAAATAACATTTTTCCAAAGGAAGTATCATTTGAATTTGTGAACTAAGTTTTGGATTTAAGTGTGCGATTTGTTGTCTTGTGTGGTTTTTAAGTATGTTGAATATTAATCAGTTACAGGATATGAGTCTGATAGCTAATTTTACTACTCTAAGCTCAAGACTTGAAAATCTCTCAGATTACTGGAAGCTCTTTGTCAAAACCAAGGGTTCCCTGTGGGGAACTTCTCAGAGATCTCAGAGATGACCACTTCAAACTGTTCCCTAGGGTTTCCAGTCTTTACAAAACCCACAAAGTAGAGACTTTTTACAGATGATACACCCTGTAGAAAACTTCTCCTGGTTTAAGAAGGGCATTTTGTACTGATGAGTGAGTGCTGAAGGAATGTGACTGTCATGGACTTAACGTTTTCCAGTAAGAAAGAACCACATGAGACTACATTAATAAGTGAGTAAAATTTTCCTCTTCAGTGGTGATTTCTTTTCAGATCTGGTCTTTCCTTTTGAGATCACATTAGATTCAGAGAGCTTTTTAGAGTGCTGATCGGTTCCTTTTGTTTACACCCCCTACCCCTCCTTTTTTCTCCCCTTCCCTCCTCCTCTTCTCCCCCCACCCCCCCCCCACAGTGTAGGGAAGGGATAATGTTGTAAGAAATAAGAGCACAGTCATACCATTTTGGCAAAGGGCATGGACTTTGATTTTAGGCAATCCTAAGTTTAAATCCTAATACATCCACCTACCCAACACATTTAACTTTTTAACATTAAAAAAGTTACTTAATGTTTCTCCCAGACCCTTCATTTTCTCATGGAAGATAGTACTCCTCACTGAGGTACTTCAGGGAGCAAATGAATTGATATGCCAGGCACAGGACCTGGCATGTTGATATTAAATAAACTCAGTATCCTTCTTTAACCATTTAATCCCTGTTTCCTTTGTTCCAAGTATATGTGATTTTAAGTCTATACATCTGAATCCTGGCAATAGTCCTGTGTTGTAGCTATTATTGTGCTTATTTTATAAATACAGAGACAGACTCAGAAGTTATCTTAACTTGCCTAATGTTACCAGGCTATTACCAGGCAGTCAATATTGGTGCCCTCATCACTCTGATTCTAATCACACTGCCTCTCACTGATAAATCCATTAACTTCCCATTTTAAAAAGTCAGTTGTCTGGCCTTCTTTCTTTTCCATATTTGTTGCTGCTACTGCTGTTGGTGTTTTTGTTATTTGCTTGTTTGTTTTCTGGTATTGGAATTTGAACTCAGGTCCTCAAGCTTACAAGGCAAGTGCTCTACCATTTGAGTCAAGCCTTTTTTGCTTACATTATTATTTGAATGCGGGCTCCATTTTTGCCCAGACCAGCCCTGGACCATGATCCTCCTATTTATACTTTCCCAGTAAGGGCACACACATACCCAGCCTAAAATAGAATCTCAGGTTGGCCTCAAACCTTGATTCTCTCAGTCACCAACTCTGTAGTGACTAGGATAACAGCCCCCAACACCCAGCTGTGATTTTATATTTCTGAGGTTTACTTTTGAAGGACAAAGTACAGGTTAAGAACAAGCAAAAGGAGGAAATGTACATAGCACCTGATTTGTAAAAAAAATAGTTTTATTGTTAAAGGTCATAGAGTTCATAAGCAGTGTAGATTAAGATAATGATGACTATCATTGTGAAGATTAAAAGATGTTTGTGACTTTTAAAAATAATCTTAAAAAAAAAAAACCCAAGGCCCAGAATATAGTCGTTGCCCTCTCCCACCCCCCAGCAATGACTACTTTTTTTTCATCTTTCTAGATCTCTTTGCTCCTTTGTATAACTGGGATGATAATAGAACTTCTTAGAGTAGGAGTAGATGAAGCAAGACAAGTATACAACTAGATGCTTAACACAGAAAAACGCAGATACCAGCTATTTTTCTCTTTCAGTCAAGCTTCTCTATGTGCATTAAATCTTTTTGCTTCCTCCTTGCCCTCACTGCTTGATTTTTATATATCAATACCAGTTTTTTCCTAACCTCTTGCATTCATCTGTCTTTTTTGGCTGTCTTGTCATTGAGTTAACATGCTCTTTATAACCTCTTGCTACCATCCGTATTATTGATGCTAATGATGATGGTTAAACAAAGATGCTGTTGGCATCAGTCCTACAGCTTCTGAGACTGCTTAAGTAATCATGACTTCCTAAAAACAGAAAAGTACTCAATCATCGTACTCATAATTGAAGGTCAGGATTTGATGTCAGCATTTGTTTCAGTGGTGATTGTGTAGCTTTTTCTGCAGAATTACACTTGACAGTTGAGTAGTCAAGATTTCTAGCAGAAGGCTGATTATTCTGCATTCTTAAATTATGTCCTAAAATAGATGTGGCATCATAGAGGTAGGTTTGACAAATATTGATCTACAGTTCAGATGTGTTTTAATTGGGGCAAGAGGTCATGTGAGGCTTAATATTAAGGTGTAGTTGGCTATGAGGCACTAGATTACTTTCCTAATCTTCTTGACCATAATCTTTTTTGCATCATAAAAATTATACAAACTTGGGGCTGGGAAGGTGGCTCAGTGGTAGAGCACTTGCCTTGCATGCATGAGGCCCTAGGTTCGATTCCTTAGCACCACATAAGCAAAAAAGAAAAAGCCGGAAGTGGATCTGTGGTTCAAGTAGTAGAGCACTAGCCTTGAGCTGAAGAGCTGAGGGACAGCACCCAGGCCCAGAGTTCAGGCCCCACGACTAGACCTCCCCCCCCCAAAAAAAAAATACAAACTTATTTGTCGTGTGTGCGTGTGTGTGTGTGTGTGTGTGTGTGTGTGTGTGTGTGTGTGTGTGTGTGTACCTGAATTTAAACTCAGGGCCTCTAGTTCTTACATGTTTTTCCCCTATCATGGCTGGCACTGTACCACTTTGAGTCATACCTCCAGTTATTTTTTTAATTCTAAATACCCCCTCTTGATTTTACCTCATGGGAGACTAGAAAGATGTCCTATTAGTCTGTGTACAAAATTAGATGAAAAAGCTCAGGGACAGTATCTAGGCCCTGAGTTCAAGCTCCACAACCAAAAACAAACGAACAAACAAAAAAACCCTAAAACAAGAAAAGCTAACATACTTTCACCTTTTCTTTCATGATCCAAAATTAAAAACAGAATTCAGACTGAAGGCATTGCTCAAATTGTAGAGCACCTGCCCAGAAAGTCGGAATCCTTGAGTTCAAACCTGCTACCACATACATACACAAACACAGAATTTGACTATCCTGTACCTCAAAGTAATCTGCTTACTGTAATGATACTTCGTTAAGAAATAGGAATAGCATCAGGAAGCTGAGATCTAAGGAGCAAGGTTTGAAGCTAGCCCAGGAAGAAAATCCATGAAACTCTTGCCTCCAATAAAATACCCCCCTCCCCCCAAAAAAGCCCAAACACACACACACACACACACACACACACACACACACACACACACCAAAAAAAGATGAAATGAGAATAGCAGATTTATATAGGCAGGCTCCTAAGGGAAACAGTATGATAGGATAGAGAAAGTGCTAGACTGGAAGTCAAGATACCTAAGCCAGTCCTGATTTTATGCTCTCTGGGAGTATGACCTGGAGTAAACCACATAACCTCTCTAGCCTGAGTTTTTATTTCTGTTAAGCGATGTTCTCCAATACCGAACGTTTGCAAAAGCAATAAAGAAACTTGAAATGTAAGTCTATCAAGCAACACAGAGACACTGCCGTTTCTCTTGGGCACCTGAGGCATAAGAGCTTGTGCTACCTCACACATTTGTAATTGTTCATTTGCATTATTTGTTTTTCTGTAGCAAATGAGTACATTTTGAAATTCATATTTCATGGAGCTACTTAACTAATTGCTGCAATCAGCAGCAATTTATTTTATAGCAGGGCTGTTCAAATCACTGAGGTTGGCATACCATGCACAGTGTGTTCTAATGGTATTTTTAACGACACATTTAATGGGGGAAATCGTTAATCAACTAATATTCTCCTGAAAGCCCCAACTTTGGTTCTATACTTTATCTTCATCCAGTAGAAACTCAAAAGACCATAGCAGTCTTTGACCTGGTTGGTATACCAGCTGTTGGAGAGGCTAGTCCATTTAGAAGGCCTAGGAAAGGAAAAAGAGCACCCTGTTTTTACTCTTATATGAAAAAAACCTCATTACATTACTCAGAAACAATAATCAGATAGATACTGTTCAAGCTAATGGTACCTCTGAATCCTTGTCAAGAGAGCTTTATTTAATGCGCAACAGACCTGGAGTGATGCAGGTGTCTTTTCAGACCCTCATTTAATTTAAGCTGCTTTAGTTGGCATGGCAACTAGTTGAGACATCTGGGAGGCATTATGCTGGGGATTGAGATTTCAGAGGATTTCTACTAGAGCAAAGCAGAAATCTTATCATAAAGTGGTATGTGTTGCCTTTAAATTTTTGCAGATATAGTGCTAAACTTTCAAATTCAGGAGTTATATTTTCCAAAGAATTTTTTTCAAAGGTTAGCTTGCTTCATTCATAGACTTAAGAAATACATCCCTATAAGAATTAACTTTGCCAAACTAAAGTCTGGCAAAACATATTTTCTGTAAAGTGCCTATTTTATTCACTGTTAAAAATTCTATATTTTAAATTCTTTAAGTCTTGTATTTAATGTTGAGTTTTTTCATTTTTTTAAGGAAAGCATTTCTGCAGAAAGCTAGACAGAAAATGGTGGTATAGGTAAAGAGGAGTTCCGTGTGTTTTTGTCTAGACTTTCTGGCTTAAGAGTTTATTAACTTGTTTTTATTTTTCTAAAGCCAGCCTGTCATTTCCTGAAAAAGACAAGATATGAAAGGATTATTCTTTTAAATTCTCCTTTCTTAAATATTTTAATAGAAAATTGAATGAAATATTTTGAGGTCTGGATGCTAAGGACAGTAACAAAGTAATGTAGTTATTTGTGTTTAGCAGAGAGGATTGCTGACTTAAACATTCTGTGAGAAATTATGCACATGAGTGTATGGGCTTAGTGTGGAGGGACTGGCTCATTTGAAATCCTGTTCTGTATAGATTTTAAAAGTCTTCCCCCTTCTCCCCCCCACTTTTTTTTTTTTGCTAGCCAGGTAGTATTTTGCTCTAAGTTAGGTTGAACCATATGAAATTGCCAGTTTATCACTTCAAATCCATTAGTTCTAAGTGAACAACATTCTGACCTGATACTTTTTTTCTTTGTGTGTGTGTGTGTGTGTGTGTGTGTGTGTGTGTGTGTGTGTGTGTGTGTGTCGATGTGGGGCCTGAACTCTGGGCCTGAGCACTGTCCCTCAGCTCTTCAGCTCAAGGCTAGGGCTTAGCCAGGTGCCGGTGGCTCACACCTGTAATCCTAGCTACTGAGGAGGTTGAGATCTGAGGATCGAGGTTCAAAGCCATCCCTGGCAAGGAAAGTCCGTGAGACTCTTATCTCTAATAAACCACCAGAAAACCAGAAGTGGCACTGTGGCTCAAGCGGTAGAGCGCTCGCCTTGAGCTGAAGAGCTGAGGGACAGCGCCCAAGCCCAGAGTTTGAGCCCCATGACTGGCCAAAAAAAAAAAAAAGGCTAGGGCTCTATCACTTGAGCCACAGTGCCACTTAGGACTTTTTTCTACTTATGTGGTGCTGAGAAATCGAACCCAGGGCTTCATGTGCAAGACAAGCATTCTACCACTGAGCCACCTTCCCAGCCCCAGACCTGATACAGTTTATAATGCTAAGTGAAATGACATTTTTTTCTCTGAAATGAATACTTATCTGTGATTAGAACAGTACCCAATTCCAGCCAGCAAGTGTTCCTCTTTTCCCTTCTTTGAAAATGTTCTCACTGTTAGAAGGAAGCATATGACTTATCCTCTTTTTTTGACTTTTGTATCAATTTGTTCCTTTCGTAAGTCAAAGGAAGATTTTCTAAGTACCAGTACTATGCATTCAACCTGGTAACTTGAAAATGGAAGATGTTTTCCCTCTACTATTTCCATGCGTACCAGCTGTCATCACTAACACTAAAGACCTTGCCATCACAGCCTGGCTGCCAGTTCTGTAGACATGTGAGGCAGGATGGAATAGAACCTGCTCTTCACACCTAGGCAAGAACCCATGCTGGCAGAAGTAAAAGTTGTCACTAAACTCAGAAGCTATGACTTGACATACTGTACAGATAAGTGCTTCATAACTCCCTTTCTTCAGGACTTTTTTTTCTTCATAAAACCTGAAGTTGACACCTGTCTTATTCCATTTTAGCTGCTAAGAAAACACCATATACTGAGTGACAAACAACAAAAATATATTTCTAAGAGTTCTAGAGACTTGGAAGTCCAAAATTATGATACTGACAGATTTGGTGCCTAGTAAGACCCCATTTCCTGGTCCAGATAGTCTTCATCTAAACTAAAATAGTGGAAGGAACTAACAAGCTCCCATGGGCCTCTTCTATAGGGGCCCTAATCCTGTTCATGAGGACTCTGCCCTCATACCCTAATCACGTCCCAAAGGTCCTACCTCCCAATACTATTTATTATTTTTGAGTTTAGAATTTCAACATATAAACCTCAGGGAGATTCAAACATTCAGATCATGGGAACAACACTTAATACCCTAATGGTTGGTAAGTAGATTTTCTGTTTTTGTTATTTTGAGGTTGTTTTTTTTTCCTCCTATAGTTTATTTCTTTGATTTTTGTCCATTGAGATCTCTAGAACCTATACAACACAAAAATATTGGAGCCATGTGTGGTGGTGCACACGTAAATCCTAGCACTTGGGAGGCTGAAGTAAGAGTTTAGGCTAGCCAGGCACCAGTGGCTCACACCTGTAAAGACGCTGAGCCCTGAGGATCACAGCCAGCCTGGGAAGGAAAGTCCGTGAGACTCTTATCTCCAATAAACTACCAGAAAACCAGAAGTGGTTCTGTGGCTCGCCTTGAGCTGAAGAGCTGAGGGACAGCGCCGAAGCCCAGAGTTCAAGCCCCACAAATGACAAAAAAAGCATTTGAGGTTAGCTAGGGCTCTTTAACTTTAACATAACCTTGTGTGTGTGTGTGTGTGTGTGTGTGTGTGTGTGTGTGTGTGTGTGTGTGTGTGTGTGTGTGTGTGTGTGTGTGTGTGTGTAAGATGTGTATTTAAGACATTTACCTTATTTCTATCCTTTGATCTTATAAAGGGTATAAAAAAATAAAAAAGAAAGCCTGATGGGGGGAAAGCTTAGTATATACAAAAAGGTTAGTATCCTGGGCTGGGAAGGTGGCTCAGTGGTAGAACGCTTGCCTTGCATGCATGAGGCCCTGGGTTCGACTCCCCAGCACCACATAAGAAAAAAAAAAGCCGGAAGTGGCACTGTGGCTCAAGTAGTAGAGTGCTAGCCTTGAGCTGAAGACATTGCACAGGCCCAGACTTCAGGCCCCACGACTGGACCCCCCCCCCCCCAAAAAAAAAAAAAAAGGTTAGTATCCTTAACATGGGAAGTCACCTATGCCTTATCACCCTAATAGAAAATGAGGCAAAAGGATGGAATTTCCTCACTGTCTCATTTCTTATTTTTCATGCTCATACATAAAACTTTCTGCTTTAGTAGACCAATTAATAGCAGACTTTCTTTATTTCCTTTGTGATGTTGAATGTCAAACCCAGGGCCTTACACATGATAGGCCAACACTGCCACTGAGCTGCATTCCCAGCCTTATTTTGTATGTATATACTTAAATTTTATTAAGGAAATAAGTATATGTATATGTATACATACATGTTATGTTCATCAAATGTTGCAATTCAGTTCAAAGAGGCAGAGTTCTAGATAATTTTCACATACTTCCGTTTGTATTTCCTCAGTTTCCTAAATGATTTTTTTAGGCCACATTTAAAAAATAAGATTTGAGCAAAAAACACAAAAGGAGGTGAGTTGGCTAATAGATGTTAGGAAGTTCAGTCCATGCCTTACAAAGTGTATCTGTTATGTATAGAAATAGGGTCTATTACATATAGAAAATAGTCAGAAGGAAAGTGATAGGAAACACTGTCAGAGAAGGAACAAAGCCAGATCATTTATGACCCTTGGATGAGGCTAAAAATTAAATGAAAAGCTTTTGTAGGTGTGACTCAATTTGGCATTCATCCTAAAAGACCATTATGTAAAATGTCTCCAGAAAAGATGTATTAATGGATTAAAAGAGTAATGAGCCGGGTGCTGGTGGCTCATGCCTGTAATCCTAGCTATTCAGGAGGCTGAGATCTGAGGATCATGGTTCAAAGCCAACTTGGGAGGGAAAGTCCATGAGACTCATATCCTATTAACAACCAGAAAACCGGAAGTGGTGCTGTGGCTCAAGTGATAAAGCACTTGCCTTGAGTTGAAGAGCTCAGGGACATGCCCAGGCCCAGAGTTCAAGCCCCACAGCCAACACCACCACCACCAAGGCAGGCTCTTGTGGCTCATGCTTGTTATCCTAGTTACTCGGGAGGCTAAGATCTAGAGGATCACAATTAGAAGCCACACTGGACAGAAAAGTCTTGGAAGACTCTGTCTCCAAAATAATCATTAAAAAGCTAGGTTGAGTAAGTAATGGTGGTTCATCCCTTTAATCTATTCAAAAGGCTGAGATCTCAGGATCATGATTTAGAGCCAACCTAGGCAGAAAAATCTGAGAGACTCTTATTTCCAGTTAATCAGCAAAAAGAAGTACAGGCATTGCTGAAGTGGTTGAGCACTACCCATGAGTGAAAAAGTAGAGGAAAAGCAAAAGGCCTAGGTGTAAACTCAAATACACACGTGCGTGTGTGCATGCATGCGTGTGTGTGTGCACACACACACACACAAAGTTGGGCTAGGAACATGAATATGGCTCAAATGGTAGAGCACAGGCTTGGGGGGCAAAAAAAACTCAGGGATAGTGCCTAGGCCCTGGCTTTGAAACCTCATTCCCACCAAAGAGAAAAAAACACAAAAAAATGTTGACTAAAGAATGAGAGCTGGGCTGGGTGTCGGTGGCTCATGCCTGTAATCCTAGCTACTCAGGAGGCTGAGATCTGAGGATCATGGTTCAAAGCCAGCCCAGGCAAAAAAAAGTCCATGAGACTTACTTTCCTGCCTAGGCTGGCTTTGAAACTCTTATCTCCAGTAAACCACCAGAAAACCAGAAGTGGTACTGTGGCTCAAGTGGTAGAGTACTAGTCTTGAGTGAGGGAGTGCATAGGCCCAGAGTTCAAGCCCCATGACCGACCAAAAAAAAAAAAAGAATGAGGGCTGGGCCATGGCTCAAGTGGTAGAGTGCCTGCCTAGGAAGTATAAGTCGCCGAGTCCAAATCCCAATACCTCTTCCCCCCCAAAGAAAAGGAAATGTAAATGTAACCTTGATAATATAATTTAATTCTGTATCATTTTATAAACTAGTTCTTAACATGTATCTGAATAGCTTTCTTATAAGGGAATTCTGCATCCCAATTTGCATTTTCTCACTTTGATTATGAGGCAAAATCTGGATGATAAAACTTAAAATCGTTAAGAGGATCAATAGTGAAATATTTCCATATAATAAATGTCGTTGTAGGAACAAAATTTAAAAGTAAAATACATATTCTTGCTGCTGTGTTTTAGCAATCTAGAGATCTTGGGCCAGAGTGATAACAGTACAAATGATAAGTATTTTAATCAGAGCTGAATTTTTGAAAGAATTTTCTTCTGGGGGAGATAAATATCAAAGACAACTACAAAGTTTGTGGTTGGTGGTATAAGCAACTTCATCATGGACATTATTTAAAGAAATTTCCATTTCCAAGAGGGTGAACATGTATAGAAAAGAGGACCTTGAGGGGGCTGGGAAGTTGGCTCAGTGGTAAAGTGCTTGCCTCACATGTGTGAGACCCTGGGTTCAATTCCTTAGCACCACATAAGCAGAAAGAAGTGGCACTGTGGCTCAAGTGGTAGGGCACTAGCCTTGAGCTGAAGAGCTGAGGGATAGCGCCCAGGCGCTGGGTTCAGGCCCCATGACCTACCAAAAAAAGAAAGAAAGAAAAGAAAAGAGGACCTGGGATATTTCAGCATTAAATGAGTAGAGAGTAAAGGAGAATAACCTAAGGAGATTTAGAAACATCCATCAGTGAGGCTGAAGGAAAGAAGAGAAGTTTGGTATCCTAAAAACATTTGGAAAAAAGGTCTCAAGGAGTTTTTCAACTGTTAATATAATGTGCTACCATTTCCCCTGTTTTCACACCATCCTTTTTGTTAAGAAACTTGAAGTTGGAAATTGTACTGAAGAAAGTTACATTGGAATAAAATCATGAAATTCATCCACACTAAAAATTTTTAAATGCAGGCCACATAAGACCTGAATATTCTAGACATAGCAAAAGATAATTCTTCAATGACATTAACATTAGTGTGCTTTGTAAGAATTCTGAACTCCACATCCCAAGGATGTGAGCCTCTAGGCTTTGATCCTCTGCCTTGTGCTGACTGAATAAAACCCTGAGGGTACAGCAGAATACAAAGCATGGGAAGCTTGAAATTTTAGTAAGAAGGTTTCATAAACTTGTACAGAGTTAAATAATAAAATAATTAAGTGCAGACGGTAGAACAGCTTAGACTTGAACTAATCCTTTTTACATGGTTTGGAGGAGCCCCTTCCTTTCTAAGGGTGGGTGGTGGGCTTTTCCTTTGGTGGCCTAGGATGGGATGAGAGGACCTCCAGTTACATGTCTGAGACCTGGAGACAGTTGGCCTTCATACTTTCCCTGGCCTGGCTGTTATTTTATATGCCTACCTTTGGTTTTGTCTTCTATAAATGTAGTTCATTTGCTTGTTTATTTCTGCTTTTAAGCATATAAATTCTTTTATTATGGCAATGTTTTACCATATGAAAATTCTAAAGTTTTATCTTACTGGATTAGATGTTTCCTTTCCTTAAACTTAACCAACTTAGAGAATGAAGTTATTTTTTACATCTGATGACTACTTTGAGGGGATTAGGGCCTGAATTCTCTGAACTCTCCTTAACTTGAAACCTCAAGCTATGTTGTAACAGAATTGATGCAGAGTGACCTACATAAAATTATCGTCTCTCCTCAGCCACTCAGCTCAGATCATGTCAAAGTTTTTCTTTATCAGATTTTGCGAGGTAAGACTTTATGATGATAAAGGTAATGTCATGGTATACATGAAATGTTTTGCTTTTTGTTTGAACTTTAATATGGCCTTCCAAGTCTTGCTTTTCCTAAATACCTTTTAAAATTTAAAAAAAAAAGTTTCATTACTTTTTCAAATAAGGTGGTGCTGAGAATAAAATTAGAGGCATGATATGTATTATAGGCAAGCACTTCTACTACTGAGCTACATCCCCTGCTAGTAAGAGGGTTTGAAGTGATCAAATAGTTTAATTTTCATAAAGCTCCTATGAAATTCATTAGAGGTGACTGGGTTAATCTAGGAAGATACATAAGCAGTTATTTTGTTATAAGTCTGCTGAACTGCCTTGAGTTTTTGTCAGTATGTAGCGTGAGGTGACTTAATTAAACACTGGCTCTACCCCTGTGGATAATATCCATCCTGCAAACCAGCAGTAGGTGGGCTTGTCAGAATTCTAACTTGAAACAAAATTTTAAAAAAACAAAAATCCTTAAAAAAGCAAAGCAGGGGGCTGGGAAGGTGGCTCAGTGGTAGAGTGCTTGACTTGCATGTATGAGGCCCTGTGTTCAGTTCCTTAGCACCACATAAGCAGAAAAGGCTGGAAGTGGTGCTGTGGCCCAAGTGGTAGAGCGTTAGCCTTGAGCTGAAGAGCTGAGGGACAGCACCCAGGCCCAGAGTTCAAGCCCCTTGGCCAACAAAAAAAAAAAAACAAAAAAAACTTAGGTGAAAATTCTACTGACTCCAGAAGCAGACACCTGCCTAGAATATGATGTAAGGGCTGAGTTCAAACCCCAGTACACACACACACCCCAGTACTGCAGCAGAAAACCACACACACACACACACACACACACACACAAAATTCTACTGACTCCAGAAGCAGACACCTGCCTAGAATATGATGTAAGGGCTGAGTTCAAACCCCAGTACACACACACACCCCAGTACTGCAGCAGAAAACCACACACACACACACACACACACACACACAAAATTCTACTGACTCCAGAAGCAGACACCTGCCTAGAATATGATGTAAGGGCTGAGTTCAAACCCCAGTACACACACACACCCCAGTACTGCAGCAGAAAACCACACACACACACACACACACAAAATTCTACTGACTCCAGAAGCAGACACCTGCCTAGAATATGATGTAAGGGCTGAGTTCAAACCCCAGTACACACACACACCCCAATACTGCAGCAGAAAACCACACACACACACACACACACACACACACCTGGAATCTCACTGCAGCAGAAAACACACACACACCTGGAATCTGAAAACCCCACACACACACACACACACACACACACACCTGGAATCTGAAAACCACACACACACACACACACACACACACACACACACACACACACACACACACACACACACACACACACACACACACACACACACACACACACACACACACACACACACACACACACACACACACACACACACCTGGAATCTCACTGAAAAATCAGTGCTTCATGTGTCCTTTACAATTATTTCAAACTGGAACAACTTCTTTACTTGGTGAAATGATCTTTCCACGGAATTATAGAATTGTTTAAAGAAAATGAAAAGTGAAAACACAAACAATATTAAAAGCTCGCTTCCAGTAGATTTGCTGATACTCTGTGGTAGGGCAAAATGGAGATTAATTGACTTTTTACACTTTGAAAAGACAGGACTTGCTCCATTTTATTCAAAGAAGACTCAACCTTGAAGCTGTGACTTTTAGAGGTGCCGAAATGCCAGTCTTTTTAAGATGTCAAAAATATTTAAAAAGTGATTAACTACCAGACTGGGAAGGTGGCTCAGTGGTAGAGCGCTTGCCTTGCATGCATGAGGCCCTGGGTTCAATTCCTCAGCACCACATAAGCAGGAAAAAAAAAAAAAAAGCTGGAAGTGGCGCTGTGGCTCAAGTGGTAGAATGCTAGCCTTGAGCTGAAGAGCTGAGGGACAGTGCCCAGGCCCAGAGTTCAGGCCCCACGACCAGACCAAAAAAAAAAAGTGATTAACTACCTTCTTCATTCTTGGTGGTGGAGAATACTACTGACAAAACCTAGACAAGTTTCTGAATTTTGTCATCAGAGGAAACTGTCCAGGGAAAGACTCTCTGTTAAAGGAAACTTGAAACTTTTTTTTTTTTTGAAGCAGCTTCATAATCATAGGTTGGGAGCATCAGTAACTAAACCCAGCAGCCACACTGATTAGTAATTCAGGGATATTGGTATGGTTAGTCTTAACTACACTGCCTAAGAAGCTTATCTGTGCTTAAGCTATATATTCTTTTAAGTTATAGACACTGTTTCTGGAATGTTGTGCAAACTTTTCATGATATTTCATTTTACTGCAGCAAAATTATACTTTTTTGAGGGGACTAAGGCAAGCTTTCTGTGATAATCATTATGCAGTTATTTAGGTAACAATTTTAAACCCTCTACTCTTCTAAGGTTTTTCCCAAGTCATTGGTTAAGTAAAAGGAATCAAATATCTGCAATTAAATCTGTTTGTTATTTCAGGTTTGAAATATCTCCATTCAGCTGGCATTTTGCATCGAGACATTAAGCCAGGGAATCTCCTTGTGAACAGCAATTGTGTTCTAAAGGTAGTCTTTCATTTTATTTAAAGATGTGAGAAAAATCAGAATATCAAGCTCTGAGAGACAGATTTTCTTTGTGAATCAGAGGCCTTTCTTTTGGTGCCTGCCCCAGGGCTTGACCTCAGGGCTGGATGCTGTCCTGAAGGTTTTTTTTGCTCAAGGCTAGCCCTCTATCACTTGAGCCACAGTTCCACTTCTGACATTTTTGGTGCTTAATTGGAGATAAAGAGTCTCGTGGACTTTTCCCGTCCTGGCTGGCTTCGAACTGTGATCCTCAGATCTCAGCTTCCTGAGTAGTATTATAGGTGTGAGCCATCAGCACCCAGAACAGCTTTTCATACCTGTAAATAAATAATAACTGCTGCTGTAGCTCTGTCGTAGTTGGAAGAGCTACCTTACAATTTTAGCCTACTTTTCAATTAAATTGAAATTGTTTATTCCTAGGTCTTCATATAAAGTAATCCATCTTTCTTTATGCTAAGAACGTAATCTGCCACTAGTCTATACACCTGGCCAGTCTTTATTACTTATTACTATGTCTCTAGATTTTAGCATGCTGTCTACTGTACTTTATTAAATACAGTATAACAATGAATTAGCCAGCAGCATAGGGTTCTATATTATACTAAATTTTAACATAATGCACATGTTTTGAATGTAAATTAGTACTTTAAGTAGATACAGGTGAGATTTGGATGAAATATTTGTGGAGCTCCTGAAGTATCTTGTCAGAACTAGATTCAGTAGATCTCCATTTGAAATCCGTAGCTTAAAAAAAAAGTTTGGCTATGTGTGTTATTTCATAAAGATGGTAAACATAACTTGAGCTAAGGAGTTCTTCAAGGTAAAATCCTTTTTTCATCCCTTTTTCTATAAGCCCATCTTAAAAATGGTTTACTTCCTTTTTTTTTTAATAGTTTGCTTTCTCTATAAAACCAAAATCATGCATTCAGCTTGTTTTTGGTTTAATTATTAGTTGAAAACAGATTAAAGATGATTAGAATTTCTTTAAAATACATCATTTTATATAGAAACATGGAAGCTTGAGATTTTTCTTCCTTCTTCTCCAAAGAAGGCTAGGTTGTATATTGACATAGGTATATTCTACCTGAATCATTAAAAACTTTGGAAAGTTTTGGTTTTTTTGTTCTTCCATATGTAAATATATTTGCCAGTGTTCTGATTGTTATTTCTATTTAGATTTGTGATTTTGGATTGGCCAGAGTGGAAGAATTAGATGAATCACGTCATATGACTCAGGAAGTTGTTACTCAGTATTATCGGGCTCCAGAAATCCTGATGGGCAGCCGCCATTACAGCAATGCCATTGACATCTGGTCTGTTGGATGTATATTTGCAGAACTACTAGGACGAAGAATATTGTTTCAGGCCCAGAGTCCTATTCAGCAGGTATGATTTTACATTAAGGATTTAGTAGCTTCCAGTTCTATTACAGATTTGAAGGAAAAAGCATCTTGCATATGCCTTAGGCTAATTTGTTGTTCTATATAATTTGCTTTCAGTAAATTTAGGTTTGCTTGAAATTCAGAAAGTTACAAAGTTAAAGATTACAGAGATTCATTTTGTAATTTCCTGTTAGAGGAAGTGTTGACTTTATTACATTCACTGATGCATAGCAGCAGACTCTGCTGTAACAATTTGCACAGGTATAATCTTCGGTTGTTAAAGGGCTCTGTTCTTTCTAACTGAATAGCTCTGACTTGAAAACATATTTGGTGACTTAGTGTACTTAAACTTTGTGCTTAAAGGGCTGGGAAGGTGGCTCAGTTGTAGAGTGCGTGCCTTGCATGCATGAGGCCCTGGGTTTGATTCCTCAGCACCAAATAAGCAGAAAAAGCCAGAAGTGGCACTATGGCTCAAGTGGTAGAGAGCTAGCCTTGAGCTGAAGAGCTGAGGGACAGCACCCAGGCTCAGAGTTCAGGTCCCACGACCGACAAAAAAAAAAAAAAACTTTGTGCTTAGAATATAAAATTTTAGTATTAAATTTTTTTTTTTTTTGTTGGTCGTGGGGCCTGAACTCTGGGCCTGGGCGCTGTCCCTCAGCTCTTCAGCTCAAGGCTAGCTAGCGCTCTACCACTTAAGCCATAGCACCACTTCCAGATTTTTTTTATTTTTGTCTGCTTATGTGGTGCTGAGGAATTGAACCCAGGGCCTCTTGCATGGAAGGCAAGTGCTCTACCACTGAGCCACCTTCCCAGCCTAGTATTAAATTCTTTAAATTCTTTTTGGAGATGATCCAAATTTAGCTTTAAGAAGCACTTCAAAAGGGCTGGGAAGATGGCTTAGTGGTAGAGGGCTTGCCTTGCATGCCTGAGGCCCTGGGTTCAATTCCTCAGCACCACATAAGCAAAATGAAAAAAGCCAGAAGTGGCGCTGTGGCTCAAGTGGTAGAGCGCTAGCCTTGAGCTGAAGAGCTGAGGGACAGCACCCAGGCCCAGAGTTCAGGCCCCACGACCGGACACAAAAAAAAAAAAAAGAAAGAAACACTTCAAAATAAAAGACATTGGGGAAGAGAAGGGAACAAGGAGGAAAGGAAAGAAGGCAGAAGGAAAGAAAGTTAATTAAAGAGACCTTTTGGTTGAGTGTAGTGCGACATACAGTATCAAAAGTTTGAGGCCGACGGGCACTGGTGGCTCATGCCTGTAATCCTAGCTACTCAGGAGGCTGAGATCTGAGGATCATTGTTCAAAGCCAACATAGGCAGGAAAGTCCATGGGACTCTTATCTCCAATAAACCACTCAGAAAACTGGAAGTAGCTCTGTGGCTCAAGTGGTAGAGCGCTAGCCTTGAGCTTAAGAGCTGAGTTCAAGGCCCAGAGTTCAAGTCCCACAACTGACCAACCCCCCCCTCCCCCCCCAAAAAAAGTTTAAGGCCCTCAGAAGTGGCTCTGTGGCTCACAGTGGTAGAGCATTCTGGGCAGGAAAATCTGAGAGACTCTTGCCTCCAATAAGCTTCTCAAAAAAAGCCAAAAGAGGAGCTGTATCTCAAGTAGTAGAGTGCTAACCTTCAGCAAAAAAGCTTTGAGATAGCACTCAGATCCTGAGTTCAAGCCCCAGGACCAGCACACACACAAAAAAAGAAAGATGAAAAGAACAATGGCACAAAATTTAAAAGAAGAAAGAAAAGAAAATTGTAATGCACACTAACTAGGGCAAAAACTCAAGACCCTCCCCAAAACCAAAAGTGCTGTGCGTATAGAAGTGGCCACGTAGCAGCATCAGATAGTCATCCCTCCCTATATCGTGGCACACTTCTTGCTACTTCATGCATTTTCACATGTTGCAGGGGTCTCTAGAATGTAGCTCCTGAGATAGGTGAGAGACTATTTACTTAATTTTTTAAAACCTACTTCCAGATTTTTGGTGGTTAATTAGAGATAGGAATATCATGAACTTTCCTGTTCAGTCTTTGAACCATGATCCTTATATTTCAGCCTTGTGTGAGTAGCTAGGATTATAGGCATGAGCCACCAGCATCCAGCAAGTATCTCATTTTCTAAAGAAATACATAGGTCATACTTAAGCTTGTTAGTCCAGCCTAACCACTGAAAGAGAATACTTTTTATCCTCAGTTTTTACAGCATACCTGTAATCCCAGCAGTTGGGAGGCTGAGGCAGAAGGATGGCAGGTTTGAAAGTGAGGGGAGAAAACAAAAAACAAAAAAAATGTAAAATACTGAAAGAATCCAACCTGTACCCTTGTATTTTCTCTGTATCTTTTAGAAATAAGTACCCTAACAACTGAACTACCAGAAAACTTCATAAAAATGTTCTTCATCCATGAATCTGACCCACTTACAACTTTCTGAATGTTGCCATAAGCCAATCATTTACTTTTTCCTGTAGTGTGGTTGTTAGTCCAAAAAGTATCACTGCCACTTTTCTCAGAAAGCTGTTCCTAAGGAAGCAAGTTTCTGAAGTACTGCCATTATCCTGAAAGGCAGTGATGCTGATGGCTACCCCACAGTTTAGATAAGTGCAGAAAATAGTGTTCTCCAGATAGGAATTTTCCATCCTGGAGGGATTCAAATGAAATGTTACTATTAATTAAGTTATAGTTATAATGATTGCTGTAGTACAGAACATTGGTAAGGTAGTTTGCTACAAAGATTTGTTTGACCATTTTATTGGTCTCCTTTGTTGTACCCATCTAGCTAAATGTGGCCTTACATAGTGTCATCATTTTCTAAGTATCAGTTTTCTAACAGTATAAGAGCTTTCTACCATGACTAGTATATAAAGTGTGGGGTATGTATTGGCCCAAACAGCAGGAGTATAGTTCTCATTTCAAGTATGAATATTTTGAGTATTAAATAATGCATGTCTGATTTTTATATTAGCTTTTGATGGGCTTTATTTCATTTGAAACATTAAAATCTAACTGTTTGAAAAGAAAAGACATTAGCTATCCTTAGAAACATAGATCAGCTCTGCAAGACACTAAGGCATGCAGATACAGACTCCAAAGCTGTTCTAGCCTTGGAAGGCCATGCCTACTAAAATGTTTTCCACATTTTTATTAGATGGAGCCCTAATAAATATTTTTTCCTCTGGTTTTTGTGTTGGTGGTGGTGGTGGTTGTGGGGCTTGAACTCTGGGTCTGGGCACTGTCCCTCAGCTCTTCAGCACAAGGCGAGTACTCTACCACTTGAGCCACAGCACCACTTCTGGTTTTTTTCTGCCCGGGCTGGCTTTAAACTGCAATTCTCAGATCTCAGCCTCCTGAGTAGCTAGAATTACAGGAGTAAGCCACAGGAAAGCACCTGGCTTTCCTTTGGTTTTTGTGCTTTGTTTTGTATTAGGGATTCAACCCAAGATCTCATGCTTGCTAGGCATGTGCTGTACCACTTAAGCTATACACCCAGCCATGATTTGAGTGTTTTGAAACCAAGTCTCACTATATAGCCCATTCTGGCCTCAAACTCACCATCCTTCTGCTTTAGCCTCTGAACTTCAGGGAGTACAGGTGTGCTGTTTTGTGATTGTTTATTGTGTAGGCCAGAAAAGGGGGCTTTTGTCAAGTTATCTAAAGCTTGCTTTAAGGTTTTCCTCCAAATTTGTCCTCATTTTTAAGACTGACTTAAGAGTAATGAAAGTTGATTCTGTGAGCTTACAGTCCACCTGTTTCATGTTTCCTTATAGTTGGATTTGATCACAGATCTGTTGGGCACACCATCACTGGAAGCAATGAGGACAGCTTGTGAAGGTGCTAAGGCACACATACTCAGGGGTCCTCATAAACAGGTAAGAATCGGGGAAGAATGTTATATCTAGTGACTATCTCTTCAGGAGACTTTCTTACAAAAAAAACATAATGTTTTGAGAGTTTTTTTAAACAGAAATGTTATTTGTACGGTTTTTTGTCTCCTAGTTTATGGGTATATATGGGTCTTTTGTTTCCTAGTTTATGGGTATATATGGGAAAAGCTATTGGGGATGGAGTGCTCAGTATGTGTTTATCAAGATAGCCTTTTCAAAGACCAGGGCACTGATGGTTCAAGCCTGTAATCCTAGCTACTCGGGAGGCTGAGATCTGAGGATCATGGTTCAAAGCCAGCCCAGGCCAAGAAAGCCTGTGAGACTCTTTTTTTTTTTTTTTTTTTTTTTTTTTTGGGTCCAGTCATGGGGCCTGAACTCTGAGCCTGGGTGTTGTCCCTCAGCTCAAGGCTAGCGTTACCACTTGAGCCACAGCGCCACTTCCAGCATTTTTTCTTTTTGCTTATGTGGTGCTGAGGAATTGAACCCAGGGCCTTATGCATGCAAGGCAAGCGCTCTACCACTGAGCCACCTTCCCAGCCCCCCGTGAGACTCTTATTTCCAATTCACCACTGGAAAACCAGAAGTGGCGCTGTGGCCCAAGTGGTAGAGCACTAGCCTTGAGCTGAAGAACTGAAGGACAGTGCCCAAGCCCAGAATTCAAGCCTCATGACCATCAAAAAAAGAAAAACAAGGGGCTGGGAAGGTGGCTCAGTGGTAGAGAGCTTGCCTTGCATGCATGAGGCCCTGGGTTCCATTCCTCAGCACCACGTAAGCAGAAAAAGCTAGAAGTGGAGCTGTGGCTCAAGTGGTAGAGTACTGGCCTTAAGCTGAAGATCTCAGGGACAGCGCTCAGGCCCCATGACAGACAAAAAAAAAAAAACCAAGATAGCCTTTCGAAACACTGAGCCAAAATACTTGGTGTCTCTTATTTCAGCAAAACGTGTGAAGCTTTTGCTTTTGCACTTTTGTCACTAACACAAAATCAGATGTGAATGCTGTTAAAAAAGAAACATGAAGAGAGATGGCCAGATTTGTACTCATCAGATTTTTCCTTATTACAAGCCAAATCACTGCGGAAAAAGACAAGATGGTTTTTAATCTCTACTCTTTTGACTTAGCAGCAATTTTTACCAGCGCTTTCCTAACCCCTATAGAGAAAATAGCTTAAAATGATGTGAAGGACATGAGTAAGGGAAGCAAGTACTTCTAGGAACACTAATACAGAACAGGATGAACAAGCAACTAGTTTTCCTGAATTGTGCCTTGATTTCTTTTAAATTGGGCATTTAGATGATCTGATTGTAGAGGTACCAAATGACAGGCTGAGTTTTGACACTATTCTTCTCAAATTGCAGTCCATATTTGGTCAAGGCCTTCCCTTTCCCTTACAGTTTCTTCTTTGATTCTAGTGTGCTTACAGAGCTTGTGTTTTCACTGGGCCACAGGGCAATGGACTAAGGTATTCTCTAAGATCTGCCCAGGCCAGAGTTAGAGTCATGTGCTCATGTGCTTTTTTGGGTCCAGTCATGAGCCTGAACTCTGGGCCTGGGCACTGTCCCTCAGCTCTTCAGCTCCAGGCTAGCACTCTACCACTTGAGCCACAGCGCCACTTCCGGCTCTTTTTTCTGCTTATGTGGTGCTGAGGATCGAACTCAGGGCCTCATGCATGCAAGGCAAGCACTCTACCACTGAGCCACCTTCCCAGCCCAGCCACTTCCGGTTTTTTTTTTTTCTTTTTGCTTATGTGGTACTGAGGAATTGAACCCAGGGCCTCAGGCATGCAAGGCAAGTTCTCTACCACTGAGCCACCTTCCCAGCCCTCATATACTCATATTTTAAAGAGCCTTTCTGCTGTTGCACCTTCTGGTCACTTCTAGTTCAGAACTATAAAATAATGTGAGACCCTCCCACCCCAGAAGAGTGCAGTAAGTCTTAACCTAAAGGAAGCTTCTGTATTGTAGAAGGAACAAACACAATCCATTATGTTCTGTTTGTCAGTCAGCATCAAGAACATTACTAATTTGTCAGTAGCCTTAGGATAAATGCAACCTTGGAAGTAGCAAAATAATTTTCCTCTTTCATTAGCTTCATCCACTTAGTAAATCTTACCTGGCTAGAGATAGCCAATAATGAAATATGGTAAGACCAGACACCCTGGTGCCACCCTTCTATCTCTAGAGGAGTTTCAATTACTGCTAATACTTGCCAGCTAATTAATCCTCTGTGTCAGTGTTGCTAAATAGCAGCTTAGAGAGCAAGATTTCCTCAGAAGTTTCTGACCTGTCTCTAGAACATCTTAAAATTATTTTACCACACTAGCAGTCACTATGTACTTTGAGCATTCCTGGCAGGGGAATCTTTTCAGAAATGTATTAATCTGGCAGCTGTATAAACCTTTGTGGGATTTAGATCTTATACCACCTGGATCCTGTCTTGGTGCTCAGGAAATGTTTCATTCGCCAGGCTTTGGTCAGAAGCCCATCCTTGAAATTGGGAAAATGGAATACTTACACCACAGAAATAAGATGAGGGATAGATTCTACTTTGAGAGGGACAGGGGAGAATTACTGATAAGAAGACACTTGGAGAAGCTGGGAAGGTGGTTCAGTGGTAGAATGCTTGCCTTGCATGCATGAGGCCCTGGGTTCGATTCCTTAGCACTACATAAGCAGAAAAAGCCAGAAGTGGCCACAGCTAGCCTTGAGCTGAAGAGTTTAGGGACAGCAAGCGCTGAGGCCCAGAGTTCAGGATCCACACGGGTCAGTAAGAATCGAATATGTCCATTGCATATGAAGTTTTGTGCTTATAAAGCTTGCCTTTTTCTGAGTGTGTGGGACTAGGTGTGTTTAAACCCGGGGCCTTGTGCTGACTAGGCTAGTTTGGTTCTGCTGAACCACACTTCCAGCAGTTTTTCTCTGGTTATTTTTAGGGTATGGGCTGGCTTCTCATCCAAGCGCACATCTGAGACACAATCCCCCTACCTTGCTTTATTGGTCAGTCGTGGGGTCTGAACTCTGGGCCTGGGTGCTGTCCCTGAGCTCTTCAGCTCAAGGCTAGCATTCTACCACTTGAGCCACAGCTCCACTTCCAGGTTTTTTTGCTTGTGTGGTGCTGAGGAATCGAACCCAGGGCCTCATGCGTGCAAGGCAAGCACTCTACCACTGAGCCACCTTCCCAGCCCAACTTTCTTTCTTTCCTTTTTTTTTTTTAAATGGGCCAATATGGGACTGGAACTCGGGGGTGGAAGGGTACTGTCCCTGAGTTTTATTGCTCTCTACCACTGGAGCCACAGCTCCAATTGCAGTTTTTCTGTGATTAATTGGAGGTAAGAGTTTTATGGACTCTTAGCCAGGCGCTGGTGGCTCACGCCTGTAATCCTAGCTACTCAGGAGGCTGAGATCTGAGGATCGCGGTTCAAAGCCAGCCCGGGCAGGAGAGACCGTGAGACTCCTATCTCCAATAAACCACCAGAAAACCAGAAGTGGCTCTGTAGCTCAAGTGGTAGAGCGTTTGCCTTGAGCTGAAGAGCTGAGGGACAGCACCCAGGCCCAGAGTTCAAGCCCCACGACCGACAAAAAAAAAAAAGAAGAGTTTTATGGACTCTTCTGAAGGCGCTTTGAACTGAGATCCTCAAATCTCAGCCTCCTGAGTAGGATTATAAGCATGAGCCACCAGTGCCTTGCAATCCCCCTGCTTTTAGGCTTTCTGTTGTCCTTGAAATCACAGGTGCATGCCACTGCATCCAGTCTCCCTCAGTAAAGATGAAATCTCCAAACTTTTCTGCTCTAGCTGGCCTCAAACCTTAATTCTCCCACTCTGTCTTCAAGTAGCTAGGATTGCAGATGTAAGCCTGAACATACACAGCACCAAGCACTTACAATACTTTCTATCTATAGTAATCCCCTTAAATCAGATCCAACTTTAGAGCTAAAGTAAACCTCAGAGGTTATCTATTCCAGAAGACACACTTTATGCTTATGGGTACTGAGGTTCAGATTTATCTAATTAGTGATTAGAGCAGCAGCTAGAGTTCCTATCTAATCTTATCTCTATTTCATCTTTATTCTGAAGAAAAATTTTGGAATGTGAATTATTACCTTCTGCTAATGCTGAGGTGTCTTCTTGTTCTCATTGAATTTTCCTCTTGGCTTTGCTTGGAAGGAGGCAAATACAATACTTGACACTAGTAGTGCTGTTAACAGGATTCTGCTGTGATGTACATATAAGGAGACCTTCCAGGACTGTGGCTCTCTGGAGAGCTTGTTTTGGAGTGCTTGACTAACATGAAACTTGCTGATATCAGTTTGTATTACTCATTGTGTCCTTCCCAAGTTCGGATCACAGTCATAGTCATTTATCTTCTGACAGCCTAAGACAATGTAAGATAGGTCTCATAGAAGGTATAAAAGAGTTTTCAAGTAAGAATCACTTCCAGTGTACCTCAGAATTAATAATGTTGTCCTAGTGTTCAGACTCTTCAAGCCTCAACCAGAATGTTTTCTTCCATTTCTTCCCCCAACCCCTGCTCAAGGTTGTTCTCTCCCATTAGTAGATTTTCTATTGATGGAGTAGCAAATGTAAATGCCAGTTGCGAAACACTATATAAAACCTAATGCAAAAACACTGTGAACAGTGTCAGATAAAGGAGGTGATAGCACTGTGTTTACATGTATTCACAGTCACTGTTTACATGTATTCATAGTCTCTCTACATCATAATGAGGCAGTCTGGATACCAGATGAGGTGGGAAGCACCAGAGAACCATGAAAAGCTGCTCTCCTCTGAGATTATTTAAAGCTCAGTTTTATCAGGAATCCCAGAAGAAGCAGAGGTTATATGAAGTATTTAGAACTAATAATAAAATATAGATAATATATAGCTCTGATTCTTTTCCCTTTGCAAGCCAAAAGTTAAGTCTGTTTCTTTAAGCTAGGCTTTGGCTTTCATTATCTAGACTGGTTTTTCATAGGCTTTGGCCCTATCAGAACCTTCACCCACTGGAGGATTATGAGTAGGAGAGCCGTTCTAAACACTGTTACGGAAAGCATTAACTCTGCTGAGAAGTTGGTTTCAGGACTGGGAATGTGGCTTAGTGGTAGAGTGCTTGCCTCACATGCATGAAGCCCTGGGTTCCAATTCCTTAGTACCACATAAACAGAAAAATCTGGAAGTGGTGCTGTGATAGAAAGCCTAGCCCTGAGCAAAAGAAGCTCAGGGACAGTGCCCAGGCTCTGAAAAAACCCAGTGCTGGCTCAAAAGTAGTTGGTTTCTTTTAGAAAACAAAATGGTTTGAAAATCATACCAGTAATCATTAGCCCATGAATTGAGAAACCTTGAGGGGTAGGGGAACATACTGCAAAAGGTTATTTTAAACTACAAGAAAGAAAGTGTCCAAACATTTTTTATCGCTTTCTTTGATTATTCCTCTCTATATTTAAGAATTTGCTTCTGTAGTGAGTGCAAGGAGTGAACCTGTTAGAGCCCTTGCCTCACATGTGAGTCTCTAGATTCATCCACAGACAAATCAATGATGCTTTTCACCTGCTCTGTCCCCTGCCACTCATAACTATAACATAGAAAGTTTCTAAGTTCTATGGTTCCTTGGGTCATCAAAGCCATCTATTCCCTCAGTATAAGGGGATCAGATAGGGCTACACATGCCTGTCACCACTGAGACAGTTAATGAGGAGTCTGTGCTAAAACAATTCAGGTGGAACCAGCAAAAGCAATGGCATCCTTTCTTAGAAGTTTGTGTAAGTTCTTAAGTGTCTAGAGCTCCTTTTTAGCACCTTTATAGTAATAGTTCCATGATCGACATGGTATGCTTGCTTCATATATTTGACATGCTTACCTTAGATGTGGCAAAGGCTTCCATCTTTGTTCCCCCACCACTAAGCACATTTGGATTTCCCTTCTCTTGCCAAAACATTAAGAATGAACGACTTACAATAGCCACCATTTTTTTATAGGATCAGTTTTCATTTTTCATTGGCTCTTTTGTGCTCTGACCTATAATAAAACATCATGCAATATAAAAGTTTTCCTTAAACATTCAATTTTTTTATATTGTTTTACAGCCTTCTCTTCCTGTACTCTACACCCTGTCTAGCCAGGCTACACATGAAGCTGTTCATCTACTTTGCAGGATGTTGGTCTTTGATCCAGTAAGTAGTGTTTGTTTTCATATATCTAAATGAATTTTAAAAATACACATGTTCGCCATTCACTGGTAGCTCACACTTGTAATCCTAATTATTCAGGAGGCTAAGCTCTGAGGATCATGCTTCAAAGCTATCTAGGGCAGGAAGACCATAAGACTCTTATCTCCAATTAACCTCCAGAATTCCAGAAGTGGCGCCCAAAGTGGTAGAGTGCCCAGCCCTGAACAAAAGAGCTCAGGGATAGCACCCAGGCCCTGAGTTCAAGCCCCACAACCAACAAGGAAGAAACAAAACAAAAAAAAAAAACACATGTCCTGAGAAAAACTTCCTGGTTTGAACATACTAGGAATGTAAATAATGACTTGTTCTATCCCAGTCTCATGTTTCTCAGGCTCATTTAGTACAGAAGTTTGAATATTAATGTTTAAGGCCCTAAATGAAGACAGAAGGAACGGTACCATTCTTATTTATCTCTGTAAAAGCCTTGACACCAAGTTAAATCAGAAGAAAAAAATTTAAAGATTATTTGAAAAAAAATCTGCCCATTTTAAGTTATATAAGAAAATATTTTGAGGGTTGTCAAAATCATAGGTTTGGGTTGTTTTTTTTTTTTTTTTTTTTTTTTTCTTTAGCATTACTATGGTTTGAATTCAGGGCCTATCGCTTGCTAAGCAAACACTCTACCACTGAGTCACTCATTCAGCCCTCGTTTACACTGGCTATTTTTGAAATGTGGTCTTGCTTCCTGCCTGGGCCTATTCTAGGATCACAATCCTCCTATTCATTTCCTGACATAACTGAGATAGTCACACCATTCCACCAAGCTTCTTCCACCAAAATTAATAAAATTACATTTGTCTGTTTATATAATAGGAAAAGAGTAGCTTTCTCTATTGACTGTCAAATCCATAAGAGTCTTCACTAACGAATGCTAGGAATTTATTTTTAAGTTCTGGCTGGGAGCTGGTGGCTCACACCTGTAATCTTAGCTACCCAGGAGGTTAAGATCTGAGGATCACAGTTCAAAGCCAGCCCCAGCAGGAAAGTCCATGAGACTCTTATCTCCAATTAACTACCAAAAAAGCTGGAAATGGAGCTGTGTCTCGGGCGGTAGACCAACAGCCTGAGCAAAAGAAGCTCAGGGACAGAGCCTAGGCCCTGAGGTCAAGCCCCAAGACCAACACCAAAAAAGAAAAAAAAGTTTGAGATTGAAGTCTGTGAAAAATACCTTTATTATATGGAAGACCAGACTAATCAGTGTGAGCCAAGTTATTTTCATGGCATCTCATAGTCCAAAGTGTATTTTTGTTTTGTTTTGTTTTGTTTTTTGGGTCCGGTCTTGGGGCCTGAACTCTGGGCCTGGGCGCTGTCCCTCAGCTCTTCAGCTCAAGGCTAGCGTTCTACCACTTGAGCCACAGTGCCACTTCCGGCTTTTTTTCTTTTTGCTTATGTGGTGCTGAGGAATCGAACCCAGGGCCTCAGACATGCAAGGCAAGCGCTCTACCACTGAGCCACCTTCCCAGCCCCTTATTTTTGTTGTTGTTATGGACATAGTTTGTTTTTATTGTTGACTTTTTTTTTTTAGTATATGCAAGCATTTGAAGTCGTAATTGTTACTTGTACCATCTCCTTAAGGTCAGGTTCCCACCATCAAAGATAATTTACACTTGAGTGATGACTTAGTGATAAAATATCATTAGTGTGATATAATATCATTAGTGTGAATCTTTTTCTGCAACTTTGTCAACATAAATGGCAATTAATACCTAAAGGATTTCCTTTTATATGGTTAACAAAACCAGTGCCATGTGAAATTCGTACTTCAAAGGTAATTTCTGTCTTTGCATGGAGGATTTTGTCACGTTAAATGCTAATTTATATATTAGAAACATTTATTCTCTTTTTGAGTTCTAGTTAGTTTAAGAACCAAAAACCATGTAATTTACATGTCAGGTTTGCTTGCTTTACTTATAGCTATAAGGTATCCACTTCCTCTGAAATGCTTACCACTCAGGAAATCTTAGTAGCAAGAATCAAGAACATTTTTCTGAGAGTCTTTTCAAATGAAATATAGTTGTTATTCCTTAATAATGGGATTATTCACATAATTAAATGAAACTTGCAATGGTTCTAGTTACAAAGATTTATTTGATAAGGAAGAAAACATTTGTTTTTCTTTGTGCTAATAATTGAACCTAGAGCCTTACTAACACTGATCTACATAAAAGACATATTAATGAGTCTACATTAATACATTTTCATTAAAAATATATATTCACAAAAACAAAAGTATATGTGCATATGAATTTAGTTAAGGCACACTACTTAATAATTAACTATTTTCATCATTGTTTTCTAGAGTAAAACCAGTCATTTTTGAGGGAGGGTGGGGTTTGAATACAAGGCCTTATGATTGGCAGGCAAGTACTCTACCACTTAAGCCATAGCTCACCCTTCTTACTTTAGTTATTTTTCAAGTAGGATTTTGGATTTATGACTGAGCTATACTGGACCATGATATTCCTACTTACACTTCCTATTTATGGCTGGGAAAACAGGTGCCTAACCAATTTTTTGGTGGGGAGGGAGTCAGTCGTGGGGCTTGAACTCTGGGCCAAAGCAAGCACTCTACCACTTGAGCCACAACGCCACTTCCAGTATTGTGATGGTTAATTGGAGATAAGAGTCTCATAAACTTTTCTGCCTGGGCTGGCTTTGAACCATGATTCTCAGATCTCAGCCTCCTGAGTAGCTAGGATTACAGGCGTGAGCCACCAGCACCTGGCTAACCAATACTTTCTAACTTTGTTGGTACCCGTTACTATTATTCTTCAGCTGGCCTGATGTTCTGTTAGTTTATAATCTATATTAAAAATTCTTTTTAGTCCTAAGAGTTCATTTACAACAAGAAAAGAGTTTTTAATTCTTGTTTTAACATGGTACATTGAGAATTAGCAATAGATTAATACATACACACCTATAATCCTACGTACTTGGAAGGCAGAGATAAGAGGATTGTTGTTTGAGGCCAGCCTCTGCAAGAGTTAGTATTCAGGTATGAAAAATCAAACTAAAAACCAAAGAACCAGGGATGTGGCTCAGATGGTAAAGTCCATGCCTAGCAATTACATGGTCCCTCAGTTTAATCCCCAGTACAAAACTTAAAAAAAAAAAAAGAGCGAGAGAAAGAGAGAGAAGGAAGGGAAGGAAAAAGGAAATGAGACTTTTAAAAATATATATCCTACCAAAAACAAACAAACAAACAAACAAAAATATATATCCTTGGAAGTGGGACTGTGGCTCTAGTGGTAGAGTGCTTGCCTAGAGCTGAAGAGCTAAGGGACAGCACCCAGGCCCAGAGTTCAAGCCCCATGACCAATAAATAATAATAATAATAATATATATCCAAGCCGGGCGCCGGTGGCTCATACCTGTAATTCTAGCTACCCAGGAGGCTGAGATCTGAGGATTGCAGTTCAAAGCCACCCCGGGCAGGAATGTCTCCAATAAAACCACTCAAAACCAAAAGTAGCACTATGGCTCAATTGGTTGAGGCCAGAGTTCAAGACCCAGGATCGACAAAAAAAAAATCCAGGCTGGGTACTGGTGATTCATGCCTATAATCCTAGCTACTAAAGACCCTGAGATCTGAGGATCATAGTTCAAAGCTAGCCCAGGCAGAAAAGTCCTGTAACACACTTATCTCCAATTAACCACTCAAAAACCAGAAGTGGTACTGTGGCTCAAAGTGGTAGAGCACTGGCTTTGAGCAAAAGAGTTCAGGGACAGTGCCTAGGCCTGGAATATAAACCCTATAATGTATATATATATATATTATATATATGAAATATTACACATATAATATATTAATATTGTATATTATATGTAATATAATATAATATATATTATATGTAATATAATACAAACATAATATAATATTAATATTATATGTATAATATTTCATGTATATTATATATAATATATGTTGTAATATAATATAACATTATATATGTAATATAATATAGCATTATATATGTAATATATTATATATATATATATATATTATACCCATAAAAGCCAAGCACCAATGGCTCATACCTGTAATCCTAGCTGCTCAAGGAGGTCTGAGGATCAAGGTTTGAAGCAAGCCCGTACAGACAAATCTGAAACACATTTTTCTTTTTTTTGGGGGGGGGAGGTGGGGGTGTGGTCATGGGCCTGAACTCTGGGCCTGGGTGCTGTCCCTCAGCTCTTCAGCTCAAGGCTAGCACTCTACCACTTGAGCCACAGCGCCACTTCCAGCTTTTTCTGCTTATGTGGTGCTGAGGAATCAAACCTAGACCCTCATGCATGCAAGACAAGCACTCTACCACTGAGCCACCTTCCTAGCTCCTGAAAGATTCTTACCTCCAGTTAACTAGCAAAAACTGAGAAGTAGAGGTGCAGCTCAAATGATGGTGTGTTAGCATTGAGTATAAAAGGCAAGCAGTTGCTCAAGGCCCTGAGTTCTAGTCCCAGTACTGGCATTCATGCACTTATATGTGTATGCACACACACACACACACACACACAAATCATTAAAAAATAAAATAACTGTTTAATTCATTTAGTCTGAGGTAACTAATTCTCATTTTGTGGGCCTTAGGATAAGCAGTAGATCACAGTCTATATTCGTGGCATATACACTAGACTAAAAGTGTATTTACTCATTTATTTATTTTTGTTGCTGGTGGAGTTTGAAGTCAGAGCCTACACACTGTCCCTGAGTGCTTCAGCTCAAGGCTAGTGTACTACCACTTTGAGCCACAGTGCCACTTCCCATTTTCTGTATTCAGAATAATTAATTTAATTTAATAATTAAGTGGTTAATTAGAGATAAGAGCCTCAAGGACTTTCCTGCCAGAGCTGGCTTTGAAAACTGTGATCCTCAGATATCAGCCTCCTGAGTAGCTAGGATTACAAGCATGAGCCACCAACACTTGGCTGAGAAGCATATTTCTATATGCTGTTCCCTGTATACTTCTGTGTTTTTTTCCAATGGCAATAGTCAGTGGTACTAGATACAGTTTGGGGTATCTCTCTCTAAAGCTTCTATACAAGTATAAATTCTTAATCTTTAACTTGTAGCAAGAATATAAAAATACAAGGAAAAATCATAAATCACCAGCAGATGATAAGATTAAAATGCTCTTCTTTTCTCTTTCTTTTCTTTTCTTTTTCTTTTTGGTTGGTTGTGGGGCTTTAACTCTGGGCTTGGGCCCTGTCGTGTGCTCTTCAGCTCAAGGTGAGCACGCTACTGCTTGAGCCACAGCGGCAATTCCAGTGTTTCTAATGGTTTATTGGAGATGAGTCTCACGGACTTTCCTGCCTAAATGAAGTATATAATTAAATAATTTACTCCTGCAAAGTGGAGAAAGCATCAAATAAATCTATAAACTTATCAAAAATCAATAAACAATTAAAAGTAATATTTTTATTTATTATTTTGTCAGTCATGGGGCTTGAACTCAGGACCTGGGTGTTGACCCTGAGCTCTTTTGCTCAAGGTTAACACTCTTCCACTTTAAGCCACAGGGTGCTGGTGGTTCACGCCTATAATCCTAGGAGGCTAAGATCACGGTTCAAAGCCAGCCAGGGCAGGAAACTCCGTGAGACTTTTATCTCCAGTTAACCACCAGAAAACCAGAAATGGCACTGTGGCTCAAGTGGTAGAGTGCTAGCCTTGAACCAAAGAGCTGAGGGACAGCACAGAAGCCCCAGAGTTCAAGCCCCACGACTGACCCAAAAAAGGAGGGGGAGAGAAGGAAGAAAGGAAAGGGAAAGAAAGGAGCTGTTGATATAGTTGTGCACACCTGTCATTCCAACTATGGCAGTAAGCATAAACAGGAGAAGCACGGTGCAGTCTGGTGTGGGCAGAAAGCAATACCCTGTCTCAGAAATAACCAGAACAGGGCTGGGATGTGGCTTAGTGGTGGAGTGCTTGCCTAGCGTTCATGAAGCCCGGGGTTCAATTGCTCAGTACCACATAGACAGAAAAAGCCACAAGTTGCCTTGAGCAAAAGAAGCTCAGGGACAGTGCACAGGCCCTGAGTTCTAGCCCCAGGATTGGCCAAAAAGAAAGAACGAACCAGAACAAAAAAGGCTAGAGGAGTGGAATTTATGAATTAGTAAGCCTAAAGTGAATGTTTTAAATATCCTGCTCTAAAGTCTCAGAAAACCACAAAATCAGCACGCCTGATACTCAGCCAGAGTTGCTTCTCACAACAGGACATTGAGACCAGTATCTGCTGTTTCCAGCAGCATGCGTATATGTGCCTGTGGGTGCCTGCCCACACACTGGCCCTTGGGCTTGAACTCAAGACCTGGGTGCTGTCCTTAAACTTTTGGGTGCAAGCTTAGCACTCTGAGACTTAAGTCATAGCTCTACTTCTGACTTTCTGGTGATTGATTGAAGGGTCTCATGGACTTTCCTGCCTGGGCTGGCTTTGAACCATGATCCTCAGATCTCAACCTCCTGAGAAGCTAGGATTACAGGTGTGAGCCAGACTCTAGCAGGTTTTCAATGTGCTTTTTTACTTTAGTCTATTTCAGTATTCAAAAAGAATAAGTTTCAAGCAGCTTTGCAAAATTGTCAGCATGATAATCACATCTCTAAATGCTGACACATATTTAGGAAAAAAATATAGCTTGTTATTTAAAATGTAAGCTTATCCCCTACAAAGCAGTACACATCTAAATGTCGTGATATTTGTCATTTATGATCCTGCATGCATTTATTTCAGTGTAGGAACTTTTCAGAATTTTAGCAGAAGGGCACTTCTCAGGGGTTTATGGTGGTAGATAAAACAGTCGTTGTTTGCCTAGGTCCTATGTGCGCTGTATTATGATGCCATCACCACTGTTCTTGCCCCCCTTTGAAGAGAATGTTGTACATATTAAGTGTCAGCTGTGTAAAGTAGTAACTGCTTGTGAAAGATTCTGTGTGGACAGTCGTGCTTATCTGCAGTGTTGATGTACTGGTCTCTAAATTTAATTTCAGTCAAAAAGAATATCCGCTAAGGATGCCTTAGCCCACCCCTACCTAGATGAAGGGCGACTAAGATACCACACATGCATGTGTAAATGTTGCTTTTCCACCTCTACTGGAAGAGTTTATACCAGTGACTTTGAGCCCGTCACAAATCCCAAATTTGATGACACTTTTGAGAAGAACCTCAGTTCTGTCAGACAGGTTAAAGGTAAGTTTTTTGTTTTCTGTGGGTTTTTTTTGGCATTTGGCCAGGCAAGATGACTAGTAACATTTTTTCCTATATGATAACATTCCTCCATGTGTTTACTTTAGAACCCGTGGCTGTTTGTCTCAGGTCTATGTGTCAAGCAAGCTACGTGTGTTACCAAAATGCTGATTTAATACTATACTCAGGGAAGATTGGGCAGAGGAATGCATGTTTTGTTTTTATTTTTCAAGTTTTGATAAGTACAACTCAAAATACAACTAATTTGTATTCCCTCCATGTCATTTCATTGAAAGAAACCTATTGAACTCCTTTATATAACACACAAAGTTTTAAAAGCAATAATAATTCATTAATGTAATCACTCCTTCAATGTTGACCAAGGAAAGGAATTTCTGATGATTTATTCATAAAATTAGGTGGGGTGCTCTTCTGTTGTGGTGAGGGCAATGGCATCCAAAATTCTGAATGATTTCCTGTTTGCTGTAAGTGAGTAGGCCACAGAGCCTAAACACCAGCAAAGGCTTAAAGGTGAGCTTCAAAAACTTACAGCAGTTAGAGTTCACCTCTAATTCCACCTGTGTGGGCTGTCTCAGATTCCTACTGGCAGCGTTTCCAGCTTGTGTAATGGCACTGTAAGGGCTTTTTTTTTTTTTTTTGTCTCATTCTTTTTATTTTACCTGTGTTTAGCCACAACTGTCATCTTAATTTCAGGAAAGTTTAGTTGAATTCTGCTTGTTAGAAGATATATATGTCTGCTTTAATCTAAACCAGCAGAAATTACAGATGCGGGCTAGTTACCTGTGAATGCACTACTACAAGGCCTGCGCCTTGGCTATGGGTTTATGCTGCTTGCTCTCTCCACAGAGATTATTCACCAATTCATTTTGGAACAGCAGAAAGGAAACAGAGTGCCTCTCTGCATCAACCCTCAGTCTGCTGCTTTTAAGAGCTTTATTAGGTAACTATACGTGATTCTGGGATTCTTCTTAGATTAGAAGGATACCCCTGGGTTTTATTATTTAGTACCTATATGTTTTTATTGAGAGAGATACAGGTCCAACCAAATGTTTATCTTAGGAACTTTGGCTTTAGTCAAAGATAGACTAAAAATAGAAGCATCTGTTTTGTTTTTGTTTTTTTTTTTGGGGGGGGGGGATCCGGTTGTGGGGCCTGAACTCTGGGCCTGGGCGCTGTCCCTCTTCAGCTCAAGGCTAGCGCTCTACCACTTGAGCCACAGCATCACTTCTGGTTTTTTCTGCTTATGTGGTGCTGAGGAACCGAACCCAGGGCCTCAAGCATTCAAGGCAAGCGCTCTACCACTGAGCCACCTTCCCAGCCCAAAGCATCTGTTTTTACACGGTGTAGATTCAATTTGGTGGTTTGGCCATTTTGTCCTTGTGACCACACTGATGCCTGACCATGAACACATGGAACCCTCAGTGAGTAACAGCCCCACCTTCGAGTCAAGCATAGTTCTCTCAGTGCCACTACCATTGTCACACTCTTTGTTTTGTTTTGTTTTTTGTCGGTGTGGGGCTTGAACTCTGGGCCTGAGCACTGTCCCTCAGCTCTTCAGCTCAAGGTGAATGCTCTGCCACTTGAGCTACAGCGCCACTTTCAGTTTTCTGGTGGCTTATTGGAGATAAGAGTCTCCAATAGACTTTACTCCAAAAGACTTTACTGCCGGGGCTGGCTTTGAACCGCGATCCTCAAATCTCAGCCTCCTGAGTAGCTAGGATTACAGGCGTGAGCCACCAACGCCCAGCAATTGCCACACTCTTAATAATAACCAAAAGCAAAAACGTTTGGTTAGGGCTTGATGTTTGTTTTGAGATAGTCTTGCTACATAGCCCAAGTTGGACTCAAACTCTTGATCCTCCAGCCTCACCTTCCCAACTGTTAGGATTACAGGTGTGTGCCTGGTTTGGAAAAAAAAATCTGTACCTCACCTTTATAACAATCCAAAAGGAAGTATTTTAAAATGGCTAGACTGCTAATGTGGACTATGTAGAGGAAAGGCCAAGATGCTTTTGGGAGACCTATGAACTTAATTACTTTGGAACCTAGCAAGCTTTATTCTCTTTGTCCTGTTCTTCCCTTGATCTCTTCTTATAACTTATGTTAGGGTCCATTCAGGAAAAAGAAACTACTTTAGTAGTTTGAAACTACTTTAGTAATATGAATGGAGAAATTTTAATAACAAGAATAAATTAACTAGGGAAAGATGGCTAACTTCTAAAAGACATATGAAGATTCTGAAGTGTCTTGAAGTGTCAGGTCTTGAAAAGTCCTGCAGAAAGCAGGTGTTTGAAGTAGGCTGAGGGAAAATGGACAAGGAAGAAATTAAGAACTTAGAAGAGGCCCCTCTAGGGGCTGCAAAGGTAGCTCAGTGGTAGATCGCTTGCCTTGCATGCCTGAGGCCCTGGGTTCGATTCCTCAGCACCACATAAGCAAAAAGAAAAAGCCAGAAGTGGCGTTGTAGCTCAAGTGGTAGAGTGCTAGCCTTGAGCTGAAGAGCTGAGGGACAGTGCCCAGGCCCAGAGTTCATGACCGAACCCCCCCCCCCCCCCAAAAAAAAGGATCAGAGAAGAGGCCCCTCTACCCAGGAAATCTCTTTGGAGAGGGTATGGCTCCCACAAGGAGCACGCAGAAAGAGGGAGAAGTCTGACAAAAGGGAAGGCACTACTGGTCCATTAAAGAGGCCTGCTGGATTGTAGAGAAATTTGCCAGAGTTCAGTAGACCAAAGTTGAGCTTTCCACATTTGTTTTTTAAAGGTAACTTCATTGGCTCACACCTGTAATCCTATCTGCTTGGGAGGCAGAAATAAGAAGGATCAAAGTTCTAGATCAGCCTGGGTAAAGAGTTAGCTAGACTCCACCACAGCCAATTGTTGGGTACAGTGGTACACATTTATCATCCCAGTTTTCAGAAACATAAAAGGATGTGGTCCAGATCAGCACAAAAAAAAAAGAAAAAGAAAAGAAAGACCTTGTTTGAAGCATAACTAAATCCAAAAGGGCTGCATATAGATAGATAGATAGATAGATAGATAGATAGATAGATAGATAGATAGATAGATAGATAGAGCTCAAATTGTAGAATATCTTCTTTTTTTCTTTTTCTTTTTTTTCTTTTTCCCAGTTATGAGGCCTGAGCTCTGGGCCTGGGCACTGTCCCTCAGCTCTTCAGCTCAAGGCTAGCACTCTATCACTTGAGCCATAGCACCACTTGCGGCTTTTTCTACTTATGTGGTGCTGAAGAATTGAACCCAGGGCCTCATGCATGCAAGGCAAGCACTTTACCACTGAGCCACCTTCCCAGTCCTTGTAGAGTATCTTCTAAGCAATTACGCAGCCTTAGGCTGAAACCCCAGTATTATTTTAAAACATGAAGAAGCAGGAAGGGAAGCTGCTGCCTGCTGCTACTGTCTTGCGGCACTGTTCCAGTGCCCTCTGTTGGCAAAGACAAACATTAGCCTAAGTAGCAAAGGAGACCTGCTCACCTAGCAGGACAAAGGGTGTGTTTGAACTGGTGAGGCCACAATCGCTTTTCCTCCCCAACTGCCTTTCTCCTTTTCCCTTCTTCCTGTTTCTCTTTTCTTTCCCTGCATGATATTGAAATCGTTTGAATTTATTGACCCAAATTCAAAATTTTTTGTTTAAAATTAGTATTTTTTGCTGGGCACCGGTGGATCACGCCTGTAATCCTAGCTACTCAGGAGGCTGAGATCTGAGGACCATGGTTCAAAGCCAGCCCGGGCAGGAAAGACTGTGAGACTCTTATCTCTAATAAACCACCAGAAAACTGGAAGTGGCGCTGTAGCTCAAGTGGTAGAGCACTCGCCTTGAGCTGAAGAGCTGAGGGACAGTGCTCAGGCCCAAAGTTCAAGCCCCATGACCGACAAAAATAAATAAATAGATTAATTAATTAATTAATATTTTTTGTTTCTTCCATTTTTTTTCCCTATAGAAAGTAGGCATTCCTTTGCAGTTTGACTTCTGTGGTTTAACATTACTTTATTTAATCCTTTCCCCTAAGAGTCAGTGACCTGGTGAGTGAGATGTTTCAGCACCTGTTCTCCTGGGCCCTGGTGAGGGAAAGTGATTAGAAACCCCTTCTAATTGGCAACCTTAGCCCGGGAAGTAGCTGTGCCAGCTCTGTGTATGGATAACCAGCTGAACAATCATCATCCCATCCCACTAAGACTTGAAAGGAGAATGCATTATGAGGTTCCTTCAAAATAGGTCCCCACACTTAAGGTCACTGTGTTGAAGGACTACTTTTTAATTCTACATCCTTTAAACTTATTTTCCTGGTTGAGCATAACTATTATAAGTTAGAACCACTACCATTTGCATTATGAACTAGGTCCTATGGAAGACAGTTGACTGTACATTATATTAACCATCCATCATAGGGTCTTTTCAAAAGAGAGAACAATTAAGGAGTTTAATGAAAAGAAAGAAAAGAAATAATCAGCCCTTTAGGGGTTAAGGGTAGCTCAGTTGGTAGTGTGCTAGCCAGTGAGCAAAAGTATCAGTTACCGAGTTTGAGTCCCAGTCTTGGACCAAGAAAAGAAATTTTCACAGGAACTGGTAAGTGCCATGTTGTTCTTAAGCCTCACTGTAGGAAACAGATTGGAACAAAATCAACTTTCAAAAAGTTAAAGAAAATAAAAATCTAGAAATGGAGTGTAAAGGGAGAAGGGAACAGGCAGTTTTGTCCAGTGTGGTGCTATAACTAATTCCCCTTCTCCATTTTCTTCCAGTTCCACTGTTGCTCAGCCGTCTGAGATGCCCCCATCTCCTCTGGTATGGGAGTGACAGTGGAGGATAATGTACTACTGAAGATGTCATGTAGCTTTCCACTGGAGTCTGGGATTTGCAATTCTGGAGGTTAATCATGCTTGTACTGTAATTTTACTAATGAAGTTTTAAATTAACAACCACTACTTGTATGATATGAATAATATTTAGAAATGTTACTAGACTTTTAATCTTGTAAAGTGGTTGTGCTTTTAGAAGAAAAAAATATTTTACCCAGAGTTGCACATGTTTTATGAAATTAGTGCAGCTGTTATGGCTCACCTCAGAACAAAAGAGAATTGAACCAAATCTGAGAGTTGGGGTTTTTGTTTTCTTTTTTTATTTTTATTGAAGTGAGATTGTACACACACACACACACACACACACACACACACACACACACACACACACAGAGGACAGTCCTACATTTTGATATTTGAGCCATTCCTAAAGATTTGGTGTTTTCTAAAACTAAAGAATCTAGAAACGTTGCCTGCGACCAATCATGGAGCCACGTGAGCTAAGCGTGGCTGCGCCTGGGGGATGGGGAGGGAGGCGGGGCATGCCACCTAATGATCAAGCCCTATAATTAGCTTCTCATTAGCGCCGTGATGGTGATGTGTGCTGTCTAAAATCCAATGTTGTGGGTAGAGAGGATGAGTCTGTGACTAGGAGAGACTAAAACTTTTGTTTTTCCTTATTCAGTATAAATATATATATATATATATTTAATCTATTTTTATTAGAAGTTTTTCTGCTCTTTCTTACATAAAAGAACCCCAAGCATGCATCTTTCATGTGTGTAAATAATTCATTTCTGGGCTAATTTCAAAAGAATCCCAACATTGCTGTATAGAGAAAGAACTAGCTTGCACATTTTAGGTCTGTGAAATTTTGTGAGACTTTTCCTGCACTGGACAGTGAAAAATAATAAATAAATAATAAAAGACAGAAACAAATTTTTTAAAAGTTAAAGCCACACACACACACACACAAAAAGGCACATAGGGAATTATGTCAAATGTGTTTGTGTCCTTAGGCAAAGCTGTGGGAGTCTTGAAATGTCACAGTAGTAAATAACTTATTACTTTTTGACAAATTTCTTTTTTTTTCTGTTGGAACACTGAATTCTTCTGTGTATATGTATATATGAATACAAACTGAAGGCCTCTACCTCCTGGAGTTAGACAACTTGGCTTGTTTACCTCCACATGCTGATGATGACTATTTTTTTTTTTAAGTTCAGTGTGGAGACTTGAAACTTGAATGTCCCTTCCAACTTTTATATTAAAAATAAAAAGACAAGAAAATTGAAGATCGCTTTTCACCTGTACAAGGAGTACTAACGGATCGTCTTATAATTGGTCTAGGAAAAAAAAAACAAAACCTTGGTGTGTGTTATGGACACTTAACTGTTGAAGTTATTGTAAGTTATCTGTATTTAGCAGAGTATTTTCATCTTGAGTGATCTGAGCTGAATTTGAAGATTATTAATAAGTTATGTTTGGAAGTTTTAACTTCAATGAAGTAATTATTTGCTGTGAAAGAAACAAACATTGAATTACTAAACAAAGATGGTGCAATATCTTTGTTTTTTTTTTTTATGAGGCTCCTGAGAATCAACCCCACTGAAGCATTTCAGTTCACTTGAATGAGAAACGTGTTTAGTATCAAAAGAGCCCAAGAAGACACTGGTGTGAAAGGTACAATCTCAGAGGTTGGTCAATTACCGTGGCACACTTTCTGGTCACTTTGTACAATGTAGATTTGAAGTACAGTGGTGAAAACATTAAATGTGACATTTGAAAAAGATGAGCCATCTGTTTTATTTCCATTTCTTCCCTTTGTTTTCTCTTCAGTACAGCTTGAGTCCTGACTATGCAGAGTTTTGAGACATTTGCTATTTATATTTCTACTCTTATCTTTGAAGAAATTTGCTCTTTTTAAAAAAATCTTCCCAGAAACTTAAGATTGCCAAAAATATGAAAAACTTAATGTTACCAAAGAAGCTGTGATTTAAATATATACAATATGGGAGTCTTTCTAGACATTATAGTCTTCAGTCCTGTGATTTTTTTTTCTTTTTTTTTTTCTTTGAAGCAAAACAATCCTATTTTTGTATGAAATTTTACCCAAGTGTATTGGAGTCTAATACATTAAATAAAAAGTAGAATGTTCTGGCTGGACATAGTGGTGCATGCCTGTGATTCCAGCATTTGAAATGCAGAGACAGGAGGATTGTGTGTTTGAGTCTAGCTGGGATATATAGCTAGATTCTGTCATAAAACTAAACACAAAATGTTGGTTGCTCTGGCAGGAAGAACTTGAACCTTTCCCTCCTCTGCCTCCTGACCCTAGTAGCCCAAAGGCCCTTTAAAAAGTTCCAGCCCCATGAAGAAGCCACATTGCCTAAACCTCAGAATACTTTCCCTGAAGCTAGACAAAGTACTATAGACCCAAATCTATAGATAGCTTTTATTTCTCCCTGTTTTCTTTTTTCCCTGCCAGTTCCAGAACTTGAACTCAGGGCCTAGAGTTCTCAAGCATTTATTTTGCTCACAGATGGCATTCTACCACTTGAGCCATGCCACCAGCCCCAGCTTTTTTGCTGGTTTACTAGAGATAAAAGTCTACCAGATTTGTCTGGCTGGGCTGGCTTCTAACCTTGATCCTCAGCTCTCAGCATCCTGAAAGGAGCTAGTGGCATGAGCCACCAGAACCCTATCTTTTAAGTAAAAGAGTAACTTAATAAGAAGCCAGCTGGGCACCAGTGGCTCATGCCTGTAGTCCCCTACCTACTCAGGAGGCTGAGATCTGAGGGTCCCAGTTCAAAGCCATCCTGGGCAGGAAAAGCTGTGAGACTCTTATCTCCAATAAACCACCAGAAAACCAGAAATGGCACTGTGGCTCAAGTGGTAGAGTGCTAGCCTTGAGCTGAAGAACTGAGGGACAGCGCCCAGGCCCAGAGTTCAAGACCCATGACCGATTAAAAAATAAATAAATAAAATAAAGCCAGATGTGGCAGTGTATAACTATAATCTCAGAACTCAGACTCTCAGCTAGGGCAGAAGGATCTCAAGTTCAAGGCCAGCCTGAGTTGCATAATGAAGCCCTTTTGAAAAGAAAATTATTTAAGGAGGCCTTGACAAATCTATAAATACTTAAGAACTGTTTTTATCAGAATATTTTGAAATGCACATATAACTTTGAAACTAGTTCTTCACAAATAAACATAGAAAAAATACACTGGAACCTGCTTAGTGAACCAAGAGATTTATGCCTATTAAATTTGTTGGGAATTTTAAAATAATAGAGGTTCTAAATCCAGTAAAGTTAGTATGGACAGGTAAGTTAAGGCTGTAATTCACTGCAATTTCAGTTAAGATCCCAGAAGATAAAAATAATCTCGTTTGGGATTGGGATTTTTATATTATTTTTCCTCTATAGTGTCCTATAAAATCAATCTCTCTCTCTCTCTCTTTTTCTCTCACTCACTGAAGACTGAACTCAGGGCCTCACATATGCTAGGCAAGTGTTCTACCACTTGAACCATGAGTCTCGTCTAAAATACATTCACATTAAAATAAAAACAAGGGAGCTAGAAAGGTGGCTCAGTGGTAGAGTGCTTGCCTTGCATGCCTGAGGCCCTGGGTTCGATTCCTCAGCACCACATAAGCAAAAAGAAAAAAAAAGCCCGAAGTGGCGCTGTGGCTCAAGTGGTAGAGCACTAGCCTTGAGCTGAAAAGCTGAGGGACAGTGCCCAGGCCCAGAGTTCAGGCCCCACGACCGGACCTCAAAAAAAAAATAAATAAATAAAATAAAGTAAAAACAAGAAGAAATAGAATGTAAAATTACAAAGTTTAAAATTAAGGCAACTTGGGTTGGTTTAGTATCAACAGAGCCTCATCAGAGGCAGTTCTAAAGAGTAATACTTGTATGGAATAAAGCAGCATTTTATTTTATTTTATTTTATTTATTACCAGTCCTGGGGCTTGAACTCGTCCTGGGCACTGTCCCTGTGCTTCGTTTGTGCAAAGCTAGCACCCTACCACTTGAGCCACAGTGCCACTTCTGGCTTTTTCTTTTTATATGGTACTGAGGAATTGAAGCCAGGGCTTCACACATGCTAGGCAAGCACTCTACTGCTAAGCCACCTAGCTCCTCAAGGCTTCTTAAAAAGGACTAAAAGGGCTTGGAATGTGGCTCAAGTGGTAGAGCACCTGCTTAGCAAGTGCAAGCCCTAAGTTCTGCCAAAAAAAAAAGCAGCAGTGAAATGCCCTGGGAATATAATTCAGTTGTAGAGCGCATAGAGTATTTACATAGCATAAGTCCCTAAATTCAATCTACAATACCACCGAAAATGATGTATAAAAAGGGAAGCAAGGCTAGAAGTAATAGCAGACACCTGAAATCCTAGCACTCAGGATACTGAGGTAAAAAGATCATGAGTTCAAGACCAGCCTAGGTTGTATAACAGGATCCTGTCACTTGAAACCAGGAAACTCAGTGGTAGAGCACTTGCATAGAATATATGTTAAGGCCCTGGATTTGATCCTCAGCACCAGATAAAAAAATAAAAGGCGATCTCCAATCTAAGAATGGTGAACAAAGAAATTGGCAAAAATGAAGCAAACACAGGCTTCACAAAAAAATAGCAATCATGTCTGCTGGAGGAATAGAAGAATTTGAGAGGCATTCTTTACACTGGGAAACACACAGCCTTCAAGACAAATGAAGGCTCTCGGGAAGTACATGAGATTTTTTGAGAAACCAACTGCACTATTTTCCACCATCCCTGTTGTCCCACTTAGAAAAGACAAACTTCTTGTTGTCTCCTGTACTACTTAGAATATGGCGCAATATTCCTGGGCCTAAAAGCATTCTGGGTTGCCAAGTAGAGAGACAATGTGAGCAGTTTTATTTATATATGGAGACCTCAGGCTGGGAGGGTCGCTCGGTGCTCAGCGGTAGATTGTTTTCCTAGAATGCATGAAAGCCTGGGTTTAATTCTCAGCACTGAAAAGAATAAAATACCTCGTATATCATTCCTGTCAAATGTCATATCAGTCCTGAGAAAGTAAAGCAAAGAGAGCGTTAGGAAAAAATATTGTGTCTAGCAGTATTTTATTTCACCCAGTCAGCAAACTTGTGACACAGCTCCGTCTTTCTTATTGAGAAGTGAGATGTTGTTTGTAAAAATATAAAATGAAAGCTGACTTTTTCCAACAGAAGGTAAAATCTGTTTTGACGGCTTGCTTTGCCAATGAGGACTTTCTAGTTCCTTTATATGGGAGACATTTTCCATCATTAGAATTATCCCGAATGTGCAGCTACAAAAGTTCTGGCAAAATATATTTAAAGCAAAAGATTAAAACATATCAAAAAATATTGTGCAAATGTTGGCAAGGATGTGGACAAATTGGAACCTTTAGGCATTGCCAATGGGAATGTAAAATGGTGCAGCTGCTATGGAAAGTAATGCCAATTCTTCCAGAGAAAAAATATAAAATCAAACATAGAATTACCATTTGATCTAGCCAATTTCATTTCTGGGTATACACATGCAAGAGTTGAAAACAGTGACTCAGACATAGCTGTAACACCAGTGTTTGTAGTAGTTATTCACAATAGCCAATAGGTGGGAACAACCCCATCTTCATCAAGGGATCAATAAAATGAGGTGCATGCATACAATGGAGTTTGCAGGCTCAAACAGGAAGGGCATTCTGTGAACATGATAAAATATGCATGAACCTCGTAGACATTATGGTAAGTGACAGAAGCCAGACACAAGAACAAATACAAAGCCCCGCACTGGTGGCTCATGTCTGTAATCCTTGCTACTCAGGAGGCTGAGATCTGAGGATTGCAGTTCAAAGCCAGCCTGGGCAGGAAAGTCTGTGAGACTCTTAAATTAATGACCAGAAAACTGGTAGTGGCACTGTGGCTCATTTGGTAGAGCACTAGCCTTGAGCTGAAGAAAAAAGAACTTATGAAGATTATTGTGGTGATCTCTGGACAGCATTGTGAATGTACTTAATGCCTCTGAACTATAAAATGATGCTGTTTATTTTACCAGTATATGAACATAATTTATATACATGTAGACACCCCTTTAGCCGTCCTCCAGATGCCCCTCTTTTTTGTTTTTTGTATTTGTTGGTTATGTGTTTGTATTTGTTGGTTGCTTAAACTCTGGGCCTGAGCACTGTCCAAGCTCTTCAGCTCAAGGTAAAAGGTCTACCACTTGAGCCACAGCGCCACTTCCGGTTTTCTGGTGGATTGTTGGAGATAAAAGTTTCACAGGCTAGGTGCCAGTGGCCCTTGCCTATATCCTAGCTACTCAGGCTGAAATCTGAGAATTGCGGTTCAAAGCCAGCCCAGGCAGGAAAGTATGAAACGCGCATCTCCAATAAACTACCAGAAAACCAGAAGTGGCACTATGGCTCAAGTGTTAGAGCATTAGCCTTGAGCTGAAGAGCCGAGGGACAGCGCCCAGGCAGAGAGTTTAAGCCCCACGACCCACGACTGACCAAAAAAAAAAAAAATTCATGGACTTTAATGCCCCGGCTGGCTTTGAACAGTGGGCCACCGGCACCTGGCCAGCCCACCTCTTTTTTGCTTTATGTTTGTGGGTTTTTTGCTGTTGAAACAGTATCTTGCTGTGTGGCTTCAAACTTGTGATCCTCCAGCCTTAGCCTCCCAAGCACTGAGATTACAGGCATGTAACATCACATCCAGGTCAGTCTCTTTCTTCCTCAGTAATAAAATCATATTAAGGGGCATAAGACTCCATTAACTGTATGTGTAGAGTTTATTTCTGGATCTCAACTCTCTTTCATAGATAGGTATCTTTATGTCAGTACAAAACTGTTTTGTAGGAAGTGGCACTGTGGCTCAAGTGGTATAATGCTAGCCTTGAGCTGAAGAGCTCAGGGACAGTGCCCAGGCCCAGAGTTCAAGCCCCACAACCAACCAAGTAGTAGTACTTTATTTTTTGCCAGTCCTGGGGCTTAAACTCATGGCCTGGGCATTGTCTTGGGCTTCTTTTGCTCAAGGCTAGCACTATACAATCTGAGCCACAGTGCCACTTCCAGCTTTTTTTCTGTTTATGTGGAACTGAGGAACCGAACCCATGGCTTCATGCATGCTTAGCAAGCACTCTACCACTAAACCACATTCCCAGCCCTTGTAGTAAGTTCTGAAATCAGGAAGTGTGAATCTGCCAATTTCCTTCTTTTTCAGGATGATTGGAGATACTGAGCATCTTCCTCTTCCATATGGCTGTTAGAATCCACTTGTCCACAAATTGTCATTGAGTCTGTAGATGAATTTTAACAATATTAAGTTCTGATTTATGGACAGGGGTGTGTCTGCTTATTAAGCATTTCACTCAGTAATGCTTTCTGCCTTGCAGTGTATGAGTCTTGCCCTTTCTTTGTTAAACTTATTCTAAATATTTTTTTCTTTTTGATGAGTTTCTTTTTTTGTTGTTGGTTGTGGGGCTTGAACTCTGGGCCTGGACATGTCCCTCAGCTTGTCAGCTCAAGGCTAGCGCTCTACCACTTGAGCCACAGTACCACTTCCGGTTTTCTGGTGGTTTATTGGAGTAAGAGTCTCACAGACATTCCTTCCTGGGCTAGCTTTGAACTGTGATCCTCACATCTCAGCCTCCTGAATAGCTAGGGTTACAGGTGTGAGCCACTGGCGCCCAGCTTAGTTGTAATTCTTAATGTCCTCTGGAAGAAAAATATAACCCTAAAAATGTACAGTTCTGATCACGCCTGTAATTTAACATTGGCAATGCGTAGAATCTCAGAACTAAGAAGCTGATGCTGGGGTTAGAACATGGCCTCATACCTGCTAGACAATCACAAACTCTAACCCCAAGGTTTTGTTTAGTTGGTTGGTTTGTTAAGACTTTTTTTTTTGGTCCGGTCGTGGGGCCTGAACTCTGGGCCTGAGCACTGTCCCTCAGCTCTTCAGCTCAAGGCTAGCGCTCTACCACTTGAGTCACAGCGCCACTTCTGGCTTTTTTCTTTTTTTGCTTATGTGGTGCTGAGGAATCGAACCCAGGGACTCAGGCATGCAAGGCAAGTGCTTTACCACTGAGCCACCTTCCCAGCCCCGGTTTGTTAAGACTTTTAAGCTTGACTTTCTTGTTCTTCCTATTGAGAAGTAAAAGTAGCATAACCTAAAAAAAAGTAGCATACCCTCCAGCTAGATTCACAATTTTAATGTTTCTCACACTTTTAGTTCATATAGACGTGTACATTTTTCATACAAATGCATGTGTACTTTGATTTCTTGCTGGAACATTATAAAACCTCACCCTTGATGTATCTTCTAAAAACAGGGATGTTTTCAATTATCACGCAATTTTTTTTTAAGTTTTGGGTGTGCTTTTGTTTCTGTTTTTCCAGTCCTGGGCCTTGACCTCAGAGCCTGGACACTGTCTCTGAGCTTCATTTGCTCAAGGCTAACACTCTACCACTTGAGCCACAGCGCCACTTCTGGCTTTTTCTGTTTACGTGGTATTGAGGAATCGAACTCAGGGCTTCATATATGCTAGGTAAGCACTCTACCACTGAGCCACATTCTCAGCCCTTTTTAAGAAATTTAACAACTGATTTGTTACCTGATATTCCCTACACATACAAAATTCTTCAAGCCCTCAAATTTGACTTATTCAGGACAGTCCCTCTGCTATTTCTTCTTTCTCAACATTGTAATTTATGAGGGTACAAAACCAACTGTCATGACAGAAGTCCCACGGAGATCTGTATTTGTCGGTTTGTTTCCTTGTGTAAAACACTGAAGTTGAACATTTTTGGATGATGTGTACACTTCTTATTCTGTCGCATCAAGAGGCACAGACACTGGCCCACCTCATCTCTGGTGGTTGTGTGTGTGATCATTTGATCAAAGCTGAATTGCCCACTGTTCAGTTCCCTTCTTTGTAATAACTACGCTGTTGAGAAATACTGATATTATAGAAATACTGATCAGATTTTGTTCCTCATCACATGGCACATAGTGTCATGTCCTGATGACCTTTGCCCCAATTTTTTAGTTTTCCACCCCAGTGGACTGGATCACACAGTGAGTGTATGAACACACCTTCACCAGGGTGCTGAAACCATGAAGTCTCTTCTCAGGCCTTGCAGCTATCCTGTACCCCTGCGCCCTCTAGTGGTAAGATGTGGGCACCTAGCTAACCTGTTCCTATGCAATGTGATTGGAAGGCCACAACCTTAGGGCCGTGATGTGTGGTGCATGTCCTCCATGCTTGTTTTACTTACTGTAGGTAGCTATGGCCACCAGGCCTTGGCTAGTGCTAAACAGTGCTGATAAACTGTGACCACCACGTGTGAAATCAAGCACACTGCCTACTTTGGTAAATTTAACTGGAACAAAGCCCACCTTCAGTAATGGTTTGGTTTTGAAGTATGAAGCCATCTGCTGATTGGGCACTAGCTTAACAGGTCTCATCTTCCATAACCCAGAATCTCATGAAATTGGATTTTCACTGAGCCTTTGGCCGTCTGTTCTTCTGTCCAGTGTTCCTTCACTGTTACACTGTGACAGATGAGTGACTTTACCATTTAACTCATTTAACACTGACTCCAGCTTTGTGTTTTTGTGTTAATTAAGCTGAGGCACAGAAGGATCTGTTTTCAAGGAACCTAAGGAGAGGAAGAAGCATGTCAGAATGCAAAGGGGCAAACTCAGCAGTACCCCAGAACTTCACAAGTGCCAGTGTCACCAAATGGAGGCAAATGGAAGTGGCCTTTACCCTAAAACACACCGAGACGGTGGGTGGTGTGGGATAAGAAGGGTTGGTGCATTTTAAGTAGAAAATGAAGGAAAAGGAGAGAAAAAGTTGGGTAGTTACTGCCAACGAGGCCCCTCCGGCTTAAGTTACCAGTAAAGACTGGTAACTGGTGTCTACTGGTGTGGTAATTGTATTTGTCTCATCACAATACAAATAATGTGCATGTGTGCATGATAGTAATGGAGCTTGAACTCAGGGCCTCATGCTCTCACTTGATTTTTTTTATTCAAGGCTGGTACTCAGACACTTGAGCCACAGCTTTGTGTACAGCTTTTTTGGTGACTAATTGGAAGTAAAGAGACTCACAGACTTTCCTGCCTGGGCTGGCTTTGAACCAGGATCCTCAGATTTCAGCCTCAAATAGCTGAGTAATTTTCAAAAGGCCTTATATAGACTCTTCCCATCATGGCCCTCACTGGACACATGCTGTAGGCCATGGCTTCACATTAGCAGTGTCACCCTTCTGCAGGTGACCTCTCCCAGAGCCACTACATTCTGAGGCAGAGTTAAGAGCTGTGGTCAGTTCTTCCTCTAAAGGAATGGCACACTGAAGTTGGCAGCTGGAGAGAGGTTATGTGGATGTAGGAGCCTTCAAGTGGAAGGGCTTGGCCTTGAAAATACCTATCTACAGATAAGAAACTGGGCCAGGTGATTTGCGGTCACACTACCAGCTGTGCATGCTCTCATTTGCTGAGGAAGTCCCACAGTGTAGACCCCCATGCTCCTCCCGCAGCAAGCAGCTGGGACCAACAAGGAGTATGTTCTTTGAGACCATCCTGGGTGTTGGGAGGGGTACACTTGCCAGGTGCTTTACTGAATACATCTGTGTAGTGCCCTAGTCTGCTCCGGTGGGCCCTGGAGACTGCAGGGGAGAGTGCTGTATTGCCCCCGGGATAGAACTAATGTCGCTGAAATTGTGGTCAAGTGGTAGCAAGTGTGAAGCCCTGAGTTCAAATCCCAGTACCACAATGATGATGGTGATGATGAGCTGTCCTAAACACACTACCTGGGCCCTTCCTGAGGCTAGAGGTTGAGACACAGGTTCTACTGTCCACCGTGATACTCACTTTGTGACCTGGAACAAGTATCTCAGCCTGTGTACTCATAGCCCTAGACTATCTGCTACCTTTTCATATTCTCTTTCAAAGGAAGAGTTTGAAGAGGGGGACACTATACACATAGGACTGGAAGCAAGGGGAGAGCAGAAAGGAGCAACTTGTCAATTTATACCCAACAACCATGGCTCATCCCTATAAGCCTCGCTACTTAGGAAGCTGGGATCTGAGGATCCTGGTTCTAAGCCAGCCAGAGCCAACAAATCCAATAGACTCCTCTCCAATTAACCAGCAAAAGCCTTAAGTGGAAATGTGACTCAAGTAGGAGAGAGAAACAGAGTGAGACCCTAAGTTCAAGCTCTAACACAAAACAACAGTTCTGACACTCTTCCCCTCAGAAGACCTATGGCTTCTTGGACATGGACTATTTGTTTCCTGTAGAAGAAATAGCTCATCAGAGTCACCATCCTACCCCAGCCCCTCTTAAGATACACCTGTTCCTCCCCCTGAGCACAGGTGGCCCTTGGAGCTAGGACAGCACTTAAGCCTCTACTCCCTTCTGGCAGGGTCCTGAGCAAGATGGTCCGGGCAGGCTCAGCCTAACAGAACTGTACCCACAGCCTATCCAGCCATGTTGCTCCCCAACCCAAACAGAAGCTCCAGCTCCCTGTTGTGTCCCCTTCCCTACTGCTGACTCATCCCAGCTGCACCCCTTCCCGACCTTGGGGGCCTCCACAGGAATCTGCACCTGATAGGGCTCTGCTCCTCTGGCACAGCTGGTCATTTTCTCACATTATCCAAGGTGCCAGCCCCTCTTTTCCCAGGGCGGCTCCACACATTTCCCCTCTGCAGTGTGAGATGTCGCTGCCCCTCCACCCATGCACCCCTTCCTCCTGACCACACCCCTGTGCACAGGCCTCCACCCAGGCCCACACCAGCCTTCTTGGCCTCTGAATCTTTCCACTGACTTCATCTCCAAAGACCTTTCCTTCTTCCCCACACCAGGAACCCAGAGGTGGTGTGCCAGGGCCTCTCCCACCGTCTCTTCCCTAGCAGGGCCTCCAGCCCACTTCTGTCTCTACTCCCAATCACTGGCCCCCACGTCTGTCTTAGACTGCATACTCCCTGGCCCCCACGTCTGTCTTAGACTGCATACTCCTTCACCACTCTTGTTCAACTCAAAATCACCTTAGTCTTCCTACTTCTGACAGTCTGATTGCCTTTTCCTGAGCACGTTTCACACAGATACAAAGCAGCCCGGGAGACTGGGCCCTCCTGATCAAAGGGCACCCACCTCAGCCATGCCAGCCTATGTCCTGGTCCCCCAGTGCGCCCCCCCCCCTTAGCCTTCCTGAGCCACATTTTCTCTCTCCTCCTAGCTTCTCCGTCAACCTGAAACTTCAAACAACAACAAAAGCAACATTGTACATCCCTCCTCCACTCCCTGCCTCCATTTCCCCACTTCCTTACTCTTCTCTGCTAACACTGACTATTGCCCCTACACACAACTGCTCTCAATAGGGTCCTCCCCTGTAACTTGATGCTCCTCCTTATCCACCTTTATTGTCACAGTCTCCTCCTCCCAACACCCTTCACAACTTCAACACCCACCAGAGGCTGACACCCACCAACCCAGTCAACAGATTCTCTCAACTGCCTTAACCACCTCCACCGCTCGGCACCCCATCAGCAAGCTAAGGCAAAACTGAATTATATTTCCTTAAATTCATCTGTTCCTCTCCCCCCACCTCCATGAGCACTCTTCAGACTGTTTCAGACTGCCCACCTGGAATCCGCATAATCACTCAATATTTGTTGAGTGACAATGAACCTTTGACCCCTCCCTCCCTCATTGTCCACAGCCAGTCACCAAGTCCTGCTTCCAATCACATCCCAGGATCGGACCCTTTGCATTTTATTTGTTGTTGTTGTGTGTGTGCGCGCGCTTGTGCATGAGTGTGAATATTGGATCTTGAACCCAGGGCTTGGGCGCTGTTCACGAGCTCGTCTTTGCTCAGCGTGCCACCCACTAGCCACAGCTCCACTTCCGGTTTTCTGGTGGTTTATTGGAGAGAAGAGTCTCACAGACTTTCCTGCCTGGGCTGGCTTTGAACTGCGATCCTCAGATCTCAGCCTCCTGAGTAGCTTGGCTTACTGACGTGAGGCACCCAGCGCCCGGCTTTCTACCCCACCCCTCACCCCCTTCCCCCAGTCCTGGGGCTTGAACTCAAGGCCTGGGCACTGACCCTTTTGCTCAAGGTACTTCCAGCTCTTTCTGTTTATGTGGTACTGAGGAATCGAACCCAGGCAAGCACTCTGCCACTGAGCCACATTCCGAGCGCGCCGCTCAACCCCGGCCTGACAAGGAACTTTCCGACAGCCCCACTGTACGCGGAGTCCAAGTCCATCGGCGGCACGGCCGGGTACACACCCGGGCGCTGAAGAACACAACGGAACCGAAATAATGAATGGCGTCCTTCTCGCGCGGGGCTCCGCCCCTGCCACGCGATGCTCCCATCAGCCAATAGGAACACTCTAATGCGTGCCTTCGCGCGAGCCATCCTGGGAGCCAATGGAAGTGCCCCAGGGGAGCCCGCCTCGTGTCTCAGCAGCCAATGGGAGAGGCCTGCGTAGCCTTCAAGGAGGCGGCGGCGGCGGTCCGGCCGACGTGCGGCGCGCATTCTCTTCTTTCGTCCGGAGCTGGCGTCCTGCGCGGTTTCCCCTCTTAGTCGCACAGCCTCCGGAAGATGGGGGTCGTCGTCCCCAGACGCTGCCTGGAGTGTCTGCTCGGCCTCTACTTCCTCTCCCACATCCCCATCACTCTGTTCGTGGACCTGCAGGCGCTGCTGCCGCCGGAGCTCTACCCGGCCGAGGTGAGGGGCGCCCGGGGAGGGGGGATCCAGACGCCCTTTCCCGCCCCTCGTCGCCCACGCAGGGCCCCCCTTTCTCGGATCCCCCTTCGCTTCGGGGCTGGGAAGGTGGCTCAGTGGTAGAGCGCTTGCCTTGAGCTGAAGAGCTGAGGGACAGCGCCCAGGCCCAGAGTTCAGGCCCCACCACCAGACCCCCCCCCAAAACAAACAAACAACAAAACCCCTTCGCTGACTCCGACCTGACGTTCCTGGGCTTCCTGGTCTGTGCGCCGGTGGCCCCGGCGGCGGGGACCGGTTCCGGGCCGCCGTCCCCCGCGCACGTGTCGGCGTTTGAGGGAACCCGCGCGGGGGAAGCGCTGTGCATTCGCACCGGCGGGGTTTGGAGAGGGGTTGGGAGGTACCAGCCTAGCCCCAGATCCCAACTCCGAGGATTAGGTCGGGCCAAAGCCTCCGCGCCCTCGCTGCACGCCTGGCTTTCACGGACGCCCTGGAGAGGGGCTGTTTTAAAGCCCAGTGACACCTGGGGAAAAACACAGGTGCACGGCCCCATTTCCTGGCCGCTGGAGAATACTCTTTGCTTCAGACTCTTTTTTTTTTTTTTAAAATATTCAGAACTACACTTCTAGTTTACAAAAAAAAAAAAAAAAATTCAAAACTGGGGCTTGAGACCTTTTATTGTTTGCTACTTTGAGATAAGGAAATGTGTACTACAGATTAGCCTCCCAGTATTACTCTGCCTCCTGCGTGCTGGGATTACAGGTGTGCATCACTACCATCCAGCTAGATCCTGGACTCTGCTTCAGGGAATTTTCCTGTCGGCAAGTCTGTGATTGTCTAAGTTAATGGTTAAACGGTGGGTAAGGCTGGCTTATCAGCTACAAATTTTGCCTCTCTGAAGTACTCCTTAAATGTGTTTTCTTTGCAGACCCAAGTCCATGAACTCTCAGAGGTGCTGGCAAATGTGTTATGTATCTTCCTTGGTGTGCATCTCCTATTTGCTTCTAGAAGCAAGCATAGTCCAACCAAACCTCTAGTTGCATGAAAAAGGCATAGTTAGTAGTATGGGCAGAGCACTGGACTGCAGTCTGGGGATTTGATTCTTCAGAACTTGTGGCGCAGAGCAAGCCTCTAATACTAGCTACTCAGGAGGCTGAGATCCAGGACCAAAGTTTGAAACAAGCCTGGGACAGGAAAATCCATGAGACTCTTCTGTCCAATTAGCTACCAAAAGGCCAGAAGCTGTGGCTCAAGTGGTAGCGCCATCCTTGAGTGAAAAGGCTGAGGGATAGGACCCAGGCCGTGAGTTCAAATTCCAGTACTGGAGGAGAGAAGTGGAGTGGGGTGAGGTTGGGGTGGGGGGAGAAGAAAAGAACTGGTATCTCATTTCCAATTAACCATCAAAAAAGCCAGAAGGCCGGGCACCGGTGGCTCACACCTGTAATCCTATTCAGGAGGCTGAGATCTGAGGATTGCAGTTTAAAGCCAGCCCCGGCAGGAAAGTCCCGGACACTCTGACACTCTACACTTTAGAGGTCAAAGGTACACGACGGATCATGGCTGTTATCAAAGCTGTTTCCTTCACAGGGAAAAATCTGTTCTTTTCCAGTTTCTAGTGGCTGCCAGTGTTCCTTGGCTTGTGACCATATCACTTTAGTCTCCAGGTTATCACACTGCCATCTTCTCTTCTGCATCCAATCTCCCTCTTCCCTATCTGCACTTACTACCAAGTAAGTCAGAGGCCTAATCATTACTGTCTTTGGGCCAGATTGTTTCACCACCCATACTGCGCCACCTAGTACATTCTCTTTCCAAAGAGGTTCTCACATTGCTGCACTAACAGCTCCCAGAAAACAGGAAAGCTATTGCTACCTCTGAAGTTTTTAAAACTTAGGAAGCCGGCAAACCTCAGGCGGGCAAGCTGGCCATTCACTATCTCTTGATGTTCTAAGTCACTTCAGTTCTTCGTAACTAGCTTGTTATTCTACATTGCCGTTCCAAACTTATTTATCTTTTCATTTCCTCTCCTTGCTCACAGCTTACAAAAATAGAACTGAAATATGTCAGAATCAAAAAGACTCAATTTAACTGTACATATTCAAGAAGGTAAGTTTCTCTCCCCTTTAGGGATCGGGTTATAACCTAGTGTTAGTACTTATCACATGGCCCTGGGTTTGATCCCAGAACACACTCAAAAAAATCCTCTGATGCTGAGCACCTGTGGCTCACATCTGTAATCCTAGCTACTTAGGAAGCTGAGATCTGAGGATTGCAGTTCGAAGCCAGCCTGGAAAGGAAAGTCTGAGATTCTGACCTCCAGTTAACTATTAAAAAGCTAGAAGTAGAGCTGTGGTTCAAGTGGTAGAGCACAGTAGCCTTGAACAAAAAAGTTTGAAGATAACACCCTGAATTCAAGCCCTGAGGAAAACCTAAGCCTTTTTGTTTTTAGTGTAGTGCTAAGGACCAGTGCAGGATCTAACCAGAAATGGGAGCACACATGCATTCATATATTGATGGTGATAACTGAAGGAGTTAGTGTGGGAACATGCTGCCTTGGAAGGCTGGCGACCCTACTCACAGGTACATGTGACAGCTTGAACGGTACTGGCCGTGGCTCAGGTTGGCTAAGCCACACCTTGAATTCCCCTATTCACTCATTACAAATTTTTGGGTGGTGATTTTGTTGCTTTTTATGGAGAAGACAATTACCTTGAGTTTGTCTCAGATTTTCTTTAGCAGGTACCAAAATTTAACATCTGGTTTTCTTCCTGAAATGAGAAAATTTCCCCTAGAACTAAAAAAGCACTATGGGAAATCACAATACTGGTGGTGGTGAAATTTTAAGATCAAACTTTTTTCTTCGTTTGAAATCAAATCACGGGAAAGTTCTGGTTACATAACAGTAAAATAATTGCACATAGGCTGAAACATGGAGAGAACAGGAAACATTTTGTGTCATTTGCAGCTGGACAAACTGCTTCTATTAAAACAAGGATAGGCATCTGGGCTTGCAGTCTATCCCTGTCATAAATGAGAGGCGTGCAAGAGTGCTCAGTAGCCAGCCCTCTTAGAAAGCCAGGTGTGCAGATGGCTCGTACTGGGCAACAGCTGTGACATGAGTTAACTATAGAGTATGGATGGAGGGGGACAGAGGACTTCAGTGGCGAGAGGCATAAACAGAATTAAACTTGAACATCTTCAGCTAGGCATTAATTCATATACAGTATTTATTTGTGTATTAAGTGATTACATGTGCTACATCTAAAGACTACATGTGTTAACTCACTGTATCTTACCAGCAGTACGTAGTTGTTAGTGGCCTTACACTATAGACAAGAAAGCAAGTGTGGTGACTTGAAAGCTCCCAGCTCACATGTTCCTCATCACTCTACGGAAGCATCAGGACTTCTCTTCCACTTACCTGCTTGGGCCCCATCCCAACACCAGCTGACTGATAGATGATCACAGGCAGTGGGTCCTAACTCAGGAAACTGGATGATTTGAAGTTTTGGGTTTTTTTTTGGGGGGGGGGGTCCGGTCGTGGGGCCTGAACTCTGGGCCTGGGCACTGTCCCTCAGCTCTTCAGCTCAAGGCTAGCGCTCTACCACTTGAGCCACAGCGCCACTTACGGCTTTTTTCTTATGTGGTGCTGAGGAATCGAACCCAGGGCCTCAGGCATGCAAGACAAACGTACTACCACTGAGCCACCTTCCCAGCCCCGTGATTTGAAGTTTTTATTGTTGCTTTTATCACCAGCAATCCTTAGACATTGTAGTGCTGTACAGATTTACCTGAATTTATGAAATAGTTGGATCTGATTATTTACAAGTGTGGAAAATGAAATTCAAATAGACCAGAATGCCTTTCGTTTGTGCCACAACTGAGGCTTGAACTCGGGGCCTGGGCACTGTCCCTAAGCACAAGGCTTACACTCTACTATTGAGCCACAGCTCTGCTTCCTGCTTTTTTGGTAATTAATTGGAGATGAGGCTTGCGGACTTTCCTGTCCAGGATGGCTTTGAATCACAATCGTGAGATTTTAGACTCCTAATAGCTAGGATTACAGGCCACCAACACCCAGCTCAGAATGCCTTTTAAATGGTTTCCTTTAGTACTTTAAAAAATTGGAAACCCTAGCTGCTCAGGAGGCTGAGAGATCTGAGGTTCACAGCTAAAGTCAGCCCAGGCAGGAAAGTCCATGAGACTCTTATCTCCAGTTAACCACCAGAAAACCAGAAGTGGCACTATGGCTCAAGTGGTAGAGCGCTCGCTTTGAGCTGAAGAGCTGAGGGACAGTGAGTGCCCAGGCCCAGAGTTCAAGCCCCACGACCAGCAAAAAGAAAAAAAAAGTCTAAAACCAGAACTGAGAGAACCTCTACTGCTAATGTTGAAGGAAGCAGAACTGAGTCTTTTTCTTAATTATCACGTGACAGAGTCTGGACCTGATGGGGGAAAGGGTGGAAGAGGATAAAGATCCAAACTGGCGAAATTTCCTGACCTCCACAGCCCTTGCTGCTGTCCTGCAAGCCGGTGCTGCTAGGATATTTTTTTCAGTTTTTCAATCCTCATATAGCCTCTTTGTAAACTGTTTAAATGAGATTGTCTTTGGCTCAGAGAGAACTACTCACCTGGCTTTCACATTACTCTTCCTGATCATGTTGGTGTTGAAACTGGATGGGAAAGCACCTTGGAACTGGTTCCTCATTTTTATTCCAGTCTGGATATTTGATACTATCTTGTCATGCTGATTGTCTAGCCAGAACTTTTCTGAAACTAATATTTGCTAACAAATATTTCTGCTCTTTCATGTAGTAGTCTTTTTCCTTTGATTAAAAATTAACAACAGGGATGGGCTGGGAAGGTGGCTCAGTGGTAGAGCGTTTGCCTTGCATGCATGAGGCCCTGGGTTCAATTCCTCAGCACCACATAAGCAAAAAGAAGAAAAGCCGGAAGTGCACTGTGGCTCAAGTGTTAGAGCGTTAGCCTTGAGCTAAAGAGCTGAGGGACAGCGCCCAGCCCAGAGTTCAGGCCCCACGACTGGACCCCCCCCCCCCAAAAAAAAATTAACAACGAAAAAGCTGGGCACCAGTGGCTCACACCTGTAATCCTAGCTACTCAGGAGGCTGAGATTTGAGAATCTCGGTCCAAAGCCAGCCTGGGCAGGGAAGTCTGTGAGACTTATCTCCAATTAACCACCAGAAAAACTGGAAGTGACACTGGCTCCCTGAGTTGAAGAGCTCAGGGACAGTGTCCAGGGCCAGAGTTCAAGCCCAGTGACCAACAACAAATTAACAAAAAAGGTGGGCATCAGTGGCTCATACCTGTAATCCTAGCTACTTAGGAGGCTGAGATCTGAGGGTCATGGTTCAAAGCCAGCCTGGGCAGGAAAGTCTGAGTGTTATCTCCCATTGACCACCAGAAAACAGGAAGTAGCTCTGTGGCTCAAAGTGGTAGAATGCTAGCCTTGAGCAAAAGCAGCTCAGGGATAGCTCCCAGGCTCTGAGTTCAAGTCCCATGACCAACAACAACAAAAAAATAACAAATAATATCCTTGGATAAGTTAAAACTTACCGTGGAGAAGTGCCTTTATTGATCACACCCTGTCACACACTTGACTACAAAGTTTTGTGTGTTGGGACAGTGCCACTGCCAGGAATTGTGGCAGCTGACTTTTGGTTGTAGGCCATCCCTGAGGCTTTGGACTCCTATACAGCATGCAGCGAAGTGAATCTGGCACTGGCTCTGCCTGCCAAGCTCAGATCCTTTTATTTCACAGAGTAACCACAGAGCGGGGCCCAGGCTGGAACTAAGACTGCTAACTGGATCTTTGCTCTTCTACAGTTTTGGGCAATTAGTTTTTCTACAAATACTCTGCTGCTTCTAAAAGGAAAATTCTATGTGTGGAGTTGAGCATAATGATTGGCAATATTGGAGTTAAAGAATCCAAAATCAGTGAGGTGCTGGTGGCTCACACCTGTAATCCTACTAAGGAGGCTGAGATCTGAGGATTACAATTCAAAGCCAGCTCAAACAGGAAAGTCTGTGAGACTCTATGTCCAAGAAACCACCAGAAAACCAGAAGTGGCATTCTGGCTCAAGTGATAGAGTACTCACCTTGAGCTGAAGAGCTGAGTGACAGCACCCAGGCCCAGAGCTCAAGGCCCACAACCGACAAAAAAAATCCAAAATTACATCTTCACAGGGGTTAGATTTACCTCACACTCCCTGCCTCCAACCCTGAAGAGGAAACTTCCCCCTGTATTTAAGAGAATCTGGCCTTTGGAATTGTGTGTGCAGTTATAAAAGAGAAAAATTTCACGTTTTGTTTTTGTTTTTCCCCAGTTGCGGGCTTGAACTCTGGGCCTGGGCGCTGTCCCTCAGCTCTTCAGCTCAAGGCGAGCACTCTACCACTTGAGCCACAGCACCACTTCCGGCTTTTTGGTGGTTTATGAGATAAGAGTCTAAAGGACTTTCCTGCCCGGGCTGGCTTTGAACCGCGATCCTCAGATCTCAGCCTCCTGAGTCGCTAGGATTACAGGCGTGAGCCACCAACGCCTGGCATGATGTTTTTCACATTTGCCATTTCCTTACCAAAAAATAAATGTTGGCACCGGGCGCTGGTGGCTCACGCCTGTAATCCTAGCTATTCAGGAGGCTGACATCTGAGGATTGTAGTTCAAAGCCAGCCCGGGCAGGAAAGTCATGAGACTCATCTCCAATTAACCACCAGAAAACCGGAAGTGGCACTGGCTAAAGTAGTAGAGCACTATCCTTGAGCTGAAGGCTCAGGGACACTACCCAGGCCCCAGAGTTCAAGTACCACGACTGACCCCTTCCTCATCCCCCCTTCCATACCCCCTTCCCCCCCCACACACACAAAAAAAAGACATTGGCAGAAGTGATACATTCATTCCACAAATCCTGAGAGCCAGATATTTGCTATTGCTCTTGATGGTGGGTGACACCCGTGTCACCCAGCAAATGCTGGGTGGCACAAAGAAGGGACTAGAAGAACTGAGGAACTTCACAGAGAAGCAATATTGAGTTACAGGTAGTGAGCTTTAATCCAGTGACCACCTAGGCTGTATCCCACTGGAGCCAGTGGCTTGAAATTAACCAAGGTCATGTCTTTTTTTCCCCAGCTTAGAAACTTGATGAACTGGTATTGTAAAGAGTTCAAAGATCCCCTGATGCAGGAGCCCCCAGTGTGGTTCAAGTCCTTCATATTTTGTGAGCTTCTGTTTCAGCTGCCTTTCTTCCCCATCGCAACGTATGCCTTTTTCAAAGGTTGGTAAATGGGGGAGAGGGGAGTTCTGCTTTTGCTCAGAAATCTTTGGGACAGTATCTTCATGGGAGAGGACAGAAACTCTTGCAGTTTGTACAGGGCACCTTACTGTCTGTTTAAATAAATAGGCAGCCTCCATTATCTGAAACCTGAAGCCACTTAAAGGATGACCTTGTTTCTACTTAATCGATTTTATTCTCCTACTTTGGATGCTACCATATTGATTTATCCCTAAAAAGCCCTAAAGGGAATTCTTTTCTTATGTGCTCTCATAGTTTTTGTTCCCCATAACTAAGGTTCAAACTCAGTCTTGCACTTGCTACACAAGCACTGTACTTACTACAGAAGCCACATTCCCAGTCCTTTTCTGCTTTTTCTAGTAGTCTCAGCTTTATACCCAGGCTGGCATAAACTTCCAATGTAGCTAGGATGATTAGCACACCTATTTTTTTTTTTTTTTTTTGGTGAGATACCATGACTTGAACTTAGTGCCTGACGTTTTGGCTCATTGGCCAGCATGCTATCAACTGAGCTATGCCTCCAACCCTAAGATGAAGGTCTTACAAACCTGTCCAGGATTGGCCTCTTACCACAATGCTCTTGATCTCTACCTCCTTAATAGCTAGGATTACAGGTGTAATAAGTCACCATGTCCAGCTAGTGTTTTTATACCAATGTATCTACACTTCTGTTCTTGGGAAATAAGCTCAAATAGCTGAAAATGTTTCTCACAGGAGTGCTTTACAGACAGACGTTGGGTGGGATTCCCCTGCACTACATTTTAGATCACTTTTCTTTTTTGGTGATGGTACTGGTGAACTCAGAGCCTTATGCTCTCTCTCCAGTTGGCCTCTTCACTCATTGCTAGCACTGTATCACTTGAGCCACATCTCCATTTCCTTCACTGCATTTTAGACCAAATTAATAACGCAGCTTTCTACCTTAGGCCTTTCCATCTGTATTCTAACCCAAACCCTTGGTTCTTCGACAGTCAGTGAACTGCTAAGAGTCATGGCTGTCACATAAGTTTGCATGTGGGACATGTAACCCATCTAATTTCCCTCCTGTTTATCTGAGTTTCCCCTTGAGGGGGAGGAGGTAGTGATTCAGCTGAAGGGAACAGGCAGACAGGGACAAGATGGAGAGTGTCCCAGACACCCTTGGAATCACAGACATCTTCTCTCTTCCAGGAAGCTGCAGGTGGATCCGCATCCCTGTGATCATCTACTCAGTTCACACTATGACAACTTTAATTCCAATTTTATTCTCATTTCTATTTGAGGAATTTTCCAAAGCCAGTGGTTTCAAAGGACTGAGACCTGAGACCTTCCGTGAACGACTGACCCTTGTATGCATCTATGCCCCCTACTTAATCATCCCTCTCCTCCTGCTGCTTTTCATGTTGCGGAATCCCTACTACAAGTATGAAGAGAAGAAAAAGAAAAAGTGAGGGGAGCATCTCTTGGCCCCAGAGGGGAGATGTCCTTTGGACCCAGTGAAGGAAAAAATGCTCTGAACCCATGTCTTCAGCATCACACAAGCACAAGATGATGGCAGGAGCCACATAAAATCTTCATCTTCCAAGGGCAACAGGGTGATCAGACCCATCAGCAGGGTTTGGAGCAAGGGAGCCAGTGATAGGAATGTGTTGCCAAATGCCTACATTACCTTACAGGAGACCAGAAACTGGGTAAGCATGGCCTGCTTGCTATGTTCTGTGGCTCTTGTCACATGACCAGAATACACACACCCACTAAGCCTATATCACTGGCTAAGCATATCGCTGGCTTAAAGAATGAATAGGCTGTTTCACTTTCAAATCAAATTATGCCTCTTTTAAAACCCATAAAGAACTTGTTCTTGCCAGTACCTGTACCCCTGGGAGAAAAAAATATTACACAGTTTGAAATTTGCTTCTAAAACAGTCGTCCCAAGAGATCTTTTTCAGGGAGGAGGGTGAGGAAATTACTGGGGTTTGAACTCGGGGCTGCATGCCTGTTAAACAGATACTCTTATCACTTGATCTGTGTCCCCAACAACTTTCAGTCACTGTCTTTTCCCAAATCTCTGTCTTCCATGTTTTTAGAGGCCACTGGACATAATTCCTTTTACCCTGGCATCTTGAGCCTCATCTAGGAAGCATGTTCCCTAACAGAGACCTTCACCCTTCCTGATGAGCCTAGTCATTCCAGCTAGGGATACAAGTATACTGTGTGCACCTAAGAGCTTTTCACTAGTATGTGCTCTACATCTGCACTGAAGGCCATCCAACCCTCACACACCCTCAAAGAGTACAGGTCCCAGCCAATCCCAGTTCTGCCCTTTCCTGCTCAAAAGCCATATTGGTCTGACTGCTGGTACTATCTGACTTGTGTGCATCTGGTACAAATAAAGGTAGCTGCTGACCACTTCATGGCTGATCAAGCTGTTTGAAAACAATTTATTGCTTTTCCTTCCAAAGCTTTGTGAGTTTACAAAAAGAGGATCCAAGTTACAGACTGCTTAGTTCATACTAAGAATGCGAAAGGTGAGGCCCTGCCCTGCCCTGCCACCTGCAGTGCCAGGCACTGTTTAGTGCCAACTCCCCAACGTGGCGTTACTGCCTTCGGAGAACTGTAATCCTTACACACCATCAGGACGTACTTAGGTCAGGTCATTAGTCAAGTCACTGGAATGGTACAGAGGTCTTTTTGGTTGGGGAGTATTTTTGCCTTCCTGCTATAAAAATGAAAATTTCAGTCATTTCTGAAAAATAAACTGGTCAATAAATTCATTTTGTTCTGCTTCTACTTTACACAAAGCTTCATATTCAACCCGATACCTGAAAAACAAAATCATTAGAAGCCCTGAAAAGGATGAAATAAACCAGACTTACTTCTAGAGGAATATAGAGGTGTACATAATTCCAAGAAATGGTGTGCACAAAGAAATTAGGGTAAGAAAGAGGAAACGAGGCCAGGGCACCCATGAGATCTCCAAGCCCTGTGTCACTTCCTTGCAGGGCCCTGGCTACCTCAGCTTTTTATGCTCACACTACTACAGGTCATTTGACATTGACCAATTTCCTTCCCATCATAGGTAATTTTGTTTTTTTTTTTTTTTAATCCCACAACTCAGGATGGCAAGTTAGATGCTACTCCTAGGAAAGTGATAAATAAGGTGATCAAGATGAAGACCCTGCTTTTTACAGGATGACTTCTTACCTTTCCAACTGCATTTTCTTTTCTGCTATTAATGCTTGAAGTTGCTGTTGTTGGGCTTCTCTCTGCTTTGCTATGGATTTGAGCAAGTTCCGAGCACCAATGGCCTAAGAGACAATAACATTATATAATGCCAGAGAGAAACATGGCTTCCTTACACCAGCTACAGCACTGAGTCCTCAAAGTGAGGGAGCTACAAGTCAGTGCAGGGGAGAAAGGAGGAGATAAGTCAGAATCTACTGGTCCTTGAGTGCGTGTGCTTTCAGAGCCAACCCTGCAGTTACTCTAGCCCATTGGGTGGTGCCATTTGGCCTGTACCCTTCACCAAGTCACCTACACCACACAAGCCTTCATTTCCCCATTTATAAGAGGAGGATAAAAGCACCTATCAGTACTTGTGTGAAAAGCCAAGGGAATAGTAGCAAAGTTCTCCAAGTAAGCTCCAACAGTACCTGGATCAGAAATAGTTAAGTTCCACTAGGGCCAACCTTCTAGTCCTGGACCCACAACTGTTAAAGCCTTATTTCAATTAAGGAACTTCCCATCCCCCACAGCAATAGGGAACCAGGAGCCCTGGCTGAGACAGACAAGACATGCAGATCTTACCTTCATCTTTTCATTTTCTGCTTCTTTTGCAAGTTGGTCAACAAGCTCTATTAGACCACCAACTATCTTCTGAAACTGTCCAATTTCTTGTAGAGAAAGAACAAAATATTTCTCAGCATCAACACTCGCTTGAAGCAGTGAGAGAGCAGAGATAACTACCCCTCCTAATTTGCCAGTGGCTCATGCCTGTAATCCTAGCTACTCAGGAGGCTGAGATCTAGGGAGTGCAGTTCAAAGCCAGCCCAGGCAGGAAAGTTCATGAGACTTTTATCTCCAACTGACTACAAAAAAATAGAAAAAAAGGAAGTGGAGCTGTGGCTCAAAGGACAGTACCAAGGCCCTGAGTTCAAGCCCCAGAACCAGCATCCAGGTACCAGTGGCTCCCATCTGTCATCCTAGATATTTGGAAAAAGTCTTCAAGACTCCATCTCAAAGGAAAAAGCTGTGCATAGTGGCATATGCTTATCCTAGCTACAGTGGGAAGTAAAAATATCATTATCTAGCTATGCACCTAGGCAGGTGCATAATTCTATGTCAGAAATAATCAGTGTAATATGAGCTGCAGGTGCAGCTCAATGGTAGAGCATCTGCTTAGTAAGTATAAGGGCCTAAGTTCAAGTCCCAGAACTCAAAGCGTGTGGGCGGGGGATATGGGGGGAGGGGAGGCCGAGGAAGCACTGGCAGCTCATGCCTGTAATCCTAGCTACTCAGGAGGCTGAGATCTAAGGATTACATTTCAAAGCCAGGCAGGTAGGAAAGTCCATAAGACTCTTATGGACTCCATTTAATCATCAGAAAACCTGAAGTAGCACTGTGGTTTAAAATGATGGAGTGCTAATCTTGAGTAAAAGAGCTCAGGGACAGCACCCAGGCCCTGAGTTCAAGCCCCATGGCCCATAAAACAAAGTTTGATGACTATTTTAATTCTCCCACTCTCCTTAATTTTGTGCTTGTACAAGGGGTGTTGAATTCAGGGCCTTACCCTTTTTTTTTTTTTGCTCAAAAAGTTGAGCCACAGGGCTGGGAAGGTGGCTCAGTGGTAGAGCGCTTGCCTTGCATGCATGAGGCCCTGGGTTCGATTCCTCAGCACCACATAAGCCCCAAGACCAGACCCAAAAAAAAAGTTGAGCCACAAAGTGTACTGACAAGGTCAGGTAACCACCAACCTTATATACACTTTCTGGCTTTTTGCTGGTTGTTGGGGCTAAGAATCGCTCAGATTTATCTGCCCAGGCTGGCTTTGAACCTTGATTCTCAGATCTCAAGCTCCTAAGTAACTAGGATTACAGGTATGAGCCATCAGCAGTGGGATAAGGCTCCCACTCTTGATCTGAACCTAGCGATGGATGCCAAGACAGTAGCTGGAGCAGGCATACTTGGTCAGAAGCGGTAAGAAGCGCAAAGTGCAATTCACAGAGATGTGTTTCAGAACAAACTGTTGCCTTGGACTCCAGTTACTGCATGGCTGAGAACAAGTAAAAAGCTCACGAAAGTTAAATACCCAATCTCCCATTCACCAATGTCTGTTACTGGTATCAGAATGCTGTTTTACTATCCGGTAGCATATAGTAAGCGATCACCTGCCACATTCCATAGCCATCCCTTGGTCTACTAAATCCAGCTTGATCTCTGCACAAACATAATTTCAGTAAGTCCTTTGAGTTGCTTCTAAAGCCTACCATGGGGAGTACCATTTCTACCAAGAAATCAAATCAATACACACTTCATTTCCTTCTCCCAACCTCTGGCCATGAGTTATAAGGTTTTTGAGAGCAAAAACTCACAGATGGCATCCCCTCCTATCCCAAGATCTTTCTTGGCTGGGGCTCAATATGGAACACATGGACAGCCTAATAAAAGGACAGGCAGAGAAGGTGAATGACACATGGACATTCAGAGGCCAAGGTCAACATCTAGGAAGCTCCCATTCCACTCTACCAGGGCTCAGCACTGTACTCAGGCGGTATACAGCTGAGTGGCTTTGAGCAATTCTCCCAAATACTCACTATCCACAAAGTCCTTGCACTCTTCTTTGAGCTCTATGGTCTGCTGGGTAACATCTGGGTCCAACACCCGCAGCTTGTTTAGCTCATCGAAGTGCAGCCCTGCTTCCCCCAGGATGTCCTTGGCCATAGCTGCAAAGAAACCAACCCCAATCATGTTCCAGGCACCCAAGGAAATGTCTGCTCCTAGCCCAGCCCCCACCTGCCCCAGATACCGGTGCCCAAACCTCTGGTGTTCCAAAAGCTCCCCGTTTCCTCAGCCTCACCTGTTTCCCTTCCAGGGACCTTAGAGAAGTTCAGAAGGAAACAGGAAGAGACGTGTCTTAGAAGCAAGGGGCAGGAAGGAATAAAGTCCAGCTCTTTGTCACAGGTATCATTCATTCGACATACATTTCTTGAGTGCCAACTACATGCAAGCACTGATAGACGCTGGGTTACAAAGATGGATATAACATGGTACTCGCCCCACAGGAGCACATAGTTTAGCTGGAGAAAGAGACAGGCAAGCTGAAAAATTACACTGTTCAGTGCTTTTAGCTGAAAAATTACACTGTTCAGTGCTTTACAGAAATATCACAAAGAATAGGAAGAGAATTGACATCTCAACTAAGTTGTAAGCCATAACATATTTATATATCCCCATTTATGTACTCAGGACACAAAAAAGACTTTTCCAATACAGATACTGGAACAACACAAAAAGCAAATAAAAATTAAAAAAAAAACTAAGTGGACTAAAAATTAAGATTAAAAAATAATCAGGCCAGGCAAAAATGCAAGACCCTCTTTGAAAAATAACTAAGGCAAAAACAGAGCATGGTTCAAGTGATAGAGACCTGCCTAGCAAATATAAGCCCCTGAGTTCAATTCAGCATCACCAAATCCCCAAAAGAAGTAAAGCCAAAAATTAAAGAGATTTATGCAAATAGCTGTAATAAAAAATCACAATAAATGCAAATGTTTATTTAAAAAATAAGCAATAAATACGAACGTTACCCAAACAATCAGGGTGCCAGTGACTCATGCCTATAGTCCTACCTACTCAGGAAGCTGAGATCTGAGGATCAAAGTTTGAAGCCAGCCAGGACAAACAAATACAAGAGACTCAACTCCAATTAACCAGAAAAAAGCAGAAGTGGAGGCATGGTTCAAGTGGTAATGTGCCAGCCCTAAGTAGAATGACTGAATGAGATGCCCTAAGTTCAAGCCCTAGTACAAAAAAAAAAAAAAAAGGAGGAGGAAAGAAAAGCCGGGCACTGGTGGCTCATGCCTTTTGATCCTAGCCACTCAAGAGACCTTGAAACCTGAGAACTGCTGTTTGAAGCCAGCCTAGGTAAAAATAGTCTGAGGCTCTTTTATCTCCAATTAACCAATAAAAGCCAGACATCAAGGTGTGACTCAAGTGACAGAGCGCTAACCTTGAATGAGAAAGCTAAGGAACAGCCCCAGGTCCCGAGTTAAAGCCCCAATACCAGCACAAAAGAAAAAGAAGATGAGAGGAATTGGCACTGTGGCTTAAGTGGTAGAGTGCTAGCCTTGGAGAGCTCAGGGACAGCTCCCAGGCCCAGAGTTCAAGCCCCACGACCAACCAAAAAAAAAAAAAATGAGAATGTATACAAGACACTGCAACGCTGCCTAAATTAGAAGCCAAAGTTGAATCAGTCTCTGTCAGAAAACACAAAGGATGAAGTATCCACAAGAATGTGCAAGATACAGAAGCCAGGGGACACATTCCAAGCAGAGAATGCTAAGAGACAGGACCTACCCCACCTAGAGGATGAAAAGAAGGAGGATGAAACTGGAAATGCGGTCAGGGGCAACCTGAGGGACCTGTGCAAAGCTTAGTTTGGATGGGTATTTTTTTTTTTTGTAGACAACAGAGAATCAAAGAAAATATCCCCCCCCCCCCGCCCCCCTGCCGCTGGCCTTTGAACCCTGCATTCCTGATCCAAAGGATATCTCAATGCTGAGACGAAAACACTGAAAATGCACCTTCATTTTGGCCCCCAAAATTAAAGTAAAACTTAATACAGAAAATAAACAGCCTAGGTTGTTTAAAAGGGGAGGCAGCCAGGCACCAGTGTAATCCTAGCTACTCAAGAGGCTGAAATATGAAGATCCAGATTCAAAGCCAGCCAGGGCAGTAAAGTCCAATTAACTACCAAAAAGCTGGAGGTGGAGGTGAGGTGTGGCCCAAATGGTAGAACACTATCCTTAAGTGAAAAAACTAAAGGATAGCACCAAGGCCCTGAATTCAAGCCCCAATACTGACAAGAAAAGAGGTGGAGCCGGGCGCTGGTGGCTCACGCCTGTAATCCTAGCTACTCAGGAGGCTGAGATCTGAGGATCGCGGTTCAAAGCCAGCCCGGGCAGGAGAGACCGTGAGACTCCTATCTCCAATAAACCACCAGAAAACCGGAAGTGGCGCTGTAGCTCAAGTGGTAGAGCGCTAGCCTTGAGCTGAAGAGCTGAGGGACAGCGCCCAGGCCCAGAGTTCAAGCCCCACGTCCGACAAAAAAAAAAAAAAGAAAAGAGGTGGAAGAAAAGGGAGGGGGCACAATGGGGCTGAGGATATAGTTCAATGGAAGACTATTTACCTAGGATGCAGTGAGGCTCTGGGTTCAACTCCCAACACTGACAGGGAAAAAAAAAGTGGCTACAGTTGACAGACTTCTGATTTTTAAGAGGACAAAAACTCTGACATATCAAATGTTGATATCTAAATTTAGACATTTTGTGATCCAACTAATGTGTCTATGAGATTTCAATGGAATTCACTGAAGTGAACTACCACCTTTCTTTTGCAACATTTTAAATTATCCAAAGCTTCCTTATAATTTAGTTGTTTTAAAAAAAAGGAGCTAAAAAAAAAAGCTATCTTAGAAGGTAGAGCTAACAAGGAGGATGAATATAGTTAGAAATGGATTGTTTGCAACTATGAAAATAAATCAATGAAACCTTTTGAAACTGTTTTGGGAAGGGGGGGCAGCAAGGAGAGAGGATATATTGTAAATACTTGTGGAATGAAATCTCCTGTATGACTAATGTTAGTCCATTTTTAAGGCCTACTTCCTACCTGTTCTACATACCCGAGTACTAACAGCTACCAGGTGTTTTTTTTTTTTTTTTTGGCCAGTCTTGGGGCTTAAACTCAGGACCTGGGCACTGTCCCTGAGTTGCTGCTGCTTCTTCCATCCCCTCAACCCCAGGTCGTGGGGCTTGAACTCTGGGCCTGGGCACTGTCCTTCATCTTCTTTTGCTCAAGGCTAACACTCTACCACTTGAGCCACAGCATCACTTCCGGGTTTTTCTGTGTATGTGGTACTGAGGAATCGAACCCAGGGCTTCATGCATGCTAGGCAAGCACTCTACCACTAAGACACATTCCTAGCCCTACCAGATGATTAATCAGACCAGGTGCTCCTGAAAAATTCCAGTAACTTGAGGGAGCAAACACCTACTTGCCTTCCTCTGCCTTCCTGAGTCTGTATTTAAGAGGCAAATCCAGTGAGTACCTGCTCTGGAGAATATCAAAGAAAAAGTCTCTGAAGAGGCAGCAATCAATCACGAATTGTGAGAGTAGTTATGTGAAGATGCAGGAAGAGGAGGTTAACTGCAAGAACAAGTGACACCTCTGGAAAAAGTGACACTTAAAACTGAGACCTAAAGGGTATCCTAAAGTTTGCTAAGAGAAGGGAGAAGGGAGACAATCTAGGCAAAAGTAAAAGCACAGGGGAGGGGCTGGGAAGAAGGCTCAGTGGGCCCTGGGTTCGATTCCTCAGCACCACATAAGCAGAAAAGGCCGGAAGTGGTGCTGTGGCTCAAGTGGTAGAGCACTAGCCTTGAGCTGAAGAGCTGAGGGAGTGTCCAGGACCAGAGTTCAGGGGAGACTCTGAGACTAGAAGAAATCTGACACATTCCAACTAAAAGGCTAGTGTGATCAAAATTAGGATCCAGAACGAAAGTGCAACTGGATGTGGCCAGACAGGGAAGCCTGAGCTGCCTAGCCACAGTAATGGGTCGATTTTAAAAGGTAACGGTGACGATCACTGACTCAAGTCTGGGGACGGGACTTGAGGGAACAAAAGGGCAGGGCCACACCTACCTGACTCCTCGCCATAACCTTAGGGTATACACTGGCACATGAATTGGCACTCAGTAAATGCTGGCAGAATGACTGACCAAGCCAATAGGCAGCTACGGAGACGTAAGCAACAACCGTTTGCAGAGAGGCGTTCTGAGTTAACGCTACTTAAGTGGAGTTGACAGGACTGACTGGACGTGCGGTGGAGACGCTGCGTGAAGAGACGAGCCAGGCGTGGTTCCCGTGAATCGGATGCGTACGCTGGGCGGGGGATGGAAGGAGGGATGGACGGAGACGGTCCCCACGCGACCATCCGATTCTTTCCCGGATTCCTTTCCCCCACACACCCGTCTGAGCGTCCAGGGGGGGCACTAGGTGCTGACCCGGGATTGGACCCCCGTGACGACGGGGGCGGGGACGAGCCCACGCCCCGGCTCCCCAGACCACGGACTGTACGAACCGGCTCCACCCACAGAGCGTGGGGAAGACGCCGGGCAGAAAGTTAGCCGCGGCGTCCCGGCTCCGGACACTCGCCGCGGGGATCCGCCAGGCGGTGGCGGGCGCGCCCCGCGGCGGGGGCCGGGGCGGGGGGCCGGCCGCTCCCGGGGGCTCTGCCGGGGAACCTCCCGTCCCCCCGGCCTCGCCGCCGGGGTCGGGCCGGCCCCTCCCGAAAGCGGGAAGCTTCAGCTCCCCCTAGCCCCGGACCCGCCCGCGTCCCCCGACCAGCCCTACCTGCCGACCCCGTAACGGCGGCACGCCGCGGCCCACGCCGGCGCAGACAGACGGCTTCTCAGGTAAACTGCGGCAGACGCGTTCCTACCCTCACTGGCCGCTGCCACGGCTACGGAATCCGTTTACCCCTGACGTCACTGCCTAGCACCGGAAGAACTTCTGTCAGCCACCCCCCCCCCCCCCCGTCTCCGGGCCTGCTGGGAAACAGAGGCCCTAAGGGACTACAAGACCCAGGAGAGTTTGCGCCGGCCAGCCCACCGGAAGTAACTGCGCGTGAGGCGGGACTCTCGACGGATTCTGACTCTATCCCCCTGGCCCAGCGCGGTGCACGCTGGGCCTTGTAGTCTCGCTTTCCCGAGAGGTCAGGGCTGGGCCGCTGCTCCGGGAGGAGTCGACCGGTGCAGGATGTGAGCTCACAGCCGGGATTGCTGGTGGACTGGCGGCCACAGGCCCGGGGTTGGTACGGAGTCCACTCGACACTCGGTGGGGAGGAGAAGCGCCCCGGAGGACGGTGAGAGACTGGCCTGCAGAGGCCGTAGGGAAAGGAATGGATGGACCGGCCCCCGCCAGGTCATGGCTGGGGGCTGGGGTGGGGGGAGACGGAAGTTCAGACCCTCCACTGGGGTAGTGTCAGAACCGGTCTGCAGGCTGAAGAACACCCTGCACTGGTCTGGAGAGAGGCGGGGTGTCGCTAAGTTTCTTCGGGACTCGTTGCATGGAGTCTGGGATTGCTCCCCTCTAGTCCAGATCCTTCCCCTCGTGTGGGAAGGATTTCTGGGTCCTCCTTTGACCACCCCACTGCCTTCTGCCGTCGTGATGGTGTGTCCTTTGTTCTGCGAGACGGGGGCCCACCGCCAGCCGTAGGATCCCTAAATAGCCACACATGACGCCCGGAAGGAAGGGCTCGGCGGCTATCAGTGGGAAGTGCATTCTCCACGGAATATCTTTCTGGGGCGTCACCTGCCACCGGATTCCAGGAACTCATTGGCCCGGGTGGAATCCGTCCTAACGTCATCCAGGAGCTCAAGGCAATTGCTTTGTGGGAAAGAAATGGATTAGCTCCGGAATTTGTCTTTCTCTCGCGGCATTCCTATCCATTGACTTCCTTTGATTTGGCCAAACGAGCTTTCTTTAATCCTGGGGAAATCCGGGCTGGCCACAAAGTACATAAGGAACTTGCTAAAACCTGTTGAAAGGATGAGTTTAGTCCTTTGAGGTGGGCGGAGGAAGGGAAGGTTATCTCACCCATTCTAGTGGTGCTTGGTAGCAGTCTCCTGGCTCACAGGAACAAACCAGGAGGAATTCACTTCACTTGATGCCCCTCCTGCCCCTCCAGCTTTCTTCCCAGAGACCCTTCTAAGTCTTTTCAGGGACAACTTCAGACTAACAAGCCGAGGTGTTAATTAAAATGTGCATGACACTTTTAGGGGAGCAGAGCAGTGACCTTGGAGAAGTAGTTACCATGTTTCTGGATTGCCCACATAAAAGATGATGCCCAACCAGAAACCGACTTCATGTTATGAGATTATTCCACTTTTTCTTCTGTCCTCATCACTATCGCTGTGATCCAAGACTTCATTACCTCTTCCCAAGAATGCTGCTGACCTTCCAATCTCCTGTCATGTACCCTTACAATCCCTTCTCTACATAGCAGCCAGAGCTAACTTTGAAACATAAATAAATCGGTTCATATCACTCCTCTGTGTAAAGCTTCCCAATTGATTCCTCTACTGTATTACAAATAAAATAAAGCTCTTCACTGACATCTTGCACCTCTCTTCCCTGACTTAAGCCTCGGGCCAGTTTCCCCCTGCTTTCTGTGCACCAGCTACATGACCTTATTTCTGTTCCTAAATCTTTCTAACAGGAATTTAGACTTACTCTTCCATCTGTCTGGAATTCTCTCTTTAGACCTCAGCTAAAATTCTTGTTAACATCGTGGTCTTCTTTGAACTGCTTGAAGCAAGGAGAGTATCTGTGCATAGTTACCTACTGTGTAAGGTAGTATTTACTCAATAGTTTTATTGCTGAGTTAAATGAGCTAAAAATATAGACTAAATGCCTAAAAAAGTACCTGCTACATAGTAAGCCTACAGTGAATATTTAGCTATTGTGCCTTTATATCAGCAAAAGAATTTTAATGATTCTATTTTCTTGTTTTTCTTTAAGACATTATCTTGGTATGTAGCCCAGTCTGGCCTCCAATCCAAGATCCCCCCCTGACTCAACATACCTGAGTGCTGGGGTTATGGGAGTGCTCCACTAAGCTCAGCCTAGTGACTCTTTAGATAGCCAGAACATAATGCAGTTGTCCATCAGTATGGCTCCAGGAACTAATGATAAAATGATGGAGTGTTTACATATAACGTATGCACATCCTCCTGTATACTTTAAATCACCTCTGGATGGCTTATTTATTATACCTAATGTAAATGCATATGAAAATGTACAATGTAACCAGGCACAAGTGGCTCACATCTGTAATCCCAGCTACTCAGGAGGATGAGATCTGGAGGATGACTATTGAAAGCCAATCCAGGCAGAAAAGACCATGAGAGTCTATCCAAAATAACCAGCAAAAAGTAGGACTGGAGGCATGGCTCAAGTGGTACAGTTCTAGCCAAGCAGGCCAAGGCCATGCAACACCCTGAATTCAAAAATGTACAATGTAAATATATGCAGTGTAATGCTATGTAACTAATCATTACATTGTTTATGAAACAATTACAAGATGTAGAGTGAAGTTGCATTTTGGGGGTTTTTTTTGTTTTTGTTTTTTTGGTCGTGGGGCCTGAACTCTGGGCCTGGGTGCTGTCCCTCAGCTCTTCAGCTCAAGGCTAGTGTTCTACCATTTGAGCCACAGCGCCACTTCTGGTTTTCTGGTAGTTAACTGGAGGTAAGAGTGTCATGGACTTTCCTGATCCAGCTGGCTTTGAACCTTGATCCTTGGATCTCAGCCTCCTAAGTAGCTAAGATTACAGGTGTAAGCCAACAGGGCCCAGCAAGTTGCAATTTTTAAAATATTTTTCAATCTCCTGTTGTTTGAGTTCATGGATTCAGAACCAAGAAGCAACTAAGCCTCACAAATGGAGGGATGGAAGTAGATTAAATCCCAAGGGCGACCTTGGTTTGTTTGCTTCATACCTCAGATCTGTGAACTTGTTAGTGTTTTAATTTACACATTAGCTAATCGTGTTTAGATTTATCATCTGGACTTATCTTTTTCTCCCCATTCTTACTGGGAGTGAAGAGAGGAAGAGACAGGGCTGGAGTATCTCTCAGGAAAAAGTAGCAAAAATAGCCATCCTGTAGTTGTTCTGCCTTGAAAAAATGGTGACAGGGGCTGGGAAGGTGGCTCAGTGGTAGAGTGCTTGCCTTGCATGCATGAGGCCCTGGGTTCGATTCCTCAGCACCACATAAGCGAAAAGAAAAAAGCCAGAAGTGGCACTGTGGCTCAAGTGGTAGAGTGCTAGCCTTGAGCTGAAGAGCTGAGGGACAGCACCTAGGCCCAGATTTCATTCCCCACGACGGGACCCCCCAAAAAAAGAGCTGAGGGACAGGGCTCAGGCCCAACAAAAAAAAAAAAAGAAAGAAAAAATGGTGACAATTTCAGGAACTAGGGGCAAGGCCACTGCCAAGAAAGGGGAAAGGCCAGGAAGCTCAGTGGGAGTCCAGGTAACTCCGGCCAAGCACACTGGCCAGCCACCTCCGCAGCCACACTCACTTTCCTTCCTTAAGGAGCCTGGAGCAGGCCTGTTTCTGAGGCTGCACTCTTGAGAAAGGAAATGTATCCTGTCCTTTAGACTCCAGGGAAACTCCAAGGCTGGCTAGATTCCCAATAGGTTGGACTGAAAGTGTGGACCTAGGGAACCTTGTGAATTTGGAATCTTTCTGGTGGCTCCTAGGACAAGCTGTTCCTGGGGACCTCTCTTGTGGGGTGGTGAGGTGACTAAGACCAGTGTTGTGAGAGACTGTGTTCCCAGACAAGGAGCAGCAGCAAAGTCATTCCTACTGTTGCCTAGGGACTTAGCCTGGGCAGAGCAAGGAGGGAGAAGTGTAGCCTCCTTGTTTGAGGGCTCTGTTGTGCTGACTTCCTGTGTTCTCCTCTGCTCACAGCACTGAGAGTATGAGGTTCTGGCCTCCATCAGCCACTCACTTCTGACCACTTCCACCACGGCGGAGCCTTCCAAGCCTACCTCCTGCCGTGTGGTGATCTATCTGCAGCGGGAGATGTCAGGGGACACCTGTCTGTGCCCAGCCTCAGGGGCCAAGCCCAAGCTAAGTGGTTTTAAGGGAGGTGGGCTGGGCAACAAGTACGTGCAGCTCAATGTCGGCGGCTCACTGTACTACACAACTGTGCGGGCCCTCACCCGGCATGACACCATGCTCAAGGCCATGTTCAGCGGGCGTATGGAGGTGCTGACCGACAAAGAAGGTGAAGCATGGGGGCTTGTTGGGTAGGGTGGGAAGGGAAGGGGGAGTCAAGGAAATGATTACAGAGCACAGCTTAGGCCTCACAGATCTAAAGCACAAAAACACTTTTCTTTTTCACCTTTGAAATTGCCCCCTAGGAGGCTGTATGTCCAGGGACAAGATCTATACTTTAAAATTCAGGGAGAAGGGTAAAGAGCAGTTTGATGGTCCCTTCCCTCTCCTGCCCCCTGGGCCTCGTGCTCTGGGCTCAGAAAGTTCCTTTGCTTGCTACTTGCTGCTGGACTTAACCAGGTGGTCTTTTTTCTGGAGGAGGAAAGGGGGAGGTCATGAGGCTTGAACTCAGGGCCTGGGCACTGTCCTTGAGCTTTTCATTCAAGGCTAGTGCTCTACCACTTTGAGCCACAGCACCACTTCTGGATTTCTGGTGGTTAATTAGAGATAATTAATCATGGGCGGGGCTGGGAAGGTGGCTCAGTGGTAGAGTGCTTGCCTTGTATGCATAAAGGCCTGGGTTCGATTCCTCAGCACCACATAAGCAGAAAAAGCCAGAAGCGGCGCTATGGCTCTAGTGGTAGAGCGCTAGCCTTGAGCACAGAGAGGCTCAGGGACAGTGTCCAGACCCTGAGTTCAAGCCCCAAGACTGGCAAAAAAAAAAAAAGAATCCAGTGAGCTTTTCTGCCTGGGCTGGCTTTGAGCCATGGTCCTCAGATCTCAGCCTCCTGATTACAAACTTGGATTACAAGCTTGAGCCATTGGCACCCGCTGGGCTTTCTTATTGTTGAGGCACTTAATACAAACAGTAATCTGGAGTGGGGGGAACTGAACTCCTAGGCTGGATCCTCATCGACCGATGTGGAAAGCATTTTGGCACCATTTTGAATTACCTCCGAGATGACACCATCACCCTCCCTCAAAACCGTCAAGAAATCAAGGAATTGATGGCTGAAGCAAAATATTACCTCATTCAGGGCCTAGTGAACATGTGCCAGACTGCCCTGCAGGTATGCAACAGATGGGGGTGGGGAGGGGCTGGGATGTAAGGGTACATTTCTGGCAGGCTAAGTGGGAGATGAGGTTGGTGAGTACAAACCCAGTCAGAACAGGCCCAACCACCCAGCATACGTGTGTTCACACTTGGCAGTGTGAGCAGGCTCTGCTTCTAGTTCTCAGGCCTACTATCTATAGACTGTAGGTTTTCTGGAAGTGGGGTATCTGTTGCCAGAGGCCTCATGACCTCTAATGCCTCCTTACCAAGGTGGGAGGGGGCATGATAGAGAAGCTTGGGGGTGCCTGGCTGAGCCTGCTAGCTGAAGATTCTAAGCAAGACTCTCTGCTCTGTGTGTGTTACCCAGGACAAGAAGGGCTCCTACCAGCCTGTGTGCAACATCCCCATCATCACGTCCCTGAGGGAGGAGGACAGACTCATTGAGTCCTCCACCAAGGTATGGGGAGTATGGAGGGCTATGGCCAGGGGATGCCAAGACCCCGGCCCGGTCCTCACTCTCTCCTCCCTCACAGCCCGTGGTGAAGCTGCTGTACAATAGAAGCAACAACAAGTATTCCTACACCAGGTAGGGGTCTGGAGAAGGGCTGTGTGAGTGCAGCTAACAGGGCTGAGCAGACAAAGTGAACCTTGGAGAGAGGGCATGGGTTTGGGGTTTGGAACCAGTGTTTCTGAGTAACAAACTGGGAGTAGAGGGCAGTCGGGGGCAGAGGCATTTGGAACTAGGCCCAGGGCCCAGGTTGGGATACAGATAATGGAATATAAATGTGCCCTTACCTTGCCACACGTCAGGAGTGTGCCAGGTGTGTTCACTGTCCTAGCCGATGGAGGAGGGATGCTAAGAAGCCAGTTATCCAGGAGTTCTAAACCTCTTGCAGCCTCTGGACTTGTACTGGACTGACTTCCCTTGTGGCCCCCAGCAAACCAGTGTGCACAGGTGGCTGCAGACTCCCAGTGACTCCCTGTGGACAGGCACATGGTCAATGTCAACCCCACAGAAACAAAGGAGCACCACCTGCTGAAGTAGCAACAGAACTCCCTCTTTCCAGGCTTAGGAAGAGCTCCTCCCTCAGTTTTCCTTGCTATGATCAAAAGCCAATGGGATCCTTTTTCCTCATAAGTACCCCAACCTAGAGGGACCTTCCCCCCACATACCAGTACCTTCATTTCAGCAGCAATACAGGGACAGGGAGGGCCCACCAATCCCCTCTTATGCCCAGACCTCATTCCCAGGCCTGCTGGCCTTCTTGGATTTTTCAGCAACTCTGATGACCACCTGTTGAAGAACATTGAGCTGTTTGACAAACTGTCCCTGCGCTTTAATGGTCGAGTACTCTTCATCAAGGATGTCATTGGTGATGAGATCTGCTGCTGGTCCTTCTATGGCCAGGGTCGGAAGCTGGCAGAGGTGTGCTGCACTTCCATCGTGTATGCCACAGAGAAGAAACAGACCAAGGTATGGGGCCTTCCTCTGCCCAGAGGCAGGACACACAGCAGCCAGGGAGGGACTGGTTGGGGCAAGATGGATGCTGACACAAGGAACAAAAAGGGCCACATACATACTCAGCATTCTTACCCAAACATGCTATGCTGGTGCTGGCTAGGACAAAGCCAGAAACAGGGAAATGAAGAACAGACAGAAATTGTTCATTCCTGACTGCCAAGAGAGCCCACTGACCAGTAGGAAACTTCCTGTTGCAGTGGCAACAAATCAAGTTCGAATTCTGGTTCTACCACTTGCCTGACATTGGTGATGATGGACAAACCACTTAAATGTAAACCACATAGGCCTTTTTTCTCTTTTGCAAACATGAGATGCAACAATAGGAGGATTCTTTTTTTTTTTTTTTTTTTGTCGGTCGTGGGGCTTGAACTCTAGGCCTGGGCGCTGTCCTTCAGCTCTTCAGCTCAAGGCGAGTGCTCTACCACTTGAGCTACAGCGCCACTTCCGGTTTTCTGGTGGTTTATTAGAGATAGGAGTCTCACAGTCTTTCCTGCCCGGGCTGGCTTTGAACCGTGATCCTCAGATCTCAGCCTCCTGAGTAGCTAGGATTACAGGCGTGAGCCACCAGCGCCCGGCTTAATAGGAGGATTCTTAAGGGAAGCAGCGTGATATAGTGGCCATAGCTTGGGCTTTCAAGTCAGAATGCTGTTCAGAACTCCTGGCTGGCCCTCAGATCTCAGTCTTCTGAGTAGCAAGGATTACAGGCACCATCACCATGCCCCAGTGACAGTTCCCTTTTATGTATGTGTTTGATTATTGACTTGCGTTAGGCTCTTTCCTACACTAAGCAGTTTACATCTTTCTTGTGATGCTGACAACTTGAGGTAATATTAGCCAGACATACTAGTATACAACCACATTCAGGAGGTTCAAGCAGGAGGACTGTAAGTCAGAGGCCAGACAGGATTATATAGTAAGCTGCATGGTACTTGGTACAAATATAGCTCCACCAGCCTGAGCTACATGGAACAACCATGTCTCAGAAAAACAAAAACATGCATGACAGTTCAAAACTGTAATTGTAGCTACTCAGGAAGGCAGGGAGGACTGAGGTTTGAGGCCAGCCCAGACAAAAAAAGTTGGCAAGACCTCATCTCAATTAATTAAAAGTTGCGCATGATGTTATGTGCCTGTCATCCTAGCTACTTAGGAAGCCTAAATTGGATCATGTTTAAGCCAGCCTGGGCAAAAAGTAAGACCCCATAAAAAAATTAACTAAAAAAGAGCTAGGGGCATGGCTCAAGTGGTAAAGAACCTGCCTAACAAGCACAAAACCTAAATTCAAACCCCAGTAATGCCAAAAAAAATTTTTTTTTAACCCTGGATAGTAACATCACATTATACACAAAGAAACTGCAGTCCAGAAAGCTTAGGCCAAAGGCCTCCCAGCTAGTAAAAGGCAGAGCTGTGTGCAGCTAGGCCCACCTTCCATGCACACTAGTCATCAGTCTTGGATTAGCATGGGTCTTGGGCAGGGTCCTGTCACTCTGTAGTGACAACAGAAATGCCTAGTCCTCCCTCATTAAATTCGAAAGTGTTTTTTTGTTTGTTTTTTGTTTTTGGTGGGGTCTGAACTCAGGTTTGCACATGCTAGACAAGTCATAGAGGACATCCCCTCATACCTCCTTCAGAAGGAGACCTGCCCTCCATCATTAGCCAGCCACTGATCTTGTGAGGTACAGGCTTTGTGGAGGTGCACAGGGCCAAGAGCACAGGTAGGCACTCCCACTGAGATGGAACCTCAGTTTTGTCTCCTTCACTCCAGGTGGAATTCCCAGAGGCCCGAATCTATGAAGAGACACTGAACGTTCTACTCTATGAGACCCCCCGCGTCCCCGACAACTCCTTATTGGAGGCCACAAGCCGGAGTCACAGCCAGGCTTCCCCCAGTGAAGATGAGGAGACTTTTGAACTCCGGGACCGAGTGCGCCGCATCCATGTCAAGCGCTACAGCACTTATGATGACAGGCAGCTCGGCCACCAGTCTACCCATCGCGATTGACAAGGCCCTGCCATCCTGTGGAGCCCCTCCAACCCTACTGGCCACCCCTTGCTGCTGCCAGCTGGAGTCAGCTCCAGCATGCAGAGGTGATGAGCCCTGCCTGGGAGGTCAGAGGACCTGCCAGGGTCCCTTCCCCTAGCACTTCCAGAGCTGCTCCCTTCCTGCCCAACAGGAAGATGCTTCTGCTCTGGGGTACATGGACACACACCTAGCTAAGAAGCCATTCCCATGAAGAATGGCTTCACTCGGGAAGAAAGGCAGCTTCTGGTGCTACAGAGGCCTACTCTTTTAACAGGAAGGGGCTTCTTCCTAAAGTGTTTAAGCATAGGTTTGACAAGCTTAGGTTTTAAATAGTATAGATGTTAGATATAATGGTGCATGCCTTTAAGCCTAGATACTGGGGAGGCTAAGGCAGGAGATCAAAGTTTGATGCCAACCTGGGTAACTTATCTAGACCCTATCTCAAAGTGAAAATTTCTAGAGGACTGGGCATATAGCTCAATCAGTGGTAGAGGACTTATTTGGAATGTGCAAGTCCCTGATTCAGTCCCCAGGACCACCAAAAAAAAAAGAAACTAGGAAATAATTGCTTTTGGTCTTATGAGTGAGGACTAGGCATTTTTGTTGCCTCCACAGCTTGCCAGCACCCTGCTTAAAGCAGACCCCTCAGCTAACCCTTCTTGATGCCTTTGGGATCTATCCTTAAAGCACTGTGTATTTTTATTCAGGAGATTTGTATTGTGTCCTAATCCATCTTTCTCACCTTAATCCCCTTTCCTGTAGAAATAGAAACACTTGAGGGAGGGGATAAAGATGAATCAATTTTTAGGTGGAGGTGGTAGTAAATACCTATAATCCCAGTACTTGTGAGGCTAAGGTAAGAGAATCCCAAATTTGAGGCCAATTTGGGCTGTTCAGCGAGACTCTCCAAAAAAAAAAAAAAGCAATAAAAAAGAAAAAAAATAGAACCTGAACAGCTTTAGCTTTGCTGGTCTTGGCCAGCCAGCCCAAAGGGCACCAAGGAAGGAAGTTGGGACCTGAGTTCTTAACAGTATCTTGTGAAAAGACTCCACCCAACATCTTAGAGCCACGTCACTCACTCCTTGCATCTAACAGGGTTCTTTTTGACTCTTGCTCTTTGGTGCCCTCAGTCCCAAGACACAATGCCCTTATATACTATAAAGGCAAAAGCTATCTTGGGGGCCAAGAGCTCCTTTGGATCAGAAATACATCAGGAAGGCAGCAGAGCCCAAGCATTGCGCATTGCCAGCCTCTATACCCATCAGCTGAGGACCACAAACTGGGATACCTGGGATCCCAGCAGGCCCTGCATGGATGGCTCACCCCTGATATCCATGTTCTTAGTAGGGAAAGTGGTTCTGCCCTGTGGTGAGTGATAGAGGAGGCCCTTCTCATTCTTTTTTGGGGGTCACTTGGCCTAGAGATGTCAAGCACCAGACAGGGTATGAGTTTCTCCTCAGGACTTTGGTTTTCATTCCCTTGTTTGTTTGCCTTGGCCCTTTGAAGCAGCTTATCTGAATTGTTTCCAGAGGAATGCTGTGAGGGAAGGAACTGATGGTCTCTGCTGGACAGAGCATCATGGCCACATACTATGCCTGCTCCCTTGGGGAGGAGCACAGGTGATCAGGTTCATCACTATTGACTACTCATGATCACTAAGTGGCCACACAGAGCTGACTACTGGAAAATGCCAGGCCCAGAGTTGGGCACTCACGGACCTGTCAAAAGACATGGAGCAGGGGTGATATGACTTAATCAGGCATTTTAAGTCACAGTCTTGAATGTATAAATAGTTCTAAGACTCAGATCAGGCACCTTGATGATCAGCTAATTCTTATAGCCCTCACTAGAATTAAGACAATCCATTTCTTGCACAAATTCAAGCTTTGGCTTTGTGGCTTTCCCACAGAGATTGGAATGCTTCAACCTGAGGCCACCAGCCTATTTTCTCAGCTGCTCTCATGAAGCCCTTTAGTATGCGAATTCCCAGCTTCCCACTGAGGTATTTCCATGCTTGTTCTTTAACCTCCATGTCCCTTTTAGCCTCTACTTACTTCGATATTCAGGCCTTCCGCTCTTAACAGGATCTAGTCTTGGGTTCTAAGGAAGCACAGTAGTCTGACGCTGGGCATTTATGTTCTTTGACTGGAAGTAATCTTGGTCTAAAACACTAACAGTGATCTTAGCTTTGTTGAGTGGACTTTGTGACATATGGGTGTGGGGAATCTCTGTTCCCAAGAGATGAAAAAGCAGATCTTGACACTATGAATTTTCCAAAGAAAAGCAGCCTAAGGGAGAGTATACAGAGTAGGGATAAAGGTCAAACTGTCAATTTCTGAGGAAACTGGCATTTCCTCAGAAATAAAACCCAGGACTAGGTTTTATTAAATTTGGTGTGCAACCATGGTCTCTCCAAAGATGGCACAGATCTGGCATGAGAGAACTTTTCCTTTGTCATATAACTGCAATCCTTTGTGGCTCAGCCTAAGTGATGGAAGTAAACACTAATTTCTAATAAAATTGTATAATGCTGCACTGGCACAGACCTATGTTTGCAGTAAGTAGAGTTGTGGACTCAGTTCCTAAATTTCTATTCCCCATCAGACTTTTTGTGTTCAGTCTAGGTCATATGACTACCTACTATATTGAACTACAGCCCAAGCTCCCCGTGGTGGGGGATTAAGCAAAACACTAACAAGAACTAGAACTGAGATTTAATATTAATTCAAGAATGAACTGTCCTCTAACAATCACTAGGGCAATGGAGCAGGACTCCTAAAGATTGGGATCAATGAGCCCAATTCCTCTCTGGCGCTTAGAGATCTGGAAGAAGCTGAGGAAGTAGCTTGGCTTGGTCACCATCCATATCTTAAGCAGCTTGTTAGCCAATTCCTGTGCTTGTGGTCTGGATGCCTTACAGACTTGTGCTTATTACTGCCAAGCACACTGCTTCAGAACACCCGACTGGCCTGCCTTCTCCCAGGCTTGGTGAGGTCAGAGAAGGCAGTGGTTGGCCAGTATTAAGAGCCAGGCCACTCCATCCCTGATGCTAGCTGCTTCCCTACACTTGGCAGAGCAGAAAGAGAACAAGCATTTAATCTAGTGTGTTCTCTCTGACTGACTGACACAGTGCCGCCTAGGAGATGTTAGCTTCCAGCCTCAGAGGGAACCAACAAACCCTAGCAGAGGAGGTAGCTCCTTAGAGGTAACCTTACATAAAAGGCAATCAAAGGCCCCTACTAGGTCAGAAGATCCCATCATGAGACTCTGGGGGAAGAAATGGCGAGGGTGGCCAAGCATGCACTGGTTTATTGACCAACCTCATATTCCAGACAGTGTGACAGGCCAGGAAACCTCAAGGCCTGTAGCAGTTGAAAACAGTTCCTTGGTGGGAAGGTTTGCTGGAACATGATAGAGGCAGGGCATATGAGGAGGCTAGCCTTGGAGTAGTCCTATGTGGGTCTTCAAAGAAAACAGTTACAACCCCTTCCCCAAAAAAACAGAGGCCCATAATCAAATGGTGCAAAGGATTAAGAGACCCATTGTGGCCCATGATGGGGAAGAGATTAGAGTTCTGCAGCAATTGTGGGTTGAGAGCTGTTCTGAGCGGCCAAGCTTGGGCATTCAGGGCCTCAGCTGGCCTACCAGTGAAGGCCTGAGGGTGGTGTCTTCTCATCTTTATTGCTTTCCAGGGAGAAGGGTGGAATCCGGACATCAAAATGGGAGCCATCAGGTCTCTCAAAGCGGAACGTGCCCCTGAGGGTCAGAGAGAAGCTAGTTTAGAGGGAATCAAGGCCGAGGCCCTCTTAAGGACCTGGGTGGCTAGATGCCCTTGGTGCCAGAGCAGGATGAAGCAGGTCTATGCCCTCTTCTGTCTAGTTCATGAAAGGATGACTAGACCAAAGATACAAGAGCCCCTCTTGGCCCTATATGAAATAGAGCTGGAAATGTGGCTTAAGTGGTAGAACATCTGCCTAGGAAATTCAAGTCCCAGTACTACCAAAAACAAACACAACTACACAGATTCTGACCCATTAGAATCTACTCAACTGTACTCTGAGATTCCCTTAAACACCAGGGGGGAAAAATATTACTTGAGCAACTCGGTGTAGACTCAAATTCCCTGCTAAATCCTTAACCCTGAGAAATAGGTTTCTAGGAAACAGGCAGTTGCAAAAACTAGATGAGTCCCACATAACCATGAAGAGCAGACAAAGTTCCTTCTAGGACCTGACTTAGCCTGATGTTGACTACAAGCTGAGCTTACTATGAGCTTTCAACTTTTTTCTTAAGCTTGTAGCCCAAGCTGGTCTTGAATTCATCTACCTACCAGAGCTGGGGATATAGATGTATCCTTTGAGCTCCCAGTTCTCTAGCCCGAAGCTGTCTGCAATTGATCAGCCCATGCCCTGGCACACACTTGCTTACCACATGTGCCCACTAGAAGCTTGCAGGGAGACATGGCTGCTATACTGGAACGCAGGCTGCTCCTTGGATAACACTGGCTCCTGTAAAGATTCAGGCAAAATGGGTCAGACACCTTAGGCCCCACATTCCCTGTAACTGGGTCACATTCTGATTGCCAGTTCCTCAGGACTGGATGGCCCCACCACACCAACCATATCTACAATGACTTAGCTATCGACAGCTTCTCCCCCAGCGTGGCCACTGGCCTGGGTCTTTTATTGACTTTGAGAAAAATAACCTCAGACTTAAGGCACTGAGGAAGATGCTGAGTACAAGACCTGCTCCTACAGAACTAAGGGACAGACAGGCATCATGGCAAGTACTCAGCAAGCCTTCACTGACTGAATTCTAGTGATCATAACATGGTATGTATGGTCCCCATTTCAGCAGTAAGAATCATATTTTGGCTTGGCTAAGTAACTTACCCAAAGTTATATAGTGAGTATAAACATCCAGGATGTAAAGCCCTGTTTCTCACTTTTCCACTTTGCTTCTCCAAACCTCTCCTAACATGCTTGCTGAATATGGGCCCGGCATTAGTACTAATTGTGACACTAATTTTTAAGAGACAGGATAGGGAGGCTGGAGATGTGGATCATGGTACATCTGCCATGAGCAAGAAAGCTGAGGGCAGAAGTGACACTGTGGCTCAAGTGCTAGAGCGCTCTCTGAACACCCAGCCCAAGAGTTCAAGCCCATGACCAACAGAAAAAAAAAAAGCAAGCAAGCAAGCAAGCTGAGGGCATCAGGCCCTGAGTTCAAGCCCTATTACTGGCAAATTAAAAGAGACAGAGACAGAGACAGACAGACAGATAGGTACAGGCAGAGAATGATTGCAAAAATAAAATGGACCAGCAAAGGATGTACAAATGCAGAGAGGCAGAGACATGAAAACTGTGATTGGTAGGGGAATCACACTCCATGTAAGCAAATTCAAAGTCAGGGTTTTTTTTTGTTGTTGTTATTGTTTTTGCCAGTTCTGGGACTTGAACTCAGTGCATGGGCACTATCCCTGAGCTGCTTTTGCTCAAGACTAGCACTCTACCACTTGAGCCACAGTACCACTTCTGGTGTTCTCTGTTTTTGTGGTGCTTAGGGATCAAACCCAGGGCTTCATGCATGCTAGGCAAGCACTCTACCACTAAGCCACATTCCCAACCCTCAAATTCAGGTTTTAAGACACTCTGCAAAGCCCAGTGCTGGTGGCTCATCCTGTAATCCTAGCTACTCAGGAGGCTGAGATTTGAGGATAGCAGTTCAAAGCCAGCCCAGGCAGAAAAGTCCCCAAGAGACTCTCATCTCCAAGAACTACAAAAACCCAGAAGTGGCACTGTGGCTCAAAGTGGTAGAGCGAGACCCTTGAGCACAAAGAGACTCAGGCCCTGAGTTCAAGCCCCATGACTGACCAAAAAAAAAAAGAACTATGCAAAAGTATATATGCAAAAAAATGCCATATGTGATGGCACACACATACATAATCCAGGACTCAGGAGGCAGAGGCAGAGCTAAAGCTACATAGTGAGACCCTGATTCTGAAAGATTTGATGTTGGACTCACTTGGATTGAAATCCTTGCCCTGCCCTCTACTATTAATGTACCAATTTCATTATCTTCATCTGTGAAATGGATTATAAGCAATCTATCTCACAGGCTTGTAAGATTTCTAGCCCAGGACAAGCATTGTGTTCGTACAGCAAGTCTCCATATGTAACCACAGAGAAAGACCATGATGCTCACCCTGCCCACTACCCCTCGGCCTCGCACGGTCTCCAAGGTGCCAGAAAGACTGAATATTCTCCAATGCCGCTCCCGAAGCTGCACCACATCACTGTCCAGGTTCTCTAAGCGGATACAGTAGCGCCACTGTGGGATGAAAGACAGAGTTCAAGTTTGAGAAACAAGAGACCTTGGATAAGCCCATCTAGAGTCTTGTAGAAGGCAAAAGGCAACAAAAGCTGACACCAATGTTGCTCAGGATGCAGACATTCTCCAGCCCTGCCATACTCCCAGAGTTCTCTACTCCCCTGAGGGAGACACTCACCCAGTAGACATGGGAATTCTGGGCTTCCTAGGGAAGAAAAACAAGAATTTAAGCCCCAGAGCACAAGACCAAATCTGTTTCAATCAACACATCTACAAAGGAGTCCAAGTATTCCACCAGGGAGGTTGCAGAGATTCACCAAGCTGCCAGTGTCTCTGGGATGATGATTTATTTCGCAAGCCCACAAAGAGGCAGCTTCCTGTCCTTCCTAGTTCCCCCTTATGAACTGTCAGGACTGCCAACAGCTGGATGTCAATACAAATAACTCTAGGACTCTTAGTTTCTCATCACCCTCCTTGCCAGTCCTAACCCTCCTCCCCCCCCCCCCCCCAGTGCTGCATGGGTCCATCCTCTACTGTTCTTCCCACCGCCAAATATCCCATGAACTTCTGGGAGATAGGAACTGTATTTGTGTCCCCAGGATTAGCTTACAAGACAAGACACTACTCAATAAATGGCTACTCAAAAGTATATATACTCAAAAGCTATAGATCTAGGTGTCAGCCACTGACTCAACCCCACCCAATATATGAGCACTTAGGAGCAGAACCTCTATCCCTGGAGTCACACTGGGGACACTGCACAGACTTTGGGACCTGATCCAGGAAGGACCCCCATACCCTCATGCCGGACACACACCCTCATGCCCATGTAGAAGGGGATGACAGTAACACGGATGTTCTCAGTTGTTTCCCGGTGAACATCGGAGAGCTCTAGCCAAGGGTGATTCTTCTCTTGCCAGGCCCGTAGTGTTTCTCGAGCCACAAAAGGGGGTGCTGGCACAAGAAACAACAGGTTAGTCCAGCCAGAGTCCAGAGTATAGCATTTACTCTCCTGCAGTTCCTCCTAGAAACATCTTTCAGTAGTGCCTAGACTGACAGAGCATACACATAAAGCAAAAACAAGACTGGAAGGCACAAAGCTACCATAAGAATAATACCTGAGGGGGCATTAAGACCTTAATGGAAGAGGAAGTAGGCCAGAAGTAGAAGCCCTGGTTTTCACACCTCTGGCTCATACTACCTAGCAGTCTTGATCCACTTATTATCTCCTAGCCTTATTTTATATCTCTGTAAGGAGACAGTAAGCCATTTAGAGATCATAGGACTAAGGAGAGGTTGAAAAGCAGAGCTGTGGAATTATTTCTGATAATAAATGAGAGAGGGTCCTCTCTCATTCCTGTTCCCTTTTTAAGTAAGATTACGTGTGTGCATGTGTATATGCGCATGTGCACACATGCAATCATCCTGAAACATGAATTCAGAGCCAAAGCACTATACCAGAGCTTTTTTTTTTTTGTCCATGGGGCTTGAACTCCAGGCCTGAGTGCTGTCCCTCAGCTTTTCAGCTCAAGGCTAACACTCTACTACTTGAGCCACAGAGCCACTTCTGGTTTTCTGGCCGTTTAATTGGTGATAAGAGTCTCACCGACTTTCCTGCCCAGGCTGGCTTTGAACTGCAAACCTCAGATCTCAGCCTCCTAAGTAGCTAGGATTACAGGCGTGAGCCACAAGCGCCCGGCCATGGGAGCTTTTTTTGTTCAACTAGTGCTCTACCACTTGAGCCACAGTTCCACTTCCAGCTTTGTGGTACTTAATTGGAGGTAAGAGTCTCATGGACTTTCCTGCCCAGGCTAGTCATGAACCACAATCATTAGATCTCAGCCTTCTGAATAGCCAGGATCACAGAGGTGAGCCACCAGTGCCTGTCTGTGGGATTACCTTTTGTCTGGTCGTACAGAAGAAATCTTTCAAAGAGCTCGTGTTGGATGGGAACCTGATCTGTGGAGGTGTAGGGGAGGATGTCTTCATGGCTGACATAGTCCAGGCCTGGCACACAGAGATAGTGAGACTTAAAAAGCAGAGGAGTGAACTTGAAAAGATAAACTTCTTGTCCTTGCACAGAGTGGACAGGCCATACCTCTTAATACCACCATCCCTCCCAGCACGTAACAGGACATCAGAATTTTCTTCTGGGACACCTTCAGATGCTAACTCCTCACCTGGGATAGCATAGAGAGCCCGGCTGTCATCATGGTTAGCCAAGAAGGTCACAGCTTCTGTCTGAGATCTCTGAGACTAAGGCAAGAAGTCAGTCAGTGGCTTTCTTGGATAATGTCCAGTCCTGAGGTTTGGGACTGTTTGACCTCTCCCTCCCTTTGTCCTCACTGAGGTTCAGTCCTTTCCTATGGAGAGGATCCCCAGACCAAGTCACCTTGTTTACTTACTATATGTGGACAGTCACGGGCATCAATCAGCACCTGATAGTAAGTGTGAGTTTTGCCTTTCACCTCTTTAGAGCCATGGCCGGCAGGATTCTCTGCTCTGTGGGGTGAGAGAAGCAGCCTGGTATTACCTTGAGAGAAGTAGAAGCTGCGCCTGCCTCAGCTCCCTGCCACCTCCCCACGTAAACAGACTGGTGCCTGATCTAAAGGAGCTTTGACACCAGTGGACTCCCACTCAGCACCATTCTACTCCAGCAGAGTTGCAGTCAGGGCATACAATGAAACCTGGAGGGCCCATGTAGTTATCATTTTGTCTTCTCTTGGACAAGGGCCATGTTGACAAATCCAATTACCACTTCAGTCTCCAGAGCTATGAGTACCCTATGCCGCTCACATCCTAAAGGCTCACAGTGATCACTTAATGAAGATATTCCATCTTTTCTTTTTTTGTAATATACTCTAGAGATGTGAGAATACAGGCATGATTCCAAATGAACATTAAGAACGAAAAAAGAAAAGAGGAGAGGAGGGAAGGGATGGGACTAAAATAGAAGAATGGTCCTCAAATACCCCCATGGAATATTGATTCTGAGCTGGACACTGATGGCTTGCACCTATAATCCTAGCTACTCAGGAGGCAGAGATCTGATGACTGCAGTTCAAAGTCAGCCCAGGCAGGAGAATCCATGAGACTCTTATCTTCAATAAACTACTCAAAAAAGGCCGCTGGGAAGGTGGCTCAGTGGAAGAGCGCTTGCCTTGCATGCCTGAGGCCCTGGGTTCGATTCCTCAGCACCACATAAGCAAAAAAAAGAAAAAAGCCGGAAGTGGCGCTGTGACTCAAGTGGTCGAGCGCTTGCCTTGAGCTGAAGAGCTGAGGGACAGCGCCCAAGCCCAGAGTTCAGGCCCGATGACCGGACCCAAAAAACAAAACAAAACAAAAAAGGCCAGATACAGTGTTAGTGGCTCAAGTGGTACAACACTAGCCTTGAGCAAAAGGAGCTCAGAGACAGCACCCAGCCCATTCAAGCCCCAGGACTGGCAAAGAAAAGAGAAAAAAAAAAATACTGATTTGAAAATTGAGACTAGTGTGGCGTGCATTCTGAGGAGGCTTAGACTGGTTGTTACTGAGTACTTTTGTCTCCATGGGTAACAGTATCAGAGAAATACTCTGGGGCTGGTTCTAAGGCCCGGGAGGATACTGTCTTCACCCCTGAGATTCCAGGCCATGACTCAGGCCTCCTTTTGAGGATACCATGAAGCATGACAGGGGAACTTACTTTTCTGGGGTTGCAGAAGCCACATCACGGTCATAAAGTCTGGCCTGCCAGGGAAACAGGACGACACCTCGGTACCCAAAAACACTGTGAAGGAAAAGCTGACAAAAGAAAGAAGCCTCAGTGATTCTGCAATCCAGCAAATCCATCCAGGTGTGGCTTGACCACAAAGTAGCACTGACGGAAGCAACTGCAGCTCACAGTCTTGCCACTTTTCCCTTGAACTCTGTGATCAACCCAGACAACTATGAACCACTCTTATACACTCTGTACCTGGCTGACTCCACTTATCCTTCAGGTAATACCTTTGGCTTTTTTTTTTTTGTCGGTTGTGGGTCTTGAACTCTGGGCCTGGGCGCTGTCCCTCAGCTCTTCAGCTCAAGGCGAGCACTCTACCACTTGAGCTATAGCGACACTTCTGGTTTTCTGGTATTTAATTGGAGATAAGAATTTCAGACTTTCCTGCCCAGGCTGGCTTTGAACTGTGATCCTCAGATCCCAGCCTCCTGAGTAGCTAGGATTACAGGCATGAGCCACCAGCACCTGGTACACCTTTGGCTTTTAGAAGCCTTCCTTGACCTTCCCTCCTTTTAATCCACCATAAATCCACCAACTATTTGCATGTCAGTGATTCCTTTCTGCATTACAAATATGAAGAAAAGAGCCATGTTTACTGTGCTTTCTGATCTAACCCTAATACTTAACCCTGGTCCATTTTAGGCATACAAAAAATACCACTGAACAGTCTTTCATACCTACAAGAGGCCTAAATCTACCTCAGTGGACCTGAAACAAAGTTGATACAGAAAAAGAGCCTCACATCTGAGCTAAACATAATGTAACAAATTTAGTAGTGAAGGGGCTGGGAAGGTAGCTCAGCGGTAGAGTGCATGCCTTGCAAGCATGAGGCCCTAGGTTCAATTCCTCAGCACCACATAAACAGAAAAAGCCGGAAGTGGCGCTATGGCTCCAGTGGTAGAGCACTAGCCTTGAGCTGAAGACCTGAGGGACAGTGCCCAGACCCAGAGTTCAGGCCCCATGACCGGCAAAAAAAAAAAAAATTTAGTAGTGAAACATCAAAGATTTTGTGTGTGTATGTATGTGTGTGTGTTCTGTGCCAGTACTAAGGGTTGAACTAAGAACTGTTTCTGAGTTTTTTTGCTCAAGGCTAGTGCTCTACCACTTGCACAGCTCTTCTGTTTTGTTTTGTTTTTGTTTTCTGGTGATGAATTTCACATTCATAAGTTTCACATTCTTTCCTGCCTGGGATGGCTTTGAACTATGGTCCTCAGATCTCAGCCTCCTACGTAACTATGGTTACAGGCATGAGCCACCAATACCCAACAAAGGTTTGCTTTTCTAAAAGCTTCCCTTATTGACTTCCACTACATTAAGAGGAATCTTTTGTAACTTGGCTTTCTCCTTCCTATTGTCCAGAAAATCCCTGTCTACAAAAGCCTGGAAAGGCATTCAAACCCAAGAATAGAGAAATCTCATCTTTTAAAAATTATGTGATGGGGCTGGGAAGGTGGCTTAGTGGTAGAGTGCTTGCCTTGCATGCATGAGGCCCTGGGTTCGATTCCTCAGCATCACATAAGCCGAAAAAAGGGCGCTGTAGCTCAAGTGGTAGAGTGCTAGCCTTGAGCTGAAGAGCTGAGGGACAGCGCCCAGGCCCAGAGTTCAGGCCCTACAACTGGCAAAAAAAAAAAAAAAAGTGATTTCAGCCGGGCACTGTAATCCTAGCTACTCAGGAGGCTGAGATCTGAGGAATGTGGTTCAAAGCCAGTCCAGACATAAAAGTCTGTGAAATTCATCCCCAAAATAGTACCCCACAAAAAAGGCAAAAATGGCCGGGCGCTGGTGGCTCACGCCTGTAATCCTAGCTACTCAGGAGGCTGAGATCTGAGGATCTCGGTTCAAAGCCAGCCCAGGCACGTAAGACCATGAGACTCCTATCTCCAATAAACCACCAGAAAACCGGAAGTGGCGCTGTAGCTCAAGTGGTAGAGCGCTCGCCTTGAGCTGAAGAGCTGAGGGACAGCACTCAGGCCCAGAGTTCAAGCCCCACAACAGACAAAAAAAAAAAAAAAAGGCAGAAATGGAACTCTGGCTCAAGTGGTAGAGTGTAAACTTTGAGCAAAAGAAGCTCAGGAACAGTGCCCAGGCCCTGGGTTCAAGCCCTACGAGACACACACACACACACACACACACACACACACACACACACACACACACACACACACACACACACACACACACACACACACACACACACACACACACACACACACACACACACACCTACCTACCTACCTACCTGTGATTTTGGGGGGCTTGTCTAAAATGCACAAGGCTCTAAAGTTGATCCCCAGTATATGGGGGAAAAAGATGAGATAAATGGGAAACGATACCATTCAGGCTGCCGACCAAATAGGACTCCATAAAAATACTCCATTAAGGGGCTGGGCAGGTGGATTGGTAGTAGAGTGCTTGCCTTGCATGCATGAGGCCCTGGGTTCAATTCCTCAGCAGTACATAAGCAGAAAAAGCAAGAAGTGGCACTGTGGCTCAAGAGGCAGAACGCTAGCCTTGAGTGGAGTTGTTCAGGGACAGCGCCCAGGCCCAGAGTTCAAGCCCCATGACAGCCAAAAAAAAAAAATTCCATTAAAATGACTTGGCCCAGATGGGCGCTAGTGGCTCATGCCCATAATCCTAGCTACTCAGGAGGCTGGGATCTGAGGATCACAGTTCAAAGCCAGCCCAGGCAGGAAAGTCTGTGAGATTCTTATCTCCAATTAAACACTAGAAAACCAGAAGTGTCGCTGTAGCTCAAGTGGTAGAGTGCTCGCCTTGAGCTGAAGAGCTGAGGGACAGTACCTAGGCCCAGAGTTCAAGCCCCAACGACCAAAAAAAAAAAAAAGACTTGGCCCAATACTTACCTGCCCAGTCTCATATTTTCCATTCTGTTTTGGCACCTCAAACACACCAACTGTCTCCAACACTTTGCCCTCTGCTCGGTTTCTGATTAGGAAAAAAAAAAGAACAAGCAAATTAAAGGCTGAGAAAGTAACAGTTCTCCATCAAAAAAACAAAAAACCAAAAAACTATTAAAATAATGAGGGGCCAGGGCAATGACAGCAGTGAAGGGCTGAGGCCTGTGGGTATCAAAGGTGAGTGTGGACTTGCCAGGCCAGCACACAGAGTTGCTGCCTTTCCTCCTTTGACACCCAACTATGGGCCCCTGCTCTGTGAAGATCTCCCCAGTGTTAGATCTGACTACTCCCAGGTCAATTTCATCTGCCCTCACTCAATATTCCTGTTATCATGCCCACCCCTGTATCCTGTTATCCCATTTCTTGGCTAACTCACCCTTCTGGCCTCCCAGTCTACATTTCAATTATTTGTGCCTTATCTCCACTGAGACTGTAAGTTCTTTGGGAGCAATGCTTCTGCCTGATGATTAGCCTGTACTCCCCTCAAAGCAAATGTGCAAGAGATGCTCAAATAACCGTTTTTCTGAGCCAGGCGTTGGGCACATGTTTATCATCCCAGTACTAAGGAGGCTGAGGCAAAAGGATCATGATTTTAAGGCCATCCTGAACTACTAATGAGATCTTGTCTCAAAAAAAGAGAGAGAGAGAGAAAGAAAGGAAGGGAGGAAGGGAGGGAGGGAGGGAGGGAAAAGAAATTTGTCCTGTATCATAATTTGGTGTCCCTCAAAATCGTGGTAGTCCTTAGTTGCCCTTAAGGGCTTAATCATCTCTGAAATCCCAATTATACTCTATGAATTACATCTATTCTATAATATCTTAGTAATTTTTGTTCCGATTTGCATAAGCTTTCACAGGGGTCTTAAACTGCAAACAGCTTTCACCTCTCTAATATCATTATGTGGTGTAGCCACTCTAAGGTCAGCTGTCAGTAACACAGGCTAATCTTTCTAGGGGGCCCTCAGATGTGAATTTCATCAACCTCCACAATTTGATCTTTGTCTCCTGGGGTGTAGGGGACCCTCTCCATCCCACAAACCCTCTTTCCCAAATCAACATAGGGAAAAACAGCCTCCACAAGATCACACGGAAACCTAGGACCCACGAGGCCCACCACATTCAAGTCGGTTTGTTTCCAGCATCTTTCTACGGGAGGGCAGGAGCCAATGAGGGGCTGGAGATTCACGTCAAAAAAGCCTCGTGGCTGTATTACAGGGCAGGCTCACTAACAAAACAGGGTGCTGGGGATCCCAACCAAGAGGCGCTCCTCGGAGCTAGCCGTGCACAGCCAGAGCTCCGGGCCGCGCTCCCTTCTCCAGTCCTGGCACCAGTCCCGGGCAGCGCACGTCCGTAGCGCGTCACGTCGGCTCCCAGCTCGGGACCCTCTCGACCCCAGGTCGAACTCCGGTCACCCGCGGGCAGCCTGGCCTGCTGGTCGCCTAGCCTCCTGACCTCCCGGCCTCCTCACTGGCCAGGAAACGTGCTCCCCGGGTGCTGGGCCCGGTCCCCAAACCGCGTCGCTCCGTCCCTCACCGGGACGAGAGATGCCTTCGCGTCGTCGTACTCGTCACTGGTTGAAAAGCCCCAGCTCCACCCGCCGCACAGAGCGGCCTCGACCCTCGGGTCGCGGTCAGTGACCGAGACCACCAGCGGCTGCCCACGGCCAGGGCCCGCCGGGCCGCACAGGCTGCCATATCCCGCCCGAGCGCCCGCTCGGCTGCTGACACTGGGCCCGACCCGCGGCCGGGCGGCGTCCCGCCCCCGCCCCACACTGCCCCGCGCCGTGTCTCCACCCCCTCCTCGTCCCCAGCTGGTCCCGCCCCCCATGGGTTCTCAGCTACTTCCGGCGCAGGCGGGCGGAAGTTCGAGTTGGAGAATAATCACCTGATCTGACAGTCGACTGGATATGGCGTCTTCATTGCTTGCCGGCGAGCGACTGGTGCGCGCTCTAGGCCCCGGAGGCGAACTAGAGTCAGAGCGGCTGCCTCGGAAGCTACGGGAAGAGCTTGAGGCCGCGCTGAGGAAAAAGACCGCCGGCGATAATGGCCCCCGTGAACCCCGACGTTTAGTTTCTTTCCGTCTGATCCGGGATCTGCACCAGCACCTGAGAGAACGGGGTGAGCACGGCTCCAGGCCAGGGGTCCCCTCCTTTCCAGACGTGCTCCTTCCTGATGCCGTTTTCCAGCACTCTCCCTCATGTAGCCTACCCAACGGCTGTTCATAAATCCCAAGGCCACTCAGTCGTTTCTCAACTCCATTGGAAACCCTTCCTCGAAAGCAAAAATCACTGCAGGTTGTTCCCTTGAATCTCCACTGCAGGCACACTCAACCTTAGTTAGTCGAGGTTCTAACTCCAGTACCATGTTCCAGGTTCCAGGTTTCCCTTTTTTCCAACTCATTCGGAAGTCACTTAGCGTAGTGATCATATGCTGTTTATGAATATAGAAATCTTTCCATCTCAAAAGACAAGAGTGGTGAAGTCTGGTGTATGCCTGTTTTCTTCCTTCTTTCCTTTTGTTTTTGTTGAGAGGGGCAGTTAGATCTAAGATGACAAGTATTGTTGAAAGATCTGGATTAGGTATAGTATCACATCTAGCCTTGTTTCTGTCACTAACTTTCCTGGAAAAAGTTATTTCTCCTCCCTGGGCTTTAGTTCCTTTATCTATAAAGGACAAACTGGCATCTTAGGTACTTTGCCAGAATTAATATAGTCTAGCCAAAAGTGCAAAATGTATACCTCTCAGGCTGGGAATGTAGCTTAGTGATAGAGTGCTTGCGTAGCATGAATGAAGCCCTGGGTTCGATTCTTCAATACCACATTAACAGAAAAAGCCAGAAGTGATACTGTGGCTCAAATGGTAGAGTGCTAGCCTTGAGCAAAAGCAGCTCAGGGACAGTGCCCAGGCTCTGAGTTCAAGCCCCTGGACTGGCAAAAATATAAATACATAAAATAAAAGGTAAACCTCACAACTATTAGAACTACAGAGGATCTTAGAGAATATCCACACTGTCCCTTTGAGTACTTAGCATCACTGTAACCTAAGCCTAATTAGGGAAGATCTCTTAACAGCCACAGAAATGTACTAACTCGTGTTTTAGTTTGGTATAAAGAAGGAACAGGCCCTTCTCTGATTTTAGTCTCTCAGCTTGAGCTTTATAGCTTAGTATGTAGAAATCTTTTCTTTCCAGATTCTACACTATACCTTCATGAACTCCTAGAAGGCAGTGAAATCTATCTCCCAGAGATTGTGAAGCCTCCCCGGGTATGTAAGGGATATATTTGTAGGAGTGGAGGGTTTGACATTGAATTTGTTAATCAACTTTTGGGTTGAAATTTTGTCTTTTAAATCTTAAGTATGGGGGAGGGGGGGACCAAGAGTTGCCTTCTCTATTTGAAAGCTTTAGGAAACAGTCCAAAACTGAGTTTCCAAAGCAAATGAAGTATAATTGGTTTGTGGATCTCGTGGCACCCTTAGCAGTACAGTGTATTTGGAAACAGTGTTTATGACATACTTTGTGGCTAGAAATATGTAGGAGAATATCATACTTATGGTTTTTCTACTTTAGAACCCAGAGCTAGTTGCCCGGCTAGAGAAGATTAAGATACAGCTGGCCAATGAGGAATATAAGCGGATCACTCGCAATGTCACCTGTCAGGTAAGGGCCAGCACTTCAATGCATGAGGCTGAAAACAGGGCCCTGTACTGGAAAAGAGGCACAAAGAGAACAACAACAACATGAGAGCTTGGTTTGTATACTATTTCAGAGCCCTGTGTTGCATACAAACCAAATACAATTATTTTCTCATTTACTGAGACTCTGGATATTATATGTTGACTACATTCTTAAATATTATAGATATGGACATGAACCTTGAAGCTTCTTCTCTTCTTTTTTGAGACAAAGCATAGCCCAGCTTGTATAGCCTATATAGCCCACCCTGGCCTGGAGCTTGAGGTCCAGATCTTTCTGTCTCAGAGTTCCAAGTGCTGGGATGCATGGTGTGTGCCACCACACACAGCCCAGGAACTCTTTTCTGACAGGCTTCCATACTATTCTCTAACATGCTTCTACCCCAAAACAGGAGAGGAGTTGATAGGTACTAAGAGACTATGATCTCTTCTCTGAAATGTTTGCTATGTGATCCAGAAAAGTCAGGCTGATCTTAGACAAAGGAATCCATGTAGAATGCCAAGTTACTGTGTTAAAGAATAGAAGGTCCAGGGAAGACTTGACACCAGGTGCTCTCTGAGTTGCTTCCATTCTGAATCATGTGCTTTTCCTTTTTCCCAGGATTCACGGCATGGTGGGACTCTCAGTGACCTGGGAAAGCAAGGTGAGGCTCTAGGAAAACAGGCTTCTAAACCCTCTAAACCCTGGGATTGCTCATGGCATTCTTTCCCTTCCTAAAATCATGGGTTTAAGGCTAAGCTACTCAGATTTTTGCTCTTGAAAGAGAATCCAGTTGATGGGGGAGGTAGCCATGAGATAAAAGGGCCTCTTGGAGAAGGCTGGACCTAAAAGTTTCTTCCCTGGCTTCTCCCCAAAGTAAGGTCAGTGAAATCTCTGGTTATCACCATCTTCAACTTCATTGTCACGGTAGCAGCTGCCTTCGTCTGCACTTACCTTGGAAGCCAATATATCTTCACAGAAATGGCCTCGGTGAGTAGGCATTGGTAGGGGAAAGTGTCCCAGAAACTAGTGAAAAAGAGAAAATGTGTGAAAGTGCATCTTTACACATTCACAGTTTAAAAATTGAGCGTATGTTTGTGCAATAAATATCGGCCATATTTGAGCTTTACAGAAGTTGTGGAGGTAGGTAGTAATCTCAAGACAAATCAGATCCAAACTTGGGGGAGAGTGGACTGGGTTGAGGAGAAGATGTCCATCCTCCTTAGGGATACTAAGGGCTGCAAATCTGGGTGTTGGCCTGTATCATACTAAAGCTTAATTCTCTTCTTCTATAGAGGGTGCTGGCTGCATTGATCGTTGCCTCAGTGGTGGGTCTGGCTGAGCTATATGTCATGGTACGAGTAATGGAAGGCGAGTTGGGAGAGCTGTAACTGATGCTTCACTGTCAAGTCTGGAGATGTTTTGGAGGGACCCAGTTTCTCAACTACCAATTACTGAGTCTTGTTCAGCCTGTGAGGCTCTTTGTACTCAGCTCCGGTTGAGAACCAAGTCAGACCACCTGGTATTCTTGTGAAAACTTGTCGAAAGCACTTCTTGAAAACTGGAAGAACTGATTAATTCCTTCTTCTGAACTTCAGTTCTGCTTTCTCTAGTCCAAACTTCTGAAACTGAGTTTTTCCATTGGGAGGAAATAGAATTCAGGCCTTCGCAGTACTGCCTTGAATTTGCCCAAGTTCACAGATAATCATCATCCTTCATCCACACACCTTTGGTGCAAGCCTGCAATTGAGAACAGAAGCCTCCAAGAAAGCAGAAAGACTCTCCAGTTTATGCTGGACAAGAACTGATGAAAGGGCAAATATCAAATAAGAGAAAGCTGAGTTGGTATAGGATGGTGGAACTAGGAACCAGGCAGCTGTCTTTTTCTGAAAGGAAATGGTATCAGGTAAAACAAATAGAGACCAAATGACCAGCCATGGCTCTTCTTATTAAGTGGGGCCAAAGATTCCCATGTGGTCCAATTTCTCTTGTGATGTTAAACTTCTGAGAACTTGGTGGTGTAATGGTAAAGTCTACATAAGGCATTTGAAGGTGTTTATCTAATAAATATTTATTGTGTGCAGTACATTGTTCAAGTCCTGTGAAAATTAACACAAAGCACAAAGACCAGTAATTCGGAAAGTTGTTCAGGATCTTCTAATAGTAGACTCTTCCTTTTTGCTCACTGCATATGCTCCTTTGTCTTTGTTTTTCTCAAAGCTTTTCTTCTCCTTTTTCGGGGGAAGCAAAGGGGAGTAGAGGGAAGGAGATGAAGGAGGTTACTTGCTTGAACTAAGGGCCTTATGCTCTTGGCTTTCTTACTCAAGACTAGTGCTCTGCCTCTGAGCAACACCTCCACTTCCAGCTCTTTTGCTGGTTCATTGGTGATAAGAGTCCCATGGACTTTTCTGCCTAAGGTGGCTTTGACCTGCAATCCTTAGATCTCAGCCTCCTGAGTAGCCAGAAGCATAGGTGTGAGCCACCAGTGCCAGCTTCCTCAAAGCATTTGTGGGAGGGAGGGCAGTACTGAGGTTTGAACTCACAGCTTTCCACTTTGTAGGCCAGTGCTCTACTGCTAAGCCACACCTCCAACTCTGTTTTTACAAATGATATACATTTCCTTCACCAAGCTTGTCAGTTTCTGTTAGTTGGGAGAAGGGTCGGCTGTGGGAAAATGCAAGTGTTCTTGGTAACTTGTACTACTTAACATTGGATCAGAAAGCTGTGCTGCTTCTTGTGTCTGCATGATGCACTAGGTTGCCTATATAAAAGCTTTCACTTCTCCTCATACCTGAATTTAGGTTATAGTGCTTCCCTATAACCTATTTTCCCTATTTTTAAAGAAAAGTATGTGTATCAGAATATCAGATTTTGACCACACTGGGGTATCTTTTTTTTTTGGGGGGGGGGGGTCCGGCCGTGGGGCCTGAACTCTGGGCCTGGGCGCTGTCCCTCAGCTCTTCAGCTCAAGGCTAGCGCTCTACCACTGAGCTACCTTCCCAGCCCCACTCTGGGGTATCTTGTAATGGAATTTTGTCATTTTATCTTCGCATTGCCATTGTTAGATGACTCTTCAAAGCTCACCCTGACCCCACCACACAAGCTAACAGTCTTCTCTAACCAAGCTCTTATAAAGTGCTGCTTTTCTGGGGCCAGGCACGATGCTAGCATCTGGGAATAGAGAAGTCAAAGACCTGGCTCTTACCTAGAGAACAATGAGGAGGGCTGGGAAGGTGGCTCAGTGGTAGAGTGTTTGCCTTGCATGCATGAGGCCCTGGGTTCGATTCCTCAGCACCACATAAGCAAAAAGAAAAAAGCTAGAAGTGGCGCTGTGGCTCAAGTGGTAGAGTGCTAGCCTTGAGCTGAAGAGCAGAGGGACAGCACTCAGGCCCAGAGTTCAGGCCTCACAACCGGACCCCAAAAAAAAAAAAAGAACAATGGGGGGGGGGGGAGAAGGCTTCTGCAAAGACAAAGATAGAATTAGGAGTCAGGTGGCTAGTTCTCTGCAGACAAGAAAACCTTGTCTTGATCTCTTCTTCTGCCTACCATGCCTCCTCCAATGCAATTCAAGTCCAGAAAGTGCTGAATAGGCAAACAGGGACATGGCCTCCTATGTGGAGAAACGGAACCAGCATTCATTGCATATGTTTTTTGTTTTTGTGTCAGTTGTGGGGCTTGAGCTCAGGGCCTGGGTGCTGCCCCTGAGACTCTTTGTGCTCAAGTCTAGCACTCTTAACACTTGAGCCACAGTACTACTTCTGGCTTTTGAGTGGTTAATTGGAAATAATAGTCTCATGGGGACATTTCTGTCCCAGCTGGCTTCAAATAGTGATCCTCAGATCTCAACCTCCTGAGTAGCTAGGATTACAAGTGTGAGCCACTAGCACCTGGTTTATTGTGTTTTCATAATGTGTCACATGTTATGTATGTATAGCCTATCTATATCAATCTCAAAACAGGAGACAAGTGTTACCTTCCCGCTTTATAGGCATGTAGATTTCAGGGAGTTATAGTTGTATAGCAGAGCCAGAGTTTGAGTTCAGTATACAGTAATCACAAACTCCATGTTTTTCTCTCCAAAGCAGGACAGTGGTTCTAGCAGAGACACATCTTTCTAGGGTCTGTCAGTCAGAGCCCTAAACCCTCCAATTAACCATCCCTGTAATCCCTATGGAAGCCTGTGTAATACCTCCCACCAGAGGTCTATGAAACCTGGCCCTATTTAGGGATTAGGTGATGGAGCTAAATTTCCAAGGCAAGCAGCCCTTGACTCCCATTCATTTGCAACACACAACAATCCAGATTAAGGTACAGAGTTTGGTTTTATTTGGAGATTAGTTGGTATTACAAATGACGGTGATACCGAAATCCAATGCTGCTGCACCTCTTCCACCCCAGATCTATTAGGTTAGCCCCACATTAGTGGGCAGCCAATCTGATCTGTGGAAATTAAATCAACTTAAGCCCCAGCCTCCTGTTCATATTACTTTAATATCAGTCCCTCTTCAGATACATAGTTCTGATTAATTTGTCCAGGTGGCAGGAGATCAGGAAAGGGGGCCATAAACCATGAAAAAGTGGGACCCCAACAAACCAGAATAGGAACAGTGATCTCCCCTGGCTCATTAATAGTTAGAGGATAGCCCAAGGACCTGGAGGAGTAGCTGCCCATTCCTCAGAGGTAAGAGACTATCAATTGGGGTGAGAAGATTTGGGGACCAGGCCTAGCTTTCCACCTCATCCCTCTGATGGTATCTTCTGTCAAAATGTAGAGCAAGGGTGCTAAGTAGCAGTAACCAGGACCCCAGTCACTGCAGAGAACCTGAATGTGAGGTGAGCTGGAGGCTGGCCAGAAAGAGGAAAGAGGGGTCCCTGAATTAAACTTTCTTCCTATTAGAGAACTCCCTCCTGTAAAAGGATGGGACATGAGTCTACTTCAAGTGGGGTTGGTGGGCTACAAGAACCAGAGCAAGTGTTAGACCTCAATTAGGAGTGGTCCACATTGGCGACAATGGCTGAAGCATAAATAAGATCAGACAGGCTTCCCAGTGAGGTCTGAGGAGTGGCTCGCTCCAAAGAAGGATGGAACCCTGAAACTCCAGCGGGTGTCCATGGGGCTGCAGCTTTAACCCCTGCCCAGCCCTGCCCTGAGCTCAAACTGGAAGCTGCACAGAAGGTCTGTGGACATGCTGAGGTAAACTGAGCCATGCTGGTGTCAAGTGGAGGCTGACCTGTTGTTTGGGGCTTCCAGGCCTGCTGGGAGGTGTCTGGAAGGGAACAGGAGTTTGGGATAGGCTCAGGCCTGGGGCTTAGGCCTTCTGGTTTCCTGTTCTTGATTCTCTTGGCCCGGCGGTTCTGGAACCATACCTGGTAGAAAAGATGAAGGGATCTATTTTTGACTCCAGTATTTCTCCTCTGGGACAGAAGAAGAAGAAATAAAACTGAAGCAGGATTCCCAGAGAGAGAATACTGCAGGTCAAGCCCCCAAATAGGCTATATGACCATATCTTGGGGACAAACAGGTTATATAGCTCACCTGGATCTTGGCCTCTGGCAGACGTGTGACCTGAGCCAGGTGCTCTCGGGTGCTGATGTCAGGGTAAGGCCGAGCTGCAAATACCCGCTCAAGCTCCAGCAGCTGCCCAACGCTGAAGGTGGTTCTCTTCCTCCGGTGGGGACCCAACCTACTGGCATGGCCTGCAGGCCAGAATGGGTGTCAAACCAGGATTCTCCCCGCAGCCTCAAAGCTCCCATTTCCTACCTTCTTCAGCCTTCCTCATCACACTCTGACTCATCTCCTCACCCAGCCACCCTCTCTGCACCAGATTACCTGAGGATGCTTCCATAGGGCTGGCCATGGAGCTGGTAGAGGGTAAAGAGCCGGAGGGCCATGCCAGGGCTGTGCCCACACCAGACCCATCCCTGTGGGGTTTTATGCTGTGCTGAGAGTCTGGCTCCGCCCACAGAGGGAGAGGCTTAGAGTTCACTCCAGCCAGGCAGACAGGGTTTAGGAAAAGCAGGGTTGGAGCTGATTCAGGTATGAGTGAGGTAAATTTAATGAACCCACCCCACCCTGGCTTCACAAAGGTAACCAGGCCCAGTCTCCTTAAAACTCAACCTCTGGCAACCTCTGCCTACCTTTTTATAATGTGTGAAAAAAAAAAAGCCTCCCCAGGTTCCATGTAAGCCATAGCAATCCATCTCTCCAGTGCTCCCAAGCAGCCCAGCGGCTGCTCTGAAATCATGAGTGCCTTCAGGGGAAGATGGATGAAATCTTGTCCCTCAAGTGTGGGCTGTGCAGTGAAGGTGGATGGGATGGGAAGGGGCTGGGGACAAGAGATGAGCTGGGGTCATCTGTTTTAGCAGGGCTACTAAACAGGGAACAGATGTCACCACCAGATTGCCTTAAGGCCGTTCTGAAGCTTTGTCTCCACCTAACCCTTTCTGTCTGCCCCAAGAGCCTAGGTAGGCTTCCTAGAGTCCAGGAACCTGGAACCAGTAAAGGTCCACAAACGCAATCAGAGCTTAAGAAAAATGTTTCTGTTGAATTGAAACCCTTTTGTACAACTACTTAAAGATAATTTTTGTTGGTGGTGGTGGTGGTGGTTGTAGTGCTTGAACTCGGCCTGGGCACTGTCCCTCAGCTCTTCAGCTCAAGGCAAGCGCTCTACCACTTGAGCCACAGTGCCACTTCCAGTTTTCTGGTGGTTTATTGGAGGTAAGAGTCTCACAGACTTTCCTGCCTAGGCTGGCTTTGAACTGGGATCCTCAGATCTCAGGCTCCTGAGTAGCTAGGATTACAGACGTGAGCCACCAGCACTTGGCTTAAAGATATTTTTTTAAAAGTAGTAAGAGTCAGGTACTGGTGGTTCATGACTATAATCCTAGCTACTCAGGAGCCTGAGATCTGAGGATCCTTGTCTGAAGAAAGTCCATGAGACTCTTTTTTTTTTTTTTTTTTTTTTGCCAGTGCTGGAGCTTGAACTCGGGGCCTGGACACTGTCCCTGAGCTGCTTTTGCTCAAGGCTAGCACTCTACCACTTGAGCCACAGTGCTGCTTCTGGCTTTTTCTGTTTATGTAGTACTGAGGAATTGAACCCAGGGCTTCATGCATGCTGGACAAACACTCTACCATGCCACATACCCAGCCCCTCCGTGAGACTCATCTCCAATTAACCACCAAAATATTGGGCTGGGAGGATGGCTCAGTGGTAGAGCGATTGCCTTGCATGCACAAGGCCCTGGGTTCGATTCCTCAGCACCACATAAGCAAAAAGAAAAAAGCTGGAAGTGGTGCTGTGGCTCAAGTGGTAGAGTGCTATGCTAGCCTTGAGCTGAAGAGCTGAGGGACAGTGTGCAGGCCCAGAGTTCAGGCCCCATGACCGGACCAAAAAAATTAAAAAAAAAATATATATATATATATATACATATACATATATACAGGCTCACCCTAGGGTTGGGTTAGGTGGGGAGCACAGTAAATGATCCCTCCAGTGCTGAGAAGCTGACTGTATTTTAGATTCAGGATAGACAGAAAAGCTGAGCTAGAGACCTACTACCTCTTGTTCCTTCCTTCTCCCCCTCTCCCCTGACCTCCGCCCAAAGACCAGGAGTGAAGCAAGAATGACTGGGGAATGATGTCTTGGTAAGTGTTTGTCATCACCAGAGAGGCCCTAGACCTGTGCAGCTGTGGGTTGATGGGAGCTACTCAGCTCATGAGGAAGAGTAGCTCTCTTGAGGTCCTCCCTAGCCAACTTGCTTGACTCACAGAGAAGGCTTGACCCCATCATGGACCCAATATGATAAGTCTTATCCCTGTTCTTTCCCTCACCTCATCCTGATGGCCCAGCTTCCTTCTTTGCCCAGGCAGGGGTCTGCCCACTCCAGACAGGACAGTAGTCTTAGTTTCAGAACTGAGAGACCTTTATTGAGCTGGGAGCAGAGGTTGGAGGAGGAGGCTGGAAAAGAGAGCTATGGGAAGCCTAAATGTATGGATTCATGTGTGGACTCTTAACTCCTACTCATGGCCAGGGGCTGGGCAGCCCAGCCAGTACTGGGCAATGGAGCGTGGGTATGGAGGATTTACAGTGTCCACTCGCCGGGTGCGAAGATTGACTCGGTAGTACTTGTCTGAAAGAGAGGACAAAGAGAGTGTATAAGCCCCAGTTGGAGATACTCACTCGCTCTGAGAAAGAAGACCTGGGAAAGTAAGCATCTACAGTGCAGCTGGGGACTCTGGCCTGGCTTTCTGGGCTCATTGCTTACAGGCTGAGTAGCACATGGGGATCAGAGCCATTAGGAAAGGCCAGGCAAGACCAGTGTGGGGGATGGCAAGGGGTTCCCACCTCCTGAGAAGAAGTAGACACTCTGGATGGGCTCACAGGTGGCAGGCACAAGCCAGTTCATATTATAGTCATCATAGTTGTAGGCTCCAAACCCACTCTCCTCACTGGAGAATAAAGACAGCCAGACAGAACGGGATGACCGGCGGGAGCTCTGGCTACGCCCATGGCCACGGCGAGAACGGTAGCGTTTGCGGCTGCGACGCCTAGACTTTTGCTTTTTAGGCTGGGAGCTGTGGAGCCCTGAGCCCGAGATGTAAATGTGGCCAGCCATGGCAGCATCCACTTTTCCAGGTATACCATGCCAGTCCTGGCTGATGAACTGAGGCTCTTTGACACCACCTGTGTGGCAGGAAAAGGGTTAAAGAAAGGATTTGGGGGAGCCAGGCCCTGCTTTCTCCAGCAGGCTCCTCCCGATCTAGGCATCTTGCCCAAAGCACAGTAAGCTGGTGGCAGAGCCCCAGCATTCAGGCCTCAGCCTCCTTGCCCAGTGTTCATTTCCGATTCCTCCCCTCTGCTATATCCCTGGTATCTCTATACCCTCCCCCATGCCTCCCCCAGCCATCACCCCTCCCTCTGCTGATTTTGCCTGTGGCTACACTAGACAAAGTCCAAGGTGTGGGGTCCCAGTGGAGTCTAGCCTCCCCCCAAAGGTCAACAGAAGCAAAGTCTGGCCTGAGCAAATAGCTCTTGATCGATAGCTCCACCATCTCAGTCCTCTTGGCAATCCAGCTTCTACCTCTATCCGGAGGTTCTGGACCTCTTAAGGCAGAAGCCTAGTCTCTCCCTTCCTCCATACCAGGGGATCTGCCCCAGAACAGCAGCTCAAAGATGTCCTCCCAGCTGTCCCGCTGCAGCAGGGCGAAGTGCTCAAACACCGTCGACATGGAGCTGCCTTCACACTCCTCCTGGCTGGGCTGATGTTGGAACTCGTACTCCCAGTACTGTTTCCCTGGGAAGCAGGGCAGCTGGCATCAGAAGGGTGTGTTGAAGACTGGAGGAGCCAGAGGCTGAACAAGCTGAGAGCTCCCAGTGCAGGGGGTATGGGTGTCTACTGAAGACTGTCCCCAGGGGAATGTGGGAAAAAACAAGACCATTTTATACCTGCCCATTGTCCTCTCTCCATCCCCTCCCTCCAGTACCTTTGAAGAAGTAGACCCGCTCCCGGCCTCTGTAGCTGTGGGCAGGGAGGGCCAAGGCTGCATCTACATTATCTGGGATGCCGCTGAAACCTTCAGCAATGTTTCGGGGGTACTCAGGTTCCAGAACACCATCCTCAAAGCGCCAGTACTGACTACCCTAAGAGGCAGAGAAGGTGAAAGGGGTGAGAAGACAGGGGTTAGACACAGAGGCCAGAGATCTATACCCTAAAGTGACTATCCTCAGCCTCCCCAGAATTGTTACCCACAAGCTGAAGCCTCGGACTGGCTCATCCTCTCAGCTCCCATCCTCTCCCACCATGACCTCTACCCACACAGCCCCTGGACCTGGCACCTTGAAAATGTAGGTCTTGCCCTGACAGTTGATTCGCGTGAAGGCAGCATCAATGGGGCCATCAATGCCCCAGACATCTCGGATGAGCTTGGGGTATCCAGGCCTGACTGCTGTTTCATCTAGCTCATAGCAGTACTGCCCTAGGGTGGGGAGAGGATGAAGGTGTGAGGGATAGGATGCTCCCAGACAACCCCCAACCCCAAGACCTGCCCCTGGAGTCACCTCGGAAGGCAAACACAGAACCATTCTTGAGGTCGGTGAAGGCATCGAAGGGCTTCCCACTGCACAGCTCTTCCTCAGCTGTTGGCCATGAGATACCTTGATCAGTGATATCAGACTCTAGAGTCACCTCAGGCCTTGTGGTTTTCACCTCAGGCCTTGTGGTGCTTGTCCCTTGTGGTGCAGGAGTCTCTTCTGGCTGAGGCAGCAGGCTAGGGTTCTCTGGCTGTTCAGGGACACTGGCATTGTCCTTAGTCTCTTCTGTATAATCAAAGTTCCAGTACTCATCTTCAGGCATAGTAAACACATCACCACGAGTCACTGCAGGTAAAGTGAATGGTAGTGAGTCTCTTGGGGCAGATGGGCTCCTACCTCTCCTTACTCCCCCCACCTTCCCCGACCCATGGCTCCAAACGCACCTTGGGGTTTGCACTCAGTCACGAAGTCAGCACAGCAGCTCTGGTAGTAAGAGCACATTTCATCACACTGACACTTCTTGTTAGCGTTGAAACCCTCTGTGCAGCGCCCTTTGCATGACTCTGAGGAGGGAGAATCTTGTTACAGCCAATTCCAAGTTACCCATACCCATCCCCTACCATGTTCCAGAGGGTCACCAACACCCTCTCACACCTTGGTCAGCCAGAGCAACCCATGCCAGCAGGGACAGCATGAGAAAGGGCCTCAGGATTGCCATGGTAGGCCTCTAGCTGAGGGCCTGTCCAGCTGGGCTCTGAGCTCCCTGAGACTCTGTTCTGCTGCCAGGGGAAGAGAGGGAGAACTAGGCAAAGAGGGAGGGAACTGGAAAAGAGGAACTGCCCATTCTCTTGCTCTGTTTGCTCAGCCTGCAGCCCAACCCCCAGTTTCCCAACTCCAAAAGGCTGCTGCAGCAAAGGGTCACATTCCCAGAGTCCTGGGCCTGAGAGAGCTGGGAAATAGAAACCTTGCCAAACTCAGAGTCATCAGGCAATCAGGATGAGGAGTAGCCTGGCAAGTCTGCAAGGCCGAAAGAAGTTTCATGAGGTCACTCATTGGACAAACTGCTTTACCTCTCTAAGCCTAAGGTTTTTTTTTTCTGTTCTTTTCATCTCCTCCTCCTCCTCTTCTTCCTCCTCCTCCTCTTCCTACTCCTCTTCTTCCTCTTCCCCTTCTTCCTTTCCTCCTCTTCTTTTTTCTGCTAGTAGTGGGGCTAGATCTCAGGATTGGGAGAATCTAGTGACTAATCTAAGGGTGCTGTCCCTTAGCTTTTTGCACTCCAGGCTGGCATTCTATTACTTGAGTCATACCTCCACTTCCAGCTTTTTGATGATTGAGATAAGAGTCTCATGAACTTTGCCGTCTAGGCTGGATTTGAACTGCGCTCCTCAGATCTTGACCTGAGTAGCTAGGATTACAGGCATGAGCAATTGGCATCTGGCCTAAGTTTTCTTTTTTTTTTTTTTTTGTCGGTCGTGGGGCTTGAACTCTGGGCTTGGGCGCTATCCCTCAACTCTTCAGCTCAAGGCTAGCACTCTACCACTTGAGCTACAGTGCTACTTCCGGTTTTCTGGTGGTTTATTGGAGATAGGAGTCTCACAGTCTCTCCTGCCTGGGCTGGCTTTGAACCGCGATCCTCAGATCTCAGCCTCCTGAGTAGCTAGGATTACAGGCGTGAGCCACCAGCGCCTGGCCTAAGTTTTCTTTTTTTTAAATTTTTATTGTTAGTATAAAGGTGATGTACAGAGGCTATAGTTACACAAGTCAGGTAATAAGTACATTTCTACTTGGACAATGTCACCTCTTCCCTCACTCCTAAATTTTCTTTTAAGTAAAATGAAACAAATGATATCTTGTTTCATTAGTGTTAGGAGATTACATGGACTAGAACAGACAAAATGCCCTGTGCTTGGAGAAGATCCAAGTTCATTCTCATAAATGGTTTTTGATTCATGATTCATTTGAGCAAGCACAACCCTGGCTGGGTGCTCATCCACCCATTGTATATTTAGGAATATGAAAGGGAAGTGGGAAGAAATTGGATAAGTACTCTGGGAAAAGTCTCCTTTTCTTTCTTTCTTTCTTTTCTTTTTTTTTGTCGGTCATGGGGCCTGAACTCTGGGCCTGGTCCCTGTCCCTCAGCTTTTCAGCTCAAGGCTAGTGCTCTACCACTTGAGCCACAGTGACACTTCCGGCTTTTCCTGCTTATGTGGTACTGAGGAATCGAACCCGTGCATGCAAGGCAAACACTCTACCACTGAGCCACCGTCCCAGCCCCAAAAGTCTCCTTTATTTATCATAAAAAAAAACAAAGTTTATTTCTAGCTTCTTCTTATCGGTACATCAATCTCTCCAAGCTGATCTTCAAGCTGGCCTAGGAAATAGTGAATATGAACCCATTGAACCAGATTTGATTCTTGAGTCACTAATCCACTGATGCTGTATAAACTGTCTCTTGTAGCAGCCCTCAGTCACTCTATCTGTAGAATGGGCTCATTCAGCACAGGTTAGGCTCTCATGAGGTATGTATAATCCCTCTACTCCTACTGGCACAGAATATCCAGCCACGAGACTTCATCACAGAAGCCTGTTCATCACAGAGTTTTTAGCTGGCATTTTCTGTTCTGTCATCAGAGGAGGGAGTGTGTAAGTCTGGCCAATCTCTTCTCTATGAGACACACGCATAAAGGGGCCTTTAGAAATGTTAGAGAGCCAGGCATATGTAATCCTAGCTACTCAGGAAACTGAGATCTGAGGATTACAGTTCAAAGCCAGCCTGGGCAGGAAAGTCTGTGAGATTATCTACAATTAACCAGCAAGAAGCTGAAAGTTGGAAATGGTGCAGTGACTCAGAGTGATAGAGTGCTAGTTTTGAGTGAAAAAGCTCAGGGAGAGTGTCCAGGCCCTTCCTGAGTTCAAACCCCACCACCAAAAAACAAAACCCACTAATTTCTTGGTGCAGGCAATGTGGGTTGGTGGTAGAGTGTTGCCTAGCATGCAGGAAATCCTGAGTTCAGTTCCTCAGTACCACATAAACAGAAAAATCCAGAAGTGACTCTGGCTCAAGTGGAAGAGTCCTACCCTTGAGCAAAAAGAAGCTCAGGGACAGTGCCCAGGCCCTGAGTTCAAGCCCCAGGTTTGGCAAAAAAAAAAAAAAAAAGTGGAGCTGTGGATCAAGTAGAGTGCTAACCTAAAAAAAGAAAAAGAAAAAGAAAGTTCAATGATAGTGCTCAGTCCCTGAGTTCAAGCCCTAGGACCAGCACACACACATACACACACACACACACACACACACACACACACACACACACACACACACACACACACAGTTGTTGTTGGGGGTGGGGGGAGTTGTTAGGAACTTTGCGATTGCTTTAATCACTGGGAGGGAGGGGTACACTCGGTGGCGCTGCTTCCCACCTCTCAAGTCAGGGCAACGGATATGACTTAAAGGGAGGAGGGAGTGTGGGCGTGGGTGGAAAGGCCTGGGGGCGGGGCTTCCTAGGCAGAGGGGGCGCGGCCTCCGCGGCCTAGAGGCGGGGCTTCGCCTGTAGTCTCAACAGCCCGGGGTCCGGGGCGTGGCTGGCGCAGAGCATCTCTGCTTGCGGGAGCTGGAGCTGGAGTGCCGCTTTGTTCTATCAGCTGCTTGCTCTACCTTTCGGCATCTGGATCCTCCTTCGCTTTCCCACTCTCTCCTTCGCCCATTCCCCGAGAAGTGGTTTGCATCCCCTTCTCCGATTGCTGCTCCGCAAAGCCTGACCTCACCCCTGCCTCCCCAAAGTCCAGCGGGCACCCTTGCCCGGAATCCTTTTCTCCCTTAGCCCTTCTTACCTCCTTCGTCTCCCCTTTCTCAAGGTCTGGGCTGCTCTCCGGGCCCCGATCTTCCCCCCGCCCACCCCCGTCGCCCCCCAAGGCCAGGAATGTCCCCTGCCAGCCCGCGCCCATGGTCCTGACGCTGCTCCTCTCCGCCTACAAGCTGTGCCGCTTCTTCGCCATGTCCGGCCCACGACCCAGAGCCGAGCGGCTGGTGGTGCCGGGGACCGATCAGGGTGGCGGCGCGGGCCCGTGGTGGGCTTCGGGCGGCCGCGGGTCCCGCGAGGTGTCGCCTGGGGTGGGCGCTGAGGTGCGGGGCGCCCTGGAGCGTGCCCTGCCTGAGCTGCAGCAGGCGCTGTCGGCGCTGAAGCAGGCAGGGGCCGCGCGGGCTGTGGGCGCGGGCCTAGCCGAGGTCTTCCAGCTGGTGGAGGAGGCCTGGCTGCTCCCAGCCGTGGGCCGCGAGGTGGCCCAAGGTCTGTGCGATGCCATCCGCCTAGATGGCGGTCTGGACCTGCTGTTGCGGCTGCTGCAGGCGCCGGAGCTGGAGACGCGTGTGCAGGCTGCGCGGCTGCTGGAGCAGATCCTGGTAGCTGAGAACCGGTGAGGGCGCGAGACTCGTGGAGGGGGAGAGCAAGGCGAGGTGAGGGGCGGCTGGGGGTGGGGGTCGGGGTCAGGTACCTGGGTCTTCCACCTGCCTCGCTTCATCTACTAATCTATTAATCTACTCCACACTACACCTCATCTAATAGGAATTAGTGCGTCCGTTTTACAAATGGGGAAAGTGAGGCTTGGGAAAGTCTAATGAGTAATCCAGAAGGAACTAATGATGTAGTGAGGATTTATTTTCAGGATGAGTAGGGTAAGGAATGGAAACAGAGAAAGAATACTGTTGTAGGGCTAGAGTGTTCCCCCCCTCCTCTTCCTCCTCTTCCTTCCTTCCTTCCTTCCTTCCTCCCTTCCTTCCTTCCTTCCTTCCTATGTACACCTACTGTGGTTTGAACTCAGGGTCTGGGTGCTGTCCCTTAGCATTTTCTCTCAAGGCTGGGACTCTATGATTTGAGGTACAGCCCCACTTGGAGATAAAAGTCTCACCGATTTTTCTGCTTGGGCTGACTTTGGACTGGGACCCTCAGATTTCAGCCTCCAGAGTAGCTACGACTACAGGTTTAGGAACCTATCTTTAGTTCCATGGATGGAGATGGCATCTTAGTACCAATGCCAACCCATAGCTCTGGGCCTCTGTCTGGGTGTCCTTCTTTGCTTACCCTTGCTCCAAACAGAAATGATCTCATTCTGAAGCTGCTGATCTGGAATAGAAAGTTTCCTGCCCGAGTGAATGGGTGGAGGTGGAAGAAACTGAAGTGCAAACTGGGCAGGGGTCAGAGCATGTGTTTTCACCCCTTCCCTACACTAACTACCAACATATAGAAGTGGGGTCAAAACAAGCCTTAAAATTTCACTTTTCCTTTGTGATGCCAGAGCACTCCCGTCTGTAGCAGAATGCTCAGACTTCTTGGGCTTACGAGAGTTTTGGGAGTCACTAGCTCATGCATCGCTCACAGGTGTGATGGCAGTGGAGGAGTGTTTTCCTTGCCATTTTCCAAAAAGGAAAAAAAAATCCTCTGTGATTGGTGGAAATAAGGCAACTGTCAAAATATAGCATAAATAAAACAACTTAGGTTGGGTGACCAAGATAAAGTTCTGCTTGTTTAGCAAGTCACTAGCTTCCCACGGATCAGTGTCCTAAGGGGGATGGACCATGAATTTAGAGGACTTGCACGTGGCAATGGGTGTTCTAAGGGTGTGGTGGGCCATGGACCGTATGTGTGCCTTCCTAAGTGGGTCATAGCAGTTATAACTAGAATCTCTGGGAAGTGAGTACAGCTAGTGCCCTAGGATTAGCAGGGGTGCAAGATGCTGTAGTGTGTGTGTGTGTGTGTGTGTGTGTGTGTGTGTGTGTGTGTGTACAGCTCTTGGGGCTTGAACTCAGGACCTGTGTGCTGTCCCTGAGCTTTTTTGATCACAGCTAGTGTTTTCCACTTAAGCACAGCTCCACTTCTGGCTTTTTTCCCTTTTCTTATTTCTTTTTTTTTTTTTTTTTTCATTTTTATTACTATATCTTTAAGTAGTTGTACAAAGAAGTTCCCATTCTACAAAACAGTATATGAGTACAAGGTGTCTGACAACATTATCACACATTGCTCCTAACCCATCCCTTCTTTTGCTTTATTTTTTATTTTATTTTATTTTATTTTTTGTCGGTCGTGGGGCTTGAACTCTGGGCCTGGGCGCTGTCCCTCAGCTCTTCATCTCAAGGTGAGCGCTCTACCACTTGAGCTACAGCGCCACTTCCGGTTTTCTGGTGGTTTATTGGAGATAGGAGTCTCACGGTCTTTCCTGCCCGGGCTGGCTTTGAACCGCGATTCTCAGATCTCAGCCTCCTGAGTAGCTAGGATTACAGGCATGAGCCACCGGCGCCCGGCTTCTTTCGATTTTTTTAAAAATTGAGATTAGGTGATTACATAAATTTCACACATTTCATAGTATTGTGGAATTGTGATATGTAGTTAAAGTCACAAACACATTTTAACCTTCACAAGGCAAATTTCATTATGTTCTATAAAGTTTGTGAATTCTATGAGCTTTGACAATACAAATTATTTCTTCCACATCAGGTGATGATTACATTTCTTTCCTTTTGCTTAGTGTAGGCTGTTCCCTCTTTCCCTTTCATTTTTCCCTTCCCATCACTGTCTTTGGGTTGCTTAGTTCTTTTTCTTCTTCTATGTCCAGCAGCTGATGGGCCACTTTGTTGTATGTTGTTTCATTTCCCACTTTCTCTCTCTCTGTATGTGTGTGTGTGTGTGTGTGTGTGTGTGTGTGTGTGTGTGTGTGTGTGTGTGTGTATACAGGTCTTGGGGCTTGAACTCAGGACCTGGGTGCTGTCCCTGAGCTTTTTGATCAAAGCTAGTGTTTTACCACTTGAGCACAGCTCCACTTCTGGCTTTTTTTCCTTTTCTTATTTCTTCTCTCTCTCTCTCTCTCTCCCTCTCTCCCCTCCCCCCTCACCCACCACTGTGTGCATTTAATTAGCGATAAGAGTCTCACAGCTGGCTTTGAATCATGATTAGGATTAGGTTAGGATTGCACGTGTGAACCTCCAGTGCCTAGAAAACTCATATGTTTAAGGTTGAAAATGATGGTCCTCACTTGGTTCAGAATTATGGAGAGGAGAGTCACTCACCAGGGTCTTTGGTTCCAAGACACAACACACATTCTGATGCCAGTGTTTCTTCAGGACCAAGGACAGAGAACAGCACGGATGGTGGCTATCAAATTCCTTCCTAAGGGCTGGGAAGTTGGCTCAGTGGTAGAGCACTTGCCTTGCATGCCTGAGGCCCTGGGTTCAATTCCTCAGCACCACATAAGCAAAAAGAAAAAACCCGGAAGTGGCGCTGTGACTCAAGTGGTAGAGCACTAGCCTTGAGCTGAAGAGCTGAAGGACAGTGCCTAGGCCCAGAGTTCAGGCCCCATGACCGGACCCAAAAAAAAAAAAAAGAAAGAAATTCCTTCCTAAGAGTCAGGTGTAATCCCAGATACTTGGGAGGTAGACATTAGGAGGGTAGTTTGCCAACACAGGCAGAAAGCTAGCAAGACCCCCATCTCAATAAACAAGCAATGCAGGAGACATAAGTAGGAAGATCTTGGTTGGAGTATCAGGGTCAAGGCTGGTCTTGAGCCACAATGTGAGATACTTCCTGAAAAATAACAAAAGCAGAAAAAACATTTGGAGGCATGGCTCAAGTGGTAGAACACTCATCTAGCAAGCATAAGGCCCTGTGCTCAAACATCAGTACTATCTAAGCAGCTGGATTTTGGTGGCTCATACCTATAATCCTAGCTAGTCAGGAGGCTGAGATTTGAGGATTGAGGTTTGAAGCCAACCCAGGGAGGAAAGTGTGTGAGACCCTCATCAATTAACCATAAAAATTCAGAAGTGGAACTGTGGCTTCAATGATAGAGTTCTAGACTTGAGAAAAAAATTCACAGGGACAATACTTATGAGGGCCCCGAGTTCAAGTCCCAAGATTGGTACAAAATAAAGAAACAAAAACTCTTTCCCAATAAATTCAGTCTTTGCATGCCTCCAGGTTACTCAGGGTCAAGGCTGGAAGGGGGAGAAGAAGAAGTGGGTGATACACTGAGCGTTAATATTTATGGAGCCTTTTTCTTTCTCCATCAACCAAACTCTTTCCTCTCCTTCTCCTACTACTCCTCCTCTTTCCTCCCCCTACCTCCTCCCCATACCTCCTCCCCCCTCTCCTCTTCCTCCTCTCCTCCTCCTCCTCCTCTTCTTCTTCTTCTTCTTCTTCTTCTTCTTCTTCTTCTTCTTCTTCTTCTTCTTCTTCTTCTTCTTCTTCTTCTTCTTCTTCTTCTTCTTCTTCTTCTTCTTCTTCTTCTTCTCCTCCCCTCCTTCTTTTTCTCCTTCTTCTTCTTCCTCTCCTTCTCCCTCTCACCCTCATTCCCCTCTTCCTCTCCCTCACCCCTCCTCCTCCTTCTTCCTGCTTGTAGGTGAGCCTAGGAGCTGTTTCTTAGTTTGTTGTTGTTGTTTTTTACTCAGACTGAGGCTTGAGCCTGACTCCTTGAACCACAGCTCCACTTCCAGTTTTTTGCTAGTTAATTGGAGATTTTTAAAAATCTCATGGATTTTCCCTCTTGGGCTGACTTTGAACTATGATTCTTAGATCTCAGCCTCTTGAGTAGCTAGAATTACAGGCATAAGCCATTGGTGGCCAGCTGTCTTTCTTTTTATTAAATGAGCATAAGCCCAGTCAGGTTTAGTTTCCATTTAATATTAGCCTCCCCAGTGCAAAGCATGGCACACAGAATGTTCTCAACAAGTATCTGTTGAGTGAGTGAGTATATACAGCCCAATCATGGAACGTGGATGGAGGCAAGTTTGGAAGCAAGGCTAAGAGGGATGCATTTCAAATGACACTTCAAATGATGATAAGTTAACAGTTATTAAAGTTTTTCTGCTCTGTGCCAGGCACTATGCCAAGCACTTTCTATGGATGATCTCATCAATTCTGATAATAATCCTATTATTAGGTACTCAGGGCCTGGGCACGGTCCCTGAGCTTTAGTGTACAAGGCTACCACTTGCGCTACAGCTTCACTTCTAGCTTTTTTTCTGTCCTGTCCTGGGGTTTGAACTCAGGCCCTGGGCTCTGTCCTTGAGCCACTCTGTGCTTAGGGCTTGCATTCTATCATTTGAGCCACAACACCACTTCTGGCTTTTTCTGTTTATGTGGTATTGATGAATCAAACCGAGGGCTTCATGCATGCTAGGCAAGCATTCTACTACTAAGCCATATTCCCAGCCCTAACTTCTAGCTTTTTTAGAACTTAATTGGAGATAAAAGTCCTGTGGACTTTCCTGTCACGACTGGCTTTAAACCATTATTCTCAGATCTCAGCCTCCTGAATAGTTAGGATTACAGATGTGAGCCAACAGCACCTGCTTCTCTTTTCATAGTTAAGCTCCCTCAAAACTTAAGGAGAGAGATACAAAAGATGCCCATGCCCCATGACTGGAAAGTAGCAAAGAAGGGCCAGGATTCGGGGAGTCTGCTCCAGATCTGGAAGCATATTGCTTGTGTGTGTGTGTGTGTTGTGGGGCCTGAACTCTGGGCCTGGGCACTGTCCCTCAGCTGTTCAGCTCAAGGCTAGTGCTCTACCACTTGAGCCACAGTACCACTTCCGGCTTTTTCTGCTTATGTGGTACTGAGGAATCGAACCCAGGGCCTCATGCATGCAAGGCAAGCACTCTACCACTGAGCCACCTTCCCAAGCATACTGCTTCTTAAGGGGAGGAGACACCAGCAGGGTGCTCACGCTGGTAATACTACCTACCGAGGAGGTTGAGATCTGAGGATCATGGTTCAAAGCCAGCCTGAGCAGGAAAGCCTGTGAGATTCTTATATCCAATAAACCACCAGAAAAATGGAAGTGGTGCTGTGGCTCAAGTGGTAGAGCACTCGCCTTGAGCTGAAGAACTGAGGGACAACGCCCAGGCCCAGAGTTCAGGCCCCACAACCAAAAAATAAAAATAAAAACGCAATGGAGAGGCTTTGAGTTCAAACCCCCAAAACACAGAGAGGTGGGGGGAGGGAGTGTCCAAGAGGCTGCCTGTGGCCAGGATGGAGCACCCTCCTCCTTCTCCCCCCAATAACCAGAAAAACCTGGTGAGAGTGAGGGACCAGGAAGGATAACGCAGTCCCCACGTCTCCTACGACAGTCTATAACCCTGTCCTCAACCAACAAGCCAAGCTCCCCAGTGTGCAGCAACTCCACGGTTCCCTTCCCTTCTCTCCGGGCAGGGACCGCGTGGCGCGCATCGGCCTGGGCGTGATCCTGAACCTATCGAAGGAGCGTGAACCCGTGGAGCTGGCACGGAGCGTGGCGGGCATCATGGAGCACATGTTCAAGCACTCGGAGGAGACGTGCCAGAGGCTGGTGGCAGCCGGCGGCTTGGACGCTGTCCTGTACTGGTGTCGCCGCACCGACCCGGCGCTGCTGCGCCATTGCGCGCTGGCGCTGGCTAACTGCGCCCTGCACGGGGGCCAGGCGGTGCAGCGACGCATGGTGGAGAAGCGCGCCGCCGAGTGGCTCTTCCCGCTCGCCTTCTCCAAGGAGGACGAGCTGCTGCGGCTGCACGCCTGCCTGGCTGTGGCCGTGTTGGCCACCAACAAGGAGGTGGAGCGTGAGGTGGAGCGCTCAGGCACGCTGGCGCTTGTGGAGCCGCTTGTGGCCTCGCTGGACCCTGGTCGCTTTGCCCGCTGCTTGGTGGACGCCAGCGACACGAGCCAGGGACGCGGACCAGACGATCTGCAGAGCCTCGTGCTGCTGCTGGACTCGTCCCGCTTGGAAGCCCAGTGCATCGGGGCTTTCTACTTGTGCACAGAGGCTGCCATCAAGAGTCTGCAGGGCAAGACCAAGGTGATGGTAATGGGGGAGGGTGGATCAAGGGTTAAAAAGCATCTCGGGAGCCTGGTGCTGGTGGCTCTCGCCTGTAATCCTACCTACTTAGGAAGCTGAGATCTGAGGATCAAGGTTCAAAGCCAGCCCGGGTAGGAAAGTCCGTGAGACTCTTACCTCCAATAAACTCCTCAGAAAAAGCTAGAAGTGGTGCTGTGGCTCAAGTGGTAGAGCGCTCACCTTGAGCTGAAGAGCTCAGGGACAGTGCCCAGGCCCAGAGTTCAAGCCCTATGACTGACCAAAATAAAAAATAAATAAATAAAAGCATCGGGGAAGGCTTCCCAGAGGAAGTGATACTTGTCCAGGATTTGAAGGATGTATGAGCATTAGGTGAAGCCAGGTGCCAGTAGTTCATGACTGTAAATCCTATCCACTCAGGAGGGCTGAGACCTGGGTACCAGCTCCAGAGGTATGGCTCAAGTGGTAGAGGACCAGCATTAAGCAAGAAAAGTGAGAGTGCAAGACCCTGAGTTCAAGCTCCAATATGGTGTGTATACTGGATTGAGGAGCCAGCCATTTTGGCATTGAAGGCAAGACTCAGAGTTTGAACTTAGCCTCTGGGGGCAAGAGAACACACACACACACACACACACACACACACACACACACACACACACATACATGGAGGTTTTAAAGCAGGGAACACACTTTTATTTTTCTTTTTTTTGCAAAGATCACCCTGATTGTTGTGCAGAAATGTAGCAAGGAAAGGCAAGATTGGAGGCAACCAACTGGGAGCTAGGCTGTCATGGTGTCTGGAGAATTGAGAGTGCAGATGTGAAGCTATGTGCAGTAGCCAAGGGAAGCAGAGTCAAGAAGCATTTAAGAGGTGGGATTAGAACTGGGTGCCTGAGAAGAGAGAGACTATCTGAGGATAGGCCAGGCCACAAACACATACATGCCGGAGAAAAGAGAGTGAATTTGGTGTGACATGTTGAGATTGAGGTAGCTAAACCAGGTGCCAGTGGCTCACGCCTGTAATCCTAGCTACTGAGGAGGCTGAGGTCTGAGGATCACAGTTCAAAGCTAGCCCAGGCAGAAAAGTCTGTGAGACTCATCTCCAATAAACCACTAGAAAACCGAAGTGGCGCTGTGGCTCAAGCGGTAGAGTGCTCGCCTTGAGCAGAAGAGCACAGGGACAGCCCCAAGCCCAGAGTTTCAAGTAGCTGACAGATGCCTCATTGGGCAGCTTCAGTGGGTGGTTTTGCTGCCTGGGCCTAGAGTCTAGAAAGGATACAAGAGCTAGAGACAGGCATGAGAGGAAGGTAGGGCATCAGTGCATCTGTCAAAGAACTCTTAGCTAAATCCCAAAGGGTCCTCATAGCCAAGGTCTAAACCATACCTTTGTCTGCTGCTTTAACTTGCTAATGATCTCGAGTACTTGATTTTCTCTCTCTGGACTTCATTTCAGATAGACAAACAGACAGACAGATAGATATAGTTTCTGAAGCCTCTCTGAACATCCAGTGTAAAGAGCTGGACTCACAGCTGGGAAGGTGGCTCCGTGGTAGAGTGCTTGCCTCGCAAGCATGAGGCCCTGGGTTCAATTACTCAGCACCACATAAATAGAAAAAGCTGGAAGTGAAGCTGTGGCTCAAGTGGTAGAGCACTAGCCTTGAGCTGAAGAGCTGAGGGACAGTTCCCACTCCAAGTTCAAGCCCCACAATCGATCGAAAAAGAAAAAAAAAAAGAGAGAGAGCTGGATTCTAGCTTCTGTGCCCCAGAATTGATCCATGGGAAGACTAGCCAGTAAAACACATCATTTTGTCCTAGTAGAAAGGACTTGGAGGAGAATAAGAAGCAAGAAACCTAAAAACTGGATCTGTAGAACAATCCTATTAGTTCTATCACCTCTTTCCCATCAAGGCCAAGTGAGTGCAGTTCAGCAAAGATGTTGAGCCTCTATTCCATGTCCTTTATTATGCCACATAGAGGGGCACATGTCCTCCACTTATAGGCCAGTGGAATATGCATTATCAGCTAGTGACAGTGGCATTTGGAGTATGGTCATAGTTCTAACTGGAGGTGTGGGCCAGGCTATGAAGAAATCAATGTGAGCTTCACAAAAGAGGCACTAAGCAGCATGAATTCCAATGAATGAGTAGGATTCTCATGAGCAGACCAAAAGAACTATGGACTTGGAAGTGTCATAGGTGAGACCTAAAGGTATGAGAGCTTTGGTGGATGTATGAGGTGAGCTAGAAGTAGCAGACTGGGGATATACTATATAACCTGGTAGCCATACTGAAAACTCAGATTTAACCCCAGGGCAGATGAATGCTGTGGTAAGGACAGGTAAGGGACTTCTGGTCAAGAGTCAAATGAAGCTGGAAGCGGGTGGCTGGTGGCTCATGCCTGTATCCTAGCTACTCGACAAGCTGAGATCTGAGACTCTAGGTCCAAAGCCAGCCTGGACTAACAAATCCAATGGACTGTTATCTCCAATTAACCAGCAAATGCCTGAAATGGAGGTGTGGCTCAAGTGGAAGAATCTCAGCCTTGAGTGAAAAAGCCAAGCTCTCCTTTGAGGCCTGGAGTTCAAGGCCCAGTTCCAGTATGGGGGGGGGGAAAAAAAAAAGCAAGCGAGCTTCATAAAGAAGAATGCACGACTGGATCACAGAATGGAGGAAGGGCTAGGGTGGATGGTAGGACTAGAAGGCAAGAGAACACATCAGGGAGAAGCTGGCCAACTGGTGGACCCTAACCTGCCATCTCACCCCTTTCTCAGGTGTTCAGCGACATTGGCGCCATCCAGAGCCTAAAACGCCTGGTTTCCTACTCCACCAATGGCACCACTTCAGCACTGGCCAAGCGTGCACTGCGCCTGCTGGGGGAGGACGTGCCCCGGCGCATCCTGCCCTGCGTGGCCAGCTGGAAGGAGGCTGAAGTGCAGACGTGGCTGCAGCAGATCGGCTTCTCCCAGTACTGCGAGCGCTTCCGGGTAGAGCATGGAGGGGAGGGAGATGCCTCCCCAGGGGTCTTGGGGCCACAATCTTTCCCAGAGTGCTCTGGGCACAGGCCACTGAGTCCCTCGGTGCCCCTCAGGCCTGTGGTGCTGTGATAGCCTTTTGGGGAGGGGGAGTTTATATTCAGCCATGCTGCTCAGTGTGTGTGTGTGTGTGGGGGGGTCATCAGCCTTTTCCACTGCCCCTTCCAGTTCGCTCCTTAGCATCTGGAGTTTGAGGGAGGAGGGGAGCCTGCCTCACACTGCCCCACCCCCCCAGGAGCAGCAGGTAGATGGCGATCTGCTTCTACGGCTCACAGAGGAGGAATTACAGAGTGACCTGGGCATGAAATCCAGCATCACCCGCAAGAGGTAGGGAGTACCTCACCTGCCAGCCCAGTCCCACCCTTTCAGATCTAACTGACCCCTCCCACCCCCTCACCAGCCCGACCCAGGTTGGAACCACAGCTTCTTTTCCGTGGCGTGCAGGTTCTTTAGAGAGCTCACAGAGCTCAAGACCTTTGCCAACTACGCTATGTGTGACCGCAGCAACCTGGCAGACTGGTTGGGCAGCCTGGACCCTCGCTTCCGCCAGTACACCTATGGTCTGGTCAGCTGTGGCCTGGACCGCTCCCTCCTGCACCGTGTGTCCGAGCAGCAGCTGCTGGAGGACTGCGGCATCCGCCTGGGTGTGCATCGAACGCGCATCATCTCTGCCGCCAGAGGTCAGTCTGGAGCCCTACCCAGCTGAGCCTCAGTCTTAGAGAAATGAGGAGAGACTTAGGGTGGAGGCTGAGAGTCTTTCTCATCACACTGGGTCCACACTGAGGAAGCAAAAATGAAAGTGATGCACTTTGTCCTCAAGAAGTTCCCAGTGTGAGTAGGGTAACAGGATAGGAGTAAGCAGGTCTACCAACAGGCAGGTAGCCTTAGCAGGAAGCTTGCCCAGGACTCCACTGGGAGCCCAGGGGAAGCACAGCCTATTCTATCCACTCAAGTATAGACTTGGTGGGGGAGGGGCTGCCTGGCCAGATCTTGAGGGATATACGGGGGGTAGAGCTAGCAGGAAAGGCAGCCCAGGCAGAGGGCAGCTTATGCAACTATAGCAAGAGGTAGGAGAGCTGGGTGCTGGTGGCTCACATCAGTCATCCTACCTACTCAGGAGGCTGAGATCTGAGGATCAAAGTTCGAAGCCAGGAACAGTGCCCAGGCCCTGAGTTCAAGCCTCAATACCAGCACGAGAGAGAGAGAGAGAGAGAGAGAGACAGACAGACAGACAGAGAGAGAGAGACAGAGACACAGAGATAGAAAGACAGACAGAGACAGAGACAGACAGAGAAACAGAAAGATAAGGCAGTGTATAGGGTGCATAAATGGCACCTGGGGAGCACACAGGGGATATAGGTTAGCTGACAACACTTTACAAAGTACAGATTTTGGAATTTGTTTAGTTCCGGAGGACTATAGAAACTCTCCTGGTTTAAACTTATTTTAATTTACTGACTAATTATTTAGTTAACACTTATTGTGAATTATTATATACCAGGCATTGTATTATGTTTTTAACACCTTACCTCATTAATTTCTACTACCATTCTGTGAAGTAGGAGTTCAATTTTTTTTTTTTTTGCCGGCCGTGGACCTGAACTCTGGGCCTAGACGCTGTCCCTCAGCTCTTCAGCTCAAGGCGAGCGCTCTACCACTTGAGCCACAGCGCCACTTCCAGCTTTTTCTGTTTATGTGGTGCTGAGGAATCGAACCCAGGGCCTCAGGCATGCAAAGCAAGCACTCTACCACTGAGCCACCTTCCCAGCCCTCAATTTTTTTTTTTTTTTTTGGGTCCGGTCGTGGGGTCTGAACTCTGGGCCTGGGCGCTGTCCCTCAGCTCTTCAGCTCAAGGCTAGCATTCTACCACTTGAGCCACAGCGCCACTTCCGGCTTTTTTCTTTTTGCTTATGTGGTGCTGAGGAATCGAACCCAGGGCCTCATGCATGCAAGGCAAGCGCTCTACCACTGAGCCACCTTCCCAGCCCCTCAATTTTTTTTTTTTAATCAGCTTTGGAAACCTTTTAGCCTGGTATGGTGGCACATTCTATAATCCTAGTGGGGGATGGTAAAGGCAGAAGGATTGAGAGTTGCAACTAGCTTAGGCTACTATAGTAAGACCTTGTCTCAAAAACAAAAAGAAGCTGAAAGCTGGTGGCACATGCTTCTCCTAGCCATTCAGGAGGCTGAGATCTGAGAATTGAGATTCAAAGCCAGCCTAGGCAGAAAAATGCAAGACTCTTATATTCAATCAACTATTAAAAAAAAAAGTTGGAAGTGGCTGGGAGCTGGTGGCTCACACTTGTAATCCTAGCTACTCAGGAGGCTGAGATCTAAGGATTGTAGTTCAAAGCCAGACTGGGCAGGAACATCCATGAGACTCTTATTTCCAATAAACTATTCAGAAAAAGCCAAAAGTAAAGCTGTAGCTCAAGTGATAGAGGGCTAGCCTTGAGTAAAAGAAGCTCAGGGACAGAGCTCAGACCCTGCATCAAGTCCCAGGACTGGCACAGAAAATAAAAGATGCAAGTGTAGGTATAAGCTCAGGGACAGTGTCCAGGCTCCAGGACTCACACACACACACACACACACACACACACACACACACACACACACACACCCCTAAAGACATGGCCTCCCACATAGCTTGGAATGACATGAACCACTGCTAATAGCTCTGAATTGAGAAGGGAAGGGTCTGTGAGCTCTTGTGACCAAGCTGGTCCTGAGCTGCCATCTTCCTATTCCTAGCCTATCAAGTGGTTGAGGTTATAGGCACAAACTACTGGTACCCAGCTTGTTTTTTTTGTATTTTGTTTTTAAACAGAATCTCATTCACTTTAGCTGGGCTAGCCTAAAACTCCTGATCTTTTTGCCTCTACCTCCCAACTAGCTGAGATCACCACACCTGGCACAGTGCTTGCCTTCTGAGATGGGATTTATCAATGATTTCATCCTTCTTTTCTATAGAGCCTTCCTTCCTGAAGGCCTTACCTTTCATTCATTGGCCCTTTTTGGGTCAAGCCACCTTGCCCATCTGGGCTAAGAATTCTGGATGGACAGGGGACTAAGTCTTTAAGGGAGGATGTCCCTCACAGTGTGTGGTGGGAAGGGTTACACTTACTTGCTATCTCTCTTGCTGGCCTCAGAAATGCTACACTCCCCGCTGCCCTGCAGTGGCAGCAAGCCCAGTGGGGACACCCCAGATGTTTTCATCAGCTACCGAAGGAACTCAGGCTCCCAGCTGGCCAGGTAAGGAGGGACAGGCAGACAGTCTGGGGCTTTGGGCATGACCCTGATGGCAACACAGGACTCTTCTTCAGCCTCCTGAAGGTGCACCTGCAGCTGCATGGCTTCAGTGTCTTCATTGATGTGGAGAAGCTGGAAGCCGGCAAGTTTGAAGACAAGCTCATCCAGAGTGTTATGGGGGCCCGCAACTTTGTGCTGGTGCTGTCGGCCGGAGCACTGGACAAGTGCATGCAGGACCATGACTGCAAGGACTGGGTGCACAAGGTAGGTGCTAGACTGGATGTCTCCAGTAACAGCATTAGCCCAGGGCTGAGGGGGCAGGGTCCTCTTCTTCGAAGTTCTTCTTTTCTGCATTCAGCTGGAAATTGAGAGCCAAACTGGAAGTCTACAGCTCTAACGGGCATAGGGCTTTTTTTTTTTTTTTTCAGTAAAAGCACCTAAGTCTCTTAGGATATTATTACAAGGCAAGGATTAAAAGAGCTCAATTGTGAATTGCTTAATAGAATGCCTGACACATAGTAATTGCTGAAGAACGATAGCAATTCTATTAATATAATTATGACTACTATATCAGTTTAGTTCACTGCAGTGTCTCCATGCATGGCATGTAGAAGGAAAGTAGACTACTTACAGAAGGCATGAATAGATGGTTCTATATCACATCTTCTTATCAATCATTCATCAGTCAATAGGAATTGAGGGCTGGGCTGAGGGATGGAATAGTCATCTGAGGCTCTTGTCCTCAAGCTTTTGAGGTGACAAACATGTGACAGTGAGCTGTCATGGTGGCCTGTGGCTATAGTCCTAACTACTTAGAAGGCTAAAACAGAGGATTGCTTGAGCCCATGTGTTCAAGACCAACCCGGACAGCATAGCAAAACCTTGTATCTTATGCACATACTCTCTCTTACACACACACACACACACACACACACACACACACACACACACAGAATGTGTTCACAGTGACTAGATGATATACAAGTTGGTGTAAATACTAAGTCTAATAGCCAAACATCTCACTCATATTCCTACAGGAATATGGAGAAGGCTAGAATAATCACAGAAAGCTTCATAGAGGAAGCAGGACTTACAAAGAGTCTTAAAAACATAGGTGAACTGAAGAGAAGCCATCCTAGGCAGGGGAACAGCATGAGAGAATGAATAAAGGTATTCTAGCCCACATGCAGGGCTAGTATCACTCTCTCCATATCATAGATAAAGAAATTGAAGGCGGGCACCAGTGGCTCACACCTGTAATCCTAGCTACTCAGGAGGCTGAGATCTGAGGATTACAGTTCAAAGCCAGCCCAGGCAGGAAAGTCTGTGAGACACATCTCCAATAAACCACCAGAAAACAGGAAGTGGCGCTGTGGCTCAAGTGGTAGAGCACTCACCTTGAGCTGAAGAGCTGAGGGACAGGGCCCAGACCCAGAGTTCAAGCCCCACAACCAACAGAAAAGAAAAAAGAAAAAAAAATTGAGGCTTAGAGAAGCAGAATAATTCTTACATGGCCAGATTGCTAGTGCAGATGTCAGAAAAGCTTGGCTTTGAACTCTGACTCCAGAGCTCATGCTCTTGCTCAGGATCTATGCGGTGTCAATGACACAGATCTGAGGTTGTGCAAGGGGTGGTGGTGGGAGAGTATTGAACTCAGGGTTCAGGGTTCAGCAGATACCACAAGTGACTGTCTACATCTCTTTTCAACTTCACATTCAGTGATGTTGTATTGGTAGCTGGAACTCCATTGTGATAAGTGTATTTACACTAAGGAAACTGGCAACTTGTTCCAGTTAAGTTTGCCTGTATGATTGTTTGGTTGGGGTTTTCCCCATAGAGAGCTAGCTGTTCAATTGCAGCATTGATTGGATGAGGACTATGGAACCAGGTTATGGACTGTCTAAAGGTAAGAAGACTTGTGTTAAGCTCTAGGAAACAGGGAGATGCCCTGGCAGTGATGTTAGGACAACAGAGTGCAGTCTAGACTGCAGTGAGGAAAAAGGTCGAGTTCCAGAGGCATATAGGAGGGCTGAGGACTGGGCCTGGTTTGAGGAGGAGGCCTGGGGCCAAAAGAAATGCTGAAGGAGAACTAGGAATGTGTCGTAGAGGTAGAGTGCTTGCGTAGCATGCATGAAGCCCTGGGTTTGATTCCTCAGTACCACATAGAGAAGGTTGGAAGTGGCTCTGTAGCTCAAGTGTTAGCTTTGAGCAAAAGAAGTGCCCATATACTGAGTCCAAGTCCCAGGACTGGGAGAAAGAGAGAGAGACAGAGAGAGACAGAGAGACAGAGAAACAGAGAGAGACAGAGAGAGACAGAGACAGAGAGAGACAGAGACAGAGAGAGACAGAGACAGATGGAGGAGAGACAGAGACAGACAGAGACAGAGACAGAGAGGCTGAAGGAACACCACTGAGGATCTTGAGTTAGGTGGTAGTTAGCAAGTAGGGGAGAGAACTGTCACCTTGTTTGTGCTGCTGGAGTCTAAAATCATGCATGGAACAAAGGAGGCTTTAAAAGTATTGAATCAACGATTGAACGCATATCCACTTATCAGAAGTCTTGACCCTAGTCAAGCTTTTGTTCTCAGCCAGAGTGCTTTTGAACATCCATTCAACCATTATTGCTCTCTTTCTCTCTCCGTATGTGTATGTTTCAAATCCAGGGCCTCGTGAATGTTAGGCAAGGGCTCACCACTAAACCACACCCTAACCCTGGCATATTCCTTAATTGAACAGCCTCTGTGCAATGGGGAGTTATATTATCTTTGGTTTTGTACAATTCTGGACGAAACAGATGTCTAATTGTGTGCGGCAGGGTCAGAATTCATCAAGATGCTTAACAGTCCCAAACTTGCACTCTGGAAGGCTTGAGTTAGAGGCCTGGCCCCTCCTAGGCTCTAGGCCATTTGTGGGACTTGGGGAGATATCCCTTCCTCTCTGTATCTCTCCTCTTCCTCTGTAATGTAGTGAGGCTCCTCAAAGGCCACTTGGAGCTGAAGCTTTCCAGGCCCTTTCCCCAGGAAGATACTTGCCACCCATTGTCCCAACAGAGAAGGCAGGCAGGGTGATGGCAACCTTTGGCTTGGACCAGTCCCAAAAACTCTGTCATCCTTCTTGGGGTGTTTTTGAGTGCCTAAGTGCCTCTGGTTTTAATATTCCCTTCTCCAAAGCCACATTTAGTGGCTAATCAATATAGACAACCACAAATGAACTGCACTCAAGAAAGTCCCATCTCTGTGGTTGCTTCTTAAAAGGAAAAAAAAAAACTGATAAGAACTTACCAGAGTGCCATTAATAGTAAGTAATGTTCTCAGAACAATTGTGTGAGGGCAGTTTTATCATCCTCACTTTACAAAGGAAGAAATAAGAATTGTATTTTCATTTTTTGTATCAGTACTGGGATTTGAACTTGGGGGTTGGGAGCTATTTCTTTGCTTTTTTGCTCAAGGCTGGCCATCTACCACTTGAACCACAGCTCTACTTCCAGCTTTTTGTTAGTTAATTGTGGATAAGAGTCTCACAGACTTTCCTGCACAGGCTGGCTTCAAACCATGATCCTCAGATCTCAGCCCCCTCAGTAGCTAGGATTACAAGCATGAGTCACCAGCCACCTGGCCTGTCTTATGGTTTTAAGAGTCTCTGTCTGTGGTAGCTTGATCGATTGACTTTGCTGGCTTCTGGCATGGTGTAAGGAAGGATATGTAGAAGTACATAGTTCAGGGCTGGGAATATGGTTAGTGATAAGAGTGGTTGCCTAGCATGCATAAAGCCCTAGGTTTGATTCCTCAGTACCACATAAACAGAAAAAGCCAGAAGTGGTTCTGTGGCTCAAGTGATAGAGTGCTAGTCTTGAGCAAAAGCAGCTCAGGGATAGTGCCCAAACCCTGAGTTCTAGCCCCACTGGCAAAAAAATAAAGTACATGGTTCATGGTGTGTGATAGAGTACACTACTGACTTTATGGTGGTCAGGAAGCAGAAAATGAGAGAGGCGAGGGGGGAAGGTACCTAGGTAGGCTCCAATATACTGTTCAAGGTGTTGCCCCTGCATTCAAGTTGACCCATCCATCTTGAGTCCTGCCCCATCTCCTAAAATTTCTACCACCTCCAATGGTCCCATCAGCTGGAGACCAAGTCTTCTATGAGCTTTGGTGGGACACTTGAACTTGAAAGTGTTATAGCACTCTTCCTCCTCTCTCTTTGGTAGTATTGGGGTTTGAACCCAGGGCTGCACACTTTTGTTATTTTTGTGTTGTTGGTCATAGGGCTTGAACTCTGGGCCTGAGCACTGTCCCTGAGCTTTCCTGCTTAAGGCTAGCACTCTACTACTTTGAGCCACAGCTCCACTTCTGGTTTTCTGGTGGTTAAGTGGAGATAAGAGTTTCATGGACTTTCCTGCCCAGACTAGTTTCCAATTGTAATCTGAACTCTGGGCCTGGGCGCTGTCCCTCAGCTCTTCAGCTCAAGGCTAGCACTCTACCACTTGAGCCACAGCGCCACTTCTGACCTTTTTTTTTTTCTGCTTATGAGGTGCTGAGGAATGGAACCCAGGGCCTCATGCATGCAAGGCAAGCGCTCTACCACTGTGGTGGCTTGTTTTTGAGATGCAGGCTGGCTTTTTTTTTTGGCAAGGCTGGCCTCAAACCATGACCTTCCTACCTTTGTCACTGCACAGCTGGAAATACAGGTGTGCCACCACACTGGGCCTCCCCTCTCTTCTTTCTCCAGGAGATTGTAACTGCATTAAACTGTGGCAAGAACATCGTGCCTGTCATTGATGGCTTCGAGTGGCCTGAGCCCCAGACTCTACCTGAGGACATGCAGGCCGTGCTTACCTTCAATGGCATCAAGTGAGCTCCTGGGCCCTAGGGAACTGAGAGAGAGCCAATGCGGGGAATGGGAGAACAAATCGCCCAAGCGAATCACATGTGGGTAAAGCAACCAGGCCCTGGCCTGCAGCTCCCATGGCCCAGCTGTCTGACCCACTCAGCCTCTGTGCCCACAGGTGGTCCCACGAGTACCAAGAGGCCACCATCGAGAAGATCATCCGCTTCCTGCAGGGCCGTTCCTCTCGGGAGTCATCTGCAGGCTCCGATACCAGTTTGGAGGGTGCTACAGCCATGGGCCTGCCCTAGCCAGCCTCCCAGCAACCAAACCCTGCTGTGACTCCCATTTCCAGAGTCTTCCCCCAAGGAACAGCTCCTCAAAATGGCTGCCCGGGGCCTTCTCAGGAAATGGCTCTGCCTTTCCCTACCCTCTTGGTCCACTTCAAACCCACTTTCCTCAATATCTGGAGGTGTGGGAGAAGTCTTCCTCCCTCAGACTCTGTCATCAGGTTCTCTGCTTTCTACTCCTAGAGCCAGGTCCCTGCTCTGCTCTGGAGAAACAAGACATTGAGGAGAAGGGAGAAGAGTCTTCTTCCTGATTAGGGTAAAGGCAGGCAGCCTCTGGTAGGAAATTAGAGAAATAGGCTCTCTGCCTGGGCCTCTTAAGTCTGAGCTAGGGCCTAGGCCACAAGGCAGCCAGAGATGCATATCCTGGTATGGCTGTCCCCTGAGACTCTGGTCCCTGGCTTGCCCCTTTCTGCTGCCTTGTCATCTTACTGTGGAACCACTCACTGCTGCCTCCCACACCCCCCTCCTTCTACCCCAGCCTTCCTTTGGGGCAGCTTTCTCTGCCATATCTCTGGTTTAGGTTGGGCTGAACTGGCCATTTGGTTATACTTTCTGGTGCAAAGAGTCACCCCTGCCTGGATAGGGGAGGCTCTGTCTCAAAGCCACCTTACCCTATTCCTTGGTATTGTGCCTAAGGGTCCTGCCTGACCTAAGCAGGCTGGTTTACCCAGCCTCTCACCCACTCAGGCTTGCTCCCTGTTGCGCAGGGAAGCAACCAGTAGCCTAGGCAAAGCCTGCAATTCTACGAGGCGAGATCCCCAGGAGCACAGGTTAGTCTTAGGACAGTTTTTGCAACTGCAGTATGCATGCAACCCACTGGGAATATTGCTTAAATCCAATTCAGGAGATGAGCAGGTTGGGGCTGAGTCTGCCAATGGTCACTGACCCCCAGCTCCAATGATATCGATGCCTCAAAGGACAGTGCTTTGAGCAGCAGCTCCTCACAGACCCCTGCCATTTCCCAAACCCTTCCTTCACAGTCTCTCATCACCACAGCATCCCTGTCCTGTAATATCACTCCCATTGTGGATAAGGAAGAGAGGCTGAGTGATAAGCCCAGTTCCCAAGTCTACAATGGCAACCCTAAGACACCCCAGGTGGAATTGCTATCCTGAACATCATCCCCCAGGAAGAGTGGGAGCCAGACAGAAGTGACCAGCAGGAGCATCCCCCGGCCCCTCCCTGCACTGGAGGACTTGAAAGCAGTCAGGCTCCGGCAGGCAGAATTGACTGATACAGGCCATGTATCTGTCCCACTGTTTCCCTCTGAGGGTGGACGGGGAGGGGTCAAACAAGGCTGTTGTTACTCCCAGATCTCTGCATGGGGAGCTGGCCAAGTCCCCCTTGCTCTTGGAACACATAATCTCTCTCCAGGCTTGAACACCTTCCTTCCTCTCCTCTCCCTGCCAAAGACTTCTACTGGTCCTAGCCTAAATCTGGCTTTGACTCCCCACCATCCTCCCACAGCTAGGCAGTGAGAACTCTCACTCTCCAGGAGTAATCCTAGTTGGTGCCACGACCTCAAGAGGTTCCCACCGGCATTACTTGAGAAGTCACTAGTTTTTCTGTTTGAGACACACTCCATTGCTGTCCACTGCCATTGTCTGACCCTTTGGTGACCCCTGAGCCTCTCCTGTCTTCCTAGACAATCAGAGCCCAATCTCCTGACCCAGCCAATGTCAGTGACCAGCCTCCCCACAGGCAGGCCTGTAGCTCAGGGGTGATGCCCATGACAAACATGCTCAGACTGCAGCCAGAGCCAGCACCTGGGCTCCAGCTTCCACCCAGTCACTGCCCTGACTCAGATCTTCAGGGCCAGGGTTTTCTGCTTGGCTAGTCTACAGCTGCTGCACTCCTCCCCCTCTCCCCCCACCCCACGGTGTTTGGTGCTGAGTCAGCAAGGTCCCTAAAACCCCACCCACCACTCACTTCACCCACCCTTCCCCAGAGGCCATGAGCTGTTCAGGGACACTTAGAAGGCAAAATTCCAGTTACAATTCATTCAATCCCTCTACCAGGCCCACAAACACAGGCATCTCACTCCAGAACTATTATATGAGGTGGGAGGCACCTCCAAGCATCCAACTAGTGCATCTGACCAAGTGGGAGCCTCACAATCAGTGTGCAGCATTGCTGACCCAGCCCTTCCTAAAGGGACTTTTGCTCAAGGTCAATCAGCTAGTCAGAGGACAGGCTCAGCCTGAGACCGGCATACAGCCTTTTCCTTCCTCCGCCCCATAGCCCTACATGGTTGGTCAGTGGAGGTCTTCTCCTTGCCTCGCTCTGCCAGTTAGAGGGGACAGTGAGGCAGGAGTCTGGAAACAGGCTCATGCTGTGAAGTCTAGCCAGCCCTACTGTATCTTGGGTTACCCCCCTTTCATGTGTGTAATTTCCAGCTAGGAGAGACTTGCTTACAGGGGAAGTGAGAGAGAAGAAAAAGGAAGGGGGGGGGAAGCAGAGCCCAGGCCCCATGGGTATTCCAGTTTGAAGAGTCAAGAATCACATGACTTGTGTTTGCTAGGGGGTCTTACAGCTCTCTTTTAAAGCCAGTGCCTTAATATTCAATAAGATTCTACCTTTCAGCTTCAGACCCAGACCTTGCTAGCTTCCCAGACATGAGGCTACCATTCTCTGGGAAGCCAGGTCATGTGGGAAGTTGAGCCCAGCTCCCAGGTTCCTGTTGACCTATGGAAGCATAGAGGATGGTCTCAGCACACAGCCTTGCCCAGTGTCAGAGGGCAGAGTGGCAAGAAAAATGGATCCTACCTGTGTTGGTATAGCCAGGAAGACCAATATAGTTCCTTGCAGGCTCTGGGTGTGCTCCTCCCCCCCCCCCCAGGAATAAGTAGCCAGGATCATGCCCCATGCCTGGCAGACTTTCAGCATTCAACAGCTTGCTTGGAGATAAGGCTATAAGGCTGGATGGCCATTTCCACCATCAATCCCCACCCCTCCCCCTGCATATCCTCAGCCGCTGGTATGCTGGTATCCCACCAGCAGCCCAGCATGAGTAAGACAGAGAGACCCAGAGCCCAATGCCCTGGGGCTTGGAGGGTTCTCTTCAGTTTGATTTAACTGATTTATTGTACCAGCTGGCACTACTGAGGTCAGGGTTGAGTAGGCTGTGGTGAAGGACTGGTTCACAACCGTGACCCTCTTCCTTTTGGCCCCCAAGGCTGGAAGTGGCCAGGTACCATAATTCATCATTAAAAACTGATTGTTAGTGGTTGTACACATCAGAAGCCTAGTACCATGGGCCATGCTGTGCAGTGTAGGCCAAAGGGAAAGATGCCAGCTCCCATGTTTCACCTGGTTCCTGAAATATCACCTCCCCCTCCCCTGGAGGGATTGAAGTGATGGTATCAAGGCTAAACAGACCGATGCTCCAAATGGCTCCCTGGAGTGAGCCTGACAGGTGAAGAAGATTACAGATCCTAGACAGAGGCTGGCTCAGTTGTGAACAGGTGGTCCCCTGCTCTAACTTAAACAAGTTGTCCAAGGTAAGCACTGCCCCCTGAGGAGGCCGCTGGCTCCGCTGGGCAGATTTCCAGACGATCCATGTTCACACTGCACCTCTTGCCCTCTTGTCTTCTGTCCACACAGATTAGGGGCTCTGAGGAAACTGCTGGAATTCCAGGTGAGGATAGGTCCTTTCCAGTATCCTGAAAGGGGCCAGAGAGAGGGTTCAGAGTTGATATGAAGAGTGCACTCAGTCTGAAGAAGTGACACAGGACTGACTTGAGTGGGCGGGCCCAGTTTCCCACCTCAGCCCCTCCCGCCTCAAACTAGGCCAGTGCTGCCATCATAGCCCTATGTCTAACATGGGGATGAAGAGGACTGAGGGGATCCAGAACAGAGGGCACAGCTTTACCAAGTGGGAGTGATAAACTGAGCCCTCCCCTACATGGAGAAGGTCTCCTGGAGGATCAGAAAAGTCAGCCTGGGACAGGGCACCCCCAAGGAAAAGGGTTCAAGAACCATTTCCTGTTAAGAGTAGGAGAGAGTGGAAACTTTTAGATTCAGAGTCAAGCATTACCCAATCAGAATGGCTGGAATGAAGAGAAGGCCAGCTCCCAGGAGGAAAGGGAAGCCCTTCATGAAGTTCAGGGTGGCTGGGTAGAGCGAGTTGAAGATGCCAGAGGCTGTCAGCATGGCCAGGGTATTCACACAGGCCACAGCAGAAAAGAGAGCACCTGTGAAGAGGAAGCAGAGGACCTGTTCCAGAGTTTGCAAGAACCAGGGTCCATCCTGGCACCACTGCCTCACATCTGTGTGACCCGGGGCAAGGCACTTAACCTTTCTATCTCACCTTCCTCACCTGTGAATCCTAGTGTGTCACGTACTATGATAAAGATTCAATAAAGTCATGCATGGAAAATTCCTGGCACAGAGGGGCTACTAAATAAATGACATGCGATGTCTTTTCTGTTACGTGTATGCCATTACAGGGGCTTGAAATCCAGGCTTTGGGCTCAAGCTTGGATTTTTGCTCATATCTGGCACTCTACCATTAGAGTCACACCTTCACTTCTGACTTTTTGCTGGTTAACTACAGAGAAGAGTTTCTTGGCTTTGTCTGTCCAGGTTGGCTTTGAACCTTGATCCTTAGATCTCAGCCTCCTGAGTAGCTAGGATTATAGGCGGGCCCAGCTAAAAGATTGTTTTTTACTCCTATTCTACTCACATCTTTGGGCTCAGGGGAGGGGACAAAAAAGCTTTTAAAAGGAATGAGTGAAGCGCCAGGGTTCTGGGACAGCTGGGCCCAGAGTGGGCTGTGTGCTGCACCAGGATCTGTGTTAACCAGCAGATCTTCCTTCTAAGAGAGACATTACCAGATAGAGTACCAGAACCCAGAGTCCTGAGCAGCTGGCACAAGGGTGCCAGCAGAATGCAACTTGCAAAATGAGCAACAACTCAATAGACACTGAGATTAAACTGGAAGAGCCTATAGTTGTCACCAAGTGCAAACACTCAGAGATAAAGAAACTGAGGCCCAGGACAGAGCCAGGACTGAAACCCAGCTCCTGAGATGCACTGTTCTTAGAAACAGACCTGGGTATGCATCCTGGTTCTACCCTTCACTTAAGTGGCCTTGGGGGAGTCAAGGTGTCCCATGGGCCTTTGTGTCTTCATCTGTCAACTGGGGGCAATGAAACCTGTATCACAAGGCTGGTCACTCCCTCTTGGCTGGTACACCATTACTCCAAGGAAGCAGAGAACCCTAGGATCCCTATACCCACTTCACAGGCCAAAAAACTGAGGTGTAGGGACTAAATCCTTTGTTCCTTTATGGAGTTTCTGGGTTTCCCAAAAAAGAACACAGTCATGCTCTTCTGACTGTAATTCCAACTCTGAGGACTCAGGGTCTAAAGCAGTCTTTTGCCAGCCCTGGGAGGAGGATAGGCTCTTCCCTTTCAGGATGGCCCAACTGCACCACTGGGCATGAGCAACCAACTGGAGACAGACCCCGCTCTTACCCTGGTCTGACTTGCCCACCAGCTTGGACAGTTTGGCCCGGATGATAGGTGTGATGACTAATGACAGGAAGAGCAAGCCATACCCTGTGGAGAAAGAAACAATCATCAGGGAAGTGGATCTGAGGAGAGGGGCACCCAGGAAGAGGCAGCAGAGCTCCTATACATACCCGAGGTGGGACTTAGGTGAGACCCAGAAAGAATTTCCTGGATGGTGAGGATAGGGAGGCAAGGTCTAGCAGGTATGGAGGAGGGCTACCCTTCTCCAGGCTCACCTCTCTGCCCTTCGCAGATGAGCATAATGCCAGTCCTGGGGCTTAAATTCCTGGGTCCCTGAGCTTCTTTTGCTCAAGGCTAGCACTCTACCACTTGAGCCACAGTGCCACTTCCAGCTTTTATGTGGTACTGAGGAATCGAATCCAGGGCTTCATGTAAGCACTCTACCACTAAGCCACATTCCCAGCCCTGAGCATAATGCTTTCTTGCTAAAATAGTGGCCACAGCAGGCATCACTCACCCACTTAGCACCTAGTGAAGAGATGATAGGCCACAGAAAACAATCACAGGCTTGTTCAGTCCCAGGTTCAACATCTGATGGTACTGCTTACTTTGTATGACTTAAGAGTCTTTACTTCTCTGTGTTTACTTTGTATGACCTAAGATTATCCTTTCTGAGCCCAGCTTCCAGTCTGTGAAAGGAAGATAACAGAGCCTTCATCATAGAATGGCTGTGCCCAGTAGGATGCTGAACAGTGCAATGACACCCCCCCCCCCATTCCCTCACCAAGTACAATCAGGTCCTGGAATCTGTAAACAAGAGTCTTATTTGGAAAATGGCCCTAAGCATATCTGATTAAGGAAAGGATCTTGAGAGGGCAGATTGCTCTGGATTGTGAGGCTGGGCCCTAAACGCAAATTATACAGACCCTATCAAAGGTAGCCAAGAGGTCTGAAACAGACAGAATTGAGAAGGCACAAAGGGGAGGGAGACACAGAGCTTCAGACTGGTGGGCATGGCCACAAGCCAAGGAGTGAGGGCAGCCGTGGGAAGTAAAGAGGCAACAACTATTCTCCTACAGACTGCCCTAGAGAGCACTGCCCTGCAACACTTTGATTTCAGCCCAGTGATCTTGGAATTTTGGCTTCCAGAACTGTAAGAGAACAAATTTCTGTTGTTTTAAGTCAGCCAGCTTGCGGGAATTTGAAACAAATACAGGAGACGCATAGGTAATATCTACAGAGAACACATCACAGTAAGGATAGTTTTCCTTCTGCGTTCAGATTAACACTGCTTTCTCAGTTAACTATTCCTATCCCTTGTATGACTTCTGTCTCCTAGCTAAAACTCCTATAATCCTAACTACTCAGGAGGCTGAGAGCTGAGGATTGCAGTTCAAAGCTAGCTGGGGCAGGAAAGTCCAAGAGACTCTTATCTCCAATTTAAACACCAAAAACCAACAACAACAAAACCCAAAACAACAACAACAACAACAACAAAACTGGAAGTGGAGCTGTGGCTCAAGTGGTACAAGGCTAGTCTTGAGCAAAAAAACTCAGAATCTCAGAGACTGCACCTAGGCCTGAGTTCTAGCTCTAGGTACACATGCGCACCCTTTCAATTAAAGAGTCCATTCAGGACTCAAGACTTCCCCCCCACCAAAAAAAATACATAGATAATTCTGTTGAGACTTCCCAGAGCAATGACAGTGTCTTCATCATTTCAGTACCCCAAGGGTTGCAAGCATAATCAAAGGTACTTAGTCCTGGCCCAAGCAAAAGTAAGTTCTCAATACACCATCTCAACCAATGGATGGATGCAGTACCATATACCTGACATCTTCAGAGACAAAAGGAAACACAAGTGGGAAGATCATAGCCCAAGTTGGCCTTGACATAAAGGTAGACTCTACCTTGAAAATAACCAACACAAAAAGGGCCTTGGAGGCATGATCCAAGTGACAGAGCACTGCCTAGCACTCACAAGACACTGAGTTCTCTTGGGCTTCACTGTCTGACAAGCAACTGACAAAATCAAATCTGTGACTACTAAACAGCTAACTTTAAACACATATGTTAGGGCACTACTGAAATAAGTCTGCTCCTTTAAAAAAGTTAACTTCTCCAATCCATAGCCAGCTGCCCCTTCCAACCAAAAATAAACAGGAGAAGAGGAAGGGGGGTAGGGAGGAGAAGGAAAGAAAGAGCAGGAAGTGAGAAAAACTGAGCAAGCAAGAATTTCAGATCTGTGGCTTGAGAAGACTATTAAAAAAAAAAAAGCCTATAATCCTAGCTACTTGGGAGATGGAGATCAGGGCTCAATGCCAGCCTGGGCACAAAAAATTCATAAGACTTCATCTCAACCAATAGTTGGTAGATGTGGTGGTATGCGCATGCAGTGGTGTCAACCTATCATCTAAGCATCAAGAGGAAGTACAATGGTTGAGCACAATGGCATACACCCGTCATCCCAGTTACACAGGAAGTCTACAAAGAATGATCATCTAGGCCATCCCAGGCAAAAACTGAGACTTTTCTAAGTAACTAAAAAGCAAAAAGGGCTAGGGTGGGGCTTAAGTGGTAGAGCACTTGCCTAACAAGTACAGGGCCCTGAATCCAGCAACAACAAAAAAGTAATCATAGAAACAAGCCCAGTGCTGGTGGCTCGTGCCTGTAATCCTAGCCACTCAGGAGGCTAAGGTCTGAGGATCCAAGTTTGAAGACAAACTTGGCAGGAAAGTCTGTGACACTCTTTATCTCTAATTAACCACCAAAGAGCCAGAAGTGGAGATGTGGCTCAAGTGTTAGAGAGCTATCCTTGAGAGAAAAAAAAAATCAGGGAAGGCCCAGGCTCTGAGTTCAAGCCTCAGAACTGGTACACATACACACACAAACACACGTGCACACACATACACACACACACACAGAAATTTTTAAAAAGCTGACTATGATACTTGGAGTAGGTCCTATAATTCCAATCAGAGGGCTGAGGCCTGAAACATTAATGGCTTGGACTTTGCTTAAGAACACTGTGAACAAGCTACACGAGGCCAAGGGGTGAAGCAATTAGTATATGAACCATACTTTTGTCTTTGTATACTGCTAATAGTTATGGTTGATAAACCTGCATTAATTACTTTGACTCTTGAGCCTATGCCTTTTCTGTCTACCAAGGATGCTATTTTTCCAAGGTCTTCTAAGTTGTCCTCCAGTGCAGGCTGAGGGCAAAACTGGGGTTCAAGCCACAGGCACAGGCTTGAACTACACTGAGGACGATGAGTGACTGACATCCTCACCCCCCATTTTCACCTCATGCCACTGGTTCTAGCTGTCTCTCAGTCCACACACTTTACCTGTAAACATGAGGGCTGTAATGGTTGCAAATGCAAAGACCACCATCCCCAGGATGTTGAAGACCAGGCCGATCTCCGCCACCCACACATCAGCCAGGCAGAACTGCATCAGCCGCAGGACAATCAGGCTGGTGAGGTAGGGAAGGTGCTGAGCTGCAGAACCATAGCCAATCAGCTTGGAGTCCCAGCAGAGGGGAGCACTCAGCTCATAGAGGGTCAGGATGTCCTGGGCCCCAAAGTGCACAGTAATCACCACAAAGATGGCCAATGAGTACAGGGCTATATGCTTCCGGGGCTTCTCTGGGGCTGATGCCACATAGAGCTGGAAAATCGATCGGTGATGATGGAGAGTGAAGAGCCGTGTGGACTTTGGCTCCTTCATGGTCTCACCAAAGCAGAATGCTGAGTACAGAGTCATGACGATCAGCAAGGCCAAGGCTAGCCAGAAAGGGTTGGCATAACCCTGGGCCCGAAGCCAGTGGCCCCCAAGAAGGCTCGCCAGCATCCCGGCCAGACCAATGCAGGCTTCCAGCAAGGCCATCCGGAAGGTGCGGCTGTGTCTGGAGCTGACATCGGCCACAGAGGCAAAGCTAGCAGCTAGCAGTCCATTAAAATCGCCAAAGAGGGCACAAAGGATGCGGCCTAGCACAAAGAAACCAACATGGAGCTCCAGCTGGACTATGAAGATTGACACCACAACCTGGAGCAGCAGGCCTAGGGAGGCCAGTACCAGTAGTGGGCGGCGGCCCACACAGTCACTCCAGGCTCCCAGCAGAGTAGACCACAAAAGTCCCACCAGGAAGCCGCCCAGATTCATGTAGAGGGTCCAGTGGGAGGTGAGGGTCTCTACTTCCTGTAGGGACACAAAGACCAAGGAGCAATTCCTCACTTGAGTTGCCTGCCTGCCACATATCAATCACCACCTTGGGCAGAGTGGAGGACTTTCTTTGGAGCCCTAAGCCTTAGAGAATCTTCATATAACTCTTAAAAAAGGATTGAGTGGGGGCACTGGTGGCTCATGCCTGTAATCCTAGCCACGCAGGAGGCTGAGATCTGAGGATTGCAGTTCAAAGCCAGCCTAGGCAGGAAAGTTCATGAGACTCTTATTTCAAATTAACCACCAAAAAGTCAAAAGTGGAGCTGTGGCTCAATTGGTAGAGCTCTAGCTAGCCTAGAGTAATAAAAAAAAAAAAAAGGCTCAGGGACAGAGCCAAGGCCCTGAGTTCAAGCTCCAGTAAGTAAGTAAAAATAAATAGCCCCAAATGGCAATACCTTTGTAAAACTAAGATTTTTATATATATATATGTATGTATATATATATATATATATTTTTTTTTTTTGGGGGGGGGGGTCAGTTATTGGGCCTGAACTCTGGGCCTGGCCTCTGTCCCTCAGCTCTTCAGCTCAAGGATTGCGCTCTACCACTTGAGCCACAGCGCCACTTCTGGCTTTTTCTGCTTATGTGGTGCTGAGGAATCGAACCCAGGGCCTCAGGCATGCAAGGCAAGCGCTCTACCACCGAGCCACCTTCCCAGGCCCTAAGAAATAATTTTTTAAAGTTTTTTTCTTTTTAATCCTCACTTTATTTTAGAGCTGATCTTGGGCTTGAACTCAGGACCTAGGCACTGTCTCTGAGCTTCTAGCTGAAGGCTAGCAGCTCCCCACCACTTGAGCCACTGCTCCACTTCTGGCTTTTTGTTGTTGTTGTTGGCAGTTTATTGGAGGTAAGAGTCTCACAGCCTGTCCTGCCCCAAGCATGGCTTGGAACCGCGATCCTCAGCTCTTCAGCCTCCCGAGTAGCTGGGATTACAGCGGTGAGCCGGCAATCCCTGCTTCTCCAGGACAGCCCGTACCCCACCAAGCGACGGTTCTCCGGAAGTCCCACCCCCATCCCCACACTTGCGCTGGCCCCGCCCCTCGCTCCCCCAGCCCCAGCCTCGTGGGGGGAGGGACGGGGCCTCCCCCCGCCCCTCGTCACCTGCATGGCGGGGTTGACGCTGTGGTTGCCGCAGCCCCCCCGGTGGCGGGTGCCGTTGTAGCCCAGGTCGGCGCTGAATCGGTGCCATAGGTACTGCGTGGTGAGCGGGCCCTGCAGGACCAGCGCGAAGTTGGCCAGGAAGACCACGGGCTCTACGGGGCCGCAGCGGAGCGTGCGGCGAGGCCGGGGCTCGCTCGCCGGGCTGGCGCGCCCCTCCATGGCGCACGCGCACGCGCGTGGGTCGCGGCCGGAGCCTGGCGAGCGGTGGAGCTGCGTGCGCACGAAGCCCGGCTCGGGAGGTCCGGACCCGCGCTGCGGTCTGCGCCTGCGCCGCCTCCCGCCGCCCTTCTTAAAGTCTGGAGAGGCGGGGCGTGACACCTCAGCCCCTAGTTTCCTGCCTGGCCCGGCCTGCTCTCTGGGCTAGGTGTGCCTGGTTAGGGGGGGTAGGGGGGCCCACTGCCCTGGTCCGCAAGGTGACCTCACCTGTCAGCACCAAGACACAGCGAGGATCCCTCCCCGGCCCAGGAACAGTCACACCAATAACATCAATAATTAACGTTTATTGAGCACTTACTATGTGCTGGGCACAGGGTTAAACTGCACGCTTTCATCTCCCCATAACCCTCTTGGCTAGCCACTATTAAGGATCTAAAGCTGAAGCCAGGCCAACGGGGCCACGGAGTTAGCACGCGTGACTCCTGGTGCCCCAGGAGGAGGCAGCTTGGAAGGGAGGCCTGAAGTTCGAATCCAACCTGGACTCTGCTGAAAGGAGGCACTTTGCAGGAGAGGTGCCATGATGGAGTTGAGAAGCCATGTCAGCAACCGGTGGATACACTTGAGAAAACCCCTTTAAGAAAAACAAGTAGGGGGGGGGGGGGGCTGGAAAGGTGGCTCAGTGGTAGAGTGCTTGCCTAGCACACATGAAGCTCTGGGTTCGATTCCTCAGTACCACATACACAGAAAAAGCCAGAAGTGGCACTGTGGCTGAAGTGGTAGAGCGCTAGCCTTGCGCAAAAGAAGCTCAGGTGCAGTAGCCCTGAGGACAGTGGCCCCGGGACTGGCAAAAAGAAAAGTACAGGATGTAGCCTGTGGGTAACTCATTCTGAGAAATGAGCTTCGCACCTGCATTTTTACTAATAACCAGATACCTTACTTCTGTACTGTGCTTGGCTTGCATGACATTGGAAAGTTAGGGGGATTCCATTGATGCATGACCCCTCCCCATTTGGGGGTATAAAAAGTTGCTCAGGGCTGCTTCTGGGTTCCAGATACCTAGGAGTAGTTGTAGCCGGTCGCAATTGGCTGTTAATAAATTCCTTTTGACCGTTAATAAATTACCTCTTAATTAAGATTTAATTGTGAGTACATGGTTTGTTCCCTGGGGATCCTCGACTCCTAACACTGCAACTATCTTTGTTGTGCTACTTATCTCCAGTAGGCTTTTCTTTTTTCCCCAATTCATTCATTCATTAATATTTTTATTTGTATACATTAGTTGTACAAGGGAAGTTTCATTGTGACATATATATGGAGACATGCATACATGCAATGTACCCATCAACCTCACCTTCTCTCTCTCATCACCTACTTGTGTATGTGTGTGTGTGTGTGTGTGTGTTTGTAATTAGAGATAAGAGTCTCACAGACAGCCGGGCACTGGTGGCTCACGCCTGTAATCCTAGCTACTCAGGAGGCTGAGATCTGAGGATCGTGGTTCAAAGCCAGCGCGGGCAGGAGAGACCATGAGACTCCTATCTCCAATAAACCACCAGAAAACCGGAAGTGGCGCTATAGCTCAAGTGGTAGAGCGCTCGCCTTGAGCTGAAGAGCTGAGGGACAGTGCCCAAGCCCAGAGTTCAAGCCCCACGACCGACAAAAAAAAAAAACAGTCTCACAGACTTTGCTACCTATGTTGGCTTTCCATGATCCTCAGATCTCAGTCTCTCTCTCTCTTTTTTTTTTTTTGGTTGGTCATGGAGCTTGAACTCTGGGCCTGGGCACTGTCCCTGAGCTCTTCAGCTCAAGGAGAGCTCTCTACCACTTTAGCCACAGAGCCACTTCTGATTTTCCGGTAGTTAATTGAAGATAAGAGTCTCATGGACTTTTCTGCCCCGCCTGGCTTTGAACTGAGATCCTCAGATCTCAGCCTTCTGAGTAGCTAGGATTACAGGTGTGAGCCACCAGCACGAAGCTGGTATGTGGTATGTGACACTGGGATTTGAACTCACAGCCCCACATATGTTAGGTGCTGTGCTGCTGAGTCACACCTCCATCCCTGCAATTCCTCATCAGTATAAAAGCTACCTCTTGTGAAAATTAAAATGTTTATGACTCTAAGTATCACTATTCCACAATACTGTGAAACATGTGAAATTTATGTAATCACCTAATCTCAATTAAAGAAAAAAAAGTGAGAGAAGGGATGGGTTAAGAGAGATGGGTGACGGGGCTGGGAAGGTGGCTCAGTGGTAGAGCGCTTGCCTTGCATGCCTGAGGCCCTGGGTTCGATTCCTCAGCACCACATAAGCAAAAAGAAAAAAGCCGGAAGTGGCACTGTGGCTGAAGAGCTGAGGGACAGCGCCCAGGCCCAGAGTTCAGGCCCCACGACCAGACCCTCCCCCAAAAAAAAAGAGAGAGAGAGAGAGAGAGATGGGTGACAATGTTGTTAGACACTTTGTACTCATATACCATTTTGTAGAATGGGAACTTCTTTGTACAACTACTTTAAGATAATTATATATATATACACACATATATATTATATATATAAGCTACCTCATACTCACAAGACAATATGTTGGAAATGATCTGTACAACTTGGGGAGGGGGGATTGGAAGGGAAGGGGATTGGAAGGGAGAAAAAAGAGGGAGGGGATAACAAGTTCAACAGAAATGTACTTATTACCTTACTTATGTAACTGTAAACCCCTCTGTACATCACCTTGACAATAAAATTTTTAAAAAAATTTTTTTAAGCTACCTCAAAGAGGTGTTGGGAAAGAATGGGATCTGGTATGTTGACAGTGTTATTATAGCTGGGTGTGGTGGTGCTGGCATGTGATCCCAGCTAAGGGGAAGGTCATAGGTAGGGAGGATTGTAATTTGAGGCTGGCTCTGGGAAAGAAACTTGAGACTTTACCTGAAAAATAGTCAAAGCAAAACAGGCATCACACCTTTAATCCTGACTACCCAGGAGGCTGAGATCTGAGGATTGCAGTTCAAAACCAACCCAGGCAGCAAAGTCTATAAAATTCTTATCTCCAATTAACTACTGGAAAACTGAAAGTGGTGCTGTAGCTCAAAGTGGTAGAGCCCTAGCCTTGAGGGAAAAGCTCAGAGACAGTACCAAGGCCCTGAGTTCAAGCCCCATAACTGACAAAAAGAAAAAAGAATAAAAAGACCTAGAATGTTAGCCATTTCACGGGCACTTCCTGGAGAACATGGTAGACTGTAAATCTTTATCTTTTTTTTTTTTTTTTCCTGGTCCTGGGGCTTGAACTCAGGGCCTGGGCACTATCCCTGGGCTTCATTTTGCTCAAGGCTAGCACTCTACCACTTGAGCCACAGCGCCACTTCCAGTGTTTCCTGAGTAGTTTATTGGAGTTAAAGAGCCTCACAGATTTTCTTTCCTACCTGGGTTGATTTCAAATTACGATCCTCGGATCTCAGCCTCCTGAGTAGCTAGGATTACAGATGTGAGCCACCAGTACCTGGCCATATTTGTTTTTAATTAGCACTCGCAGTTAAAAGTATTTTGAGTCTTCCCCAAAGAAAAAGGAAAGGAAAGGGCTATCATTAATAGTAGGCTATCATTTGGCCTTTTCCTACCCTAGGAGGAATAGTGGGAGGGGGAGAGGTGGGGGCCTGTAGGGTGTCACCCTATGCTCCTGGGTGCTTCCCATGTCAGAACCAGCCAGGGAGGAGGCAGTCAGCTGCTGAGGGAGGAGGCAGTCAGTCACCTGTTGAGGCTCTGGTCCTGCCGAGCCGCTCTGGTCCCTTAACTCTCTGGGCCTCAGTTTTATTGCCTGTAAAATAGATCACAGTACCTGCCTCACCTCCCTATCATTTGTTATTTGTCCAGTAATTCAGAGTATTTATTGAGTACTGTAAGGTCCGCTCCTGGATGGCTAGCAGACTCCACCCTCCTCGCAGCAAAGTCTCCACCCAGTACCTGCGTTCCCTAGGCAACTGGCACACCTGGAAGAGGTCCCATCTGCATCTGCTGAGGTCACATCTGAATTGGATGTGGCCACACCTTTCTCCGCCCATACCCTAGATAAGGCCTAGTGCAGGCCCAGGCTCTCTCTCTCTGTTCTATTCTAGCTCTCTTTGCTCCCTAGCTCTCGCTCTGTTCTTTTCTAGCTCTCCCTGCTCTCTCTGCTTTTGGCTCTCTCTCTGCTTTCTCGCTGCTCTTTTCTAGCTCTCTCTGCTTTCTCTCTGCTCTAGCTCTTTCCTCTCTCTTTCCTCTCTTCCCCAGCTCTCTCTCTCATTCCCAGGCCTTTCCCAGCCATGTGGAGTGCCAACCTTGCCTGGTCCCAGCAGGTCTACTGAATAAACCTACCCCTTACCTGAATACCATGTGCGTGCTGCTGTTCTTACTGGGCTACCTCTTTTTAAAAACCTAACAAGTACCTCTTATTTACCAGGCACTCCACTGGGAGTCTGTGAACACAACAGTGAAAGAAATAAGACAAATATCAATGGTTCACATCTGTAATCCTAGCTACTCCGGAGGCAAAGAGCTGAAGATCTCATGTTCAAAGCCAGCCAGAGGAGGAAAGTCTGTGAGATTCTTCATCTCCAATTAACCACCAAAAAGCTGGAAGTGAGCCGGGCGCCCATGGCTCACACCTGTAATCCTAACTACCCAGGAGGCTGAGACCGAGGATCAAAGCCAGCCCAGGCAGGAAAGTCTGTGAAATTCTTATCTTGAATAAACCACTAGAAAACTGGAAGTGGCGCTGTGGCTCAAGTAGTAGAGTGCTAGCCTTGAGCTGAAGAGCTGAGGGACAGCGCCCAGGCCTAGAGTCCAAGTCCCACGACTGACAAAAAACAAAAGCTGGAAGTGGAGCTACAGCTCAAGTGGTAGAGGGCCAGCCTTGAGCAACAAAGCTAAGAAATAGAGCCCAGGCCCTGAGTTTGAACCTCAGTACCAGCACAAAAATAAGAACTAAATAAACAATTAAATTCTTTGCGTGTGTGTGTGTGTGCGTGTGTGTATGTGTGTGTGTGTGTGTGTGTGTGTGTGTGTGTATAGGGGAGTGGTGGTCATGAGGCCTGAACTCTGGGTCTAGATGCTGTCCCTCAGCATTCCAGCCTAAGGCTAGTACTCTACCATTTGAGCCACAGCACCACTCAGGCTTTTTCTGCTTACGTGCTACTGAGGAATCGAACCCAGGGCCTCATGCATGCAAGGCAAGCGCTCTACCACTGAGCCACCTTCCCAGCCACAAATAAATTCTTGAAATTATTTCCAAGATGAAGAACGAAGGCTGGGAGAGGCCAAGGTCCCTCAGATAGGAGTAGGGGAGGGTGTGGCCTGCATGCCCTCTAGACTAGAGGCCTCTCAGCTTTGGTGGGGTGAGTCCCTTCTCTCCTCACTCGATCTAGGGGTTTGTTTCCATCTTGCTGATGGAAAGCTAAGTCCTAGGCAGGACGCGTCTTCTCCACCTCCCCCACTCCAGCTCCACCCGCTCTGACCTCACTGGTCCCCTCAATCCCTTTTCCTTTTGTCCAGCAGACTCCTACCTCAGGGCCTTTGCTTGTGCCATTCCTGCCACCTGGAATGTTCTTTTCCCAGATACTTACCAAATTAGTTCCTCCACCTTCTGGCCTCTCCTCAAATGTCCCCCGACTCTCTAATTTATTACAGCAACACCATTTTCCTACCTTCCGTCTGCTCCTTCTGGACCTCTTAATGGGTACTTTCCATGGTATTGATTTTTTCCATGGTATAGATTTTTAAGACTTTCTATAGTCTCCAAGTTTGTTGTCTAGTAGAAGTCATGCTGGTAGGGGTGAGGCTTCCTTTGGTACTGCATTCCAGCACATAGAATGGAGCCTCTTATCTTCCAGATGCTCTAAAGGCTTTGGTTGAATGAATACATGAACCTCTGACCATCTCAAAGTTCCCTTTCTAGGGCTCCCCAGCTGGACTCCAAGCATGTGACAGGCTGATCAATGTGGGGTGTAAGAGTTGCAGAATCGACACTAAATGGACCTGCCTTAACATCCCTCCAGCAAAGAAGCCAGAAGCCGCCACAAAGAGAGCAGTTGGAATGTTTACTTTCACCATGATTGAAAGGCAAGTAGCAAACAAGATAGCATAAAATGTTCCCTTTTAAATGGGACCAAGAGATTAATGTTTTCATCATATATGACAACAGCCCAAAGATTCTCATCAGCCAGATGCAAATGCTCAGACCTGTAATCCTAGCTACTTAGGAGACTGAGATCCTAAAGATCACAGTTTGGTTCAGCCTGGGCAGAAAAATTCTTAAGAATCCCTATCCAAAATAACCAGCAAAAATCAGGCTGGAGGCATGGCTAAAGTGGTAGAGTGCCACTTGAGTAAGCCAGCCCAGCAAAATGCGAGGCCCTGAGTTCAGACCCTGGTACAGGCAAAACAAACAAACAAACAAAACAAAACAAAAACAAAAAACCTAGATAAAGACCAGGGCAGGCACCAGTGGCTTCTGCCTGTAATTTTATCTACTCAGAAGGCTGAGATCTGAGGATTGCAGTTCAGAAACCAATCTGGGCAAGAAAGACCATGAGACTCTTAATTCTAATTAACCACCTAAGTGGAGCTGTGGCTCACATGGTAGAGCACTAGCCATAAGAGAGAAAAAAAATTGAGGCCAAGCAAGAACTTGGCCAGTCTCTTGGGAACAGTTGCAGCTCCTGTTTGATGCTGTAATCACACCCTTAAGGACAAGTTGAGTGCTGCCTTTTTATGCTTGACCAGAGAGAAACCACGCTAGATAGTAGCTTTCCCCTCACACTCTCCCTCCAAACACAAATGGCTCTTCAGAAGCTGTGATTAGCCACATGTACAAAGGAAGTACAGAGCGTAGTGCAGGTGGCTCACATCTGTAATCCCAGCTACTCAGGAGGCTGAGATCTGAGGATCACAGTTCAAAGCCAGCCCTGGCAGGAAAGTCTGTGAGACTCTTATCTCCAATTAACCACCAAAAAAAACAGAAGTGGCATTGTGGCTCAAGTGGTAGAGAACTTACCTTGAGCTGAAGAGCTTCAGGGACAGAGCCCAGGCCCAATTCAAGCCCCATGACTGAAAAAAAAAAAACAAACAAAAGACAAAAACAAAAAGGAAAGTACAGGAATTTAGTGCAGGCTGACAAGGCTGCCATTTGGGTTAAGAATCTGCTTTGTGTGTTATAATCCCCCCTCCCCTACCTTGATGCAAAAATGATCCAGCTGGGAGCTTTCAGGCACTTTCCCAGTGTCTCTCAGAGCTCACTGCACTTGTATCCCAGACCTGGACAACTAGTTAATGAGTCCCCAATACACATCGTTCAGAGACCATGGCAGACATCACTAATGGATCCCAGGACTCTTTCCCACTAAGCCAGAGAAATAGTCCATGTCCACGCAGTAATCCAGGCATCCTGGCACAATACACACATTTCTCCTTGAATTTTGAAGCATGGGATGAAAAGGTCTCACAAAAACAACAGAAAGAAAGAAAAAAATGGGGAATTTTTTTTTGCAATAGGAAAGGTGGGTCTGTGAGAGAAAGTAAAAGCACCAGTCAAATTAGGGAATCTGAGGCCTTTATGGCCCACTGAGCCCTAGATCTCATGTTCACAAAGAACTTTAATCTTAGCCCTAGGAAATCACTTCCAGAACTGACAACCTAGAGGCTGGCCCTAAGTTTTGTTGTTTTGTTTTGTTTTGTTTTTGCTCAAGGCTAGCCCTCCTCCACTTGGAGCAACAGCTCCATTTCTGGCTCTTTTGGTGATTAATTGGAGATCAGAGTCTCAAAGGACTTTCCTGCCCAGGCTGAGTAGCTAGGATTACAGGGGTGAGCCTTCAGCACCCAGCTGCTGCTGCTGCTGCTGCTCCTCGTCCTCCTCGTCCTGGTCCTCGTCCTCCTCCTCTTCCTCCTCCTCCTTCTTCTTCTCTGGCATTTCTTTCTTTGTTTCCTTCTTTCTTCCTTCCCTCCCTCCCTCCTTCCTTCTTTACTTTTTTGTGCTGGTCTTAGTGTTTCTTTTGCTCAGGGCTAGCTCTCTACCACTTGACCCACAGCTCCACTTCGGCTTTTTGGTAGTTGATTAGAGATAAGAGTCTCATAGGGCTGGGAAGGTGGCTCAGTGGTAGAGCGCTTGCCTTGCATGCCTGAGGCCCTGGGTTCGATTCCTCAGCACCACATAAGCAAAAAGAAAAAAGCCGGAAGTGGCGCTGTGGCTCAAGTGGTAGAGCGCTAGCCTTGAGCTGAAGAGCTGAGGGACAGCGCCCAGGCCCAGAGTTCAGGCCCCATGAATGGATCCCCCCCCCCCAAAAAAAAAGAGTCTCATAGACTTTCCTGTCTGGGCTGGCTTTGAACCACAATTCTCAGATCTCAGCCTCCTAAGTAGCTAGGATTACAAGTGTGAGCCACCGGTGCCTGGCTGATGATTTCTTATTTAATTTCTATCCACTTTATCATTTTAGTTATACTTTCAAAAACTTTTTAGTGATTACTCTAGAAGATATGCTTTCTTGTGGTCTACCTCAAATTAGTGCATTTTGTTACAGCTTGAATAATGCAGAACCTTAAAAACTTAACCTCATTAGTTGCTTAGTGCCTTTTGTGCCAAAGTTATTATCATGCGTTTTACTTCGAGCCATGTTTTGAAAGGAAAGAAGGAAGGAAGGAAGGAAGGAAGGAAGGAAGGAAGGAAGGAAGGAAAGAAAAGAAAAGAAAAGAAAGAAAAGAAAAGAAAGACAGAAAAGAAAGAAAGATTCAGGAAAAAGGAAGATGCCAGGTAGCTGGGTGCTGGTGGTTCAAGCCTATAATCCTAGCTACTCAGGAAGCTGAGACATGGAGGATCAATATTTGAAGCCATCCAGGACAGAAAAGTCCTTGAGACTTCATCTCCAAAATGAACAACAAAATCTGGGCTACAGGTATGGCCCAAGAGGTAGAGCACCACTCACGTAGGCAAGCCAAGCAAGTGCAAGGCCTTACGTTCAAACCCTAGTATGGGCGAAACATAAAAAATAATAATCACAAAGAATTATCAGTGACCTAGGCAATAATAATAACAGTAGCTAATGGTTAATGAATATTTACTAAGTGCTATGCATAGAACTAGCTCAACTCATCCTTGTAAAACCCTAAGTACCTGGATATTATCATTCCATGTAGAGGGGAGGAGACAAGAGGCTTAGGGAGACTGGGTGACTTATCAAAGGTTCTGTGGCTAATTCAGGGTCAAAGTCAGGACTGGAAGCCCAGTCTGTCTTCATGGAAAACTAGACTTCTGGCTCCCATGCTGTGCTTTTGATTGGCTGTGTAGAGCTGGGCAAAGCCAGTACATTACCAGATCCTTTCCTGGAAGACACTAATGTTTGCTTTGCCTCTTGAACATTTTCAGAAAAAGTCACTAAAACCCCGATGACATCCACATCACAGTGTCCTCCATCTTCTACAAATCCTTGTTAAAAAAAACAAAACAAAAAACAATCACAGCAACAAAAAACACATCAGCAAGTGCTTGTTTTTTTTTTTTTTTGTCGGTCGTGGGGCTTGAACTCTGGGCCTGGGCACTGTCCCTCAGCTCTTCAGCTCAAGGCGAGCGCTCTACCACTTGAGCTACAGCGCCACTTCCGGTTTTCTGGTGGTTTATTGGAGATAAGAGTCTCACGGTCTCTCCTGCCCGGGCTAGCTTTGAACCGTGATCCTCAGATCTCAGCCTCCTGAGTAGCTAGGATTACAGGCGTGAGCCACTAGCGCCCGGCAGCAAGTGCTTGTTTGTTGACTGAATTTCTTTTTCTATCCTCTGAGGAAAACTAGATGATGAGAATTGTGTGGCAAGAACTATTCTAGGAACCTAATTGTTGTTTTTTGTTTTTTTTTTGGTTAGTTGTGGGGTTTGAACTCTGGACCTGGGCACTGTCCTTGAGCTCTTCAGCTCAAGGCAAGCTCTCTGCCACTTGAGTCACAGCACTACTTCTGGTTTTCTAGTGGTTTTTTTTTTTTTTTTTATGGATTTTCTGTCTGGCTTCCCAGCTTTGCTTTGACCCACAATCCTCAGATCTCAGCCTCCCTGAGTAGCTAGGATTATAGGCAGTACCCACAGATGCCTGGCTTAATTTTTATTCTTACTACTGTTTAACCCTTTTTTATGTGTGTGCCAGTACTGAGGCATAAACTCAGAGTCTTATGCTCTTGCTTGGCCTTTTCCATTCAAGATTGGCACTTCAATTAATCAGCAAAAAAGCCAGAAGTGGAGGTGTGTGTCATGTGTTAGAGCACCAGCCTTGAATGGGAAAGGCCAAGTACAAGGCCCTGAGTTCAAGCATCAGTATCAGCACACAAAGAGTGTGCATCGTGCACAAAAAGAGTGTATTAGACTCTTTTTTTTTTGGTATTAGACTTTTAACTCTCTTGCTCTGGAACAGTCTCGTGGGGCCTGAACTCTGGGCCTGGGCGCTGTCACTCAGCTCTTCAGCTCAAGGCTAGCGCTCTACCACTTGAGCCACAGCGCCACTTCCAGCTTTTTTCTTTTTGCTTATGTGGTGCTGAGGAATCGAACCCAGGGCCTCAGGCATGCAAGGAAGTACTCTACCACTGAGCCACCTTCCCAGCCCTGGAACAGTCTTTCCACTATCTACCATCCCTTTCTCCCAATCCCCATTCTCTCCTTTCATATCATTGAGTGTTTGCTGAAATTATATATATATATATATATATATATATACATATATATATTCTGTCTCTGTCTCTGTCTCTCTGTCTGTCTGTCTGTCTGTCTCTCTCTCTCTCTCTCTGTGTGTGTCTCTCTCTCTGTTGGTCATGAGATTTGAACTGAGGCTCATGGACTTTCCTGCTTGGACTGACTTCAAACCCTGATCCTCAGATCTCAGCCTCCTTAGGGGCTAGAATTACAGGCATAAGCCACCAATGCCCAGCCAGAAATAATATTTTTAATATGTCCCTTAAGAATATATGTTGTATATATCAACTAAGAGTTAGGTATAAAAACATCCATAGGCTGGGTGCCAGATTACATCTGTAATCCTAGCTACTCAGGAGGCTGAGATCTGAGGATCACAGTTCAAAGCCAGCCAGTGCAGGAAAGTCTGTGAGATTGTTACCTCCAATTAACCACCAGAACCCCAGAAGTTGTATTGTGGCTCAAAGTGGTAGAGCCCTAGCCTTAAGGGGAAAAGATCAGTGACAGTGCCCATACCCTGAATTCAAGCCCCAGGACCAAAAAATAAACAAAAAAATACACACACACACACACACACACACACACACACACACACAAACACACATACACCCTTATAATACATATAGGGATCTTATAGTATATCTGATTTTTAGAAATGTATTCTACCATATGAAGTGGAAATCTATTGCTCAACTTTTATATCTTGGACATTGATGTAAAATATAAATTCTCAGCCTATAGTCTAAAAACACCAAAACCCAACTATGTCAAATGAAAGGAATGACTCAAATAGAAGGTATCCAGGAAATAGAGATGAAAAGCAAAAAGGAATTCCATAATTTATCCATTCTGAGTAGCTTGTGTGAGTAGCTAGGTTTACAAGCATGAAATGGGGGAGCCTGGTTCTTTTCTTCCTTCCTTCCCTTCCCTTTCTTTTCCTTTTCTTTCTTTTCTTTAATAGAGTCTCGCTAGGTAATATGGGCTAGCCTCCAGCCTGAATTCCCTCTAGCCTCTACCTCCAGAGTGATAGAATTTCAGGAATGTACCACCATGCCCAGTGTATTGGTTTTGTCACTCTTCTTATTTTATTTGTTGTTTTACTCTTCTATTTTGGCAGTACTGGAGTTTGACCTCAGGGCTTCACGCTTGCTAGGCTGGCGCTCTTCCCTTCAAGCCACACCTCCAGCCCCACTCCCTTCTTTAAACACGTTCAGTGGTGTCCTTGGCATGACACCTGACGCTCTTTCTGGCCTGGTGCCCACTCCCTCATATTGCTCCCTCTCCCTCATACTGCCCCCCTCTCCCTTATACTGCCCACTCTCCATGCCACACATTGTCCACTCTCAATGGAATCTAGGCACCTGCTACTGCGCCCCCTCCTGGAGTCTTCCCCACAGAACATCCTTGGAGTCACTTTTTCCATTCAAACTGCCAGAACACTGGTGACTCAGACCTGTAATCCTAGCTGCTCAGGAGACTAAGATCTGAGGATCTCAAAGCCAGCCCAGGGAGGAAAGTCAGTAAGGTTCCTATCTCCAGTTAACCAAGAGAAAGCAAATGTGGAGCTGTGGTGTAAGCAGTAGAGTGCCAACCTAGAGTGAAAAAGCCAAGCAAGACCCAGCCCACACACACACAAATAACATCTCCCTCCTTCAGAAAACCGTTCTTCACCCAGTGACCAGAACCCAGTGGGAGAATGAATGAGAGAACGAGACTATGTCTACTTCATCTAGTAGTGCCCAGCATGCCCTGAACAACAGCTGGGTGACAGCATAGCTCTTCTCTGTCCCTGGCTTTTCTTTCAGGATGCCCCTAAGTTTCACCTGATCTGCTCAGGCCCTGGCCAAGCCACAGTGAATCCATCGGGCGTGGAGGGGAGGCTTGCTCCCTGCTTTCCTGGCTCTGCTGCATCATTCCTGGGAATCCCCTGTTGTTTCCTTACACTCTGCTCCCGGCCCTCTTTCCCATCTGGCCTGTGTGCCCAGACAATATTCCTTACATGTGAAGTCACCTGCTTAGGTCTGGCCCATCTGGATCACTTAGCGTTCTCTAGCTGTAAAGAACCAAAATCAGTTCTGGCCAGAGATTTGTTTTGTTTTGTTTTTGGCTTTACAAATTTCAGGGTTTTGTTATTCTTTTTATTTCTTATTTTGTGTGTGTGTGTGTGTGTGTGTGTGTGTGTGTGTGTGTGTTGTGTGTGTGTGTATGTTTTCATCTATGGGGCTTGAACACTGGGCCTGGGTGTTGTCCCTGAGCATTTTTTGCTCAAGGCTAGCACTCTGCCACTTGAGCTACAGAATAATTTCTGGTTTTCATGTCATTAATTTGAGATAAGAGTCTCACAGACTTTCCTGCCTGTACTGGCTTTGAACCATGATCCTCAGTTCTCAGCCTCCTGAATAGCTAGAATTACAGGTGTGAGCCACCAACACCCAGCTCAATTTACTTTTAAACTAAACTTATTTTATTTATTTTTTATTTTTATTTTTTTGGTCAGTTGTGGGGCTTGAACTCTGGGATTGGGCTCTGTCCCTCAGCTCTTCAGCTCAAGGCGAGCGCTCTACCACTTGAGCTACAGCACCACTTCCGGTTTTCTGGGGTTTATTGGAGCTAGGAGTCTCACGGTCTTTCTTGCCCAGGCTGGCTTTGAACCGCAATCCTCAAATCTCAGCCTCCTGAGTAGCTAGGATTACAGGTGTGAGCCACCTGCGCCAGGCAGCTAAACTTATTTTAGGCAGAGAGCTAGTTTAACATGCCTTAGACAATGTGTTCAGTCTCCAATTTGTCAAACAAAATCCCAGATCTTGCTAGTAGTATGAATCAGTGGTAGAGATCCTGATTCCAGTCCTCAGTACTATCAAAAAAAAAAAAGGAAAATTGGAAATGAATGTATTTATTTATTTAATTGCATCCTTATTTACTTATGGGGCTTGAACTCAGGGTTTGAGTACTATCCCTTACCTTTTTTACTCAAGGCTGGGACTCTATCACTTGTGCCACAGCTCTACTTCCAGTTTTTTTCTGGTTAGTTGAACATAAAAATCACTCAGATTTGTCGGCCTTGGGGTTGGCTTTGAACTTCGATCATCAGATCTCAGCCTCCTAACTAACTAGGATTACAAGCATGAACCATCGCCTGGCTTTGAATTAATGAACTGATTAATTAATTAATTAAATTGTGCCAGTCTAGGGCTTGCACTCGGAGCCAGTGTGCTGAGGATTATAGTTCAAAACCAGCCCAGGTAGGAAAGTCCATGAGACTCTTATCTCCAATTAATCACAGAAAAAAGCTGGAGGTGGTCTTGTGGCTCAAGTGGTAGAAGGCTAGCGTTGAGCAAAAAGGAGCTTAGGAGCTTAGGGACAGCGCCCAAACCCAGAGCTTGAGCCCCAGGAATGTAAAAAAAAAGAAAAAAGAAAAAAAGAAAAGTCAATCATTTTTGCTTGGGCTGGCTTTGAACCTTGATCCTCAGATCTCAGCCTCCTGAGTAGCTAAGATCACTGGCATGAGCCTGAACTTTTTTTTTTTTTTTTTTTTAGATTTAAGGGGTTGAGGGGCTGGGAAGGTAGCTCAGTGGTAGAGGGCTTGCCTTACATGCATGAGGCCCTGGGTTCAATTCCTAAGCACCACATAAGCAAAAAGAATAAAAGCCGGAAGTGGCTCAAGTGGTAGAGCGCTAGCCTTGAGCTGAAGAGCTGAGGGACAGCACCCAGGCCCAGAATTCAGGCCCCACGACCGGATCCCCCAAAAACAAAACAAAACAAAAAAACGCCAAAGGGCTGGAAAGGTGGCTCAGTGGTAGAGCGCTTGCCTTGCATGCATGAGGCCCTGGGTTCGATTTCTCAGCACCACATAAGCAAAAAGAAAAAAGCCGGCAGTGGCACTGTGGCTCAAGTGATAGAGCACTAGCCTTGAGCTGAAGAGCTGAAGGACAGCGCCCAGGCCCAGAGTTCAGGCCCCACGACCGGACCCAAAAAAAAAACAAAAAAAAAAACTCCAAAAAACAATGTCAACTACTTTCATTGTTCTGTTTTCGTATATGCATATAAAATACCGCAACCATAGTCTGCTGTATCCAGTCATTCCCTTTCTCCCCAAAGCCATCCACCAACGAAGTCTATTTTACTTTCTTGTTATCTTTTTAAAAGAAATATATATATCTATATATTATATATCTATCTATCTATATATATAGATAGATAGATATAGATATATATGCATGCATGAGGCCCTGGGTTCTATTCCTCAGTACCACATAAACAGAAAAAGCCGGAAGTGGCGCTGTGGCTCTAGTGGTAGAGCGCTGAAGAGCTCTTCAGTTTGAGCTGAAGAGCTGAGGGACAGCACCCAGATCCCATGACCGGCAAAAAAAAAAAAAAAAAACAAAGGCAAAAACAAGGAACAAGTATGAATACTGAGAGAGTAACTGTGGTGTTTCAAAATGTATCCGTTGTGTGTATCTAGCAGTATTTTTCCCCATCACTTTTTTGGAAGGCTTTGAAGGCTCTCGGAGTCCAAAGAACACTGAACAACCTGGTCACAGGAAGCTGGGCAGTTCTGGGAATCCCAGCACTTCTGGGAATCCAGGCACTTCTGGGAATCCAGGCATCAGGAGCCAAGAAGTACATTCTATGGGACATTGCTATGAGTGATCCCAGCAATAATCCTATTCTGTCACTCTGCTCAATAATGTGCTCCTACCAGCTGTGGAGTGCACATCTGCAATCCCTGCTACTCAAGAGCTGGAAGCAAAAGAACCATGAATTCAAGGTCATCTTTGGTAAAGTTAGCAAGACCTTAGCTCAAACAATAAAAGAAAAAGAGCTGGGCGGGGGGGGGGGGGGGGGTCATAGCTCAAGGGGTAGGGCACTTGCCTAAGCACATACAAGGCCTGAAATCCAATCCCAGTACCAGAAGGAAAAAATCTAGTCTCCACAAAAACGCAGGACTGACATATCATATATCCAGCCCTTGGCAAGGTGGGAGGCATCAGACATTTCTCCCTACACTGCCCGTGGAGAAACAGGCTACACGAGATGCTGTTGTCTGGTGGTGATTGAGTTGTCGGCAACATCATGGATATCAAGCCGCTGTCCTTCAAGCCTGATGTGGAGGAGAACGCAGCCAGGACGAGGGCTGTTCAGTGCTGTTCAGTGTTCCCTAGGATCAGGCTCTTGGGTGCATCCCTGGCCCTCTTCTCAGCAAAAAACCCCCCAGTGGTTGATCTGTTGAGGATAGACCTCATCCAGGGATAAGGCTAGGACTATGGAGTATACACAGGCTGGCTACTCAACTGTAACAGTAGGGTGCTTTGCACCTGCTGTTCTTGCTTGCCCCCTGGTGGCCATGCCTAGAACTATCACAATACTCTCAGCCAGAAAACGTCCCCAACTTGAAAGCCATCCAGGAAGGTACACCAACCTGTTTGTTCAAAGGCTTGTCAAAGATACAGATTGATGTGTATGTTGGTTCTGAGGCTTGAACTCAGAACCGGTGCTCTGCTTAGCTTCTCACTCAAAATTGGCACTCTGCCCTTTAAGCCACAGCTCTAATGCTGGCTTTTGGGTAATTAATTAGAGATAAGAGTCTCACAGACTTTTCTGTCCAGGCCAGCTAAGATAACTCTATTTTTGCTGTGTTGATGTTTATAGTGACAGGCCTGCACGGATATGAATAAACAGTTACACCCAGTAAGCCACCATCAAAGTCTTCTACACTGAAAAGTGCAAAACAGACACCAGGACTTCCCGGGATGCTGCAAGGGTCAGACCACCATGACAGACTCTGTCTGAGAGACCAGACTTGGAGGATCTCTGAGCTTTACACTGAGGATAAAGGTGGACACTATTGAATCACTTCACTCATCCTTTACCAGGACCTTCTTGCTGGCGTGCACACACACACACACACACGCACACACACACACCTCTCCCCTCCCACCCCTCCAGACTGGATTCCCCAAACCCCATCAATCACCATCTGCCATGGGCATCCTGTATCTCAATTAGATATGAAGATGGCATAAAGAATCTCAATGAACATACGCTGATAACCAATTGGAGATGAGAGGATAGGGAAAGAGAAAGCAGTAGAGAGAGAATTGTTCTAATCAAAAGACAATATATGGCCAAGCGCCAGTGGCTCATGCTTGTAATCCTAGCTACACAGGAGGCTGAGATGTGAGGATTATGGTTTGAAGCTAGCCCAGGCAGAAAAGTCCCCATGAGACTTATCTCCAATTAACCACTCAAAAACCAGAAGTGGCACAGTGGTTCAAGCGGTAGAGTTCTAGCCTTGAACACAAAGAGTCTCAGGGACAGTGCCCAGGCCCTAAGTTCAAGCCCTACAATCAACCAAAAAAAATATGATATATACACATCTAAAATACCATGATGAAAACCCTTGGTATAATTAAAGCCCTCTCAAAAATAACAAACAGGAAAGTGAACCAGGCTCTGTTTCCTGGGGTGGGTGGGGAGCAGACAAATAACAGTGAGTGAGGAGGTCTAATGGAGATGGTAAATGAAGGTGAATGTGGTCAAAGTAGTTTATTGGCATGTACGAAAATAGAACAATGAAACCTGTTGATATTGTCTTACAAAAGAGGAGAGAGATGGGGAGAATGAGGGAAGGGGTGAGGATTGATCTGGAGACAGTTGTTTACATGTATGGAAATGTCACAATGAACCCTCTCTGTTTACAAATAATGTATATTGATTTAAAAAGGAAGTAGGGCCAGGTACTGGTAGCTCATGTCTATAATCCTAGCTACTCAGGAGGCTGAAATCTAAGGACCTTGGTTCAAAGCCAGCCTGGACAGCCTGAGACTCTTATGTCCAATTAACCCCTCAAAAGCAAAAGTGGAGCTGCGGCTCTCATGTAGAACGCTAGCTTTGAGCACAAAGAAGCTCAGGGAAAGCACCCAGGCCCCGAGTTCAAGCCCTGCAACTGACAAAATCAAACAAGCAAACAAAAAATAAAAAGGAAGAAGGGAGAAGGTACCGAATTAAACATGAAACTCTCCCTCCCACTTTGTAGCTGCCTGGGTTTTTCTCTTTATGTCCTGGGGATGGTCAATATTCAAGGCAAGGTAGGTCCACTTAGCCTCACAAATGGACAAAAAACTCAAACAGATACTGGCCCCAAGTGAATATCTAAATGGGTAATTTGCATATAAATTTTTTCTGTACAACCTCATTTGTCACCAGAGGAACACAAATCAAAGTTACCATGCAATATTGAAGTCCTGAATAATTGAAAGTAAAAGACAAAAAAAAGAGTCTTTTTTTGGGGGGGTGGGTAACCATGGCTTGAACTCAGGGCTTGGGTACTGTCTCTGAGCTTTTTTGCTAAGTGGTAGTCTGCTGCGCTACCTGTTTAACACAGCTCCATTTCTAGCTTGTTGTTGTTGTTGTTAATTGGAGCTAAGACTCTCATGGACTTCCTTGCCTGGGCTGGTTTCAAAGCAAGATCCTCACATCTCAGCCTCTTGAGTAGCTAGGATTCCAGGCACAAGCCACCAGCTTCAGGCCCATCAAGTCTGGACTAAGCTACCCAACTATCTAGAGACAACCTAAATCTCCATCAATAGCAGAACAGATTGGTAAATTGTGGATATTCATGTTATGGAATATTATATGGCAAGAATAAATGAACCACAATTATACCTGGTAGTAGGGTGAATTACAAATATAACATTAAGGGACATAACTCAAATACAAATATGTCCATATCTATCATCTACACAAAATCTTTTTTGCTAAGTGTTAGGATTACTCTTGGCAGAGGGACAGACAGAAGTTATAAGTAGGAAGCACATTTTTAGAATACTTGGATATCTGGTAACCATATTGATCATCTAGAAGCTCTCAGAATCTTTCCTTCTTTCTCTCCATGTACAATGATTCTGTGTAGAATATTTGTCAAATTCTCCCCTCTCACTGCAATATGTCCATACAGAAGCAAACATTATTCTAACATTCCTATGCATGCATGTACTGCACACACTAACTCAAGTGCATTTGCTTGCACATCATAATACAAATACACGCTGGGCATTAGTGGCTCATGCCTATAAGCCTAGCTACTCAGGAGACTGAGATTTTAGGATTAAGGTTCAAAGTCAGCCTGGACAGGACAGTTTGTGAGACTCTTATCTTTATTTTTATTTTTTTTGGGGTCCGGTCGTGGGGCCTGAACTCTGGGCCTGTGCGCTGTCCCTCAGCTCTTCAACTCAAGGCTAGCGCTCTACCACTTGAGCCACAGCGCCACTTCTGGCTTTTTTCTTTTTGCTTATGTGGTGCTGAGGAATCGAACCCAGGGACTCGAGCATGCAAGGCAAGCGCTCTACCACTGAGCCACCTTCCCAGCCCCTCTTATCTTTATTTAACCACCAAAAATCCATGGTAGAGCACTAGCCTTGAACAAAAAAGCTCAGGGACAGTGCCAAGGCCCTGAGTTCAAGCCCCAGAATGGGTGCGCGCATGTGCATGCACACACACACATACACACACACACACATGCGCGCATGCGTGCACACACACACACAAATGCATGATGTGCCAAATTGGCTGCATATACTCACACACATCTGTACTTTGCATCAAGACATTTTGGTCAATGATGGTCCATATATACCATGTTAATCCTGTAAAACTGTCACTCAGTGACATGGTAACCATCTTAGTTTTTAATTACACTTTGTGATGTTTGCACAATGACAGAATCTCTTAATGACACATTTCTTAGATTGTCTCCCTTCCCTTTTCAACAATAGAAGAGTATATATCAGAAACCCACATACATGTAAACATGCATATCTAAGCATATATACGTAGAGACATATTCAAATAGAAGTGTGTACTCTAAGGCCACTGGGGAGATGGGGACATTATTACCTAGATATGGAACTGGATCGTTCCAAACCACAGCTCTGTCATCTACTAGCTGTGTGACAGAGCAATTGACTGAACCTCATTGGTCTTTAGGTTGTCATTTTTTTTTTTTTTTTTTTTGGTCGGTCGTGGGGCTTGAACTCGGCCTGGGCGCTGTCCCTCAGCTCTTCAGCTCAAGGTGAGTGCTCTACCACTTGAGCCACAGCGCCACTTCCGGTTTTCTGGCGGGGGGGGGGGGGGGGGGGGGGGGTGGGGGGGTGGGGGGGTGGGGGGTGGGGGGTGGGGGGGGTGGGGGGGGGGGGTGGGGGGGGTGGGGGGGGGTGGGGGGGGGGGGTGGGGGGGGTGGGGGGGGGTGGGGGGGGTGGGGGGGGGTGGGGGGGGGGTGGGGGGGGTTATTGGAGATAGGAGTCTCACGGTCTCTCCTGCCCGGGCTGGCTTTGAACCGCGATCCTCAGATCTCAACCTCCTGAGTAGCTAGGATTACAGGCGTGAGCCACCAGCACCCGGCTAGGTTGTCATTTTTTTTAATCCCACTTGCCTAAAACAGGATGTAGCAAGGATGTAACTAATTTTCAGATTGTTGTAAGTGCCAAATAGTAAGTGACAACTGTTGTTCTTATGAACTATACATTGGCATAAGGGTATTAAAATAGAACCTTGATAGCCACAAAGCGACATTTTAGGGGGGAAAATCTTTATGTATATAATATATAATGTATGTTAATATACCTATATATATGTAAATATAAATAGGATAATATATAACATATACTATATGTTTATATATCAATATAATAACAAACATTGATGTATTAATAATAATTAATATTAATATATGTTATATAAATATGTTTAATGTACTAATATATTTTAATATATTATATATTAATGTCTTAACATTTAATATATTAATGTTATTTTACAGTATACATTATATTACATATAAATATATATGTAATATATGTATTAATATATAAGTATCATATACAATATGTGTTAATATATAACACATTAAAATTTAAATATATGTTATATATTAGTATTTTAATATATTAATATTAATATATTTTATTCATACTATGCATAGTTATATTATTTATATTTTATTATGTTATATTAATTTAATATTTATACTATACATTATTGATAATAAATTATAATGGTTATTATAAATTTATAATAAATACACTCATAGTAAAAATATTGATATGATATATATCATATATAATATACAGGATATATTATATATGACATATTTAATATCATATCATATTTTGTATCGTATCATATATTTAATATATAAAATATATTTATATGCAATATAATAATAAATATAATATCATATCAATATGTTGATATATTTATAAATATTTATATTTTAATATAACTATTTATCATAAATATATTATTATATAGTAATTAATTTTTAAATATATAATGTGTTAATTTTTCTTGATATATTAATATCAAAATCTATAAATTGATGTTTTAATAAAAAATATAAATCCTCATATATTATATACTACACATATTTAATATATATTTGATATATAATATGCGAATCATTATATTTATTTACCTACATGTTACAGTATCTCATTTGGGGCCCAGAAAGAGAAGTGAAAAATGTTGCCCCTGGTGTTGGGCGTGGATGGTGCTTGCACTGCTGGAAGCATCCAGCAGGGTGCGCAAGCCAGGACAGGGCTGGTGTTCCAGAACCTGTGGCGGCAGCTGGGGAGGTGCTGGGAGACACTGCTCCCAGCCGTGCCCCGGAGAGAGCTGTTCCGCAGCATTCCTGAGGTTGCAGTCCTGTTTGTGCGTTGTGTAAAGCAGGGCCCTAGTCTGCCAGAAGGCCGCGGTGGGCACTTTGGTCACTTGGTGCCTCCACTGTCTCTATTGGGCTTTGGCTCTGACTCTTTCCTTTCAGCTGGGGGTGGCTGCCTACTCCTCCACCTCCTCACATACAGCCAGGGAGCGGGCTATAGGGAGGGTGGAGAGGCTGATGAGTTCTCCAGGAAGAATCTGGCCTCTGGCTCTGACTTGGCAGGCATACTGTTGCTGGTGAAATGACCACAGCAAAAGCCCTGAGTTCTAGTCTAGTGTATGCCAAGTGTGTGTGTGTGATCTTGGGAGTGTCTCTCTTTACTTCTCTGGGGCCTCAGTGTCTTCAGCAAGAAATTTTAAAAAATTGCCTGACTGATCTCTAGCATCTTCTCCAGAATCTCTGTGACTATCCGCTCCTTCATTGAAAAGAGGGTGGAGGGAAGACGTTCTTAAAAACTGCTTTTGCTAAAAAGTCTGGACTTTTAACTTGCATCTAGCCCCTTTGCAATGAGCCATTTTCTTCTTCAGTCACCTTGGATTCCAGAAAGGACTGCATTGATTGATAATATCTTTAGAGCAAATGACTGAAACCATCCACCCGCCCCCCCCCCCCACCCCCAACCAATAGCCTTTCTGGCAAGACAGATGACCTCCCAATTGTCTCAAATAAGTACAATTATCTCCCAGGAGCACAACCATCATGTCATGAGAATCAGATTGTCCCCTCAAGCCATAAGGACTTCTTCAGACCACCTGGCAGAACTAGAAGGACGATAAGGATCAGAAGATAAGGATGAACAAGGCCATCCTTGGACCAGCACTGCTTAATTCTGCAGACCTCACCACGGCCCTCCTTCATCTTCTATTTAAACCAGATGAAAGTGCTGGAAAATGGGCTGTCTTAATAGACCATCACAATTCAGGTCTAATGGGTGGATTAGGGGGAGTGGCTAGACCTGACTAGCTGAAACACCCAAGAGTCTGACTTCTGGCCTAGGGATCTGATTACATTAATGGTATCAAGGTTGGGGGCAGACCCACGGAAAGAAGATACCCCTCTGCCCTGGAGATCAGTGTCCTTTGCTAACTAAACAGTAAGGTGTTCCCTGTTGACCTTAGTTCAGAGAGGAAATTTGCTGAACTATAGCACACATTGAACCACATACCCGAGGAGGGGGGGCCAAATCAGATCCGTTCTGCTCTCCAGGCTCTCACAGTCTCTTTGGGGACATGCCAGGGACAAATGTAACCAACAGAAGTACATCTTGTGCCAGAAACTGGAGCAGCCTGTAGGACCTGAGTCTAGAGGTTTTGCAGAGAATGAGGTGAACATGGGCTGAGATTCAGACAAGAGAGGAAGATGTGATCCTCTTCTGGGGAAGGGGAAGAGGTTTTGAGGTGTGTGTGTATGTGTGTGTGTGTGTGTGTGTGTGTGTGTGTGTGTGTGTGTGTACACATGTGTGCACCAGTACTGGGGCTTGAACTTGGCCTGGATGCTGTCCCTGGGCATTTTTCACTCAAGGCTGGCACTCTACCACTTGAGCCACCTTTCCACTTTTGCCTTTTTGCTGGTTAATTGAAGATAAGTTTCTCATGGATTTTTCTGCTCTGGCTGGCTTTCAAGTATGGTCCTCAAATCTCAGTAGCTAGGATTATAGGCATGAGCTACTGGTGCTCAATTAGAAGAGATTCCATGAGGCTCTGTTCAGCCAATGTGAGTAACGGAAGGACTTGGAGGCTGGGCAGGATGGAGACACAACAGTGCAGATGGAAGAGGAGGAAGCCAACAGGAAAAGAGAAAGAGAACTCCTTTTTCTTCAGGATCTACTGTGTGCTGGGCCCTCTTCACCTATGGATTGTCTCGCATATAAGTTGCCTACCTTCTAAGGATCTGGCTCATGTTCATTTTATTTTTTTTTATTTTTTTGGGTCCTGTCGTGGGGCCTGAACTCTAGGCCTGGGCGCTGTTCCTCAGCTCTTCAGCTCAAGGCTAGCGCTCTACCACTTGAGCCACAGCGCCACTTCCAGCTTTTTTCTTTTTGCTTATGTGGTGCTGAGGAATTGAACCCAGGGCCTCATGCATGCAAGGCAAGCACTGTACCACTGAGCCACCTTCCCAGCCCCTCATGTTCATTTTATACAGTGGCAACTGAGACTTAAATACAAAAGGCCAGGAGAAGGTTGTGCAGCCAGCTTGGATCAGAGCTTGGGTGAGCAGTGGGGTCTAGGGTCCAGGCCTCTCAGCCCACCTTGAGCTTGGAAGCTGCTCCTATGCTGGAGAGTGGAGGGATTCCCAGACAGGAGAGAAGGACCAGATCAGCAGCTTGTCATCTGGGCAATGTTCCACAAGCCTCATCACACAGTGCCCAGCTCTCTCAGCCTTATCTCCACCCCCACCCAGGACAATCTGATTAGGTCCTGCTTCCTTAGGGAAAGTCCCTCACCCAGAGCTGTGCTCTTCTCAAACACTAGTCTTCAAGGTCAGAACATAGGATATGAGGTCAACCTTGTCACTGCCCCTGTGGGAAAAGGCTTGCTCAGACTCAGTGCTTAGATTCTCCTTCACTGATGGTCTCTGAGACTGATGATGACAATCCCTAGACTGGATTCTAAGAAAGCATTGTTTTCTTTTGTTCTCCTTTCTTTGTCCTCCTCCTCCTCCTCTTCTCCTCTCCTCTCCTTCTCTTCTTTTTGGTGCTGGTCCTGGGGCTTGAACTCAATACCTAGTGCTGTCCCAGAACTTACTTTCTATTTTTTTAGGTCCAAAACTGTGACTTGAGCTCAGTACCTGACACTTTCAATCACTTATGCCTTCAACCGCACCCCCACCCCCACCCCAAGCTTTATTTGCTCAAGGCATAAGAGTCTTATAGACTTTCTTGCCAAGGCTGGTTTTTTTTTTGTTTGTTTGTTTTTTCCAGTCATAAGGCTTGAACTCTGGGCCTGGGCGCTGTCCCTCAGCTCTTCAGCTCAAGGCAAGTGCACTACCACTTGAGCCACAGCACCACTTCTGGTTTTCCGAGTTAAGAGTCTCATGGACTTTCCTGCCCAGGCTAGCTTTAAACTGCAATCCTCAGATCTCAGCGTCCTGAGTAGCTAGGATTACAGGCGTGCACCACCAGCACCTGACCAACATGGACCTCTTGATTCTGGCACTCAAGGGAGAAGTGAACATTGCTACCATTGTCCACTCTGGCTGGTTTTCCTCTTCATTTTCTCTACCTCTTCTTCTTCCTCCCACTTCCTTCTTGAAGCACTAGGAAACAACATAGGGTCTTGTGCATGCCAGGAAGGTGTTCTGTCATGGAGGCATGACTATCTTCAGGATAAAACAAAGAATGGGAGAACACATTTGTTTGTGCATCTGAGAAGAGGGCCATATCCAGAATACATAAAGACATCTTTATAAGAGCCCAATATTGAAAATAGACTACAGACATGAATAAGATATATGAATGGCCCACAATTATATGCAAGTTGCTCAATATCATTAGTCATTAGAGAAATGCAAATCAAAAGCACAATAAAGTATCACTCCATACCTATTCAGATGGCTATTTAGAAGTAATAATAAAAACAAGGACAGTATTGGTGGGAATGTGGAAAAACTGGAACACCAGTGCACTGTTACAGAGAAATGTTTGGTTTCTTTTGTTTGTTTGGTTGTTTTATTTTGTATGCCAGTACTGGGGCTTGAACTCAGGGACTTGAACTCTCACTTAACTTTTTTTTTTTTTTTTTTTGCTCAAGGCTGGTATTTTGCCACTGGAGCGACAGTTCTATTTTCTGCTAGAGGGAAAGTAAGATAATCTAACTACTGTTCCTAAAAACAAAAACAAACAAACCAAAAGAAAAAGCATCAGGGGCCAGTAGCTCACTTCTATAATCCTATTCAGGAAGCTGAGATTTGAGGATCACAGTTCAAAGCCAGCTGGGAGGAGGAAAGTTGGTGAGACTCTTATTTCCCATTAACTATCAAAAAACCAGAAGTGGAGCAGTGGCTTAAGTGGTAGAGTGCCAACCTTGAGGGAAAAAGCTAAGGTTCAGAGTCCAGGCCCTGAGTTCAAGTCCCAATACGGGCACATAAAAAGTAATGTAAAAAAAGGTGGGCATAGAGACTTAGAAGAAGGCTGAGATCTGAGGATCCAGGTTTAAAGCCAGATGGGGCAAGGAAAGTCCATGAGACTCTCATTTCCAATTAACCACCAGAAAACCAGAAATGGTGCTGTGGATCAAGTGGTAGAGCACTTGCCTTGAGCTGAAGAGCTCAGGGAGTACCAGGCCCAGAGTTCAAGCCCCATAACCAAGAAAAAGAAGAAGAAGAAGAAGGGATGGAGCTTGCTGCTCAGTGATATGGGGAGATGGTTTTGGGACCAACTGTGTATTAATGATCTTCAGGTCCCTTATAGGACTAGAATACCCCCTGAATTCCCAGCCAGCTTCCAGCAACTAGAGTGATAGGCAGGGTCAGCTCTGGAAAGTTTGATTCTGGGGTTCCCAAGAAGTAAAAACCTATTTACCTCTTTGCCCTTTAATCTAACCAATGGTCTCTCTAGGAGTTAGCTCAAGCTCCAGAGCATGCTGGAAAGAGGGCTGTCTATTCACCATGAACCTTATAAATTATCTGGTGGGCATCTCATCCACCCATCTATCCTTCTACCCAACCAACCCATTATTTCAACATGTATTTGTTGATCTCTGGCTCTGTACAGACAGACCCTGCCTTGCTGGGGATTGCAGGTGATGGGGTGTGGAAGGTTATCAGGAGAACCATATCCTGTGATAGGAGGTGCTTAGCAGGGGACCTGTTCCAGGCTGTAATGACAGTTTACAAAGGAAATGCAGTCTTAGCCTGAGCTTGAAAGAGCAACAAGACTGGTTCACCAGTAAGAAGGTTAGGGAGAAGAGGAGGAAGAGGAGGAGGGGGAGGGGGAGGGGGAGGAGGAGGAGGAGGAGGAGGAGGAGGAGGAGGAAGGAAGGGACACTATGCATAAGAGAAGCAAGAGCCTGGGAACTCCCTGGAGATTTTAGAAAATGAGGATCTTGACTGGGTATCTGAAGAGTGAGTCTGGTTTATTTAGTGACTAAGAAGTAGCAGCAGGGAGAGCTGAGCCAAAGGGGAAAAAGCAAAGAGGGAATGAATGATCTCATAGTGACATCGAAGCACCTTCTGCACACCTTGCCAGTTGTAGGGAGTTGAGGTAGGGGTGAATATTTTTTGGGGGGGGGATCTGGTCATGGGGCCTGAACTCTGGGCCTGGGCGCTGTCCCTCAGCTCTTCAGCTCAAGGCTAGCACTCTACTACTTGAGCCACAGCACCACTTCTGGCTTTTTTCTTTTTGCTAAGGTGGTACTGAGGAATCAAACCCAGGGCCTCATGCATGCAAGGCAATCGCTCTACCACTGAGCCACCTTCCCAGCCCATGGGGTGAACATTTTTTAAATGAACTGTAAGCCTGGAGCCAGTGGCTTATGCCTGTAATCGTAGCAACTTAGGAGACTGAGATCTGAGGATCATGAACTGAAGCCAGCCACAACAGGAAAGTCCTTGAGACTCTTGTCTCCAATTCACCACCAAAAAGTACAAATGGAGCAGTGGTTCAAGTAGTAGAGTGCCAATCTTGAGTAAAAAAAAAAAGCTCAGGGACAGCACTCATACCCGAAGTTCAAGCTTCAGTACTGGCACAAAAATAAATACATAAACAAATAAATAGATAAATGAAATGAGCTGTATGGACCCAGTTGGAAAGGAAGTGGAAGACAAGGGGAGCAGTCAGGTACCTGGAGAAAGATTTTGGGGTCCAGGATACCTAGTAAGCAAGGTGCCACCCTTCACTGTCACCTTCAGGGCAAGCTGGCCACACAGGAGTATGCTGCTTTGGGAGGGAGAATTTTCTTGCTAACCTCACACCAGTGCACCTGCTCAGCTCCAGTGACTCGTGGTCGTCTCTGTGTTAGAGAACATCCCTGCATTCTTCTTTCATCAAGGGTTCACAACGCATGGCCTTCTCTCCTCTAAACTGTACAGTCCCCTTTTCTTTTTTCTTTTGTAGGTCATGGGCCTTGAACTCAGGGCCTGGGTGCTGTCTCTGAGCTCTTCTGCTCAAGCTAATGCTCTACCACATTGAGCCACAGTGCCACTTCCAGTTTTCTGGTGGTTAATTGGAGATAAAGAGTCTCACAGACTTTCTTGCTCAGGATTTGCTTTGAACCGTGATCCTCAGATCTCAGCCTCCTAAGTAGCTAGGATTACAGGCATGAGCCATCAGTGCCCGGCTAATCCTATGTCTTTTATCAGTCATTTCTGGTCTCTGCTATTCTTAAACCACTTGGGATGTGCCCCTTTGGTCCCCAGACTCAGTCAGTTCAACCCCAGGGAACTTCTAAGTTCACCCGAGTGTCTACCTGTCAAAGTGTGAACTTCCTAAAGGCCACCTTTGTGCCCTAGCACTACTTCCAGGTTATCAGCCATCTGCTTCTGAAGAAAAGCTGCGTCTCACAAACTGGGCACATCTTATGTCCCCCTTAGACTTTCACATGCCCTGCACCCTCTCCACAAAGGGCAATGAGCAAAGTGCAGAGCAGGTGTTTCCCAGTGACATTTCCCCCCCTTATATAGGACAGGGAGCTGTCACAGGCAAAGTCTGAGGAAAGACAGCCATGTATCTGCAAGAGCTGCTCACAGACAAGGACAAATCAGGAAGAAAAGCACAGTTATTTTTACCATAAAGTACAGGAGAGAGGGTGGGACAAACTGGGAGACTGAGCAAGGCCTTGGTTGTTGGGTGAGAGAAAAGGTGGTCTTTTTTTTTTTTTTAATGCCATTAATGGGGCTTGAACTCAGAGACTGGGCACTGTCCCTGAGGTTTTATTTTGGTTTTTGGTTTTTGGTTTTGTTTTTGCTATTTAAACCACAGCTCCATTTCTAGCTTTTCAGTGGTGAATTGGAGATAAGAAGGGTTAGAGGTGTGGCTCAGGTGGTAGAGTGCCAGCCAATATTTTTGCCAGAGCAAAAATATCAGATACTAAGTTCACATCCCTGTCTCGGACCACCCCCCTAAAAGAGAGAGAGAGACAGAGACAGAGACAGAGAGAGACAGAGAAACAGACAGTGTATCTGGACTTCTCTATCCAGGCTGGGTTTGAACCTTAATCCTCAAATCTCAGCCTCCTTAGTAGCTAAGATTACAGGCATGAACCAACCACAAGTGCCCAGGAGAAAGTGTTTTTTTGTTTTGTTTTGGGTTTTGTTTTTGTTTTGTTTGCCAGTCCTAGGGCTTGAACTCAGGGCCTGGGTACTGTCCCTAAGCTTCTTTTACTCAAAGCTAGCACTCTACCACTTGAGCCACAGCGCTACTTCTGGCTTTTTCTGTTTATGTGGTACTGAGGAACTGAACCCAGGGCTTCATGCATGCTAGTCAAGTACTCTACCACTAAGCCACATTCCTAGCCCAGGAAAGTTCTTTTTTTTTTTTTCTTTTTTTCTTTTTGCTGGTCGTGGGCCTGAATTCTGGGATTGGGCACTGTCCCTCAGCTCTTCAGCTCAAGGCTTTAGCTCTACCACTTGAGCCACAATGCCAGTTCTGGCTTTTTCTGCTTATGTGGTGCTGAGGAATCGAACCCAGGGCCTCATGCATGCAAGGCAAGCACTCAACCACTGAGCCACCTTCCCAGCCCCTAGGAAAGTTCTTGTGATGAAAGCCAGAGGCTTCCCTCTGGCCTTAGGACACTGACTTGGAGATGACTTCATTACAGAGGAGGACTGAAAACTAGCAGATTCCCTACAGTCTAGGATTTTGAGGAGAGCTATAGGAAGCAGCCAGAGGTATCAGGAAAAGAATAGACAGCTAGTTTGGAAACACTGAATTTTGTTCCAAGGCCACCGAAGGAACCAAGAGCAAAGGCTTAGGCAGTCTTAGAATGGAACCTGAGTTCTCTCTTGTAGATGCTGGACAAGTAACTACACTTCTCTAAGCCTCCCTCCCAGGCTGGAATGGAGACTTAGAAGAGTCAGGATGCTGATTTTACTGATAGGGAATGTTATTCCTGGAGGGGTGAGGGCCAACCTAGTTGCTCTGATGTCTCCTCCAGGACCTTGGGGCCATGGGAGAGGCTTCCTCCTAGAGAAAAGAGAATTAAAGTATTGTCCTTTTGTCCTGCCAGTCTGAAACCCTTTGTCTATCCCTGAGCTTTCTGGCTCTCGCTCACTTTGCCCTGAGCAGATGGCAGACTGGCTCCGTGGGAGTGAACAGGGCTGGGGGTGGCTGATCTGTCTGTCTTGTGCCACTTCCCACCCAGCCTGGCCCAGGCCCTAAGAACCATCCACACCTCTCTGATTACTCTGTAGGGCATGGAGAGGGGTGGGGGTGGGGGGTCTCATTCACACACACTCCCACTGGATCTATGGGTGTCTATTGTTCAACCTGGAAACAGGATGATCTGCTCTCAGACCGGCCCCCCACCAGCGCACATGCCAGCCACATGGAACCTTGTGTTCTCTAAACTCTACACCCTTCTGCATCTTTGCCAGCCCCTCTCCCCCATGTGAAACATTCTCCTGGACACTGACTTCTTGTTCTGGCACACACAGATCGCCGCACTCTGATTACCATCAGGAGCAGGAACGAAGCTCCTACTGTGTGCAGTACAGCAAGAGAGAAGGGAAAGCTGAGGGCAGCAAGGTTACCAAGAGATAGCGATGTTGAAATGACAGTTGGCTTCCATCCTTGATCAACCTTGATCCTGGAATCTCAGCCTCCTGAGTAGCTAAGACTGCAGGTGTGAGCCAACAGCACTTGGCTAGACTCCACTCTGGAACCTTGCCTACATACCTTCTCCTCCAGCATCTGACTGGATGTCTCCAGTGCTCCTCCACAGCTCCCACACTGGATTGACACTCCCCAAGGGCATTCATAAGGCATGTTTCAATTCTAGCTGACTGCATCTTTGGGCCTCACTCTCCCCATCTGTAAAATGGGTAGTTAATGCTCAGCCCATGGTATGGTGGTTCAGTCAATGAAACAGTACACTAACCAGTCATATTACATGCTGAAGAAAATGTTAGCTGGTACCACCACCACCACTAGCAGCAGCAGCCGCAGCAGCGTTTTAATCTCTGTATACTTAGCACTAAGCACAGAGTCAAGGTAAATTGGTGTCAAATATTTGTTTTGTGGGGTGATAGCATGGAGAGATTATATATGTTAACAAACTATGAGACAATCCTTGCTAGTCTCCCATGGCAATAGAGGAGATGGGAGGCGTGGAGATCATTAATCTTTATTGTACTCTCACTACACTCAATGCTCAATATACATAAGTGGTCTAATTGGAGCCTCAGAAGAGGAAGGGATTACTGTAGTATGAGGAAGTCAGTGAATTAGCATCACATGGTAAATATAAAGTTGTCAAGGTAGGAAACTTTGATTGTTTCCTTGCAACCTAGAAGGAAGTAGGGTGCTAGCTTTGGGCCTTGCTGCCTGGCTTTTCGACTGCAAACCCCTAGGAGGAGGGGGACAGGACACCTCTCGAAGACTGGGCAGGCATACCCTCTGCTTGACCACCACTTGGCATGATCATCTCCTGTCAATTGCTCAGCTGAGAACCTGGCATTGGGAGAATAATAGGAGAGAGATCGGCAAGGTTGGGAGACACACTGGGGCTCTTGCTCGGTAGAGCCAGGCTGGGTGGTTCCAGCCTCAGATGGTCCTTTCTTTTCAGCTGGGAGCCAGAGAGCCTCTGCACACAAGCAGTTAAGTCTAGACTTTATTCTCTTTCATTCCTTCTGTCTCACCCCTCCCTTTCTTTGCAAAGTCTTCCTGATCTTTACTCCTGCAGCAGGTCCCTCCCCCTTACTCCCACCTCCCAACTTCAAGAAACACTCTGATTGCCAGGGTGGGTCAATGGTTAACACTCAGGCAGCTTTATATAAGCCTGCCCGGGGCCACCTGCTGTTGGGCTGCCTACGGTCCTTCAGTTCTGTGGTTTCCAGAGGCGGAGACTCTGGCAGCCCAGGTCAGGCCGCACCATGGCCACTTGCTGGCAGGGCCTGTGGGCCTATCGTTCCTATCTGATTGTCTTCTTGCTGCCCATTTTCCTGCTGCCTCTGCCACTCCTGGTCCCCACCAAGGTAAGCACTAGTTGTACCAGGCACAGGTAACTGCTGGGGTGAAGGGAAGGGGCTGCCTAGACCAAGGTCTATCGCCCCCCCGCCCCCCCACAGCCCCTCCTCACTTCCTCAACCTTGAAAGGGAGGCTACAATAGTCTAGTCATTAGGACAGCCAAGGGCTGAGGCGCCAGTCCTAGTACCTGGGTGCCAGGGTCTACCTGGTACCCAGCAGTGGATGTCCTGTGAGAATTGCTCAGATGCATTGGACATTTGCTGCTTCCAACGAAAAGTCAGCTCTACAAAGGATATGCAGGAGGGGTAGATGGCATTAATCTTTCTACCATGTCTAACCATAGACATGGAAGCCTGGACAAGACTCAAGTGCCAGCAGGGACAGGGAGGGAGAAGGAGGTTGGTGGCCAGGTTTGAACAGGAAGGGGAGGAAGGAAGGTAGCAGAAACTGGCCTCAGGCAATTTGTGCTTTCACGAATGTAAGCAGAAAGAGATGGTCACCTGTGATCGCAGGGGCCTGTCTTGCTGGGGTCGGAGCGTCTGGTAGAGGGGGCACCGCGGGAATTGAAAGACGGGACCCCCTGCCAACAAACAACCAGGGCACGAGGTCTCTACCTCCTCTGTCACATCGTGGAGAAGTTATACCTTAGATGTCATTCATATGCTCCTTCACCACCTGATCCTTTGTATGTATCTAGGAACTCTGCCCCCCATCTAGTGGGGATAGAACTGTCACATTTGCAGAGAGAGAAAGTGAGAGTAAGTTATTACTCAGTCAGAGCTTGGTTTCAGGGAGCCTGACTCTTCTCCTCTTTCAGGTTCCTTTGTAACAAAAAGAATATAAAATTGGGAAGGTAAAATTAACCTGAGGCATTGGGGAGGGTGATCCAGGAAGAGATTCTTAGATTATAGTGCTTTTCACAGTATAGCTACCTCTGGCAAAACCTACTGCAAAGTGGCAGAGCTTGGGGGTATGGTTTGACCCCCCAAAGTTGAAACAAAGTTGTGATCTTGTCAACCTCCTCCAGAACTGCCCATTGAGCCTTTGCTTGCTTGTTTGCTTGCTTTCTTTTTCTTTCTTTCTTCCTTCCTTCCTTCCTTCCTTCCTTCCTTCCTTCCTTCCTTCCTTCCTTCCTTCCTTCCTTCCTTCCTTCCTTTCTTTCTTTCTTTCTTTCTTTCTTTCTTTCTTTCTTTCTTTCTTCTCTTTCTTTCATTCATTCTTTTTTGTTACATATAGGGAAAATAAAGGAAAGCATTTTTTATTCATGGTGTTCCCAGAGGTTGAAAGTCTGCAGTCATAGTTACATAGTAGCTGGTCCTCTGACAACTGGTGACTGATAAAGAGGCCTGGCTGATCTTTTTTTATTTTTAACTTTTAATTGTTATTATAAAGGTGATGCACAGAGGGGTGACAGTTATGTAAGTCAGGTAATGAGTACATTTCTTTTTACACAATGCCATCCCTTCCCTTGCTTTCTCCCTGGCCTGGCTGATCTTTAAAATGACCTTGCAAAAGCTGTGACACCTCTGTAAAGGGAAGCTATTAGACAGATTTTTGGGTATGGTCTGTCATGGGGCTTGAACTCAGCCTGGATGCTATCCCTGAACTTTTTCACTCAAGGCTACCCCATTGCTCTACCACTTTGAGCCACAGCTCTACTTCTGTTTATTTGGTGGTTAATTGGAGATAAAAGTGTCACAGACTTTCCTTCCTGGGCTGACTTTGGACCATGATCCTCAGATCTCAGCCTCCTGAGTAGCTTTTTTGACAGGCTGGTGGCAAATGCACATCTGAATGAGAAGCTATGGCTCTGGCGGAAGTACAAGGTGTTAGGAGCTCCAACCTTCACCCTGCTGTATCTGGTCTTACTGCCTGCCTCTGGCCCCCACACACCACCTGCCCTGCCCTGACTCCATGAACTGTCCTGAGAGACCAGCTCCCCGCCCTCCCCTCGTAGGGCCCCTGGCTACACACCCCGTTACTGTTGGCATAATGCTCTCTCTCCTATGTGAGCAATTTTTCCCACACCTGCTTCACACATCATACAACACATCACATCTTAATATCTCTCATCTTAAAACTGGGTGCTGGTGGCTCACATCCATCTGTAGTCCTCGCTACTCAAGAGACTGAGATCTGAGGATCATGGTTTAAAGCCACCCTGGGGAAGAAAAGACTGTGAGACTCTTATCCTCAATTAACCACAGAAAAAGCTGGAAGTGGAGAAAAAAGCAAAACAAGAGTGCAAGGCCCTGAGTTCAAGCCCCAGTACCAGCACACACACACAAACACACACACACACACACACACACACACACACACACACCTACTCATCTTAAACTAACAAGACCCCCTCCTTTCATCCCACATTCTTTCTAGATACTCTCTTGTTCTTGCACATTCTCCCACCAGCAAACTGCAAAGATGTTGCTTTGCTTTCTTGGTCAGCTCTGTGTTCAAATTCAAATTCCCATCAACGTCTCCCAGACATTCTCACCTTCTCAGTCTTTCAGCAGCGTGTCTGCCACAAGCTGTCGTCTATTAACTTTGGTGACACCTTCTGGTTGTCCTTCTACTTCTTCTAGATCTTCTTCCAGCTGCCTCTGGAAGTTGTATATATCCCAGGGGGTCATTCTCCACCCCCCTCCCTTCCACCTCAGGTGAGCTTGTGCAGTCGAATTTTTAAGATGAGACTCTGTGCCCCCGGGTCCCCAGACTGTAACATCAATGCTAACCTCTGCACTTCTATTAACCAACCAGCCCAGACACCGCCTCCATTTGAATATTTTCTTTGTAAACAGCCTACACTTCTACCATTCAAATCAAAGCCCTGATTGCCATCTCTAGCAGACTCTTCCCACGGCCTGGCTGAGAAATGCTTTAACCTGCTATTTGTGGCACTAGCCAAAAACTCAGGTCATTCAGGGTGGCTCACTTACCTTCCTTTCCACATGTACCAGCAGGTCCTGTGCACCCACTATCCCCAACACTATGAATGCACCCGACTCACAGTGGGGTTACAACCCAATCCATTCACCCTAAGCCAAAACTACATTGTAAGTAAAAAATGCATTTAAGACTGGATACAGGGGGGCTGGGAAGGTGGCTCAGTGATAGAGTGCTTGCCTTGCATGCATGAGGCCCTGGGTTCAATTCCTCAGCACCACATAAGCAAAAAGAAAAAAAGCCAGAAGTGGCACTGTAGCTCAAGTGGTAGAGTGCTAGCCTTGAGCTAAAGAGCTGAGGGACAGCGCCCAGGCCCAAAGTTCAGGCCCCACGACCGGACCCAAAAAAATAAAAAAAAAAAAAGACTAGATACTGGATACTGATTACAGGCTCATGCCTGTAATCCTAGCTACTGAGGAGGCTGAGATCTGAAGATCACTGTTCAAAGCCAGCCCAGTCAGGAAAGTCTATGAGATTCTTATCTCCAACTAACCAGCAAAAAGCCAAAAGTGGAGGTATGGCTCAAGTGGCAGAGCACCAAAGTTGAGTGAAGACGCTAAGGGACAGTGCCCAGGCCCTGAGTTCAAGCCCAGGGACCAGCACACAAGAAACAAAGAGAAAGAGAGAAGAAGGGAGGGAAGAAGAGAGAGGAAAGGAAGAAAAGAAAGAAAGAAAGAAAAACAACAGGGAGGGAGGAAATCTTAAGTCAAATAATCATAAGTCAAAGACAGCTGAATGGAACCGCTCCCCATCTGGAGACTGTCTACCCTGCCATTTGTCACCTGTCCCTCCTCTTTTCAGACCCTTCTCCATCCAACAGGCAGAATAATTGTGCCAAAATTGAAGAGCATGCCAGGGGTTGGTGGCTCATACCTGTAGTACTAGCTTCTCAGGAAGCAGAGATTTGAGGATTGTGGTTCAAAGCCAGCCTAGGCAGGAAAGTGCATGAGACTCTTATTTCCAATAAGCCACCAGAAAACTGGAAGTGGAGCTGTGGCTCAAAGTGGCAGGGCACTAGCCTTGAGCAAAAAGAACTCAGGGACGGCACTCAGGCCTTTAGTTGACAAAGAAACAAAAATCCCAAGATTGTGTCACTCCCCTGTTTATTAACCCCACACTACCTTCCCACACACTACCTTCCTATTGAAATTGGAATTAAAGAGACCTTGCCTCTACTGACCCATGGAGCCACACCCTCTATAGCTTCTCTCTGGCCACTCTCTTCTGCAGCCTTTCCAGCCTTCTTGCTGCTACTGCAGCTGCTCAGGCCTGCTGGACTGCCCTTTTACATGCCTTCTTGTTCTTCCTCTGCTTTCAGCTTAATCCACCTCAGAAAGACTTCTTGGGCTATTGCAGTTACTTTCTTACATACTCCTGTTATTTTATTTGTAGAGCAGTCACTATCTGAAAGCATAATATTTAATTATTTATTTCTAGATAAATATAGTTATAAATACTATTTACTTATTCTCAGACCCCTTGAGGGAATGGGATTTATCTTGCTCTATGCAGACTCCCAGGCCCTGGCTTGGGGTAGACACTCAGAAAATGTTTTATTGAATAAATATAAAAAGGAATGAAGCGCCGGGCACTAGTGGTTTACAGCTGTAATCCTAGTTACTCAGGAAGCGGAGATCTAAGGATTGCAGTTCAAAACCAGCCCAGGCAGAAAAGTCCATGAGACTCTTACCTTATTAAATTAAGATTCTTATCAAATTCAGCACAGAAAAAAACCAGAAGTAGAGTTGTGGCTTAAGTGGCAGGATGTTAGCCTTGAATAAAAGAAGCTCAGGGACAGCACCTATGCCCAGAGTATGAGCCCCAGGACTGGTAGGGAAAAAAGGAAGGAAGAAAAAAAAAGAAGAAGGAAGATATTCAGGCTAAGCAGACCCCACCCTGAAATTCCCTGTCTCTCTGCTGTGGAATCAATTCCCAACTTAGTGCCATGGCCCTGGACCCCAACATGGGAAGGAAGAATGTCTCAGACAAGGCTGAGACCTGAGTCCATAATAATGGTTGACATTTATTGAATATATTTATGTGTCTGGAGGTAGGCCAAGCACTTCAAAGCATTAGCTCACTTATTTTTCACAAAAGCCTCTGTGTTCCAATGTAATTACTACTTCTGTCTCCATTTCACAGGCATATAAACTGAGGCTCCGAGTAATGAAGTAATTTGCTTACAGTTCCATCTAGGAAAAAACAAAATGTCTAGACTGGAGCCTGGTCTTGGTGTTTCTCTGCTTGAGGTTGGCCAGGGAAGTTGGCCAGCCCTCTCTTAAGTCCCCCTCCTTCATTCCAGTCCAGCTATCTTCCACCATCCCTCCTTCTATCCTGGATATCCATGGAGTGTGTACTCTGGGTCAGGAGCCTTTGAGATGAATACTGATCCTGAATACTCCTCCTGAGGAGGAGCCAAGTGTCTAGGCCACACAGATATAACAAAAAAAAGTTACAGTACTCAGAGGAGGGACCATTTTTCCCCCAATGACATCAAGGGGAAGATCTCAATCAGGTAGTCTTGAATATCAAGGAGACTGAACAGTCGGAGACATAAGCAGACAGCAATCCTGAAGGAAAAGTGCAGGGCTGGAAATAGCAAGACACAAGGTAGCAACAGCAACTGGCCTCTTGCATGCTGGCCCCCTTTGAGCATCCCCACCAATAGCGGGTCATAAGGCCTGAATCTTTCTTTCTCCTTGCTTTCCCAATCCTGAAACCACAGGCACCATTTTCAGGCCAGCAACATTACAGCCCGTCATTCCTTCACTTTCTGGCAGACCCGGCACTCAGTATAGTATGGCAGGTGCCAGTTAGTCATGTTAAAGGGAAGATTTGGGAAGCTGGTATTTCTGCAGGAAGAGACGGGGAGACACACAAAAAAGCATATGCTGTTCAGCCATGGGTGTAATGCAGCAGGACAGGCCTCCAAGGAGAGGACAGTCACCCCAGGACTTGACGGACAGGAAAGAGCCGGTCAGGCCCAGCTCTGGATGAAGAGCTGTCCAGGCAGAACATGCAGCAGGTGCAAAGGGCCAAGAGCAGGGGTGAGCTTGGCAATGTGAAGGATAAACAAAGCCAGGGTTGCTTCAAGGGCCTAAATGAGGACAAGATTACTTAACATCAAGTTCAAAAATGAGGGGAGAAGTTGGTCAATGTCAGACCATTAAAAAAAAAAAATAGTGTCCCTGTGGACAATGCTAACCAACATAGAGTTTGGTTAAAATCATTACGGTATTTATTTATTTTAATTTTGTGCCGGTACTTGGGCTTGAACTCAGGGCCTTATGTTCATGGTTGGCTTTTTCTCTCTAGGCTGGCACCTACACCTCCGTTTCTGGCTCTTTGCTGGTTAGTTGGAGAATATAAGCCTCACATGCTTTTCTATTGCCTGGGCTGCCTTTGAATTTCGATCCTCAGATCTCAGCCTCCTCCTGAGTAGCTAGGACTCCTACAGTGTTTCTAGTAAGACAGAAGGTAGCAGGGTTTCTAGTAAGACAGAAGGTAGCAGGGTTTCTTAATCTAATTCATCTGCACGGCTAAAATGGTACGCATGGTCCTCATGTGCCAGGTATCTCTAGCAAGCAATTCCTGAAGCCCAGAGGCAGAGAAAAAGCTCAGGTGATTCACTGAAGACTGTACAAGGAGTTTGGACCCTCTATCTTTTGAGATTTCCGGCTTCTCAGTTGAGAAAGCAGAGTCCAGCGAATAAAATATTGATGTTGGAGCCAGATAAGTATCATTTCAAATCCCCTGGAGCATGCTCGGTGGGTGACATGACAGCTTCTCTAAGCCTTCTGATCTCTGGGAGCTGACAGCTGGAGATGAAGCGAGTCCAGCAGATACAGTGTGCCCAACTCTCAGGTTGTGTAGGTAGGCTTACTTCACCCTCAGCCTTGTCTGAATCCCAGGTCCCTGAAGAGCATAGGATGGCCTTGGGCTCTCTGAAGGCCTCACTTCTGGGTAACTACGTGGTTCTCACTGGGAGGGGTTCAGGTGCTCTACCACCTGTGGAGTTAGGATCTACTCACTACCCAAAAGTGAGCGGTGATCCACGAGTGGCCCTTGGGGGTGGGGGTGGGGTGGACATGGGTTTCCTAACCTCTGAGTCAGCTGGAGTGGGATTCAGCAGAGCCAGCCTTCAAGGCCAAGAGGATCCCTGGAATAGAGAGGTAGTTATCCTTAACTCGGACTTTGTTCTTGGATTATAAATCATATCTGCTTATCAGCTTCTCCTAGAGACTGGAAAGAATGAGAAAGTAAGGTAGAATCTTCAGCAGCAGTTTCCTGGGTACAATCCAGCAGTAAGGCCCAGGGCAGTTGGCAGGATGGCCTTGGCAGGGGATCATGAGAATGCGTACGTTCACAGCTTGCTTTGCCATTGCTCTTTAGTGGGCACAGCAGGCCTGGCTCTGGCCCAAAATGTGATGTCAGGACTCTTTCCCCCACTTTTGTTTTCTCTGACACTCAGAGATCCATGTTCTCAGCCCAGCTACTCAGGAAACTAAGGTGCAAGAATTACTAAACCCGGGAGTTCAAGGCCACCCTGGGTACAGAGTCAGACCTGGTCTAAAAATAACATAGGGACGTGGCAAGTTGCCAGTGGCTCACTCCTGTAATCTTCCCTATTCAGGAAGCTGAGATCTGAGGCTCGTCATTCAAAGACAGTCTAGGCCTGAAACTGTGAGGCTCCTACCTTCAATTAGCCAGCAAAAAGGCCCGGCGTAGACTGGTTGCTCAAGTGGTATGGCATTAATCTGATATAACATAGTTATTTACCATAAGAAGTGGAAATAAATGGAGATCACCCAAGTGAGAGTCAGAAAACCACAGGAAGAGTTGGCTGCCATTGCCTGTAATTAGCAGAGTCTCAGAGGCAGACAGGAGCTGAGAAGGCTTTTGAGTGGACAAATGGATGGCTTCAGGAGTGCCCCATTGGAGGCCCTAGGCTTGGAGTAGGTGGGCCAAGTAGAAATACCCAATGTCTGACTGGCTGTGGGAGCATATTTGGCTTTTTTCTTTTTCTTTTTTCTTTCTTTTTTTCTTTTTTTCGGGGGTCAGTTGTGGAGCCAGGGCCTGGGCACTGTCCCTGTGCCTCTTTGTGCTCAAGGCTAGCACTCTACCACTCGAGCCACAGCACCACTTCCAGTTTTTGAATGGTTAATTGGAGGTAGAGTCTCACGGGGACTTTTCTTTCTTTTTTTTGGGGGGGGGGGATGGGTCCGGTCGTGGGGCCTGAACTCTGAGCCTGGGCGCTGTCCCTCAGCTCTTCAGCTCAAGGCTAGCGTTCTACCACTTGAGCCACAGAGCCACTTCTGGCTTTTTTTCTTTTTGCTTATGTGGTGCTGAGGAATCGAACCCAGGGCCTCATGTATGCAAGGCAAGTGCTCTACCACTGAGCCACATTCCCAGCCCCTCACGGGGACTTTTCTGCCCTGGCTGGTTTTAACCGTGATTATCAGATCTCAGCCTCCTGAGTAGCTAGGATTATAGGCATGAGCCACCAGCACTTGGCCCACATTTGGCACTTTGTGATCAGTCTCACATTGGAGGTGGAAGAAGAGAGCGGGGAGCAACTGGAGGGAAGTGATGGTCTGAACAAATCCTGTTTATGGGGACTGTGCAGAACTTTTGTCTTTGGCTCCTGAGCTGGTTGCTGAACTGGGCCATTGTCCCCTTTGTGTATTCATGTGTATTCAGTCCACAAAGGCATTATGTTTGGGACATCTAAATATTATTCCTGGAAAGTGTATCATCTCCCCAGTATTTTTCTTTTTTTACTTTCTTTACCTCTTTTCTTTTTTTACTTTCTTTACCTCTTTTCTTTTTTTTGTGCTGGTTAATGGCTTGAACTCAGGGCCTCAAACTTTTGCTTTTTTTTTTTTTTTTGTATTGAGTTGTAGGGAGTTATCAGGCTGTCAACAGGGTCATTACCAAAAACAGGGTAGAAACTCTGAAATCGGAAATTTTTCCTAGCCCTTACACATCTTTCTTGTGTTTCTGTGTGTATGTGTATGATGTGTGTGTGCATGCACCTGTACTTGAGCTTGAAGTCAACGCCTCACTCTCTCTTACCTTTTCCACTCAAGGCTGGCAACTCTACCACTTGAGCCACACCTCCACTTCTGACTTTTTTTTTTTGATTGAAAGTAAGTGTCTCAGACTTTCCTGACTGGTCTGGCATTGGACCATAATCCTCAGATCTTGGCCTCCTGAGTAGCTAGGGTTACAGACATGAGCCACCGGTACCTGGCTGCACACATAATTTTTAAGCCCATGGTAACATCCGTGGGTAGTGTTTGTTGGTTGGCTGGTTAACACTAAGGATAGATCCCAGGACCTCTCACATGCCAGGTATACACTCTACCATGAAGCTTCACCTTCAGCCCAGCGGAATCATTTAATAACTTATCACCATAACCACACCACCCCCTGTCAGCCCTTCAAAGGCCTCCCATTCTCCCTTCTGTCTTCTGGATAAATTTCTCGATCCTTCTGAGAGGCAGACAAGATTCTTTCCAAGTGCACAATGCTCCAGAAAGACATCTTGGATCTTTTCTGCCTCATTGTGTTTCCTTTCTACCTACTCTCTCATCTCAACCCCTTTTTGCCTGCCAACTGAACTCCTACTCACCCCTCAGCCCCCACTCAGAACCTCCTCACTGATGGAAGGGAGCTTAAGGGAAGTTCCCTTCTCTCTAGGCTTCTACTCTTCTGATCTTGCCTTTGCAGTATATGCTTGGCAGTCTGACACCTAGAATCCCACTTTGTTTCTGAGCCCTGGGAACATACTGCCAGTTGCATCCCTCCATTACAGGGACAATGGGGTGGTGGCAGTGGCCTGCTCTAGGCCATTCTGTGTCTCCACCCTGGGTTAACCTTCAAACACCAGGAGGAATGAGCTGCGCCACCTCTGAGACTGTGGGCATGTTTGCTGTTGCCTGCCAGCCACAAGCTGTACTATACCCATGCTGACTGAAGGCCTTGACACCTACAGGCCTTGACCTGCCAATTATTCAGGGTCCAGAGTCTGTGCTGATCCTCTGGCACCTTCATTTCCATTTTGCCTCTGGAATTTCTGCCTTCTGAAATCCTGGAGTGCAATGCTCTGCCACTGCTGCCCGCCGCCTGCTTACAGATGACGCTCGCAACCATTCTGGCACATTCTGGCACAAGATCTCTCAGCCCTGACACTCAAGTTTTCTTCCTTCTTTCTTTCCTTCCTTCCTTCTTTCTTTTTTTCTTTCTTTCTTTCCCTTTCTTCCTTCCTTTCTTTCTTTTTTCCTTCCTTCCTTCCTTTTTTGGTGTGTGCTGGTCCTGGGGATTGAACTCAAGGCCTAGGTACTATTTCTTAGCTTGTTTTTTTTTTTTTCCCCAAGACAGGTGCTCTTATCACTTGAGCTGCAGTTTCATTTCTGGGTTGGCTTTTTGTTTGTTTGCTTTTGCCAAGGCTGCTTCAAACCACAACCCACAAATCTCAGCTCCTAAGTCACTAGCGTTACAGGTGTAACCCTTCAGCACTGATTGGCACCTGAGTTTTCTGGCTCCTGATTACATTTTCCCATTGTGAAAGATACAACTTGTCAGCCTTAAGGTTTGGAAGTCCTCTGAGAGTTGATTTCTTCTGTCCAGTGCCTACTCTGAAAATGAAGGGCAGCCTACACACCCAGGCCCCACATATCAGCTCACACAGACACTGAGACCCTGCCCCCCCCCCCCCCCGCCAGGGCAGAGCTGGGCCTCCTCCATGTATGTCTCCCCAGGGCCTACATTCCTTCACTCATTTATTCAGGGTGTTGGGTGTATAGTAAAATGCCATGCTTGCTAGGCATCCTGGCTACTCAGAAGTCAGATCCAGAGAATTGCAGTTCAAAGCCAACCTAGGCTAAAAAGCTCATGAGAGTCCATCTCTAAAATAGCCAAAAACTAGGCTGGAGGCATGGTTCAAGTGGTAGAGCACCAGTCACAAAAGCAAGCTGAGCAATGCAAGTCCCTGAGTTCAAACTCCAATATCTCACTAAATAAGCAGCAGCTGCAGTAGCAACCAAGCTCCCAGCTGGGAAAAGCAAAAACACATTTGACCTTTGCTTCCTAGAGACTACAACAAAGATTGATACCCATCATTTAGTCCATCAAACGATTGCAAAATACAGACTTTACTGAGTGCTTTGTGGAAGAGGTACGGGAACTCAGAGTGTGAAAAATGGGGATCTGACCCCACTGAAAAAGGAATGTTTGAGCTGAGTTCTTAACAATCCATAGACAGCAAGTAGGCTCTGCAGGCAGGAAAAAGAAGCCAGAGAGAAGGAATTATGTGCAAAGGCCCTGTGGCTGGAGGGAGGATGGCGTATTTAGGAAACCTGAAGAGAACCAGCAAGTGTACTTGCTCAGAGCATTAAGAAATGGGTTGCACGGCCCAGGGGCGGGGAGTGTGGGGAGGGGGGTAGTCTCAGTGACACACACAGCATGTTCACTACACGCACAACTTCCTAGGTTCACTCCCCAGAGCCAGAACTGGAAGACAACAGCATAACAACAAACAAATGGATAAGGGAGCAGGGAGCAGTATGAGGCAGCCAGAGCTGGCCAGGGGCAGGAGGAAGTAGTGACAGACAGAAGACCCATAGCAGCTAGGAGAAAACTCTTGAGTTGAGAGTGGCCACTACACATGCTGGTACAGGTTCTGCTTTGCATAACTCCAATGAGCGAATGGTGCCCCAGCCTTGTGTATGGCCAGTGTAGTGGTCTGGGCAGCTGCTAGCAGCCAGCACGCAAGCCAGCTGAGTCTTGTTTCAGAGGCTGCTGGCTGAGCTTGACCAACCCACGTTCCACACAGCTGAGGAACACCAGGGTGGCCTGGGAGGTCAAAACTGATCCTTAAATCATCGTTTGTAGAGCCAGGAATCTTGACTTTGTCATCAGACATACTGGGGGATGGAGGAGAGAAGATCCCCAAAGCTGTGCCCAAGAGGCTGCCACCTGACTGAGGCTCCTCAACTTCAAACCCATACCCTCTCAGCTTCAGCAAATGTCCTTCTCAAATATTGTTTTGAAATACACAAAACGGCATGCAGAATTTCAGAGAAAGCCAATTGTTTTGAAATACAAACATCACAATATGGAGGGGGAAAAAAAGCCCCAGACATTACAATTCAGAAGGGCTAGGGATGTGGCTCCATGGAAGAGCAGCTGCCTAGCAATTCAGAAATAGCTATGCTTCCACATCACTGTGCTAGAAAGATTAAGCAGTAGGGGCTGGGTGTGGTGGTGTATACCTGTAATCCCAGTTCTGTAGCAGGCAAAGGTAAAAGGATCGAGGTCCAAGGCCAGCCTGAACAAAAGCACAAGACCCTATCTGAAAAAAATAAGTAAAGCAAAAAGGATTGAGTGTAGTTTAAGCAGTAGAGTACTTAGCTAGCACACGCACACACACACAAAACAAACAGTGCTATAATAACTACTTCAAAACAATTGATAAGTGTAAACAGTTATGCTGAACTGTACTCTGAAAAAAACAGCAATAACTGATCTGGGCAAGTATCCAATATCTGATAACCATAATCAAAGGTTCAGAATAGAGCTAGGTGTGGTAATATCAGTACGTAGTCTCAGCTACTTAAGATGCTAAGGTGAGAGGATCTCTTTGCATTTAGGAACCTGAGGCCAGCTTGGGTAACAATAGCAAGACCTGGCTTAAAAGAAATCTATAACAGAACTGGGAAGGTGGCTCAGTGGTAGAGTGCTTGCCTTGCATGCATGAGGCCCTGGGTTTGATTCCTCAGCACCACATAAGCAGAAAAAGTCAGAAGTGGCACTGTGGCTCAAGTGGTAGAGTACTAGCTTTGAGCTGAAGAGCTGAGGGACAGCGCTCAGACCCAGAGCTCAGGCCCCATAACTGGCAAAAAAAAAAAAAAAATCTATAACAAAGCCAGGTGCCTGTGGCTCACACCTGTAATCCTAGCTATTCAGAAGGCTGAGATCTGAGAATCATGGTTCAAAGCCAGCCTGAGCAGGAAAGTCTGTGAGACTCTTATCTACAACACACTAATCAGAAAAAGCCAGAAGTGGTACTGCTCAAGTGGGAGAGCGCCAGCCTTGAACACAAAGAGGCTTAGAAACTGTACCTGGGCCTTGAGTTCAAGCCCCAGGATTGGCAAACAGAAAGGAAGAAAGGATGAAAGAGAGAAAGAAAGAAAAAGAGATACAGAGAAAGAGAGAGAGAGAGAGAGAAAGGAAGGAAGGAAGGAAATAAATTTGTAATAAGTTATTTACAATACTGGTAACAATATAGATATATCTGCTTCAATTTAGGATGAGGTTATGTCCCAATAATGCATCACATCCTAAATTAAAAATGCATTTATTTCGTGCACGTAACCTTCCAGACATCATAGCTTTGCTTCCTCTTCCTTAAACATGTTCAAAACAAAATCACTGGTGGAAGACTGTCAAATGCAAAGCCTATTTCACAATAAGGCATCAAATATCTCATAAAATTTATTGAATACAATAATGGAAATGAAGACCAAAATGGTCAATGGGCAGTCAGCATAGTAGATGGATTCTACTATATGCATATGAGTTTCTACTGAATGCTTATCAACTTCACAACACTGTAATTAATGTTGAAAAATCATAAACTGAATCACTTACAAGCCAGGGACAGTCTGTACTATGATTTGCTAGTGTACGTTAGTAACCTTAGTTACACGTTATTGAATAGATAAAGGTGTTTTCCCAACCAATTTCATGTATCCTCAGAATTTTCCAATACTGCTCCCCCCATCCCCACTATAAAAACAAAAGAAACAAACAACAAAACTCATAATCCAGCCGAGTGTGGTGCTGCGTGCTTGTAATCCTGGTACTCAGAAGGAGGATTCGTGAGTTTAAGGTCAACCTGGGCTACACAGCAAAACTTATGTCTTTAAAAAAAAAAAAGGAAAAGGCAATGAAAAGAAATTGTGATTGAAAAACAAGTCAGCAAGTTATGCTACAGCCTGACAGACTGCCAGGAGGTGGATGGAAGCCCCTAGGGTTGGAGGAAGCTGTGAACTTTGAGACAGGTTTGGAATTTGATCCAGAGACATATATGGAAAAGGACTGGGCATAGCTGTAAAGGGGGAGAAGGATGAGAAGAAGCCATCATTGTAAAAGGGGTAAGAAGTGTGGAGCTACAGGTAAAACACACTGGGAGCTCAGAGGGGCATGGACATTGGATGGAGATGGCGGGGGGTGGGGGGATCTCAACAATGAGGTGTCTTAGCTTGGTATGATAGTAAGGTGTCTGTAGTTCTGGCTTCTCAGGAAGCTGAGGCTTGAGCCTAGGAGTTCAAGATCAATAGGGACAACATAGCAAAACTGTGTTTGAAAGAAAGGAAAAGGGGGTTGGGACGGTGGCTTAGTGGTACAGTGCTTGCCTAGCCTGCATGAGGCTCTGGGTTCAACTCCTTGGTACTACATTAAAAATAAATAAATAAAATTAATTTTTTAAAAAGCAATAACAAGAAAGAAAGAAAGAGAGAGAGGGGAAGGAAGGAAGGAAGGAAGGAAGGAAGGAAGGAAGGAAGGAAGGAAGGAGGAGAGAGAGAAAGAGGGAGAGAGGGAGGAAAGAAGGAAGGAAAAAAAAGCCAGGTGTCAGTGGCTCACTCCTGTAATCCTAGCTACTCAAAAGGCTGAGATCTGAGGAATGCAGTTTGAAGCCAGTCCGGGCATGAACATCTGTGATTCTCTTATCTCCAAGCTTGAGCTGTGGCTCAAGTGGTAGAGTGCTAACCTTGAGCAAAATAGCTCAGGGACAGTGCCTAGGCTCTGAGTTCAAGCCCCAGTGCCAGCATTAAAAAAAAAAAAAGTGTAGTGTCTTGACAAATCCAGGCAACAGGCCCTGGAAAATTCAGACCCTGAGCTCTTCCTCCCCGTCTACCGCTGTCACCGGAAGCCTGTGGCTTGAGGGTACCCTCAATGAGAGAGATTGAGTTCAAGGTGGAAGGTAAAAGCTGGGACCCAAAAGGCAAAGTCCCTGGCTTCTCCATTTACTATTTATGTGACTTCGAGATATGAACCTAATTTGTTTGCATAGATGAAATGCAAAGCAGAGGTTGGCAATGAGTAGTCTCAAGACATTTCTGTTTTTCCTCCTCCTCCTCCTCCTCCTCCTCCTCCTCCTCCTCCTCCTCCTCCTCCTCCTCCTCCTCCTCCTCCTCCTCCTCCTCTTCCCCTCCTCCTCTTCTTCCTCCTCTTTCTTTCTTCTTCTGTGCTAGTCCTGGGGCTTGAACTTAGGGCCTGGGTATTGTCCCTGAGCTTTTTTCATTCAAGGCTAGCTCTCTACCACAGCTCCACTTCCAGCTTTTTGGTGATTTATTTATGAGCATTTCATGGACTTTCAAACTGTGATCCTCAGATCTCAGCCCCCTGAATAGCTAGGATGACAGGTGTGAGCCACTGTCACTTGGTTCAGTTTAGTCTTCTTGAATTAACACAGTGATCGTTTAAAACAGCCCCCCTCCTCTGTCTGGCCAGAGGGTTCTAGGTGGGGAAAGCCAGGGTCCAGAGGGTCTGGTATGCCCTTAGCCCAAGAGGTGGGTAAGCAACAGGACATGCAGTCTCTGCAGGTGAGAAAGTAGGCAAAGGAGCACCAGCATCAGCAGAATCTAGCTGGGAGAAGAAGGGCTGGATTTCTGAACAAGGGTCAAGAGGGACCCAACCCTGGAGCAGATGAGTTCAAGTCCAGGTTGAGAAGGAGCAGAAGCTTAATAGCAAAGAAAGCTCTCTGTCCGACCAACTGAGCTCTGTGGGGCTGTGTGTGTGTGTGTGTGTGTGTGTGTGTGTGTGTGTGTGTGTGTGTGTGTGTGTGTGTGTGTGTGCTGCCCACTGTACAATCCAGGGACGCCCTCCTATCTATGGGCAGGCCAGGCTCTCAGGAAGTCCTTGCAGTTATGCAATCCAGCCACCCTCCCTGAGTGCCCATCTAGTCTTTGCCACTCCCTAGTTCTCTGACCTCCAGCAAGCCACATATTCTTGGGGGCACTTTCATAAAGCGAGACCACCACACCCACCTTAATGGCTCCTAAATGTTGCTTGAGGAATGGCAGTTTCCTCTGCCTCTCCCAAGGGCTGAGCTTTAGGATACTAAAAGGTGAAGGGGTAAGGGGTGAAACCTACAAGCTACACCTGGTAGAGGGAAGGACCAGGCAATTGGACAGGTGTGAGGGAGGGGCCCTAGCACGTGGCCCAGCTAATCCCTGCCTGCTGCCTCTTCCTGTGATCCAGTAAGCAGTGTCTCTTCAAAGGCCTCCTCGGGCTAATGATTCCCCAACCCTAGCAGAAGCCTGGGCAAGGTAGCACACCCCTGACTTCTGGGGCTGTCTAGCTTTCCATTCTAGACTTAAGGTCAGACTTCTCTGGACTTCAGAGTCTCATGAGGTAAAAGGGGGCTAGTATCTCAAAGAATGTGCCTCAGGGTTACCCCACAATTCCCAGCACTAACTACAGATGGGGGAAATTGCTCAGTCTACGCATGTAAAAGGCATTTCTAGCAATTGTGTCACACAGTGGCGGGGCCAGAATTACCAGGAAAGGTGATTCTCCACCTTCCCAAAACTTTCTAGAAACTTCCATTGCATTCATTCATTCAAGCAGGATTTTCTCTGACACCTGCTAGGTTCTGGGCTCTAAGGATCCACATACCACAGAATGGTCTCTGTCCTTCTGGAACTCACCTCCTAGAAAGAAAACATATTCAATAGTTATACTAATGATTTATTGTGTGTGTCTGTATATGTGTCTGTATGTCCATATCTGTGTATCTGTGCTGGTCCTGGGACTTGAACCCAGGGCCTGGGTGCTGTCCTTGAGCTTTGCTACTCAAGGCTAGCCCTCTATTGCTTGAGGCACAGCTCATTTTGGGTGGTAAATTGGAGATGAGAGTCTCAAAGACAGATCTCAGCCTCCTAAGAAGCTGACAGGCATGAGCCACTGGCATCCAGCTATAAGTTATATTTGTATAATCTGTGACAAAAGCCAGGTGGCAGACAGGAGTTCACACTGTCCAGGTCCCACTTGCTTCTCCTTCTGGAAGCCCTTATCTCAGGACCCTCATCCAGGGCTCTCTCGCTGTAATACCCTAGAGTTGGGTGGGGCTTGAGTGAGTGACTGGGTTCTAATGACTGGGATCCAAGGTCAAAGCCAAGGTAGTGAGTGTCTTGCTTTGTTTCATCTTTTCATTTTGAGATGGGACCTTGGGCTTGGGGATGGATGACATAGAGTGTTACAAATGCTCTGCTTTCTCTTGGGGCTGGACAAGACTCTGGAACATGCCTGCTTCATCCAATAGCTCTACTGCTCTACTCCCTCTCTTTCTCTCTCCCACCCACAGGAAGCCAACTGCGCCTACGCTATCATCCTCATGGCCCTCTTCTGGTGCACAGAGGCTCTGCCCCTCGCAGTCACAGCCCTCCTCCCCATCATCCTGTTCCCGCTCATGGGAATTATGGAAGCTTCTGAGGTGAGTCCTGCCCATCCACAGGAGCAGGACCTCCCGCCAGGGGGTGTTTGGGTGTCTTCAGAGGGCCCCCGGTGACCCAGAAGCCTCATCATAGACAGGGTGCATGGAAGAGGGGTCCTTGCTTCAAGAGGTCCAGCAGGAAAACGGGACAAGCACTCTAGAGATGTGACCATGTGAGAGTTCATTCAAGGTGGCAGTGCTTAACCTTACCATGGAAGGGGAAGGCCTGGCATTAGAGAAGGCCCTTAGAAGCCAGCTTATAAAACAGCTGGGGTGGGGCTGGGAAGGTGGCTCAGTGGTAGAGCGCTTGCCTTGCGTGCATGAGGCCCTGGGTTCGATTCCTCAGCACCACATAAGCAGGGGAAAAAAAAAGAAAGCCGGAAGTGGCGCTGTGGCTCAAGTGGTAGAGTGCTAGCCTTGAGCTGAAGAGCTGAGGGACAGCACTCAGGCCCAGAGTTCAGGCCCATGACCGGACCCAAAAAAAAACAGCTGGGGTATGTCGGCTCATACCTATAACCTTAGACTCAGGGCACTGAGGCAGGAGGTTTGTGAGTTCAAGGCCAGCCTGTCCCTTTGTGTGTGTGTGTACCAACTGGGGCTTGAACTCAAGGTCTAGGCACTGTCCCTTAGCATTTACAATCAAGGCTAGTGTTCTATTACTTAAAACACAGTTCCACTGCCAGTTTTTTTGTTTTCTGGGTAATTAGATATGAAAGTCTCCTCAGACTGGGATGTAGCTCAGTGGCAAAGTGCTTCCCTAATGAATACAATGTCCTGGTTTCAACCCCTAGTACCAAGAAAAGAAAAAAATTGTGTGTGTGTGTGTGTGTGTGTGTGTGTGTGTGTGTGTGTGTGTGTGTATACATGGAGTCAGTGCCAGTGGCTCACACCTATAATCCTAGCTACTCAGGAGGCTGAGAGCTGAGGATTGTGGATCAAAGCCAGCCCGGACAAAGAAAGTCTATGATACTCTTATCTCCAATTAGCCACCAGAAAACCAGAAGTGACACTGTGGCTCTAGTGGTAAAGCACTAGCCTTAAGCTGAAAAGCTCAGGGACAGAGTCCAGGCCCAGAGTTCAAGCCCACAACTGACAAAAAAAAAAAAGAAAGTCTCCTTGTGGAGCTGGCTTCAAACCTCAATCCTCAGGTTTCAGTTTCCTGAGTAGCTAGGATGGCAGGCAGGAGCCACTAGCACCCAGTGTTCAATTTTTTCATTAAAAAATTATAATAAGAGTTATGAAGTCATTCTTTGGTGTCCAAAGATATTCCCCCTTCCAGGCTGCTCCTCTCCCATATATAAAATGGCATAGTGCTTTCATGTAACCTATGCACATTTCCTTACACTTTAAATCATCTCTAAGATTACTTATACCTAATATAACATAAATCATTGCTACATTTTGTGTAAGGATAAAGATGGGGAGAGTCTGTACATGTTCACTGCAGATGCATTCCCCCCCCCCCCCACACACACACAGTATTTTCCATTAATGCCTAATTGTATCCTTGGAGGCAGATCCCACGGATGGGCACACAGACACAGACCCCACAGATATGGAGGGAAGACTGGGTACTTCTAGTTCCATGAATCAGCATCAGAGTTACCTTGAGGGCTGGGTGAAACACAGGTAGCTACTAGGTCTTACCCTTGAGTTCCTGGCTCAGTAGCTCTAGGATAGACTTCAGCATTTCATTCATTTTTATTTATTTTTCTCAGAGAGTGTCTCACTATGGGATTCAGGCTATTCTCAAACTTGAGATCCTCAACCTCCTGAGTGCTGGGATTATAAATAATCACTACCATACCCGGATAAGCATTTCATTTCTAGATAGTTCCAGGTACAGGCTTAGGAACCACATTTAAGAAAACATTGCTCTAGTTTCTAGAAAGAGCCAGGAATTGGCTGAATGAAATGCAGTTCAGATGCCTCCCCTACATCCTGAGGGAAGAAAGAGGGAGCTTAGCAAGATCAGAGGGAGCCAGGGGTTGGAGGCATGGCTCACGTGGTGGCACACCTACCAATGAGCAAACACGTCAGATACCGAGCTTGAGTCCCAGTCTCAGACAAAACAAACCAAAAGAACAGGGATCTGAGCACTGGCAGCTTACGTCTATAATCTTAGTCCTACCTATGCAAGAGGCTGAGATCTGGGCATCAACGTTTGAATTCAGCCCATGTAGGCAAATCTGAGACACTCTTATCTCTATCTTTCAGTACAAAGCTGAAAATATGGTTCACACCCACCCAGAGACATTGCCTTTCACGTTGTCGGGGACCAGTGGCTGAAAGCCTGTAATCCTAGTTACTCAGGAGATTGAGATCTGAGGATTGATGCTCAAAGGCAACTTGGGCAGGAAAGCCCATGGGACTCATCTCCAATTAACTACCCAAAAGCCATAAATAGGCCCTGAGTTCAAGCCCAAGTGTACACACACACACAAGCACACACAAGCGTGTGGGAAACCCCAGTGGCTTTTCCTGCATCTGAGACCTGTTCCTGCCCCCCAGGTCTGCATAGAGTACCTCAAGGACACCAACATCCTTTTCATCGGGGGGCTGCTGGTGGCCATCACAGTGGAGCACTGGAACCTGCACAAACGCATTGCCCTCCAGGTGCTCCTCATCATCGGGGTGCGGCCTGCCCTGTGAGTTCCCACAAACTGGCACAAGGAGACCTGGGGTCATGTGGTACTTGGGGCTACTTCTGGTCCCTGAAGGGAAACTATAGAACCACAGTGTGTCCATGCGTCCATTCCCTAGGCTGATCCTGGGCTTCATGTTGGTCACGGCCTTCCTGTCCATGTGGATCAGCAACACAGCCACCACAGCCATGATGATTCCCATTGCGCATGCGGTCCTGGAGCAGCTGCACAACACCAAGAATGACATCGAGCAGGGTGGTGACAATCCCACCTTCGAACTCCAGGAGTCAAGTCCCCAGAAGGAGGTCACCAAACTTGGTAAGAGAGGAGGCAGACTTTGCCCCAATCTCTTCATTCCTGGGGAAAACCTGTCCATTTCTCCATGGCAGCCACTCTGGAGTCTCTGGGGAGAAAAGATGGTGATGAGGCATTGTGGGAGATCTACCATTCTGGATTGCCTGGAACTTCCCTGGCTTTATTTTTTGTTAATTTTTTTAACATTATCATCATCATCATCATCATCATCATTGCTGGTCCTGGGGCTTGAACTCAGAGCCTGAGCTCTGTCCTTAAGCTTCTTTATCTCAAGGCTTGTGCCAAGATTTGAACCACAGTGCCATACCCGGCTTTTTCTAAGTACTTTATTGGAGATAAGCCTTTCAAGGAATTTTCTGCCCCGGTTGGCTTCAAACCATGGTACTTAGATCTCAGCCTCCTGAGTAGCTAGGATTATAGGTGTGAGCCACCAGGGCCTGACTTGGTTTTGTTTTTTGTTGTTGTTGTTGTTGTTTAATTTAATTCTTTTGTGCCCATATTTTGGAGCTTGAACTCAGAGCCAGGGCAGCATCCCTTAGTTTTGTTGCTCAAAGTTGGCAATCTCCCACATCTGGCTTTTTGCTGACTAATTGGTGATACATTCTCACAGACTGTCCTATTCAGGCTGGTTTGGAATCATGATCCTCAGATCCTAACCTCTTGAGTAGCTAGGATTACGGACATAGTAGCTTTCCATATTTTAAAATGCCTAGACCCTTGGGCTGGGGATATAGATTCAAAACCCTGGGTTCAATCTCCATCATAAATAATATAAAACAAAACATCACAACTTATGTGTTAGGAATCCCTCCCTAGTCCTGGGCTATCCAAAAAGCTTGGTCACTCTAGTGAGAATAGAGTTGGAGCCTGGGTAGGCTGCCTGAACTAGCTTCCATCCTTGCTGCCTACTTTAGATAATACTCTTCTCTTCTCTGTTGCTCCGTTTCCCTCTTTCAAGACAGACTGGGATCAGATTATGATGGCTGAACATACTTCCCAGCCTGAGGCTCCAGGAAATGCTAGGCCCACTCAGATCTGGGGTCCAGCCATGTTCCCATGTCCCTACCTGAGCTCTCCCTTGTTCCCAGATAACGGCGAGGTCATACCTGCTCCCTTGGAGCAGAAGCCTCAGAAGAGTGAGGAGCAGATCCGCTTCACTCAGGGCATGAGCCTGTGTGTCTGCTACTCAGCCAGCATCGGGGGCATCGCCACATTGACTGGCACCACCCCCAACCTGGTGCTACAAGGCCAGGTGGAATCGTGAGTGACAGGATGTGGAGGCGGGGAAACATGACAGGGGTGGGATGGGGTGTGTGTATCCTCCCTGGGAGGTGAAGGAGGCTGGGCAATTGCCAAGGCCGTATCACACAATGGCCTATGTTCCTTTAGGCTCTTCCCTGAAAACCCCAAAGTGGTGAACTTTGCCTCCTGGTTTGGCTTTGCCTTTCCCACCATGATCATCTTGCTGCTGCTGGCATGGCTGTGGCTGCAGGTTCTCTTCCTGGGTTTCAAGTAAGTGCTGGAATGGAAAAGAGCAGCTCAGGCCCCTGCTCAGACCACTGGGAGTTTCTGGTTGAGTCCAGATGTGGAAGGCAACCATGTCCATGAGAAGGCTTCTTCCTGAGGCCTCTCTGTGCGCTTGGCTTCCCATTCGAGGGCATGAATGGGTGGAGACCATTACCTCAATCAGCAGATTGAGTCTCAAAGAATGATCCTAACTAGATTTGCCAGGGCTGGGATTAAAATGTGTGCCTACTGTTAGCCATGTTAAGACTCTTCCCATACAGCACCATGGGCCTCACCTAAGTGGAATGCACACTGAATATGGTCAGTCCTAGAAGCTTGCCTGGCCCTACGCTAGGCACCTGTGCTAGATGTCAGGTAAAGTTCGTGTCCTTGTAGCTTGCCAACTGAGAGATGATAATATAATGGGGGCCAGGACAAAGAGGAGTACAGAGGATGTCGGGCTCAGGACAGAAGGGATTCCGGAAGCCTCTTGGAGGAGATAATGTCTGAGCTAAGTCATGTGTCTGTGTGCCAGTGCTGAGGCTTAAACTTAGGGCCTTGTGCTTTGCTTTAGCTCTTTTGTTCAAGGCTGGTGCTCTACTGCTTGAGCCATATCTCTACTTTTAGCTTTTTGTTGGTTAATTGAAGATAAGACTCAGGAATTTTGACCTGCTCAGATTGGTTTTAAACCATGAGCCTCAGATCTCAGCCCCTCTTGAATAGCTAGGATTACAGGCAGAAGCCACCAGTGCTTGACTTGAACTGACTCTTGCAGGACTGAAAGACTTGTCACATAGAAAAACTTTTTAGATAGATAGAGTAACCCCGAAAGCACAGAAGCAAGAAAGCGTCCAATGAGGTTGGGGGAACTCTGGTTCCGGAGGGCTGAAACACAAAGAATAAAAAGGGACTCGATGAAGATATGAAGCATAAAAGACAGTCCAGGGGATTTTCATAGAGGATCTCATCTCATGTGCTACATAAAGAGTTGGAACCTTGTTCTTGAACCCAAATATAATACGTAGAGCTCAATTCTACTTTCATCCCTGAAATAGTCTACAGTCACTATTTGGAGCTCTGTTATTGAAGTTTACTGGAGACCCTGCTAAAGCTTAGCTGAAATTCAGTCTGTGCTTGATTGGTGATGTCTGCTGTGCATACAGTCCCTTGAGTGGCAGTGTGCATGTTACTGTGGCATAATCTATTATTCCCACTGCCTTCCCAGACAGAGGGGAGCCATGACAAGTTGTTAAGCATTATAACTGTACTTTGGACAAATCCCTTGGGCAGATGCAAGGAGGTTGGGTTAAGGCTGGAGGCTGGTAAAGAGCAAAGTAGTGGTGGAAGAGATCATCATGGGCTAGGCATCATAGGAGTGTCAAAGATGTGTGACCCTTGATCTTTGCCCTTGAAGAACTCTTAGTCCAGGAGGGGAGGGGAGATTTGTCCAAGTAAAAGTTAAATGTCAACAGGGGTTAGGTAAGCAACACAAGGAAGTGGACCACAGCCTCCTCTGACACTGAGGACAACATGGGTGGAGCTGAGCTGTCATGGAGTACCTAGAGGCAGGCAGGAGGGAAGGAAGGGTTTCCTGGAAGGGTGCTGAGGAGGGGAACTGTGAGTCAGAGACTAGAGGAGGCCAGGGATCAGGGCCACTAGGTTCTCCTCACCCTGGACAAGAGAAGGTGCAGCATGAAAGACAACTTGGAGGATGGAAGGGCAGCAGATGGGACAGAACCAAGCAGGAGAAGCCAGCCTGCTAAACAAGAGCCATGACCCCTCTTGGAGTGCCAGTATACTGAGGGCTTGCACTCAGGGTCTAGGCACTGTCCCTTAGCTTTTTTGCTCAGGGCTAGTGCTCTACCACTTACGCTATATCTTCCCTTCACTTTTGGCTTTTTGGTACCTAATTGGCATTAAGAGTCTATTGGACTTTTCTGCCCAGAAAACCTTGATCCTCAGATCTCAGCCTCTTAAGCAGCTACAGGCAAGAACCACTAGAGGCTAGCCTTTCTCTTTAATTCTTCTGGAGAACTACGAGGAGCCAGGGCTTGACCCCAAGATGGCATCTATAGGCTTCAGCCTTTACTTAAAGCCCCTGTCTAGTTCAAGCCCTTCAGGAGCTACCTCTGCCCTCTGCCTGCAGCTTCCGGAAGAACTTTGGCTTTGGGGAACAGGAGGAGGAACGAAAGCAAGCAGCCTCTCAAGTCATCCAGACCGAATACAAGTTGTTGGGCCCTATGAGTTTTGCAGAAAAGGCTGTCACTGTCCTCTTTGTCACCCTGGTGGTGCTCTGGTTCACTCGGGAGCCAGGCTTCTTCACTGGCTGGGGTAACCTGGCTTTTGCCAATGCTAAAGGGGAAAGGTAAGTTGCTAGTGGGAAAGATGAGGAGCTCCATAGGGCTCAGTGCTGGGAAAAGAAAGAAGGAAGCTGGGGCCTTGAGTGCAGACCGAGAGATAACTTGGTGGAGGGACTTGTGAGGCATGTCTGGGGAAGGAGGTTCTTCTCCATGGCTCTGCTGACTCTGAGCCTCTAAGCCTGGCTTCCCTGCCCCACCCACAGCATGGCATCCGATGGGACAGTGGCCATCTTTATCAGTATGCTTATGTTCATCGTGCCTTCTAAAATCCCGGGGCTGTCCCAGGACCCAGGTAAGCACCTGGCTGGGGACAGGGAGTGTATACAGACATTCCACTACCTTTGGGCACACTCTTGACCATACTTGGCAGGAGTCAACAAAGCCCAGAGAGACTAGGGTGACCTGCCAAGGATACAGGTACTTCGGGGACAAAGTCTGGGATGTTATTGAACCAAAGGACCCTTCCTGCATGCATTAAGCTCTCATAGGGATCCATCCACTGAGGGAGGCCCCAAGGAAGAGGGAAGGAAAGCCTGTGGGCTCTTGGTGACCCATCCTTCTCTGCTTGGGGAGTAGACAAGCCAGGAAAGTTGAAGGCCCCTCCTGCCCTCCTCAGCTGGAAGACAGTGCATGAGAAGATGCCGTGGAATATAGTGTTCTTGCTCGGTGGTGGTTTTGCCCTGGCCAAAGGCAGTGAGGTGAGTTACCCCAGCCCCTCCCCCCCCCCACCCCATCTATCTGAGGGAAACCCTACAGCCAAAAGTGGGGGTCCTGCTTCTCCCACAGAAGGGAGAGATGATCCCCACTTAGGAATTCCCATGGTAGGCAGAGCCTTTGCAGCAGCTAGAGGGTTGTAATTGGCAATTCCATTCAGGGGAGAAGGAAGACACACAAAGGCCTAGAGACCTCTCCCCCAGCTCGATTCTCAAAGCTAAAGAGAAGGCAAGACTCTGGCAGGTGGGTCCTGTCTGCAATTAACCTGGCCTCACCTTGGCCTCTTGCCAGCCCTTTGAACCCCCCCCTCACCCAGATCAGAGAGTTTCCCATTACCCAAGTAACTGACATTGATTCCTGCTTCAGCCACCAGGGGACGCCCTAACCACACCCAGCCAGGGTCTGTGGACCAAGGCCGCTTTCTCTATAGAGCCTCCATCTAGGAAGATCAAAATCACTGAATCTTCAGCCCTAGGCATTTATGTTCTGGCTTTGTTCAGCCACTGCATAGACAGGAGGTAGCTGCCACAGGTCAGCAGTGAGGGCAGAGGACTCCTGGGACTCCACAGACTGTACCAAGCTTCTTGTTGGTGTGTGACACCATGCAGAGAGCTCCCAGTACCCTTAACACATCTAGCAGCAGGGCCTGGCATTTGGACATTCACAGCGCCAGACTTGAGAGGTTTTTTTTTTTTCCCCACTTGTTAGCTGCTCACCTTGTCAGCTTCTGCCTAGCCTCTCAGCCCCCTATCCTCACTCCCCCCCCCCTGCCAGAAATAGGGTCCCCTAGGCCCCAACCCACTGGGCCAAAAGGGAAGGTGTGGTAAAGATGGCAGGGGTAAATGAAAAGAGAGGGTTTTTATTCCCATCCAGCCCCAGATTTCCCAAAGAAGCCCTTTCCCCCACCGCCTCCACATTCCTAGTTTCTCATCTGAGGCTCCATTCCTCACTGAGCCATTCCAAGAGCAGGTTCTGTCAGCCTTCAACACCTTTGACTCTGGAGGCTACAGAGGTGTGGGTAAAAGCGGAGTCCTCCCAGAATCCTTCCAGAGCAGAGGACTCAGGGGACTGGGGGGCGGGGGACAAACCTGCCTCTTATACACATCCCCCTCTACCCACAGAAATCAGGCCTCTCTGTGTGGCTGGGGGACAAACTGACCCCACTTCAGGATGTGCCACCTCCTGCCACCGCCTTCATCCTCTGCCTCATGGTTGCCACCTTCACCGAGTGCGCTAGCAACGTGGCCACCACCACTCTCTTCTTGCCCATCCTGGCCTCCATGGTGAGCTGGACCTGCAGAAACACCTCCTCCGGGCAATCTTCTTACTTCCCCCCTTCAGGACTTCTGTCTGGCCAAACAGAATAGCTTAGCTATACCTCCTCCTTGTCTATCCTGGAGGGAACCCCTGAGTTCCCATCTTTTCCCAGGTCTTGGGTCCCAAAGTCTTCTGGCCCCTGAATCACCCCTTCCCTGGGTGACATCACTCTGAGAGAATCCCAGTTTGCCTCCCTGGTGCCTCGCCCACCTCCCCACCCCAGCCCCTGTTCTGGTCATTCCAGAGGTGACAGAGTAAAATTGCTCCCCGGAGCGTCCCCAGCCCCTTCCTCGACAGGCGCATTCCCGAAGCCTTTGATGACACCTCCCCAGCCCCTTTGAGATGGGTTTTATGGGCCCCTCCCCTCACTACACCTCACAGGGCAGGGCTGTACACTCATCCCCTCCGGAGAGGTCCAGCGCCCTTCCCAGGTCACCCAGATGCTTTCCGGCACCAGTGATGGGTTCATGACCAGAGAATGTGTTGGGGGCAGAGCTTCCCCTCATCCCTACCTCCACCCCCCCCCACCCCCTGAGAAAGGAATGGGGGGGGAGTTACACCTTCCTCTCCTTGTCCCTTTTTAGGCTCAGGCCATCTGCCTCCACCCACTCTACATCATGCTCCCCTGTACAATGTCTGCCTCCCTGGCCTTCATGCTTCCTGTGGCCACCCCACCCAACGCCATTGTCTTCTCTTTCGGGGGCCTCAAAGTATCTGATATGGTGAGTGGCCGGAAGACCCAAATGCCCCAGGTCCTCTTCCTGCTCTGTCTTTCCATCTCTATGGAACCACAGAGTAGCTGAAAGGCGCTGGGACACTCACGCAGAGATTGGGCCCTGCGTGAGTGAAGGTACAGTAGAGGAGGTTGGGATGTGACCCCGAAATGGAGCCTCTTTAAGACCTGCAGTCCCAGCTCACAAGGAGTGATCGAAGGCATGAAGAAGGGCCAGGGACCCAAGCACCCCCACTTAGAGAAAACAAAACTCAGGGTCCCCCAAACCCATGAAGATTTCCCCCATCTTTTCCCTATTGGCAGTTGCAGTAAAACAAATAGAGCATTTCGTAGTGCTGCAGGTTAGACCAAAGGACTTCCAGGGAGAGTTTTACTAATGGAAAGACTCCTAAATGTACCTGGTACCTGAAGGCTGGGTGCTGGGGCTCTACAGCTACCTAGTCATCCTGGCTTTCCTTCCCCAGGCACGGGCAGGATTCCTGCTCAACATCATTGGGGTGCTGGTCATCACACTAGCCATCAACAGCTGGAGTATCCCCATCTTTGGCCTGAACACCTTCCCTACCTGGGCTTATTCAAACACAAGCCAGTGTCTTCTCACCCCACCCAATTCTACCATGGGGGGCAGGGTATAGCCTGGCCACATACAGGAAAACCCACCTATTCTACTCCTCTGAACCAGAAGGGGGACACTCCAAAGCTCCAAGTCCTGGGCCCAAGGTGGAGAGAAAGGTTCATGGATCACAACCTTCATGTGTGTGTGTGTGTGTGTGTGTGTGTGTGTGTGTGTGTGTGTGTGTGTGTGTGTGATGGTGTGTCTGGGCATGTCTGAGGAGGTTGTATGTGTGTGTATCTGTGTGTCTGTGTCTGTGTGTATCCATGTAAACCCAGCATGCCCTTCTTTGTCTCTCCAGACTTTGCACTGTATTTATTAAAATTCAGGGTTGGAGCGCCATGGGCACAGCCTGCCCTGGGTATACAGCCTCTGGGACAGGCCTAACACACTGAGATCTCCCCAGCCTCTCGGGGATTATTGGGGAGGGTTCAGACGTTAGCCACATTAAAGTCTTTTTTTCCATAGAGTCTGGTTGAGTCTTTCCAGGTGCTCTCTCTGGAGCTGGTTCATGGTATGGCACAGGTTGGGGCAGGGGGGAGGTGGCTGGTCTCTGTCCTGCATAGCGGCCCCCTTGGACCCTTCCCACCCACAGAAGATGGTAATGTTAGAAACCCCTGCCAGGCTCTTTGGAGTGGGCGCAGCCACCCAGGAAAGCGGCACTGACATCACCAGCAGGCTAATTGGGAGCTGCCAGTCCCTGCGTGCCTTTGGGAAAATTTGCCTCCCCGTTCCCAGAGCACTCCCTGCGCATTTACATAAAACCCGCTGCCCCTGCCAATTCTTCACCGACCCTTCCTCCAGCTGGAAAAACCAGTCCCTCCACACCAGGGGAGGCAGACTGACCCATGCCAGATGCCCAGAAAGATGGACCCTTACCCTCAAGTAACAGCCTTACAGCAAGAAGAATCCAGGTTAGACACAGAACTATGACAGCCCTTCTGAACCAGACAACTTCAAATGATTCTGCCTCCTTACCCCACCTTTGTCCCTCCTCTACCCCCACAGACTCCAGAGCTTTCAAGCATGTGGCAGGATCAGGGATGGGAGAAGGAAGGATGCTTCCACAGCCAACCCTTTACCTGGGATCAATGTCACCTTTCTTAGCTGGAAGCTCATTTTTGTGTCTATCCTAAGTCTCATTGTAGATGGTAACATGTAAACCTTGAGTTCATCTAAATGAACTCAAGAGTTCCATCCAGCTCCTCTGGCCTCCAGAGAGAGAGAAAACAAGAAGCCTATACTGCTGGCCTCAGGTTCCAAGGACAACGAGCTATTATGAAGAGAGACAATCAGAAGGTGTTTCATCTTGGATCCCCTAGCCTGGGTTATTTGCTCAGTTCTCCCAGAATGGGGGACGAGTGTGCTGGGGGGGGGGAACATGGCTGTCCCCAGGGGCCAGGGGATCTTGATGGGACACGCCAGGCATCCAGGGGAGTGAGGAATGGCCTTACCTCCTCTCCGGCCCCCCCAGGCTGGCATTCCTCACACATGATAAATCATACAGTTATGCATCCCAGTCCCACCCACACACATACTAGGACCCCCGGCCCCAGGGGACAGTCCTCCAATTAGGAGCAGACCCACCCCAAGGGGCAAGGCTCCCCCCCCCAACGCACACCCTGCAATGGCACAATGGTTCCCTAGAAGCGTGTGAGGATGCTCTGTGATTGCCATCTATGGAGGTTCTATGCAGGCACCTTCAGTCCAGCCCTGGCTGGGGAAAAACTTTTCAGGGCTCACACACCTTACCCACTCTTCTCAACTCAACAGCCCCCCTACTCAGACATGCTCTGAGGGGGACAGGTGTAGACCAAGGTCCCAGGATATAAGGACAGGGCTGGCCCGGCCTTCTCGGAGAAGTTGGACACAAGCTCACCTGAGGGTCTAGAGGTTTGGCTGGGCCAGTGCCCTCATGGATTTTGGAGGCTGCACCTCCACCTGATGCTCCAAAACCACCCTCTCCAGTAGGCAGGAGTGCGGCCAGGCAGCAGGTAGCACCTGTCAGCGTAATCACCGTCATTAGCTGGGCAATAAAGTGGCACGGACTGGGCCAGCCTTTGAAGGAAGGGCCCATCAGCCTGGTCAGGCCTGTACAGGCAGCTGAACAGCTCGGCCCCTGTGCTCACTTCAGGCTGTGGCAGGTGGAGGGGACGGAATACTGCTAGGATAGCGCCTGTGACCTCCCTGCTGGATGCCCACTCCCCCGTCATTGCTGGTAGGCATTGTAGGAAGGCCATAAGCGCCTTTGAGAATCTCTGGCCTGCCAAGCTCACCATTGCTGGAGAAAATTAGTGAGGCTGGAAAACAGCTTGACAGTTTCTTTCTTTCTTTCTTTCTTTCTTTTTGTTTTTGTCAGTCATGGGGCTTGAACTCTGGGCCTGGGCTCTGTCCCTCAGCTCTTCAGCTCAAGGCAAGCACTCTACCACTTGAGCCACAGCACCACTTTTGCTTTTCTAGTGATTAATTGGAGATAAGAGTCTCATAGACTTTCCTGCCCAGGCTGGCTTTGAACTGCCATTCTCAGATCTCAGCCTCCTGAGTAGCTAGGATTACAGGTATGAGCTACTGGTGCCCAGCTTAACTTGACAGTTTCTGATGAAGCTGCATCACATTTCTACCTGAGGCCTAGAGCAGAGCCTGACATATAAGTGAATGAATGAATGAATCAATCAATCAATGAAAAAATCAGAAGCATAAAGCAGCATGTCCAGCTACCCTCAAAGACCCAAGTGGATACCAATGGCTCACACCTGTAATTCTAGCTACTCAGGAGGCTGAGATCTGAGGATCAAAGTTTGAAGTCAGCCTTGGCAGGAAAGCCCGTCACACATACACACACACACACACACACACACACACACACACACACACACACACACACACACACACACACACACACACACCTCTGCAAAGTGCCTTAGAGGGAGTACTATGCAACCTTGACCCAGTCTCGGCCTTTCTGGACCAAAATCACGTTGGCTTCTCAGATAGGTTCAGATGTTGGTGCATTTCCCCTGACCCTGAAGCCCTGGGAGTTTCCCCATTTCCTATCCTCTCTTCCTTCCAGCCAGCCAGGGAAGCCGCTGTCCAGCCTAGCAGGAGACCAGCTGCAGGAGCAAAACTATCAACCAAGTCTCTGGTTCACCTGGGCCTGGAGCAGGTTACAGACTAGGACTAGGCCTTTTGGGGGGCTCAGCCCCAAATTCTATGCCTTCCCAGTGTCTCAGAAGGAGGCAGGGCTGGGAAGGGCTGAGACAGGTGGAGCCTCAGCCAATCCATTAGTCATGGTTGGTCAAAGCTATGATGTTTTACAAGGGGCAGGGTGAGCCCCTGACCTCAGGGGCTGCGGTGGGGCAGAGAAGGAAGGAAGAGAGGGAGGGAGGGGACGGGGAAGGAAGGGAGGGAAGTAGAGAGGGAGGGAAAGGGATGAGCAGTCCTATTGGACAGTAAGTGATGAGCACAAGAATGAGGAGAAGGAGAGCGCTGGACCTGTGTCCAGAGCCACAAAATCCTGGGTCCACACAGAACTCCCCTCCCCATATATATGTATAAAACCATGGACACTGGGGCTGGGAAGGTGGCTCAGTGGTAGAGTGCTTGCCTTGCATGCCTGAGGCGCTGGGTTCGATTCCTCAGCACCACATAAGCAAAAAGAAAAAAGCCGGAAGTGGCGATGTGACTCAAAGGGTAGAGCGCTAGCCTTGAGCTAAAGAGCTGAGGGACAGTGCCCAGGCCCAGAGTTCAGGCCCCACGACCGGACCCCCCCCCCCCAAAAAACCCTAAAACCATGGACACTGAAGTACTTGCCTCTCTCTCTCTCTCCCCCAATCTTTTTATGTATCTAAAGATGGAATATGAAGGATTGACCCCCACCCTATTTTCCCAGGCACGTACAGACATCAGACAAGCCATCAGATATTCGCAGACTGCCTGATGCAGGCAGGGCAATCCACCTACGGCTGGCTTGTAAACATTCCATTGTGGGTCCAACAGAGAAGCCCCCCACCTCCCTAGACCTAATGGCTTTTTCATGAACCTCTGCCTCCTTGCACAGACCCCATATAAGCCCGACCCCAAATCTACCCCCTTGTACAACCTCCACACCCATGAGAAGGTCTGTGCCCCTCTCTGGCAATAAATAGTCCTCACCTGTTGAGAATTGAGTCTGGTCTATTCCTTTTCTGTTCGCCTCCATTTTCCTAACAAACACTAATACACACACACACACACACACAGAGCTAGACATATTCACATACATTCATATGAACCAAATTACTAGTTACCCCAAGGGTCACTCTGGGTAGCCTACATTCACAGACATTTTTACATCCGTGGTACTTGGATGGTCCTGTATGCAAGGGCACACCCAATGTTCTCACAAGGAGAGGTGCACAGGCTTACACACAGCTTCTGGCCTGGATACAGTAGTAGCACACTACAGCTTCATGTTCATACTTTGTGTTTTGTATGCATGGCAACAGAAAAGCAATTAACAGTCAGGCACTGGTGGCTCATGCCTATAATCCTAACTACTGAAGAGGCTGAGATCTGAGGATTCTCAGTTGGGGCAGACAAATCTGAGAGATGCTTATCTCCAAATAACTAGCAAAAAGCTGAAATTGGAGGTGTGACTCAAGCGGTAGATCCAGTCTTGAGTGAAAAAGCTAAAGGACAGCACCCAAGACCTGAGTCCCAGGTCTGACAATAAAAAAGAAGAGAGAGAGAGAGAGAGAGAGAGAGAGAGAGGGAAAAGAAAGAGAAAGAAAGAGAGAAAGAGAAAAATAAAGAAAGAAAGAAAAAGAGGAGGAGCTGTGGCTAAAGTGGCAGAGTGCTAGCCTTGAGCACAGAGACTCAGGGACAGTGCCAGTGCCCAGGCCTTGAATTCAAGCCCCACAACCAACAACAAAAAAAAAAAGAAAAAGAAAAGAAGGGTAGAACACTGGCCTAGCATGCATGAAGCCCTGGGTTCAATTCCTCAGTACCACATAAACAGAAAAAAACTAGAAGAGGCACTATGGTTCATGTGGTAGAGTGCTAGCCTTGAATCTTGAGGACAGTGCTCAGGCCCTGAGTTCAAGCCCCAGGACTGGCAGAGAAAGAGAGGCGGGGGGAGGGGGGGGGAGGGAGGGGAGGAGGAAGGAAGGAAGGAAGGAAGGAAGGAAGAAAGGAAGGAAACAAGGGAGGGAGGGAGGGAGGGAGGGAGGGAGGAAGGAAGGAAGAGAGGGAGGGAGGGCGGGAGGGAGGGAAAGGAAGGAAGCAAGGAAGGGAGAGAGAGAGAAAGAAGGAAAGAAAGAAAGGGGGGAGGGAGGGAGGGAAGGAGGGAGGAAGGAAGGAAGGAAGGAAGGAAGGAAGGAAGGAAGGAAGGAAGGAAGGAAGGAGGGAGGGAGCAAGCTGGGTGCCTGTAATCCCACTGTTCAAGAGGCTGAGAGATCTGAGAATCATGGTTTGAAGCCAGCCTGCGCAGGAAAGTCTAAGACATTTATCTCCAATTAATCACAGAAAAGGCCAGAAATGGAGCTGTGGTTCCAAGTGGTAGAGTTCTAGCCTTGAACAAAAGAAGCTCAGAGACAGCGCCCAGACCCTGAGTTCAAGCTCCAGGACCTGCAAACAGAAAGGAAAAAGAAAAAGAAGTAAAAGCACACTTGCACATTTGCACACAGGTACTAGTTACTGGATTATAAGTGCTCTTTACACAAGTGGGCTGTACACACCCATCCCACTGGTCTCTGGGCAGCTCTCTTCCTTCCCTCAGCAGAAGCAGTCAAGCCCGGAGAACAGCCCTTCCCACCCAGCAGGACTCTAACTGTATTCCTCCATGCTTGGACCCTCCCCACCAAGCCTGGAAACTCCCTGGGCTTCCCAGTGGGTCAGCCAACCAGAACAGGCCAGGCGTGCAGACTTCTCAGTCCAACAGACCTGCTACAGATCTGGCCTGGAGCTTCTCTTGTTGTCCAAGCCAAGGAGCTGCCTGTCCTCCTCCAGGGAAGCCCACCCTGGTAACCCCAGATGGCTCCAAGTGCCTTAGACATGAATAAGCAATTCACAAACAAACTACAAATAGGAAGGAAGGAAGGAAGGAAGGAAGGAAGGAAGGAAGGAAGGGAGGGAGGGAGGGAGGGAGGGAGGGAGGGAGGGAGGGAGGGGAAAGGGAAGGGAAGGGAGGAAAGAGGGGGGAAAAAAGCCTTCAACTTCATCAAAAATCAAGGAAATACTCTGTGTTTAAAGGTACATGCCTATAATCCAACTAACATCAGTGCTAGGTAAACCCTGTCCCTCTGCAGATGCCCTTTGGGGAGGAGGTGCTAAGGCTTGAACCCAGGATTTCAGTCATGCTAAGCACATGCGTTACCCCAGGTCTGCTTTGCAGATTGTCTTCCTTGCCAGCCAAGTAATACGTATGAGAACCCCAGAAGTGTTAGGCTCAGCCTTCTAGGCTGGAGCCCAGCTCAACTCCCAATCTGTGGACCTGAAATTAGGGTGCTGAAGTGTGGGGTACCAAGCCACTACACAGAAGGCCTGTCCAGGGAGCCCAGCCAACACTGCACAAGTGAGAATTGAAGCTAGATGAGCCAGGAGGGAACTGAGGAGTTGCTAGAACAAGAGAAGGAGCTAATGGCTCTTTTGGAGATGGAGAAGTTGGAATAAAATCCCCTACAATCCCAGCTTGGTTGAAATTCCCAAGGTTCCTAGTGGGACTCACAGACTGCTAGCAAAGAGGAAGCCAAACTTCCCAAAGGAACCAGGGAGCTGGAGCCCACACTCATCCCCTGGGTGACGATAGAGCTCTTCTTTAAAGAGGAAGATGCATTTCTCACCTGTCAGATGCAGAATCTGTCTGTAGAAAGGGGACAACCAACAGCTCTGACAGAGTCCTTCGGGGCATCCTGGGCTCTTAACTCATCAATTTGTCCTTGAGTTGCAAGCTTTTCTGCTAGGGGGATTACAGGCATGCACTTCTATACTCAGCAAGTATTGCTTTGATTTTTAAGGAAGTTGAAAACTATTCCTTTCTTTTCTTCCTTTTTTTTTTTTGGATGGGGACTATTTGTAGTTGGCTTGTGAGTTGCTTATTCATTCCCTTTAACCATTTCCTTTTTCTTTTTTGAGATTGTCTTTTTATTTATTCAGAAGGGTTCTTTATATATTATGGACATTATATATTATGGTCATATATATATTTTGGGGGGGGTCTGGTCTTAGGGTCTGAACTCTGGGTCTGGGTGCTGTCCCTCAGCTTTTCAGCTCAAGGCTAGCGCTCTACCACTTGAGCCACAGTGCCACTTCTGGCTTTTTTCTGCTTATGTGGTGCTGAGGAATTGAACCCAGGGCCTCATGCGTGCAAGGCAAGCACTCTATCACTGAGCCAACTTTCCGGCCCCTATGGTCATATATTATGACATCTTTGTCAGGGGTGGTGTTTTGTCTTTTAACCTTGTCTTTTAACTTTGCTTTTGTTCTGTCCTGCAGGAAATACATTTTTCTTTTTTTTTTCCTTTTCACTCATGGGTCGTGAACTCAGGACCTTAGTTTTCTAGTGGTTAATTGGAGATAAGAGTCTCATGCACTTTCCTGCCTGGGCTGGCTTTGAACCTCAATCCTCAGATCTCAGCCTCCATGGTAGCTAGGATTACAGGCATGAATCACCAGTGCTGGCTTGAATTTTTCCTAGTAAAATCTATTACCAGATTCCTCTTTGGATTTAGGATTTCTTATGTTCTCAAATTTCTTCTCTGCTTCATAAATTAATAAAAAACATTTTGCATATTTTTTCCTTTTGCCTGAACTCTGGGCCTGGGCGCTGTCCCTCAGCTCTTCAGCTCAAGGCTAGCGCTCTACCACTTGAGCCACAGCATCACTTCTGGCTTTTTCTACTTAATTGGTGCTAAGGAATCAAACCAAGAGTCTCATGCATGCAAGGAAAGCACTCTACCACTGAGCTACCTTCCCAGCCCCTATTTTTTCCTTTTTATTTGTGTTTTTTATTTTTACTAAGCTCTTCAGTGAATGAAGTTTTTTCAATGTGTCATGTGAAGCAGAATTTAACTTTCCTTCTTTCTAATAGAGCTCCATTTATTGAACTGCTTACATTTTCCCTTCTTCTTTAAGATGCCTTATTATCACATGCTCCATTTCATAGATATTCTAGTTCATTCTAGAACCTTATCTTCCATTACTTTATTTCTGTGCCAAAATCACAGTTCTTTTATTTTGTTTTGTAGATTTTTGTTTGTTTGTTTTGTTTTGCATTGTTTTGTTGTTGTTGTTGTTTTTGCCAGTCATGGTGCCTGAACTCTGGGCCTGGGCACTGTCCTTCAGCTCCTCAGCTCAAGATTAGTGCTCTATCACTTGAGCCACAGCACCACTTCCAACTTTTTCTGCTTAAGTGGTGCTGAGGAATCGAACCCAGGGCCTCATGCATGCAAGGCAAGCACTTACCACTGAGCCACCTTCCCAGCCCTGTTTTGTAGATTTTATCAAGTGTTTTTGTAATGTTGCTATTGTGACTTGTATCTCGTGTGTGTGTGTGTGTGTGTGTGTGTGTGTGTGTGTGTGTGTGTGTGTGTGCTGGTACTGGGGCTTGAACTACAAGACCTTGAACTCTTGTTCTACTTTCTTGCTCATGGCTAGTGCTCTATCACTTAAGCCATGCCTCCAGTCTGGAATTTTGATGGTTAACTGAAGTGGTTCTCAGACTTTTCTGCCCAGGCTGGCTTTGAACCTTGGTCTTCTGGTCTCAACCTCCTAAGGATTACAGATGTGAGCCACAGATGCCTTTTTTTAATAGATGGTTTTCACTAAACCTGATTTCAAACTCATAATCCTCCTTTCTTCATCTTCAGTATCAAGATCACAGACATGAACCACCATGCCTTTCAAACTGGATATTTGTTCCAGTTGTAAAGAAATGGTGTTGATTTTACACCCTAATCTTCATTCTCCTACCTTACTAAATTCTCACATTAATTCTAATAGTCTTTCCCGTAGTTCTCTTAGAATTCTTTTCATTTAATTTTCTTTTTATGGGACTGGGGATTGAACTCAAGGCTTTACTCTTGATAGGCAGGAGCTCTACCACTTTAGCCATACCTCCAGGCCCCGCCACCCTGTTTTATATCTTATTGCTTTGGTTAGAATCTTCAGAATAATATTGGCTAATTACAATTAGAATAGACTTCAATGACAACTTTCTTAGCTTGCATGGGTGCTGAGTATCTCTACAGAAATATGTGTGTAGCCATGTACCAGTGGCTCATGCCTGTAATCCTAGCTACTCAGGAAGCTGAGATCTGAAGATTGCAGTTTGAAGCCAGACTTGGCAGGAAAGTCTGTGAGACTCTTATCTCCACTTAACCACTAGAAAACCAAAAGTGGTACTGTGGATCAAAGTGGTAAGGCACTAGTCTTAAATAAAAAAGCTCAGGGATAGTACCCAGACACCAAGACCCAGGCCCTGCATTCAAGCCCCATGTGGAACAAAAGGAAAGAAATGTACTTATTATCTGACATTTGTAAAGGTAACCTAGCTGTACATTACCTCTAGAACAACAATAAAGCAATAAATAAAAAAGAAATACATGTGAGTAGAACTTCTACAATCAGCCATGAATGCATTAGAGAGGAGCAATTAGCAAACACACAAGGTCTTGACAATTGCCTTTGTACAGTGAAATTCCATTCTCTCTTAAGGGAGCAGGACTTTGACTACTACTGTTAAGAGTCCCAGAGAAAGAAGAATTGAATCTAACCTTTTTTTTTCTTTTCTTTTTTTTTTTTTGTCAGTCACAGGACTTGAACTCTGGACCTGCATGCTGTCCATGAGCTCTTCAGCTCAAGGCTAGCACTCTACCACTTGAGCCAAAGTGGCACTTCTGGTTTTCTGGTGATTTATTAGAGATAAGAGTCTCACAGACTTTCCTGATCAGGCTGGCTTTGAACTGTAATCCTCAGTGACCAGCTTCCTGAGTAGTTAGGATTACAGGCATGAATCACCCGAACCTGGCTTTCTTATGGAGAGAAAAAAAATCTCTGTACCCAAAGGGGTAGCTCACATGCCCTCATTTCCTAGCTAGAACCACAGGGCTTGAGGAAGAAAAGAGTCATGTGTTTATTGACATCTACTCTATGCTCAGGGATTATGCTAGGAACTTTAAACTCTATATATGAATGCTACTCCCTTATTAACAGATGAGGAAACTGAGGCTCTAAGTGGAAGTATGGAAGATTACACAGCTCAACAGCACTTACAAATAGGTGCTGCATTATTAGCCAACCAGTACCTTCTTTTCTATTGAGCATTGAACATTTTCTTTTTTGGGGGGGGGGGGTCCAGTCATGGGGCCTGAACTCTGGGCCTGGGCACTGTCCCTCAGCTCTTCAGCTCAAGGCTAGCACTCTACCACTTGAGCCACAGCGCCACTTCTGGGTTTTTTCTTTTTGCTTATGTGGTGCTGAGGAATCGAACCCAGGGCCTCATGCATGCAAGGCAAGCGCGCTACCACTGAGCCACCTTCCCAGCCCGAGCATTGAATATTTTCATCCTAGATAAAAAATAAAACTCTCCAAATGTTTTATTTTATTTTTTTTTTGTTTGGTTGGTTTTTTAAATTTATTTTTATTTTTTATTGTGAAAATACTGTACAGAGGGGTTACAATTACATGGGAAATATTTTATTTTATTAGTTGTAGGGCTTGAACTCAGGGCCTTGGCGCTGTTCCTGAGCTTTATTGCTCAAGGCTGGCACACTTTGAGCCCCAGCTCCACTTCCGGTTTTCTGGGGGTTAGAGATAAGAGTCTCACAGACTTTCCTGCAAAAACTTGCTTCAAACAGTGATCCTCAGATCTCAGCCTCCTGATTAGCTAGAGTGACAGACATGAGCCACCGGCCAGCACCCAGTTTCTGCTCAACATTTGTGCCAGATGACCACCATCAGGCGTTGTCCAAGAGCCAACATTCTTTGGGCCCTGGAGACATTAGCTCCAGAGAAAGTTTCAAATGGACTTAGAAGCCTGGCAAGAGGAATCTAGGGAAGGAAAAAAAGATTGAACAGCTGAGAACTGATGGCTCATGCCTGTCATCCTAGCTACTCAGGAGGCCGAGGTCTGAAGAGGCTAAGTAACAGTCTGACTCATTTATCTCCAACTAACCAGAAAAAAAAGCCAGAAGTGGAGGTATGGCTCAAGCGGTAGAGTGCCAGCCTTGAGTGGAAAATGCAAGAGAGAGTGAGGCCCTGAGTTCAAGCGCCATTCCAGGCATATGTGCACGCACACACACAGACTGGATGGTGATAGGCGATGAGCGGAGGGGCAAGGGAGAAACTCAAGGAAGCCAGGAGAGAAAGGCGGTAGGGACAGAGATGGGAGCTGCACCAGGAGGCTGATGTGGAGCCAGGGATGATAGCTCCAGGCCTAATCCAGGTTGGACCATTGAGCCATTCCTCACCGCGGACTGCGGGGAAGAGGGGACTGGGGAGGGCATCAGGGACCAGGGCCATGGCCACTTGGAGGTCTATTTCCATTCTTTCCACCATAAAGAGAAGCTGTGGACCATGACACAGAACTGGGGAGCCCTCATCTCTACCCACAGATGCCCCTCCTTGCCCCAGATACACACACACAGGGGTGGGATTCCTGACCCAGAGCGGGCACAGGTGCACAAACACATGGTTATTAACCCAGGTGACACAGTCACAAGCCTGGGACAGACAGAAGATTCCTAGACACAGACAGATAGACATTGGAGAAGAGGAAGTCACACGTTTGCGTGGGGGCTCTCAGAGGGACCCTGAATTGATGGGCAGTCCCCAGCAAGCCTGTGCCAATGCTGTGTCCTTGAATTGAGGGGTTCCCATCACTGCCTGTCCATACCAGGCCACAAAGAACTCTGTCTACAGTTTCCTGGAACCCCCTCGCTGATCTCCATGCACATACATGTGGCCACCAGGCTCTCCTGACACACATGTGCGTGTCCCGACAAGTCTATGCCCCACCCATGGGGGCTGATATTCTTGGGTGCAGGTGGGGGCCACAGGACAACCCCCTCCTTGGCATGCCACAGACTGTGCCCGCTGGCAGGAGCAGGGGGCCTGGGCTGGTGCAGGAGGTGGGAGGGGTTGGGGGAGCCGGGGCGCGGCTGGGGCGGGCACAGGAGCCGGTACCTGTCAAACAAGAGCAAAGAAGCAAACTAGCTTCTTAGTCACCTTTCTCTTCTCCCCATTTTGGCAGCAGAGCCCCTAGGGGCAAGGGGAAGCTGATATCATAATTATTGGCTCACCCAGCCACTGCCTCCCCTCACCTGATGTCAGCACAGATCCAGGACAGCCAGGCTGACGGACTGACAGACAGACAAAGCTCCTGCCCCCCCCTCTACCCCATCCCCAAAGGCAGGCCCCCACGCCGACCTGCTTCACTGAGCAGGTAAGAGGAAACTCAACCTAAGTCAGCCGTGGAGGCCAGCAGGGCTGGGCCAGGACCTGAGGAGGGGGCTCCCCTTTTTAATGGGCCTCAGGAAGGACGGGGAGCATCTGGAGTCACCTCTCACTTCTCACTGCAACTTAAAGGAGGCACAGGATTGGTGTGAGTGCCCTGAGGCTAAGGGGGCCCCCCTCTTCCACGCTCCTTCTTTTCATACTCATCTTTCCTTGCGGTGGGGCAGGTCTTGACTCCAATGTGGGGGGGGTTGGCTTTTGTGGGAGGGGTACGTGTTTGTTGAACATTGTTGAACGTACGTAGGTGAACGTTTTACTCTGGGCTAGGAGGGAATGAAGCACTGGAGAATTGGAGCTGACAGATACCCCGCAGAATGGCTCTTCCAGAAGGAAAGGGGAGAACCCAGTTCTGGGGGCTCAGAGGGGTCCCATGGTCACACATGGAAATCACCCAACCTCTCTGGGCAGCCAGGGCTGGACTGCTGCCTGTGTGGAGGCCAGAGTTGCAGGAAGGAGCCATGCACCTTGTGGAGAACAGACAGGTGGCAAACAGGTGCTGTGGCCAGGGGCCGATGCTGAACTAGAGAAGCCATGCCCCTGAGCGTTGGGGTCTTTTCTCTTCCTCAAGACCCTTGAAGCAAAGAGGCCTGATGAGAACACCTGAGACAGGCAGGGAGCCCATGGACCCCCGGAACCTAGAACTTGGGGGTCTGTGGATGCTGTCTCCAGTTCCCATAGAGCCTTCCCATGCTCTACCTGAGCAGGTGGGGGGCTGGCTTTCTCTATGGCATTCCCCCCACCCCAGGCTCTCCCTTAGTATTTGTCTCTCTTCCTGCACCTAAAGGTGTGGGGGTTTTGTTTGGATAGGGATGGTGTCTGGGCAGAACTGGCCAGCCAGAAAGGACCAGATAGAGAAGGTTACTTAGGAAGCCCATTCATCTCACCCATCCCCTGCCTCTGTACCGATCACCACACCCCAAGTCAGGGCTGCTCGCTCCTCATTTTGTCCTCAATCATGAAGTCCTTCCCAGATTCTCTCTGAAGTCTCTACTGCTGCAGGGTCCAATTCTACCTACCCTAGATCCTTCTCATTCCTGCATTGGTGATCCCCAGCGCCTCTGGACTGATATGACAGTTGGGTGGAGAGGGTAGTATTGTACTATAGTCCTGTCTTGTCCCTACTGGTCTCTTCAGGGACCTTCTACCATCTTGGTCACTTCCTGATCTACAGGATAGGACACAAACAGTAGGACATCCCTAACCGGTGTGTGTGTGTGTGTGTGTGTGTGTGTGTGTGTGTGTGTGCAGCACACAGTTCCAGCCCCTTTCTCTTGATATTCTGTGAAGAGTTTGGGGTATGCAAGGCAGGGACAGTGCTGGGTGGTCTTGGGTGGGGGTGGGGGAACAGGGACTTCCGGGTTGGGGATTCTCCGGGGCCTAAGGTGTCACAGGGAGAGGCACATGCCCTTCCCGCCCCACCCCGCCCTGCTCGCCCTATGCAGCCTCTGCCGAGCTCAGCTCTCGGCTCCAGGGCCTGCTGAGGCACGCTGCACCCCCAGGCCCCGGCGCCTCACTCTCGTCTCCCAGAGCCAGGAACCTGTTCTCCCAGGAATGCCAGGGAGTTCTTGGAAGACTTTATTTCCCAGGGGCTCAGGGAGCCCCAAGGATCCTCTAGATCAGCAAGTTCTGAAAAAGAAAAAAAAAAAAAAGGCAAGAGAAAAAAATGTTGGGGTCTTGGGGATCCTCCTAGCTCCCCACCTTTGTCTTATCCACACACGGACCCCACATTTCCAAATAGCCTTAGTCCTCTTATCTAGAGAAGGAAGAAGGCTGGTGGGGGCACATGGTGGGGAGCAACCCCTTTCTGTCTCGTACCATCCTTTGCCTCAGGGAGACTTCCTTAGCCTCTGGAAAGTCCCATCTGCCCTCTGAGAAAGCAACAATACTCTAGCCCTTGGACTCTCTATCGTGCCCATCCTGATGTCTAACCTCTCTCCTTCTGCCTTGAGTTGAGCCTGGTCTGCATGGACCAGCAGAAGCTGTCACCTATGCCTATATCAGGTTGTTCTAAGTCACAGTGAAACCTTCTGGGAACTTGCAAGCCTGCACCTACTGTCCTCTGTCATCTACAACAGCACCATATTCTACTAAGATCGGGGGACCCTTATGCTCTCCCTGGTTGACCTCCTCCCCCATACAAAGAGATGGAGGGGACAGGCCTATAGGTCTGTTGCCATCTCTGCTGTGGCCTGATTGGTTTTCTCAGTGGGAGAGACAGGTGCCGTGTCAGGGAGATCGCTCGCTCCGTATCTTAAGTTGAGTATATCTAGGCTTTGCAACCAAAAGAGGTGGTTTCCTAAGCAGAAAGGCAGCCACTGATGGGGTGGGGTTGAGCTGGCAATGTGCCTGGGAGCAGAGAAAGACAAGGTGACCTCTGAGGGTGCATCCCAGGAGCACCAATCAAATGGTGCCTGAATAAATTGGTTCTTTCCAGTGTGTCTGTATCCATCCCTGCATCCTTCATCTGAGTCTCTTCTAACTCTTCTTCTTTTTTTTTTGGTTGGTCATGGGGCTTGAACTCTGGACTTAGGCACGTCCCTCAGCTCTTCAGCTCAAGGCGAGCACTCTACCACTTGAGCCACAGCGCCACTTCCAGTTTTCTAGTGGTTTTTTGGAGATAAGAGTCTCACGGTTGGGCTGGGAAGGTGGCTCAGTGGTAGAGCGCTTGCCTTGCATGCATGAGGCCCTGGGTTCGATTCCTCAGCACCACATAAGAAAAAAGAAAAAAGCTGGAAGTGGCGTTGTGGCTCAAGTGGTAGAGCGCTAGCCTTGAGCTGAAGAGCTGAGGGACAGCACCCAAGCCCAGAGTTCAGGCCCCACGACCGGACTCCCCCCCCCCCCCAAAAAAAAAGTCTCACGGTCTTTCTTGTCTGGGCTGGCTTTGAACTGCGATCCTCAGATCTCAGCCTCCTCAGTAGCTAGGATTACAGGCAGGAGCCACCGGCGCCCAGCTCTTTCTAACTCTTCTATCCCAGCCTCATTCACTCTACATCCTTCCCAGTTTAGCCCTATTCTCCTCCCTTCCTTCTTCTTTTTTTTTTTGTCGGATGTGGGGCTTGAACTCTGGGCCTGGGTGCTGTCCCTCAGCTCTTCAGCTGAAGGTAAGCGCTCTACCACTTGAGCTACAGTGCCACTTCCAGGTTTCTAGTGGTTTATTGGAGATAGGAGTCTCACGGTCTTTCTTGCCTGGGCTGGCTTTGAACTGTGATCCTCAGATCTCAGCCTCCTGAGTAGCTAGGATTACAGGCGTGAACCACCAGCACCTTTATTTCCTTTTGCATCCTTTTTTTCTTTCTTGTCTTTCTTTTACTCTCTTTTTTATTCTCTTATATTTATTTATTGCCAGTCCTGGGGTTTGAACTCAGGGCCTGGGCACTGTCCCTGAGCTTCTTTTGCTCAAGGTTAACACTCTATCACTTGAGCCACATCACCACTTCTAGTTTTTTCTGTTTATGTGGCACTCCAGATTTGAACCCAGGGCTTCGTGCATGGTAGGCAAGCACTCTACCACTAAGCCACATTCCCAGCCCCCCTTTTTATTTTTGAGGCATAGTCTCATTAGGTAGACCAGGCTGGCCTGGAGCTTGCAATTCTCCCTTCCTCAGCTTCTCAGTGCTATAATTACAGGCATGTACCAACCCACATGGCTCCATCTTAGAGATGGAGTATCACTATATTGCCCAGGCTGGCCTCAAACTCTTGGACTCAAGTGATCCTCCTTCTTCAGCCACCTGAGTGGCTGTGATTATAGGTATATACTACTATACCCAGCTACCTCATTCCCCTCCCTTACTTTTTTTTTTCCGGTAGTATTGTCAGGGCCTCATGCTTCTAGGCAGGTGCTCTATCACTTAAGCCATTCCTCCAACTCCTCATTCCCATTTTTTTTGGTCAGTCATGGGGCTTGAACTCTGGGCCTGGGCATTGTCCTTGAGCTCTTCAGCTCAGGGCAAGCACTCTACCACTTGAGCTACAGTGCCACTTCTGGTTTTCTGGTGGTTAATTGGAGATAAGAGTCTCACGGACTTTCCTGCCCAGGATGGCTTTGAATCTGGATCCTCAAAGTTCAGCCTCTTGAGTAGCTCGGATTACAGATGTGAGCTACCAGCACCTAGTTCATTCCCTTTTTTTGTTGTTGTTGTTGGTCGTGGGGATTGAACTCTGGGCCTGGGCGCTGTCCTTGCGCTCTTCAGCTGAAGGCGAGCGCTCTACTGCTTGAGCCACAGGGCCACTTCCAGTTTTTTGGTGGTTTATTGGAGATAAGAATCTCACAGACTTTCTTGCCTGGGCTGGCTTTGAACTGCAATCCTCAGATCTCAGCCTCTTGAGTAGCTAGGATTACAGGCATGAATGAGCCACCAGTACCAGGTTTCATTCTCATTTTTAACCTCAGCTCAGCTCCCTTCCTTTCCACCTCCTCATCTCCATCCTCAACTTTATTTCCAATTATACATCTTCCTCTTCCTACCATCTCATTGGCCCTGCCTCCTTCGCCCTTCCAATCCCCATTTCCCATCCAGACATGCCTACCTTCTCAGGATAGATCTCCACTTATACCACAGATCCCCTCACCAGTGTCCCTGCCAGATTCTCATCTGTCCTCCATGGTCTCTGAATATGGAAGGAAAGCCCAAAACTTCCCCTGGGAGGAATGGATTGGACATGGTTCATCCTTGGAGAAGCCCTCAGCTTCCCATCCCATTTGAATCCTTAAAGGCTAGATTCTGGCCAAACAGTAAAAATGAGCTAAGTCTGGTGTCCAGACAGACTGAAGGAGTGTGGCAAGGGGAAGCAGAAAAAAGACAGATTGAGAGAGCCAGAACAGCTGCAGTCACAATCTGATTTGGACGAGGGGAGGGGTCAGGGAGCATGACTGTTCTGACCAGGCCTGGCTATGCCAAGGCAGAAAGCTAGACAGGGAACCAGAGCTGGAAGGCCTGCTGGGTTGTTTAGGAATGACTGCCATTGTCATAAGCATCCCCCAGTCTCTACCCCGCCTGTGGCTTTTGCTTAGTCAGCTCAGATTAATGGGGCCTGGGAGAGATTTAGCTGAATCGTGATCTCTCAGGGAACTAGACTGGAGAGCCTGCTGTGAGTCACAGAGAAAAGGAAACCTGTGCACCCACAGGCCACTCTGGAAGTTCCAGGAGTGGGCACTCTTTAAGGTTCCCTTACTTCTCCCCATGCTGCCACAGAGAACCCACTGGAAAGCTGGGGCTTCACCATTTATCCCAACCCCACAGGAGGATGCAACCAGTGACTTCAAATTCTGCCCTCATCCATCTTCAAGGCTGCCCTAGCCTAAACACACAGCCAGCCTGGACAACACCACACACCACACACACACACACACACACACACACACACACACATACACACACACACACATACACACACACACAGAACGGGGCGTGTCCTTGGAACCAGATCACCCAGAGACAGTTGGAAGTCCCACCTACACTTGTAAATTCCATAGTCATGGCCCAGACTGCACCAGTCTATCAGGAGCAGAAGGCATAGGATGTATCCAGGGATCTCTCTCTCTCTCTGTCTCTCTCTCTCTCTCTCTCTCTCTCACACACACACACACACATAATCTGAAGACTCAATTCGAATTCTTCCTAGCACAGAGCGTCAGTGGCCCCAGCCGTGTTTATAGACAGTGTTAACTGGTGTCCCCGGCTCCCTTTGGAGCTGAAGCCCACATTGGGCCCCACAGAGCAGGTGTCTTAGAGAGGTATCTATTTCACTGGAACTTCCCATGAAGGTCCCTTGGTGGGAGGGTTTTGAGAGAGAAGACTCTTGGGGATGGCACTGCTAGACCTAGGAGGTTCTGGAGGTGTTAATAGAGAAGTGTGGGGTGGGAGTGGAGCCAAGGATACAGAGAGGCTTAGGAAGATAACCATAAAATGGGTACTGGTGGCTCCCATCTTGAGGTGCTTGTAATCCTAGCTACTTAGGTGGCTGAGATTTGAGGATCACAGTTCAAAATCAGACTTGGAAGCCATGAGACTTTTATTTCCAATGAATCACCAAAAAGTTGGAAGGGATAGTGTAGCTCAAGTGCACTAGAATGCTAGCCTTGAGGGGGAAAAAGTTAAGGATCAGTGTCCAGGCCCTGAGTTTATGCTCCAGGAAAGAAAGAAAAGGAAGGAAGGAAGGAAGGAAGAAAGAGAGGGGGGAAGGAAGGAAGGAAGGAAGGAAGGAAGGAAGGAAGGAAGGAAGGAAGGAAGGAAGGAAGGAAGGGAGAGAGAGAGAGAGAGAAAAAAAGAGAGAGAGGGAGGGAGGGAGGGAGGAAGGGAAGGGAAGGGAAGGGAAGAAGGGAAGAAGGAAAGGAAGGAAGGGAGGAGAGGGAAAAAAAGCCCCAGAGCCTGTCAGTTCTCCAATATCATGGTTGGGGTCTTAGAGTCAGCCTCCAGGAGTCCAGGCCCCCAGAGCAAGGAGCAGTACATAGGTACCTGCATAGCAAGAAAAATCCCTTCCCCTGGTAGGATCTCAGTTTCCCTCTCTGTCAAGAAGGTCTTGATTGAATGAGAGGATCTCTCAATGTGCTTCTGCCTCCAAGATTTGGTCAGGGCAAGCAGCTAACCACAAGCCTGCCCCTTGTGTTGGACAGCGTGGAGGTTGGGGGGAGACACATCAGTATGCATTTTGTCTTGTACTAAATCTGTGTTATTAGTAGTGGTGGCAGAATTAATATCCCTAATAATACATTGGTGATAATGAGCAGTCCTGGTAATAATATGTACAGAGTATGAGAGGAGGCTCTGACCTAAGGGATGGTGGAATCTACCAAGATGGGCAGACAAAAAGGGGCTCATCGGCTAGATGGGTGTCCTCTTGACTCCCCACATAAAGAGCACTCTTGGGAAAGGCAAATGACTGAAGAGGAAAATATCTCTCTCAGTTCCCTTGCACTATAGAGCCCCACATGCCTGGGAACACAGAGAAGGAGGCAGGGCACCAGATAAGATGCGTGTCTCACCTTCCTCCTGGCACTTTGACATTCTTGCTCAGTCTCAGGTGAGGTATGTAGGGCAAGGATGAGGATTCTATTTTATAAAGGAGGAATAAGTAGGGCCGAAGTGGCTCAATGCCTGTAATCCTAGCTATTCAGAAGGCTGAGATCTGAACATCTCAGTTCAAAGCCAGCCCAGACAGGAAAGTCCATGGAATTCTATCTCCAAGTAACTACCAAAAAAAAACCCAAAACCCTGGAAGTGAAGGTGTGGCTCAAGTGGTAGAGCACTAGCCTTGAGCACAAAAGCTCAAGGACAATGCCCAAGCCTTGAGTTCAAGCCCCAGGATAAGCACCAAAAAAGAAAGAAGAAAGAAAAGAAAGAAAGAAAGGAGGAAATAGATTGGTGTCTATTACTAGCCCATGCAGATGGTAGAGCTAAGAGGAGATCCTTTTGAGTTCTTGAACCAGGAAGACTCCCTGTGAGAGGTGTTGGGAATTCAGGCTCTGTAAAGGCTTTTGAAAAGGATGTTAGGTTAGGGGAGGCAGTGGGGGCAAGGCTCCATCATCCTTATTGTTCTCACAAATCAAATCATTAGCTGCCAATCATGGCCACAACCAATCAGCTCTGTGCCCAGTTGGGAGTATGGGAGGGGGGCATCAGTCTCAGCTCGGAATGACATCATTATGGGGTGGGACTTTGGGGTCTCAGGGACCCAGAGCTAATGGCTGCTCAGAGGACAGCAACAGCAGCTCCATCCCCTCAGCCCATTCTGGAGGAAGTTTGTTGTAGGAAGGATGAAGGTGACGTTTCCTAAAAAAAAAACCTTCAGTCATTCCCTACCTCATTATCCAGTCTTTGACATCTGTCACACAGCTGTGCAGGCTGAGGATTTGAGAGAATTTTCCTTCTCTGATCCCTGCTTTCTACACAATGTCCCAGGAAGATTAAGGAGACACGAAGTCCCACCCCTGAGCCTTCCATTCAGACCCTGATAGTTTTGTCACTTGTCAACAGCCATGGCTTCAAGTCAGAGCTGTGTGGATCTGTCTTAAGCTACTCATCCAAGGGAGCAAAAATTCCTGAGGGCTAGAGTAAGGGGGTTAGGCAGGGGTCCTCTTGATCACTGGAAAGGAGTATCTAAGGAGCAGGGGGAGCCCAGCAGAGCTTATCTCTCAGACTAGGTGACCATAGCAGAAGGAAGAAGAAAGGTAGATTGGAGCTTTGAGATTGGAAGTTTCTTGCTTTCTTGAAATTCTTCATTACAGCTACAAAATAAGCATCCACAGGGAGATCACAGACATCTCTCCATTGGTCCCACTAAATGTTCTTCCATCTGTCTGTCTAGCCATCATCTATCTAGCTTTCCATCTACTCATTGTCCAGCTATCCATTCAGCCATTCGTCGATACATGCCTTGGCCTACCCATCTTTCTTTCCTTCCATCTACCCAGCCACCTTTCCTTCCTTGCATCCCTCCATCCATCCATTCATAGAGGCCAGGGCTGCTGAGGAGGGCCTGTGGTCCTATGGCATTTATGGGGCATGTATGACCTACCTACCTGGCCTGGGGAGACAGCCCCGCCCCAGCCCTGGGGCAGGGGGCCGGTCTAGGCATGTGGGAGTATTTATACCTCCATGGAGGCTCCTAGGGAACTGCAGGCTGAATGACTCCCCGAAGCTGTGATGGTGGCCATGGCCCACAGCCCAATGTAAGTGCTTAGATTTGGCTCTTTGGGGACAGGGTTGGGTGGTAGGATTGTAGAGGGGATGGAGAGCTGGGAAGCTACTCAGATGTGGCTGGGGATGCTAGAAAGAAAAAAAAAGTGCTGGGCAGGGAGAGTGGGGGGCGGGGAGGACAGGAAGCTGTCAGAGCCAGGCACCTGCAGCAAAGCTGGGACCCTCCCTGGAAGAGGGATGAAGCCTACTGTCCTTAAACAGCATCTGGGTAGAGGGGATATCTTGGTGAATGACAGGAAAGATAGAGCAACTGGACTGGCATCATAAGAATGGTTAGATAGCTGCATGTACTTTCAGCTCAGCACAAGACAGAGAAGGCAGCCCTTGACGTGCTTTTTCAGGATACAAGTCTTGAAGGACGCTCTGTGCCTAGCCTACATCCAGAGGCAGAGGGTGACAGGTGGCTTTGGGAAAGACCTGACTTGGGGTACAGAAATGACTCAGCTCAGGTGTCAGCGAGGAAAACATCCTATAGGGGAGGCATGGCTGCTTCTCAATCTTTGCTCTCCTGGACAATTCTATCCCCTGCATTCCACCCCTAACTGCTCCTCTGAGTACTTCAGTTCAGATCCCAAGGCTGGGCCGGTGACCCATTTCCTGAAACCCAAGCAGGGTCCAGAGCCAGAGGAGTCAGGATGCTGCTGTCCCAGCCCTAGCCTTGATGGGAGGAAAAGCACTAGTAACCCCTCCTTCTTGGCACTTGCAGGCTTGCCATATCCTGGGGTGCCCAAGCCTTAGGCACAGCCCCCAGGCCTTTCCCTGCCTCCCCCCCACACACACACACACACATACAGGAGGTAATTATGGAGCTGCTCCAGGGGACCCCTCCCAGCAGCCTGGCAGGTGGAGCCCCGGGTGGGGCTGCGGGCTAGCACTGGGCAGGGCCCCACCTCTCGTAAAACATGCTGCCACAGCCAGCAACAGAAACCATTAAGGTGGAACTGAGCCGTCTCCACCTCACTCATAAAAGGCGGGCGAGGAGGTGGCCAGGTGGGAGGGGGCGTGGTGCATGGAGAACCCCCCTCCCCACCAGAGGGTCCTCAGTGGGGCAGGTGCCCACCCCGTCCCCTTCTGGCCTCTGTGACTCAGCTGCCAACATGGGCTCCGGAGGAAACCTCCACATCCCCCAGGAGGCAGGTGGGGCTGTGTGCTGTGGTGTTTAAAGGGATGATTCTGACACCCGGTCTGATTCCTGGGGAGTACAATTTAATAGCTGGGTGACTTGAGCAAGTCAGCTAAACTTCTCTGAGCCTCAGTCTCCTGATCTATAGAAAGGGGTGACAGTCTTCAGGGAGGACTCCTCAAAGAGAAACAGGGGTACAGACCCAGCTGACTGTTCCCCGTAGCTCACACACCTCCATAGGTCCTGGGGTTTGAACGGCTGATCATGAGGCTCCAACTCTGGGCTCTAGGCTTTGAGCTTTTGCTCAAAGCTAGTGCTCTACCACTTGAACCACAGCTCTACTTCTGGCTTTTTGGTGGTTAATTGTAGATAAGAGACTCATGGGCTTTTCTACCTGGGCTGGCTTTAAGTCACAATCCTCAGATCTCAGCCACCAGCGCCAAACTCACAGCATCTTTTCTTTTCTTTTCCCTTCTTCCTTCCCTCCCTCCCTCCCTTCCTTCCTTCCTTTCCTTCCTTCCTTCCTTCCTTCCTTTCTTCTTTCTTTCCTTTCCTTTTGTGTGTGTGGCGGGGGGAGGGGATCCTGGAGCTTGAACTCAGAGCCTGGCCACACTGTCTCTTATCCTTTTCCCTTAAGAACAATACTCTACTACTTGAGCCACATTTCTACTTCCAACTTTTTATAAATGGAGATCAGAGTTTTATGGACTTTTCTGTCTGGGCTGGCTTCAAACCCCGATCCCAAGATCTCAGACTCCTGAGTAGTTAGCTAGGTTACAGGCATGAATCTTAAGGTATCAATGGTCCCTGGACCTCACTTTGCTTAGAAGTACAGAAGTAACTTGTCCAAGATCACATAGTCAGCAAATGGGGTATCCCCTGACCCCCCACACTCCCAAGTACCCCGAGTCTTAAGGGGCTGAGCAGAGGTCTCTGAAAGATGGAGGTGTCAGGCTATTTGTGGGAAGAGCACAGAGTGGAGGTGTAGTAATGATTGTTGTTCTTCTGGTGTCAGCTTTCTGGGGGAGCTTCCTCATCCTGCTCAGGTCAGAGGTCATTTCCTTCTTCCCTTCACTCCAGAGCAGATCAGGTCTTTCTATCCCGAATTTTTCCTTCCTTCTCCCTGGGGATCATGGTGGATGCTTAGAGGGCAAGGATAAAGAGGTTGCTTAGATACCGACAAAGCCTCTGCAGGGGTTGGACAACGTTGACTTTCTTGTCCAACGTTGACTTTCCTGGAATGATTGTGCTGGGGTTTGCTGTCAGGGCTCTGGAAGCACGAGAGGAGATGTGAGGTGACATTTTAGCTGCCTGGCCCTGGACATGCCATTTCCTCTCTCAGGGCCTCAGTTTTCACCCCTCTGAAAAATGGGGTTAAGGACTTTGTCTATCTTTCTCTGATGGTAACTGTCTGCCAATGAGCAGGAAAAAGAACATAACTCTGATTTGTAGCCTGTGCAAATTTCTCTGGCCAGTTGCTCTCACCGGAGCTAACTTAGCCTGCTTTCAAGGGACATGGCGTTGGGAAGACATGGGTACTCTTGGTTCCTAAAAACCTCTGCCAGTGGAGTCATTGTACCCCAGAGTGGGAGGAGAGGCAGAAAGAACAAATGGAATAATATATAAAACACAGAGTGAACTGCGGAGCGTTCCATAGATGTAGATCTATGATGATCATGGTCCTGAGAATCATAGGGCTTCAGGTCCCAGTCCACCACTGACAGCCCAGGCTTCCAGCCCAGGAATGGGGGAGGTTGTGGGTCATCGCAGCTTGTACACGAGGAGCCATGAGAGTGTTCTGGGAGGGCTCCAGGGATCTGAGAGCAGAAGACAGCATTGATTCCCTGATATCTGTGCTCACATCTCTTTATGCTCCCTGAAATCCAAATAAGTAGGATCAAAGTTAGACATAGTGAAAGATTTCTTCAGGATTCAGATGCCAGCCCAGGACACTAGGGTTATTGGGAGGACTCCTTATACCCAGGATTATACCCTTTTTCACTATAGTCTCTACAAGTTCCTCTAGACTTTGGCTCTACTACTGGGGAAGGCTGAAATGACCTCTGAGGCCAGAGTCAAGAGCCTCTGCCAGTGGGGGACAACAATGTCAGGCAGCAGGTGATGAAAGGTAGGAAAGAGCATGAAAGAGGAGTTTCCTTGGCGTTCCCTTCCCCTACCCCCATGCCTTAAATTAACTCTGCCCCACTGCTAATTACTAATAATAGCTATCATTTATTGAGTACATACTATGCGTTCAGCTATTTACAAGCAATATTTCATCTAATCCTCCTGAGAGGTATGTATTATTAGCCCCATTTTACAGACGAGGAAACTGAGGCCCAGGGAAGGCAGTTAAGCAACCTGTTCAATCAATTTCCCACCATGATTAGGATTCAGACCCAGGTCTGACTCCAGGTCATTCAGCTTCAAAAGTTCTGCTGGATACAACAGATGGGGCTGGAACCAGCCACTCCCTCTCCCTCTACCCCACAGTGAACTCCTCCCATGCTGGATAGGAGGGGCCTTTGGCCTAGACTTGAGGCAGGGCAAATGAATGGAGTTGATTTAAACTTGAGGCAGGGCAAATGAATGGAGTTGATTGAGGGGCCCCTTTCTTCTGGACTTTTACCCTCTTCTTAGCAGCTTAAAGCCCAGAGCTTCAGCTCTTACAGAGCCTGCCCAGATGAACCTGGACTGAAGGGACGTTTGCATCATCAGTGTTAATTGAGGGTCAGGCCTTGGAGCTCTGCATAGCCAGTTTCTAATCTTGACTCGAGTGGCTTGGAGGAGATGGGTAATGGTTTAGCCAAGTCAAGGTATGAAAGTCACAGTCAGAGATAGCCTTTTCTTTCTATCTTTTCTTTTTCTTTTGGTGTTGGTACTGGGGCTTGAACTCCAAGTGTCTTGCACTCTACCTTAGCTTGTCTGCTCAAATCTGGAACTGTACCATTCGAGCCACACTTTTATTTCTGGCATTTTGCTGGGTAATTAGAAATAAGAATCTCTCAGATTTGTCTGCCCAGGCTGGCTTTGAACCCTGATCCTCAGATCCTCAGCTTCCTGAGTAGGCAGGATTATAGATATGAGTTACTGGCATCTGGCTTCTGCAGGCCTCTTAACATTCAAGAACTCAGCCAGGGTGTATAGATAACCCAGGCCTGGGAATTGAGGGCTGGGTCAAGGATGAGGTGAAGCAGGTGCTGCTGGGGTGCTTTTGAGAGAACACTGAGCTGCATTTCTGGGAGGTGTCCTTACATCCACATGTGTACAGAGGTTAGGAAGGGGTCTGGGCCTCCTGAGACCCAGGCTGAGTGACAAGCAAATGGGCAGGCAGGGCTAGTAAGGGCAGTTGCCAGCTGGAGATGAGCTCATTGGCCCATATCCCAAAGGTTACCAGGCCAGAAGCACACGAGGCCATTAGGGAAACTGTAGAGCCTGAGGTGAAGTAGCCTTGGTTCCAGCCCCTTGAGTGAATGGGGCCAAATATGTGACATGTGTCCTTGGGCATGTTCTAGCACCCTCTATACCTCCTCTCCCTAAATCCTCCTAAGGACCCCTAGAGGTGAGCCATAGGCTCCATGTATCAGATGAAGAAAGGGAAATATCATTCCCCAGAGTCCTCAGCTAGAAAGTGACATGGTTGGATCCCAAAGTAAAGTTGGCCCAAATCAAAGTCCTGGTTCTTCATTACCAGCCACCCCTCACCAGATAACAGTGCTGGAGATTGGGAGGGGAGGGGAATTCCGCCCCCCCCCCAACTGCCACCCCCTCCCCACTCCCACTACCTTGCTCCTGAAGGGGCTGGAATGCCCTGGGAAAGTGCCAAGCTCTCCTTTCCTCCTCCTTCCCGCCCCCACCCCCCATAGGTAGGCCTGGAGCCATCCAGGAGGAGCTGTCCAGGGAGCAAGGGCCAGGCTGAGGCGGTCATGCGAAGCCTGAGATGGGCCACCCCATACTTCAGGCCCCAGGCCTGCCTCCGTGCGGTGTCCAGTTACGGCCAGCTCTGCGCTTCCCTGGTCACGCCACATTTAGCATCACAGAGTGAGCAGGCGCCACCAGACATGGAGAAGAAGGGGCGGTAGGGACTCTCGAAGGGGTTAGAGAACCTCCACTAGGCCCCCACTGGCACCCCAACTACCAGTCTCCTCCCAAGCTGATCCCCACCAGGACTTTGGGCAGATTCTCTCCCCTTCCTTGTTTCCATTACCCTCTCTAGAGATGGTTGATTCAGTAAAGATGTGTCAACTTCTGGCTGGTCATTTCAAGACTAATGAGGTCTTCCCAAGAAGAGCATGATGGGAACAGCTGCTTGGTTCTGGCTTTAGAGAATCTTGGGTAGAAGGGTTAAAGATAATGAGCCCAGGCTTTTCTTCTTGCCTGACCCACCCAGCTCTGATCCTGCCCTCACCCCCACCCCCAGGGAAGGAACCTAAAGTATAAATTCCAGAGCCAGTCAAAGATGAGTTCAAGTTGTTGTTGTTGTTGCTGTTGTTGTTGTTGTTGTTATTGTTCTTCTTTTTCTTCTTCTTCTCCTTCTTCTCCTCCTTCTTTTCTTCCTCCTCCTCCTCCTCCTTTTTCTTCTTTCCAAGATCTGGACTCAAACTCATTATCTGATGCTTTCGTTTACTGGCTGGCACACTTAGCCACACCTCCAACCCCAATGAGTTCAAGTTCTGACTTAGAATTAACTGTGTGATGGGCCTGGGAAGGTGGCTCAGTGGTAGAATGCTTGCCTTGCATGCATGAGGCTCAGCACCACATAAGCAGAAAAAGCCAGAAGTGGTGCTGTGGCTCAAGTGGTAGAGCGCTAGCCTTGAGCTGAAGAGCTGAGGGACAGCACCCAGACCCAGAGTTCAAGCCCCACGACCAGACCCCCCCCCCAAAAAAAAAGAATTAGCTGTGTGACTTGGGAAGCCACATAACCCCTATGAACCTGCTTCGTCATCAGAAAGATGTGTTAATAATGTACCATTCTCACAGGCTGATTTGGAGAACATTGTCCCAAACTTTTCACAGTGACCAGCCTAAAGCAGATCCTTAGCTAACAGTAGCTGTTATCAAAGGCTGCTGGGGGAACGAGGAGAGAATTCCAGAGTCAGTGCCCTTTGCAAATGGCAAAGGGAGCTGCGCAGAGTGGAGGATGATAGAAGAACCACACTGACAATGACATTAATCATGAGAGCACTCATCCTGAGTTCAGCACTGTATCCATGCTTTCTATGCCTGATTTCATTTCATGCTCACGACAGCCCTGTGTGCTAGGTCCTATCCTTGCCCTGTTTTGCAGGTGCTGCTAAAGTGCAGAGAGCTTTGCTGACACAGCTAGGAAGACAGGGCCGAGCCTGGCGCTGAGCCCCGAATCCTTCTTAACCATTCCATTGTGCTGGGGTCAGGGTTCTTCTATTCCAGCAGATCTGAACGCTTGGATTTAGTCCCAAACCCCAGATTTTCAGAGAGAAACTGAAAAATTTAGAAATGAACAGTGGTTTGAGCTGGGATATAGCTCCATGGTAGAGGATATGCTTAGTATGTATAAGCACAGTTCCAAGGCCGCCCGGACAGGAAAGCCCAGGATACTCTTATCTCCTACTAATCAGCCCCAAAAAACAAAACAAAACAAAAACAGAAATGGAGCTGGCGCTTAAATGGTACAGTGCCAGGCTTGAGTGGAAATTTGGAGGCTGTAGTAAAAATAGCACCTGCCAGATGTTGCAGGGCAAGCTGATGAGCCACCAAGCAAGAGGCCAACTATGGGCCCAACCTCTGCAGCTTCAGAGTTCTCCCACCTCAAGCTTGGGCCTGAATCATCCTCTTGATCCCCTTCCTTTCAGGGCCTGAAAAGCCTTTGAACAAGATCAGCTAGCCCAGCCCTTTGTTGTAGACATTGGAGGCCAAGCACAAGGAGCCAGGGACAGAGTCTGGTGGGGAAACAGGGTATCTCTGACTCAGTACCCTACAGCTGCAGAACTGAGAACAGCAAGACCCCTCTTCCAAGGGTCCTACCTGGCAAAGGGGCTCTCTCTCTCTCTCTCTGCCCCATCAGATGACTGGCTACAGGAAGGGTCTTAGCCCAGGGATAGGGTGGGAGTGAAGGTTGTAGTTAGTCACCCCAGATGTTGGTCCTCACTCTCATCACAGCCGGCTTTCTTCGAGGCCAGGACTGGGTGATGGTGTCATTACTTCCGCCACAGTCTGACGTCACACTGCCAGGCCACACCCGATTGGAGGGCGACCCCCAAGGGGACCTCATGCAGGCTCCGGGCCTCCCAGGCTCCCCTGCCCCACAGAGCGTAAGTACCTGGCACCTAAACCTGGGCTTAGGATAAAAACCCAAGGGCTATGTGGGCAGCAGGGACTTCCTAAGGTCTATCTTGTCCTTTCCATCAAGTATTTGATGACTCTGAGATCCAGAAAGGCTCAGATATGGGTTCAATTCTTTGGGTCTGGGGTTTCTTCCATAACAGGGCTATGGAGCCCCAGTTAACCTTAGGGTGACCCCAGGTTTAGATGTAGTATGCTTTTATCAAGTTGGGGCTCCCAAGAGCAGGCTATGTGTTCTCCATCATTCGGAGACTTCCCAGAGTTGTGCCCCAGACCATTTTCCCCAGCACAGAACAGATCCCCTGGCAGGACCCAGGCCTGGTCTAACCCTCACTCCTAAGGTCTCTGCCCTCTTCCTACCCAGAAGCATACAGGCTTCAACTGCTCATCATTTGTGCCAGATGGTCCTCCAGAGAGAGCCCCTTCGCTGCCTCCACACAGCCCAAGCATCGCGTCACCAGGTCCTGAACAAGTCCAGGGACACTGCCCAGCCGGACCTGGCTCAGGCCCCTTTCGGCTCTCACCCTCTGACAAGTTTTCTGGCTTCGGCTTTGAGGAGGGTCCAGGAAGCAGCCCTGGACGCTTCCTCAAGGGCAACCACGTGCCTTTCCACCCCTACAAGCGGCATTTCCATGAGGACATCTTCTCTGATGCCCAGACAGCTCTGGCCCTGGATGGACACTCCTTTAAGGCCTCTGGGGCACTGGAGCCTTTTGAGGACATCCCTGTGGACATGGGTGAGGCAGAGGCCTTCCTGCCTGGCTTCCCAGCGGAGGCCTGGTGCAACGGTCTCTCTTACCCCAGCCAGGAGCACAGCCAGGTGCTGGTGAGTATCAGTGGCCACAGGCCTTCCTGCCTCTCCCTTGTCTGGATTCTCAGGGTACTAGAAGGAGCTCAACGTTGCCACCTTGCCTTTTTAGACCTTGTGTCTCAAGATCAGTCTTCCACTGGACACAGAAAGCACAGTGCGGGCCACTTGGTCAGCTAGGGAAGGGATGCTGGCCCGGCAAGCTAAGGAAGCTGGCTAAGGAAGCTGGAAGCTTCCCAGAGGCCCTGAGTCAGGATCCCAGAGTATGACTTCTGTTTGTCAAGTGTCAAGAATCTCCAGGCAGACCAACCCGCCCATATGCAAATGTGAGAAGAAAAACACATTCCAGAGGCCAAGAGAAAGGGCTCAGCCAGGAGCTCAACTTCCCTCTTGAATACCAGTGTGCAGAGCTGAGGGACCTACATCCTTTTCTTTCTTTTTCTCTTTCTTTTTCTTTCTTTCTTTCTTTCTTTCTTTCTTTCTTTCTTTCTTTCTTTCTTTCTTTCTTTCTTTCTTTCTCTTTCTTTCTTTCTTTCTTTCCTTCATTCTTTCTTTCTTTCGCCAGTCCTGGAGCTTGAACTTAGGGCCTGGGCACTGTCCTTAAGACTCTCTTGCTCAAGGCTAGCACTCTACCACTTGAGCCACAGCACCATTTCCAGCTTTTTCTGTTTATGTGGCACTGAGGAATCAAACCCAGGGCTTCATGCATGCTAGGCAAGCACTCTACCACTAAGCCACATTCCCAGCCCAAGCTAAATCTTTTAAAGTCATGCCAAGCACTTCTTCCTAAGTCCTATTTCATTGATTATTGATTATTGATTGATTGATTTGCTGATCCTAGAACTTGAACTCAGGGCCTAGGTGCTATCCCTGAGGTTTTTTGTTGTTGTTCTTCAAGCCTAGCACTCTACCACTTATGCAACAGTTCCTCTTCTGGCTTTTTTGATAGTTTACTGGAAACAAGAATCTCACAAACTTTCCTGCCTGAGCTAGCTTTGAACCACAATCCTCAGACCTCAATCTCCTGAGTAGCTAGCATTACAGGTACAGCCACTGGTATCTGCCTATTTTATTTTATTTTATTTTATTTTTTTGCTGGTCATGGGGCCTGAACTCTGGGTCTGGGCGCTGTCCCTCAGCTCTTCAGCTCAAGGCTAGCGCTCTACCACTGGAGCCACAGCACCACTTCCGGCTTTTTCTGTTTATGTGGTGCTGAGGAATCGAACCCAGGGCCTCATGCTTACAAGGCAAGCACTCTACCGCTGAGCTACCTTCCTAGCCCCTATTTTTTTATTTTACAGAAATAGGAGTTCATTATATGGCCCAAAGCTGGCCTTGAACTGAGACTGGTGCCTTAGCATCCCTGGGCTGGCATTACAGGCTTGTTTGCCCCCTATTCTTTGCCTGAGCCTGTTCAGAGAAATATCTTTAAAACATTTTTGAGAGGTTAACATGTCTTCCCAGCTATACCTGCAAGCTGGGTGACTATAGGCAAGTCACTTAGCCTCCCCGAGACTCACTGGAAAAGTCGGGCTAAGGGTACAACCTCTTGAGAGTAGTTTCTTTGGGACACCAAAGGGAGCTTACTTCCCACTCCCCACTCTGTCTAAATGGTCTTAGAGCAGTGACTGAGTGGCCCAGCTAAGCTGTGCCTCCTCTAAATTCCCATCAATCCTCCCTACCTCTTGCTTGCAAACAGGGCCCCCATTCTAGTCCCACTCAAGCCACTACCAACCAGAAAGGAAGATGGGAAATGGAGATGGACACCTGACAGGTGTGGCCAAGACAGGATCTTATCCAGCAAGCCCCACTAAGGCAACAGCACACCAGCAACGGCCCCCAAAAGCCCACTCAGCACCAGCTCCTGGTTGTCCTGCCAGGTGCTTTCTTTCAAGTGCCCCCACTTAATCTTCATTACAACCATTCTTTGCCTTGCGAAGGAGGACTTGAGGCTTAATAGAGACTAAGGCAGCCCACAGCCTGTGCATGGTGGAGCTGAGATTTAAGTACACACTTATCCATATGGAGCGAGAAGAGCTCAACTCAGAGCCCCACAGCTCCTGGGTTGAGCTGCTGGGTGACCTGGTGCACATGGGCTCCTTTCTTTGATGGCAGCCCCATCATCTATCAAATGAAGGGGTTGGACAGCAGACCTCAAGGCCCTTCCAGGCCCAAGATTCTGTGATTGTGGCAATCTCTACATTCACAACCCCAGGGTACACCCAGGAAAAAGGTCACAGCTAGCTTGTCCCTTTGAGCCCAAGTGGTCAGCTTCCCAGGACCCCTGAGAATCCTAAGAATAATCTACCCCCACAATGTGTGTCCATTATCCAGAACTTTCTGTGCTACTCAGATCCTGATTGTTCTACCCCCCATTTAATCCTCCCTACAATCCTGTAGAAAGTTCCATTATCTCCACCTAGTGAAAGAGGACCTGAGGCTTGTAGAGACTGAGGCAGCTAGGCCCTGAGGACTCCTCTGTCCTTAATTCAATGTGACCACTGACAAGTCTCTCCTCCTCTCTGTCCTCTCCCAGCACAGCCTAACCTCTGTCTCTCACTTGAAGCAAGGACAAGGGTTAGATTCCAGCCTTGGTTCACACCATTAACTTGCTGAGCTCCCTGAGGGAAATCCCCGCCCTCCTCTGTTTCTCTATTCTTCTCCAGGAATCAGCTTTAAAGAGGCAGGGAAGGGCAAGGGCTTGTTTGGTGTAAAGTTCGGGATGAGGGAATAGGAAAAGAGAAAAAAACAAACAAACACAAAATTGGTTTTCTTTTCTAGCAGGGGTCAGAGGTCAAGGTCAAGCCCCCAGCTCTGGAGAATGGTGCTGGGATGTACTGCTACCAGCCTCCCTTGCAGCACATGTACTGCCCCTCCCAGCCTCCCTTCCACCAGGTGAGTCTGGGGCAGGTGAGCATGTGCCCCACCCCTCCCCGGTCTCAGGATTATCTTCTCGTGTGGATGTGTACTCTGTGTGGCTCATAGATGTGAATGTGGGTGTGAATGGGATTCAGTGCAGGCAGCAGGGTCCTGAATCTCATACTGGGCCGCCCTGGGTGGGGGTGGAGGGGGTTAGTGGTTAGTGGGGAGAGACATAATTGCTTTTCCTTGGGGGAGGAGGGGAGAAGGGGTGAGACTGAGAGGAGGCTAGGCCATGATATGAAGCAAAGAGGGAGGGAGAGAGGAGCCACCCCAGACAGACAGGGACAGAGAGAAAAGGGGTGTGTGGTGTGACACACTCAGGCTGCATGGGACAGGAAATAATGGACTCCTTGCCAGGTCACATCCTGCTAGGTGACCTTAAGCTTCCAATTTCCCTTTGACTGAGAGTGAGTAGGCCCCAGTATGAGGTGAGGAGGCCTCCCTACCTGGAAGGCTGTCCGTCTTCATTAGCTTTGGGCTTTTCCCCATTACACTACCCAGCTTCAGCCTTGCCCAAATGTACAGGATGGGGTAAATAATCACTTCACACTGACAAGGGATGGAGGGACTTTTGTTTTGTTTTGTTTTAAGAGAAAGAAAAGAGCCCCAGAGCAGCCAGAGTCATCGGGCAAGACAGAGCAAGTGGCTGCCCAGCGCCCGGCTCTATCCACCTGCAGCCTGGCACTGGGACAGGCCCTGCCTGTGGAGCAGGTTCTACTCCTGCCTTTTTGGCATTGGCCCTGATCTTGGCCAAGCCAGGAGGCAGGCAAGTGGTGGGGGCGGGGGGGGGGGGGGGGAGTCAGACAGCCTGCACTGTAAGAGAAAAAGAAGGAAGCAAGGGACACCACATGGCACCAGGGAACATCTTCTCTTCTGGAAAGGGCCTGACTGCGATGGTCAAAGCTGCCCTGAGACTCCTGGTCTGACTCAGGGTAGAAGATGTCCCTGAGACAGCCTGTCACAACCAGGATGGAGCCACTACAGGATCAAGGAGCCACCAGAACCTTAAATGGCCTCACCATGTCTGGTCCTACTTTGATGCCCTCTGTAGTCTGCACCCTTCTGGAACAAGATGGCCGCACCCAGGGCTTTATGGAGCCTAGAGACAGGGTGACTCAGGCACTAAGTGTCTCTCGGTGACCTGGAAAGAGCACTTCAGCCCGGAGCAGCTGGGGGAGTCAGAGTCTCCTACTCCCCTACCCCCATAAAACACCATCTTCGGCACCGCAGCCACGCCCTTTGCTGTAAAACCACCTCCTACCCCCACCTGCCCACCACCATGACCGGCTCTTTCAAAGAGCCACTGAAACTCATAAAAGGTGGCAGTGCCCAGCAAACGCCCAGGCTGGACATCCCACTTCCGGCCCAGTAGTCTCTAAGAGAGGCCCAGGGGAGCCTGGAGTGCCTGCCAGGAAGGATGCAGGAGCTGAGGGCTGCTCTTCATCCATCACCATGACAATGAGAGCACCTAAAGGGCTGAGAGGAAGGAGCTGGAGGAAGGGAGCTTTGAGGCCTTTGAGATTCTGCATTCCAGAATTGGATCTCCTCCCAGGCCATCATGAGGATGTCCACACATTGGTCCCCTCTCAGATAGCTCTGCCATGGGGGTGGTGGAGCCCATGTCCAGGGAGAGGACAATCAGACCGCAGTGATTTCTTTGGATACATAGGAATGGGGGAGGGGAATCCCTCCTTGGAAAGGCTGGCTATCATGGTAATCATTCTGCCCCTTTGACCTCTACAGTACTCGCCTGGCGGTGGCAGCTACCCTGTACCCTATCTGGGTTCTGCTCACTATCCATACCAGAGGATTTCACCCCAGGCCAGCGCTGATGGCCACCAGCCGCTTTTCCCCAAACCCATCTACTCCTACAGGTACATCTCTCAACAACACCCTTGGCTTGAAAGGAGTGGGGGAGGAAGGGGAAACTGAACGGAGGCATAGAATCCTTAGGGTGTGATGGTAATAGCAAGAGGTGGAAATCATACCCAATAGGTTCCAAAAGATACCGAGGAGAAGATTCCTAAATGGGGGCAGGGAGTGGACTAGTTGGCCCCTAACCTTTCATCTAACCCAGGAGAAAGCATTGGTTCCTTGAATGGGCCTGATGAGTCAAACCTTGTGGTACCCAGGGCCTGAGACTGGAGTTTAGGGGTAAGGAGAAAAGGACACTCTTCTTTTCCCTCTCCCCAGATACAGAGAGAAGCCACGTTCAAAAGCTCTGCTGGAAATAAATGAGGGAGGAGGGTTGTAGCAGTGACTCAGTTACAGGCCATCTGCCAATTCTGGTGGGTCCTCTCTGAGGCTGAGATTTGGTACTAGCAGCACCCAGTACATCTGTCCTTCTACTCATCCTATCCACAAGGATGTGTCACCTAATGGGTGGCAGGCCCCAGAGACAGGGAGAAGCCAGATCCTCAGCTAGAAAAAACTCAGGGGATGGAAGAAGAAGGAAAACAGTCAGAAACACAGAGAGGGGGCTTTACAAGAGACAGGCTGCTGTGCAGGAATGAGACAAACAGGACTTGTAGTACAGCAGAATTGGGTTCTAGACCCAGATTTGGGATTTACTAGCTGTGAAACTGAGACTAGTTACTTAATCTCTTGGATCCTCTGTTTGTTTGTATGGGTAAGAAAGGAGGAGGAGGAGGAGGAGGAGGAGGAGGAGGGAGGAGGGAGGAGGGAGGAGGGAGGAGGGAGGAGGAAAAGGAAGGAAGGAAGGAAGGAAGGAAGGAAATGTCAGGTCTAGTGCTAGTGGCTTGCATTTGTAATCCTGGCTAAACAGGAGGCTGAGATTAGAAGATCACAGTTTAAAGCCAGCCTGAATAGATAAATCTGAGAGGTTCTTATCTCCAATTAACCAACTAAAAACTGAAAGTGGAGGTGTGGCTCAAGTGATAGAGTGCCAGCCTTAAGCAAAAAAGCTAAACAAGAATGCTAGGCCCGGCTGGGTGCCAGTGGCTCATGCCTGTAATCTTAGCTACTCAAGAGGCTGAGATCTGAGGATCACGGTTCAAAGCCAGCCTGGGAAGGAAAGTCCGTAAGACTCTTATCTCCAAGTGGTAGAGTGCTAGCCTTGAGCTGAAGAGCTGAGGGACAGTGTTCAGGCCCAGACTTCAAGCCCTGTGACCAACCAAAAAAAAAAAAAAGAATGCTAGGCCCTGAGTTCAAGCCCTAGTATTGGCACACGCGCGCACGTGCACGCACACACACAGAGTCAGGGTACAGCAATTCAGGCTATTGGAAGGTTTAAGTAAAAGAATATAGGAGGCACAGCCTGTGATATTTCAGGAATTTAAGATATCTTAGTTCCTTCCCTACTATCCAATTTTCATGCAACTGGTTGAGGACAGACAGGTAATGACAGTTTTCATATAATGAGTGTACTATGTTATTCTCAGATAGCTATTACTTGCTCCCATTTCACAGCAGAGGAAACTGAGATTTGAAGTAGCTAAGGTACCCACTCAAGGTCACACAGCTGGTACCTAGCTAAGTCAGATAATAACTATTGTTTCTCAGACTCCACTGACCCTGATAGATTTGTGATTCCTGACTTCAGTATCTACTCAGAGCCAATCATCAGAGGGAGAGTTTGTTTGGGAGGTGTCTAGGGTCTTGTCATACTCTCAGGGACTCTCTGTTTTCTTCAGCATCCTCATCTTCATGGCCCTTAAGAACAGTAAAACCGGAAGCCTTCCAGTTAGTGAGATCTACAACTTCATGACGGAACACTTCCCTTACTTTAAGGTAAGACTGCTCACCACCCCAAGTCTTGGGCAAGCCAGGCCTGTCCAGAACCAAAGGGTTCAGCCTGGAGGTAGGAAGGGAGCTAGGATGGGGATCAGAAGGAGGTTTCCCCCCTAAAAGAAGATTCTACAGCTAGTTATGACTAAGTTATGAAGCATTCACCTAGCATGCATGAGACGCAGGGTGCCATCCTCAGTTCTTTTATTTGTTTTTATTTTTATTTCTGCCAGTCCCAGGACTTGAACTCAGGACCTAGACTGTCCCTGAGCCTCTTTGTGCTCAAGGCTAGTGCTCTACTTCTGAGCAGTTTATTGGAGATAAGAGTCTCATGGACTTTCCTTCTTGGGCTGGTTTCAAGCCACAATCCTCAAATCTCAGCCTCCTGAGTAGCTAGGATTACAGGCGTGAGCCATCAGCACCTGGCTTCATTCTCGGTTCTTTATTTAAAAAAAAAAAAAAAAGGCAGAGGAGGGGAAAATGTAGAGAACTGAGAGTTGAAGCTGCTGGCTCCAGGTTACACAGTGGGTTGGAGTCAGATCTTCTGCTAGTGGGAAGTGAACTAGGCTTCAAGAAGCAGATACCTATCTTGAGTTTGGAGAGAAAGTTGAAGAAGAAATGAGAAGCTGTCCCTGGCCTTGCCCCCAGGATGCTGTGAACCTGGAGGAATTCCAGTGGGAGCTGGTCAGCCAGGGTGACAAGAGGTGCTGGGGCTGAAGAACCCATCGCCTTGCAGAGTGAGATTATGATCTGCCTCTGTGGGCGGCAGGCTGAGCTGCAGTTGTGCCAGAAAGTGGGGTGTGGGTTTCATAGTCTTTGGCTGTTCCATAGAACTGGCTGGCTCACTTGACTCTCTCCCTTCCCACCTCCTGGGTACAGAATCTAGCTCTTAACCTCCCCAGGAGGGGTTTGGAGAAAGCCCAACCCAACTCCCTCCCAGAACCCCTAGATCAAGAGAAGGAGTGAAAGGGCCTTTGAGGAAACTGAGTCACTAAATCCTCAGGGGGTAAGGATAATGGCAGGAGGTAAGAGGTCAAACCCAGTGGGTTCCCAAGGGATGCTGAAGAGCAGATTCCTGCCTGGGGGGCAGGGGGTAAACTAGATCCCCTCTGACCTTTTGCCTAACCCTGAGGAATCCTGTCTGATTTGACTTGCATGGGCCCCCTGAGGTCCAGCCTCTTGGGACAGGACAGGTACCCTTTTTCCCAGATGGGAAAATATATCAGAAGGCAGTCTATTCACCCCAGGTCACATAGCAGGTGGAGTCATGTCCCGGATGAAGTTATTTAGCTTCACACACTGTCCCCTCTCCCTTGCTGCCTGCCCACCCCATGCCCCAGACCATCCTGGGTGGGTGTGAGCTTGTGTCTAAGACATGCCTTCCCCAAGAACGACATCCTGATGGACAGGATCTCCTCTGCTTCCCAGGCAGAGGCCAGGAGCTGAAGCCCAGGCAATCCAGAACTCTCAGCTCCATCTCTGCCAGTGGTGGGTTCCTGCCCCCACCCCACCCCACAGCCCCAGCTCCCCAAATGTCCTGCCAGGGGATAATTGGCAGCTGATGTCCAGACGCGTCTGTACTTGCTGAGCTGCTGTCCGGTGGGGAGTGGGTAAGAGGGTGGGCATGATCTGGCCAGGAATAGAAAAACATGTTGACCCACTAGAGGTTTAAAGGGAGAGGAGGGGGAGGAAAGTAGTTGCTCAGATTCCAGAGGCTTCAAAGCCTTGTACCTAGGATTGCACCTGTGCCCCAACAGGTCAGGGAGCTGAGCTCTCTCTAACTCCTAAAGCCCTGAGGGTCTTCCAGGCCTCCAAGGGTTGGGCCAGAGAAAGGGAAACGAAGGCCCTGCCCCACTCCTCTGGGCCAACGATGGTTCTTGCCAACTCCCAGCCTGGCCCTCGGCCCCTCCCTGCATCTCATCTTCCTGGCTTAATTATTTTTCCTGGGAGCCGTGTAATCCCTGTTTTATGAGGCTGAAGAGTGAAGAGGTCTAACAGCTTTTTTCGGTTCTAGTTGTTGTTCTTAGCCAGTTGCATCACTCCCTCATTCCCCAGTTTACATTTGACTTCAGAGAGAGAGCATCTAAGAAGATAGGACGGGCCCCGGATGGTAAGGCAGGTCCTAGAATGGGTGACCTGGGCAGGGCCCTTAGTTAAAGGAGAGGGCTGGAATCTGGGTTCATCACTCCCTTATGGGGTGATAAAAGGCTAGGCCTTTTTTCTCTGGATATCAGTTTTCCACTCTGTAAAAATGGTTGAGTTTGCTGAGCACCAGTGGCTCACATCCGGAATCCTGGCTACTCAAGAGGCTGAGATCTAAGGATCTAGGTACAAAGGCAGCCCAGGTAGGAAAGTTTACGAGATTCTTATCTCCAATTAACCATCAGAAAACCAGGAGTGGAAGTGTGGCTCAGGTGGTAAAGGCCCAATCTTGAGCAAAACACCTAAGGGATAGTGACCAAGCCCAACTTCAAGGCCCAAATACTGGCACACAAATGGTCTGTCAGGATCTGTTGGCACAGAGATTCCTGCCAACTGGACAATTTCCCTCTGACTCTTCTAAGGAACTATTCAAAGATTCCCTACCCTCTCCATCTCTCACTCGCCATTTGACGGTATTTTTTCTGGGCAAGGAAAGACCTGATTCTGAGTGGACTACACTCAGGCCCAGGGCAGCCGATGTGTGCGTCCTATAGCCCCATGAGTCAGGAATGTGGGACTAGGGAAGTGTCCAGCCACTGGACATAATTGTTAGTGCTGACCATACTCCTTCCAAACAGGAAGTGGCTGGGGTGAGGGCTGCCCTGGCATCCCAAAGTCACAGATTTATGGGGCCATAAAAAAATCCCAGTGCCCATTAATTCTGCCCAGGGGGCGACACAGCCTTGAGACAGTTGTGGGAGTCAGAGGCTGGTCTGATGGCTCAAAAAAAAAAAAAAAAAATCTTCCTTAGCAATGATCCTTGGGGGATTATCTCAAACAGCCCCCCATCCCCAGGGCAGCTGTCCCCAAGAAAGGCTCCAGTAGCCACAGCCAGCAACTCATAGTGACGCTGGCATCAGGGCCTGGTTCTGCTGGGCGTGATTCAGCTTGACTGTTCCCTGGGGCAAGTGAGCTGGGAGGAGGGAGTGGCTGCCCCTCATTAACCAGCAACTAAAGACTGAAAAGGAGAAGGGTCAGAGGATGAGGGCAAAGGAGCCCCAATGACCAGAGAAGCAGCTCTAGACACAGTCCACCCCCACTGGGCACCAGGCAGTCCCAGAACCTGGAACAGATGGAAAGGTAGGGGGCGGGAAGTCCATAGGCACCCCCGCCACCGCCTCTCATCCAACTGAGTCAGCCTAATGGTTTTTACAACACTCCCTGGGCACAATTACTGCGCTGGTGGCATGACCAGGACTCCTAATGGGTGTTTATTCTGTTGGCACGGTACCCCCCCCTCGCCTGAGGGCTGGCCTCCACACAAGGACACACCCCCTGGGCACACTCATGTGAACACACACCCACACACTCAATCATAGATACACACACACATCCCATATACACACATACTCAGAGAGAGTCTTACACAGCTACCCTTGGAGACGTGCATATCCTCACACACAGACCCATTCGTACCTGAACACACTGCTCACACCAGGAAGGCACATTTAGGGATGTACCTCACCCCCCCCCACACCTGTGCACCAACCCCATATAATACAGTCAAATGCATGTGCAACATGTGTACACAGACCCAACCTCTCACCAGCTCACCCATTTTTTTTCTCCCAAGTTGGCTCCAGAAGGGCTAAGTTTGGATTAAGAGAGGAACATTCTACAGCTTCTCCCTCCAGAGCTGATCCAAGAGACCCTGTAGTGAGCAAGAGGCTACATAGGCCATAAGGCCCAGTGTGGGTAGTACAACTTTAGTAGGGACATAGGCCAGAGGCCTTTGGGCACCCACCAGCCCCCCCCCCAATTTATCTGTCTCTCCATCCCTCTCTGTCTCTCTCTGTCTGTCTCTGTCTCTCTCTCTCTCTCTCTCTCTCCCTCCCACACACACACACACACACACACACACACACACACACACTTCTGTGGGGGAAGGTACTAGAGCTTGAACTAGAGCCTGGGCACTGTCCCTCAACTTTCTCACTCAAGGCTAGTAATTCTACCATTTGAGACACAGCTCCACTCCCTGCTTTTGTGTGTGTGTGTGTGTGTGTGTGTGTGTGTGTTTTGGCTGTGGGGTCTGAACTCTGGGCCTGGGCGCTATCCCTCAGCTCTTCAGCTCAAGGCTAGCAGTCTACCACTTGATCCACAGCGCCACTTACAGCTTTTTCTGCTTATGTGGTGCTGAGGAATCGAACCCAGGGCCTCAAGCATGCAAGACAAGCACTCTACCACTAAGCCACCTTCCCAGCCCATGTGTGTGTGTGTGTGCGTGTGTTTTGTCTGTCAGTTATGGGGCTTGAACTCTGGGCCTGGGCACTATCCTTCAGCTCTTCAGCTCAAGGTTAGCACTCTACCACTTGAGTCACATCCCACCACTCCCAGTTTTCTGGTGGTTAATTGGAGATAGTCTCAGGGACTTTCTGTCCGGGTTGGCTTTGAACCACGATCCTCAGATCTCAGCCTCCTTAGTAGCTAGGATTACAGGCGTGAGCCACCGGCACCCAGCTCACTTCCTGCTTTTTTTTTTTTTTTCCCTGCTGGTTAATTGGAGATAAGTCTCATGTACTTCCCTGCTAGGGCTGGCTTCAAACTGTGATCCTCAGATCTCAGCCTCTTGAGTAGCCAGGATAATAGGCATGCGTCACAATACCTGGCAACCAGTCATTTCTTTCATTACTTCATGGTCCTTTAATGGATTGGGCAGGATGAGGGCAGATTTTAGGTTTCTCCCCCGAAAGTTACTGAGCTTATGCTCAATAGATAGTGGGTCTGTGCACTGAATTGGCAAATTTCATGTTTTAGAGAGCTCAGACCTAGAGCGAACTCTTGCTGCCTGAACCCAGCCTGAATTCTTGGCTTTGCTTCACTCCCGCAGACAGCACCTGATGGCTGGAAGAATTCTGTCCGCCACAATCTATCACTCAACAAGTGCTTTGAGAAGGTGGAGAACAAGTCGGGAAGTTCATCGCGCAAGGGCTGCCTGTGGGCCCTCAATCCTGCCAAGATTGACAAGATGCAGGAGGAGCTGCAGAAATGGAAGAGGAAAGACCCCATTGCTGTGCGAAAAAGCATGGCCAAGCCAGGTAAGACTTAGCCTGGCCTTAGGAGGGAGAATTCTGGGAACCCATGAACCAAAAACAAGAGGATTCTGAGGCTGGGTTGGGGAGAGGAGGAGGCTGGGAACAAGGGAGGTCTCATGATGATCCTTCTCTCTTGGACCTTTTCAGAAGAGCTGGACAGCCTCATTGGAGACAAGAGGGAGAAGCTAGCCTCCCCGATGCTGGGCTGTCCACCCCCTGGGCTGCCAGGCCCAGGGCCCATCCGGCCACTGGCACCTCCAGCTGGGCTCTCCCAACCACTGCATTCAATCCATTCAGTTCCAGGCCCCATTCCTGGCAAGAACCCCCTACAGGACATTTTAGGGGGGCATGTACCCTCCTGCTACGGGCAGACATACCCACACCTCTCACCAGGCCTGGCCCCTGCTGGACCTCCACCGCCATTGTTCTCGCAGCCAGATGGGCACCTTGAGCTGCGAGTCCAGCCGGGCACCCCCCAGGACTCACCTCTGCCTGCCCACACCCCTCCCAGCCACAGCACCAAGCTGCTGGCTGAACCTTCGCCAGCCAGGACCGTGCATGACACCCTACTGCCAGATGGAGACCTTGGTACTGACCTGGATGCCATCAACCCTTCTCTCACTGACTTTGACTTCCAGGGTGAGCAGGGGGATGGGAAAGGGGAGGTGGGATGGGACTAGAGGCTGCTCATGTTTGGCTGGCTGTCCTTTACTGCTCTTGGGATTGCTGCCTGCTGGCTACTGGGTTTCTGGTCACTTGAAGATAAAGAGCCAAAAGTGGGTGTGGAGCTAGCTACCCTACCCAGAGCATGGAGTGAGGAGGGTCCTTGCCCCCATTTCCTTCCTCTTGGTGCCCTGAATACATTCTACCTGCCCCTTTTCAAACCACTCTGGGGCACTCACAAGCAGAAGGAAACAGTTTACCTCCAGAGAGCTCCAATCTGATGGCGAGACACACCAGATTTTAGGAAACTATTCTTAGGAATATCTTCAAAGAAATCCTCATCCCAGTCTGGGGCCGGTGGCTCAGGATCACAGTTTGAAGCCAGCCCAGGCAGGAAAGTATATGAGTCTCTTATTTCCAATTAACCAACAGAAAACCCAGCTCAGCTGGGCACTGCCAATGGCTCACATCTGTAATCCTAGCTATGCAGAAGGCTGAGATCTGAGGATCACGGTTCAAAGCCAGCCCAGGCAGGAAAGTCTGTGAGACTCTTATCTCCAATAAACCACTCAGAAAACTGGAAGTGGCACTGTGGCTCAAGTGGTAGAGTGCTAGCCTTGAGCTGAAGAGCTGAGGGACAGCGCCCAAGCCCAGAGTTCAAGCCCCACAACCGACCCAAAAAAATAAAATAAAGTAAAATAAACCAGCTCAAAGTTGTAGGGTGCTAGCCTTGAGTGAAAAAAGCTCAGGAACAGCACCCAGGCCCCGATTTTAAGACCTATGATTGACAAAAACTGATAAAAAATAAAAATAAAATAAATACATCTTCATCTCAGTCCAAATCAGGGCTTAGGCAGCTGTGGGCATGAAAATACTAGATCTTGGGCTGGGAAGATAGCTCAGCAGTAGAGTGCTTGCCTTGCAAGCATGAAGCCCTGGGTTCGATTCCTCAGCACCACATAAACAGAAAAAGCTGGAAGTAGCACTGTGGCTCCAGTGGTAGAGCACTAGCCTTGAGCTGAAGAACTGAGGGACAGCGCCCAGACCCAGAGTTCAGGCCCCATGACCGGCCAAAAAAAAAAAAAAAGAAAGAAAATACTAGATCTTGGGTTCAATGCCCAGCACTACAAAAAAAGCTACTGAGTACTAAGTATTTACATATGTCCCCATCTGTGCCTATAAAATAACAAGGAAACATTAAAACCATTTCACAAGTGCACATAGAGGTGACAGGACCTTCTCAGGGCTAGGTAATTGTTGGTTTTTTTTTTTATTAGTTTATATTAGTTATATGAGAAGGGGGAGTACAGATTTCATTGTTACCTCTCCACACATGTTCACACTATATTCTAATCAAGATCACTCCCCAGAGAGAGGGAGTTTGATCGGCAGCCAAGGCCAATCCCATCCTCTAGACCCTACAGGGCTGATGTCCTGTACCTCAGGACCTGGCCTGCCATGATGCTGAGAGAGGGAAAGAGGAAGAGGGAGAGAGACAGAGAGAGAGAGAGAGAGAGAGAGTGGCAGCACTGTTTGCTCCTGAGTCTGATATGCTTTCCTGTGCTTGTCCCTGGTCCCTGGCCCCTAGCCCTTACAATAGAGGAGGCCCAGGAATTCAGGCTTGTCTACCTCATCAGTCACGTGGTACATTGTGGGATGATCTCAGAGGGTCCTCCAGGCTACCACCAGGTGTCCAGAATTTGCACCAACCATTCTAGTAGGCAATTCTCAAATCCCTGAATCTTGACCCTCACCCTCTACCCCCAAAATAAGGTCACAAGGCTTTCAGACTGTGCCACTGGATCTTGGCATCTGAGACTCAAAAAAAAAAAATCAATCCAAGCTGGTACCAACATCTGCTTCCCATCAGTGACACCCTAATCTTTCTCTCCACAGCATGTAAGGGTTCTGTGGAGGACATATAGAGCCCCTCTGCTGCTCCCCGTTAACGTTTGTTCTTCCCTCCTTCCCCAACTAGGAAACCTGTGGGAACAGTTGAAGGACGACAGCCTGGCCCTCGATCCCCTGGTACTGGTGACCTCATCCCCGACGTCTTCCTCTCTGCCACCACCCCTGCCACCCTCCCATTGCTTTCCCCCAGGGCCCTGTCTACCAGAGACAAGCGGTGGAGCAAATGAATTGGCACCATCAGGCAGTGAGGGATCCGGGGCCCTAGGAGATCTACACCTCAGCACCCTCTACTCAGCCTATGTGGAGCTGGAGCCTACGCCCCCCACGGCCCCTGCCGGCCCTGCTGTGTACCTCAGCCCCAGCTCTAAGCCCATGGCCCTGGCATGAGCTAGGCCTAGCATCAGCTCATCTCTGCCTGATCTGGATTTCCCAGCTTATTGCCCACATCGGCTTCACCTTTAAAGGTCAAGGAAGGAAAACGCTACCTGTCCCCTGTGCCACTCCCTGTGAGCTGGCAGCTGCGGGGTAGAGGACAGTACCCAGGATGCTGCCCTCACACACTGCTGCCATCGGGTGGTCCAGCTCCTCACTCAGGGCTCCTGGAGAACAAGAAGCAAATGCACTCTCCTAGTTCTGTCCCTTTAGCGTTCCAGCATACACGGATCCGCAGTCCCTCAGATACACCCCCTACTTGTGCACCTCACATGCAGAGGAATCCACACCACATCATAGAGAGCCTAGCTTCCTGTCTGGGGTAGCTGAGAGTTAAAAGCCTTGGTTACCAAAGCTCAAGACCCCCATCCCATGTCAAAGGTCCCATCAACCATCATCTGACTGTGTACTCTGCAGGCCTGGCCTCCTCCAGTCATATCCTTTCCCGGAAGCCCCTGTATTTATTTCCCATCTTCACCCCAATGGTCCAGGCTCTGGCTCCATGTGACCTGTGGGCACCCCGAGGTCGGCGGGGGTAAGGGGGGGCTGCTTAGCAGCACCTGATTGCCAGGCTCTATCTACCTTCACATATATCCTGTCTGACCACCATCAGGTGACACACAGGAGAGACAACATCCACCCAGGACCAAACTGAGCCCAATTTCAACACAAGTGTTTGGGAGGAAAAAAAATCCTTGTCCTAGGAAACTCGAACACCTTCACTTGTCCTAGTCCCAGGGGGTAGAAAAAGTCCCCTGCAGGTCACCACAGTCTTAACTCTGTCTAGAAAGAAGTTCCTGTTGTTCATGTCCCAGCTTACTTTGAACTGTTTCAAGCAGCCTGGGCATCTGGGGAAGGAAAACTTAGCACAGGCTGGTGGGGGAGCAGCCATGGCCCCCACCTTCTCTTTGTTTGGCAGACTCAGGACACCAGGAAGCTCAAGAGATGTCCCTAGAGCTGAAGCTGTGACCCCAGGTGCCTACCATGTCCCCACAGGTGGGATCAGCAACCTACTTGGGTCCTGGGGTGACAAGTACCTCCAAAGGTGGACTCTAGGCTTGTATGAAGCACAAACAGATCCCTCAGTAGCCTGCCATTGTACCCAGTCCTGGAACAATAAAGCAAGTGTCTTGTGGTCTCAGCAACTGAGCCTTCATTTACAGGCCTCCCCTCGCAGAGCAGAAGCCAGGCCATGCTGACCAGAGATGCCCTGGGCCTATAGTGTCACTCGCTCCCCACCCAGCCTCCACCTTCCTTCACATGCTCTCCCCATCCAGAAATATGAAGTTTCAGCCAGCCACCGGTGGCTCATGCCTGTAATCCCAGCTACTCAGGAGGCTGAGATCTAAGGATCACGGTTCAAAGCCAGCCCAGGCAGGAAAGTCTGTGAGACTCTTATCTCCAATAAACCACCAGAAAACTGGAAGTTTCTGTAGCTCAAATGGTAGAGCACTCACCTTGAGCTGAAGAGCTGAGGGACAGCACTCAAGCCCAGAGTTCAAGCCCCACAACCGACAAAAAAAAAAAAAGAAAAAAGAAAAAAAGAAATATGAAGTTTCCAAATACAGAGTAACATTTCCTGCTGGGCTCTGGTGGCTCACACCTGTAATCCTAGCTACTCAGGAGGCTGAGATCTGAGAATCACAGTTTGAAGCCAGCTCAGGTAGGAAAGTCTGTAACTACCAGAAAACCAGAAGTGGTGCTATGGCTCAAACTGGTAGAGCCTAGCTTTGAGTTTAAAAGCCCAAGGACACTGCCCATGCCCTGAGTTCAAACCCCATGACCAACAATTAAAAAAAAAAGATTTCCTGCCGAGGCTAGGGAAACTGAGCAAGCAGGTGGGCAGGGCCTCTTCCCAGAGCAATTTGAAGAATTTGAGATGCAGCAAGTCTTCCCCACTGAGAGGAAGGAAGGCAATGCTCTCCTCAAGTGCTCCTTCCTACTAGGACCTACCACCTCCTTTCAGCTTCTCTTCCTCAGTCTCCTCATGCAACAAGGAACCACTGAATGGAGTGGAGTGGCTATAATCTCAGTTAAGAAGGGGGTTAGAAATAGAAGGATCACTATCCAAAGCTGACTGGAGAAAAGCACAAGACCCTACCTCAAAAAATAAACTAAAAACAGCCGGGCGCTGGTGGCTCACGCCTGTAATCCTAGCTACTCAGGAGGCTGAGATCTGAGGATCGCGGTTCAAAGCCAGCCCGGGCAGGAAAGATCGTGAGACTCCTATCTCCAATAAACCACCAGAAAACCAGAAGTGGCGCTGTAGCTCAAGTGGTAGAGCGCTCGCCTTGAGCTGAAGAGCTGAGGGACAGCGTCCAGGCCCAGAGTTCAAGCCCCACGGCCGACCAAAAAAATAAATAAATAAATAAACTAAAAACAAAAGACCTAGAGAATGACTCAAGTGCTAGAGCAGCACAGGCTTGTGGCCCTGAGTTCAAATGGTACTGCCACCCCTCCCCCAAAATAATGATAATGAGAAGGCTGGGTGCTGGTGTCTCATATCTATAATCCTAGTTACTCAGGAAGCTGAGGTCTGAGAATTAGGAATTAGAGATAGCCTAAGCAGAAATAAGCCTGCTTATTTCCAATTAACCAACAAAATGTCAGACTAGATTTATGGGACAAGTGGTAGAGTGCCAGTCATGAGTAAAAAAGCTGAGCTAGAGCATAAAGCCCTCTACTGCTGAAAAGAGGGAGGGGGAAGGAGAGGAAGAAGGAAGGAAGGAAGGAAGGAAGGAGGGAAGGAGGGAAGGAGGGAGGGAGAGAAGGGAAGGGAAGGGAAGGAAGAATGAAGAAAAGAAGGATGGAGGGAGGCAGGCAGGCAAACAAATAAGAGGGGAAGGGGAAAGGGAAGGGGAAGGGAAAAAGTGGTCACTGCCCTATGCAGGCTATGTCTACCAGCCTCCTCTGCCCACAGCTAGAAGAGTTTGTTTGAGGTCCTGGGTTCTAGGTTTGAGGTTCTGAGGTTCTGGGTTCAGGTGATAATGAAGCCTTGTGCTATGTACACTGCTGGCCCTGAATAACAGTCTCTGGAAGGTCAGGGGTTCATTCCCACTCAGCCTCAACCCTAGATATTACCTCCAGGTGGACCAGTATCATCAAAGAGTGCTGAGAGCCCTACAATTCTGCTTCAAGAAGGATCTGGCAAACTGGGTATGGTGGTGTGTCAGCAATTCCAGCTACTTGGGAGATAAAAGCAGGAGGACCACAAGTTCAAGGCCATCCCAGGAAAAACTAGCTGGAGGCCCTATCTCAAAAGCCAAAATAAATACTTGAGAGGCTGAAAATAGGAGAATCCAGGTAGAAGGCCAGTCTAAGCAGAAAAAAGTTTGCCTGATCCCCTTCCCAACAAGAGAGGTGGGTGTGGCTGGGAAGATGGCTCAGTGGTAGAGTGCTTGCCTCGCATGCATGAGGCCCTGAGTTCAATTCCTCAGTACCACATAAGCAGAAGAAGCTGGAAGTGGCACTGTGACTCGAGTGGTAGAGTGCTAGCCTTGAGTTGAAGAGCTGAGGATAGCACCCAGGCCCAGAGTTCAGGCCCCACGACCAGCAAGAGAGAGAGAGAGAGTTGGGTACAGTGGTATGTGCCTAAAATTGGTAGGCCTTATCTCAAAGTCACCCAATGGGTCAGTCCTATAAGTCTAACTACGCAGGAGACTGAGATCTGAGGATTGTGATTCAAAGCCATCTGGGGCAAAATAAAGTCTTTGAGATTCTAATTAACAAAAAACAAAAATCTAAACTTGGAGGCATGACTCAAATTGTAGTGCTTGCCTTAAGCAAGGGCTGGGAAGTTGGCTCAGTGGTAGAGTGCTTGCCTTGCATGCCTGAGGCCCTGGGTTCGATTCCTCAGCACCACATAAGCAAAAAGAAAAAAGCCGGAAGTGGTACTGTAGCTCAAGTGGTAGAGTGCTAGCCTTGAGCTGAAGAGTTGAGGGACAGACAGCACCCAGGCCCAGAGTTCAGGCCCCACGACCGGACCCAAAAAAAAAAGCAAAGCAACAACTCAAGGCCCTGAGTTCAAGCCCCAGTATTAACAACAACAACTGGACCAGAATACAGCTGAAACATGGCTGAACAGTAAAGTACAAATGCAAGGCCCTGAATTCAAACCTCAGTACCATCAAAACTGAAAAATAATAATACACAAAAACAAAAGGACTAGGGATGAGGCTCAAATAATAGAGTACTGGCAGCCAGGCGCCAGTGGCTCACGCCTGTAATCCTAGCTACTAAAGAGGCTGAGATCTGAGAATCACGGTTCAAAGCCAGCCCAGGCAAGGAAAGTCCATGAGACTCTTATCTCCAATAAACCACTCAGAAGTGGTGCTGTGGCTCCAGTGGTAGAGCACTCACTTTGAGCTCACTTTAAGCTGAAGAGCTGACTGACAGTGCCCAGGCCCAGAGTTCAAGCCCCAATGCCAACAACAACAACAAAGAAAGGGGGGACCTGCCAACACCTACCTGGTTCAGAACCTTACCTCACATTGGTGCTCTCCCCTCAGAGACTAAGCTGAGTTAGGACTAGACTATGTATCTGGAAGGAAGACTTAGCTGGTCCTAGGAGGTCCTAGCTGGTCCTAGCTACTTAGAAGGCTGAGAACTAAGGATGGAGACTCAAAGCCAGCCTGAGAAAGAAAAGTCCATGAGACTCTTATCTCCAATTAACTACAGAAAAAAAATCTAGAAGTAGAGCTGTGGCTCAAGTGGTAGATCACCAGCCTTGAGCAAAAAAAAAAAAAAAACTAAGGGACAGTGCCCAGGCCCTGAGTTCAAGGCCCAGTACTAGCACACAAACACATGGACACAGAAGTCCTGCCCTGCCTGGCATGAGCCCCAATTGTCTCAGCAAAGGCTCTGTGCCAAGTCCTCAAGTGATGTGCTTCCTTATCCTGGCCACATTAGCCTGTATCTTGATACTCAGACCCCCAAGCACAGGGCAAGTGATCCACTTTTGTGCCTTGGACCCTCGGTCATAATAAAATTGGACAAACCTACCTATATAGTACACCAACCTAGTGGGCAAGTACAGGACATCACCTGTAGGGGGCCATCAATAAAATCTCTGTTCTGCTGCTCCATTCACACCTGTGTGAGCAAGCCCCAACTCAAGGAAGACAGGTAACAAGCAGATAGGACTATGGATCTTGTATTTGGTTTGTTTATAACCAGACTGGTTTTGACTCAAAACTGGCCTTGAGCACCCTGAAAAAATGAGCCCACATTCCTGCTCATATGCTGCCCCCTGCTGGTCACCTGCACTTCCCAAATAGGTGAGCAACAATCTGTGGGAACAGAATCTACAAAAAAAAAAAAAAGGGTGGGTGGGGGGGTGGGGAGTTGATCAGCTGTAGGGCTTGAACTCAGAGCCTGGGCACTCTCCCTGAGTTCTTTTACCCAAGACTAGTGCTCTACCACTTTGAGCCACAGTGCTACTTCTGGTTTTCTGATGGCTAATTGAAGATGAGAGTCTCATGGACTTTTCCTTGCCCAGGCTGGCTTTGAACTGTGATCTTCAGATCTCAGCCTCCTGAGTAGATAAGATTGCAGGCATGAGCCACCAGTGCCCAGCTCCAAATCCCTTATTTTGTGAGGATTCTAGGACAGCCCCCAAACAGATTGGTACTCATAAATCCATAACCAGGAGTTGTGGCACATGCCTGTAATCCCAGAACCCAGGAGGTGAAGGCAAGAAGACAGAGCTTGAGGCCAACCAGGGCGATGTAGCAGAACTGACTGGTAACTTTTGCTTATTTGTTTTTTTAGTTGGTTTGTTGGCTTGTATGTTTGCCAGTCATAGGGCTTGAACTCAGGGCCTGGGCACTGTCCCTGAGCTTCTTTAGCTTAAGGATAGCACTCTACCATTTGAGCCACAGTGCCACATTTGGCTTTTTTTGTGTATGTGGTACTGAGGAATCAAACCCAGAGCTTCGTGCATGCTAGGCAAGCACTCTACCACTAAGCCACATTCCATCCCACACAATTTTTAAATAAAGTATTAGTGGCCTATAAACTTAATATTTTATCCCCTGAGGGTAGAAATGGTAGACCACTTACATAGTATGCACAAGATCCCTGGGTAAATCTCCAAGTAAACAAAATAAGTCTGTGAGATTCCCTAGAGTGTTGGGCTTCCTGCTCTACCCAGTGGCAGGATCCTAACACCTCTAAAGAGTCAAAGCAAAGCCGGGCGCTGGTGGCTCACGCCTGTAATCCTAGCTACTCAGGAGGCTGAGATCTGAGGATCGCGGTTCAAAGCCAGTCCGGGCAGGAGAGACCGTGAGACTCCTATCTCCAATAAACCACCAGAAAACTGGAAGTGGCGCTGTAGTTCAAGTGGTAGAGCGCTCGCCTTGAGCTGAAGAGCTGAGGGACAGCGCCCAGGCCCAGAGTTCAAGCCCCACGACCGACAAAAAAAAAAAAAAAGAGTCAAAGCAAAAAGGACTGGCCTACTTTAAAAAGAATCTGAGGGGCTGGGAAGGTGGCTCAGTGGTAGAGCACTTGCCTTGCATGCTTGAGGCCCTGGGTTCGATTCCTCAGCACCACATAAGAAAAAAGCCAGAAATGGCGCTGTGGCTCAAGTGGTAGAGCGCCCAGCCTTGAGCTGAAGAGCTGAGGGACAGCGCCCAGGCCCAGAGTTCAGGCCCCACGACCGGACCCAAAAAAAAAAAAAAAAAGAATCTGAGGTCTGGCTCCACCAACGAAATACTGTCTTCAAGGCCAACAGCTCATCAACATCAGTGCTAGGAAAGAGCCAGGACCTAAATTCAGTAGGTAGCACCACTGCCAGTGTGGCTATGAGGAGGCAAGAAGACTCTAAAGGGAGTCTAGACTTTTCCTATCAACTCTCCTCCAGGCACAAGGGGCACAGCCTTTCTGCCAGTGAGTATGGACCTGGTGCCTGTCCCAAGGATGAAGAGTACAGAATAAGGAGCCCCCTCCTGGTAAGAAGGTGGAAGTGCAGTATATTGCATCTAGAACCTCTTATTTGTCTGTTGTGTGGCTTGAACTCTGGGCCTGGGCGCTGTCCCTTGAGCTCTTCAGCTCTTCAGCTCAAGGCAAGTACTCTATTACTTGAGCCACAGCACCATTTTCAGTTTTCTGGTGGTTAATTGAAGAGTCTCATGGACTTTCCTGCTCAGACTGACTTTGAACCGTGATCCTCAGATCTCAGCCTCCTGAGTAGCTAGGATTACAGGCATGAGCCACCAGTGCCCAGCTTTTTTTTTTAACGGTAAAATTTTTACTGAAAGTATTGTGATTGGGGGGTTGTGGGGAAAGAGTCCTGAAGCCTTTATTTTCAGCTCACTTCTTGAAGCTGCCTGAAGATTATCTATCATGGGGGCAAGGTGTTATCCTTCTGATACCACTGGAAGTCCCTCCTCCTCCCTATGGCTTTTGGGCAGACTTTTAACCCTACACTTGACCACCTAGGCAGCCTCAGCTGCAAATGACTCCCCACACACACACACACACACACACAAATTACCATCTATGAACTTACCTTATTAAATCAAGAACACATGGACAGGTAGACATATCAAACTCATATTAGACAAGCCATGAGCTTATCCAACACATCAGACCAAGGAATGATGCAGTAACCTCACTTGGACCATATAAAAGGAGGAGCACCTAACACTGGGGTATAGTGACACCTACCTACCCATCAGTAGACCATAGAAGGCATGTGTCATGAATCTACAGGTAAAAAACTCCTGACTGCAACTTCAGAGCTTCAGCTCAGCACAATTCCCCTGATGTGATCTTCACTTAAACTGACCACGAAGTGATTGCCAAAGCCACGATAGAAGCTGAGGTTATGGGGTTCTCAACTGGCAATACTGACATCAGGGGAGGTTGGAATGCCTACTATCCTGCAATGATTGAGTCTTCTCCAAGCTGCCATGAGCAAAGAACATTCCAGCTCTATCCTGACATGTCAGAAACATAGATGGACATGTTTGTGTGTTTGTACCAAGTCAGAACTTTTTGAATAACAAATTCACAAGAAACAGCAATTTGCCAAGTACTATTGATGTCACTTGTATCCGTAGGTGAGAAATTTTTGTCTGGCACTGGTCTTGGCCTTTGCCTTGGTCATCTAGCCATGAATTTTCAGCTAAATCGTTTGCTAGAGTGGTCAATCCTTCTAAGGCCCTTATAATTAATCCAATGTATGTTTAAATTCATAGCGATCCACCGGGATAGAGCTGATTCAGAATCTGCTGCTGATTTCTAGTTTAAACTCATTGGGAACTCGTTGGGCAAATATGAGGGTCAAATGACTTTAGGGATGAGGTTTCTCCTCACCTGGATTACCCCAGGAGTATCAGACTGGTCAGATCAACAAAATGCCAGGATGAAAAAGATGGCCAATTGAACCAAAGCCTTGCCTTATCTTATCTCACATTTTTCTCTTTCATAGATAAGCATTATACTCATACCAGGATCCATTGGAGTGGGAGGATTCATTATTTAAGTTTTCAGTCTATCCATGGGGTCAGCTCCTGAGACTAAAGCCCCAATTCCTTATTAATATAGAGTCTCTCCAGACTTTGGCGCCAAGGTAAACTATCACTTGGGCATTATGAAACTGGGTGAAGTTTAACCAGAACCCCTTTAGAAAGCTTTAGACTGCTGCCCATTATTCCTTCTGATAGGAAACCAGAGCAACCTGGACTCAGGTATAGTGAGCCAAACCTCGTTCCACAGCTGGAACAGCTGTCCCATTGGGAGCAGAACTTGATTCCTTCCTGGGTACAAGTGAGTTTATTTTCCTTCCAGATTTTTATCAGGACGTGAGTCTCCAGGTTGGTGAGGAGAAGCTGGAAACACAAGGAGGAGTGGTTTGAACCCAAAAACCTTGCAACCTAAGAGGAAGAAAAGTAGAGGAAAGACGAAGCACATAGTCCTTCAGGCAACTTTCCAGGATTAAATAAGTTTGTTGTGGACCCTGCCTTTCCCTTCGCTGTTTGTTGTCTAAATCTCACTTGTTAATAGTTGGCAAGTTTGAGGTGAGCAATTATCAAGTAAGAAATCAATGCCGGTGCACCTGCTGAGAGATCAGTCAACACTGTGTGCATGTATGTGGATGTGAGTGTGTGTGCACATGCGTGCATGCACGACAGGCCTAGGAAGTTCCTGAGCTTTTTTTGCTCAAGGCAAGCATTCTACCACTTGGGCCACAGCTCTACTTCCAGCGCTCTACTTCCAGCTTTTGGAGAGTTACTTGGAGATCAAAGTCTCATGGTATTCCTGCCCAGACTGGCTTCAAACCTTGATCCTCAGATCTCAGCCTCTTGAGTAGCTAGGATTCAGGCATGAGCCACTGGCATCCAGCAATTGTCAACACTTTTTAAACAACATGACCCAACCTGAGGTGCATCCCATCTATTACCAAAAATCCATTGTTTACTTTTCCCCCTCAGTTGCATGTGAAGAACTATCTACAAAAATCTTATCACGGGGTCTGAGAAGGTGGCTCAGTGGTAGAGTGCTTGCCTTGCATGCATGAGGCCCTGGGTTCGATTACTCAGCACCACATAAGCAGAAAAAGCCAGAAGTGGCACTGTGGCTCAAGTGGTAGAGTGCTAGCCTTGAGCTGAAGAGATGAGGGACAGCGCCCAGGCCCAGAGTTCAGGCCCCATGACCAGACCCAAAAAGAAAAAAAAAACTTTATCACGGGGCTGGGAATGTGGCTCAGTGGTAGGGCGTTTGCCTTGCAAGCCTGAGGCCCTGGGTTCGATTCCTCAGCACCACATAAGCAAAAAGAAAAAAGCCGGAAGTGGCGCTGTGGCTCAAGTGGTAGAGTGCTAGCCTTGAGCTGAAGAGCTGAGGGGCAGTGCCTAGGCCCAGAGTTCAGGCCCCACGACTGGACCCAAAAAAAAACCAAAAACTTTATCACCTGTGTCAAAAGGGGTTTCTCATAGGTCTAGTCTAACCTTGGTCTAGCATTCTATCTAGTTCAGACAGTCATGCTTGATAGGACTTGTGGATTGCCCACGCTTTAAGAATTTGGAATTTGGGGCTGGGAAGGTGGCTCAGTGGTAGAGTGCTTGCCTTGCATGCATGAGGCCTTGGGTTTGATTCCTCAGCACCACATAAGCAAAAAAAAAAAAAAGAAGAAGAATTTGGAATTTAAGACTGTGACTTAGTGGTAGAGTGCTTGTCTTCCATGCAGGAAGCCCGGGCTGGGAAGGTGGCTCAGTGGTAGAGCGTTTGCCTTGCATGCATGAGGCCCTGGGTTCGATTCCTCAGCACCACATAAGCAAAAAGAAAAAAGCCGGAAGTGGCACTGTGGCTCAAGTGGTAGAGCGCTAGCCTTGAGCTGAAGAGCTGAGGGACAGTGCCCAGGCCCAGAGTTCAGGCCCCACGACCGGACCCAAAAAAAAAAACAAAAAAACCATGCAGGAAGCCCGGGTTCAATTCCTCAGTACCACATACATAGAAAAGGCCAGAAGTGGCACTGTGGCTCAAGTGGTAGTGTTAGCCTTAAACAAAAGCAGCTTAGGAACAGTGTGCAGGCCCTGAGTTCAAGCCCCCCAGGACTGGCAAAAAAAATAAAGAATTTGGATGGGTTAATACAATCATCTGAGGTATTAGATCATTCCTTCTTTTCCATTTTCTCTCCCCTAGCCCTCCCCAGGCTAATTTTTTTTTTGTTATTTTTTATTATTTTATATACGGCCTGAACTCTGGGCCTGGGCGCTGTCCCTCAGCTCCTCAGCTCAAGGTTAGCACTCTACCACTTGAGCCACTTCCAGCTTTTTTCTTTTTGCTTATGTGGTGCTGAGGAATCGAACCCAGGGTCTCATTCATGCAAGGCAAGCGCTCTACCACTGAGCCACCTTCCCAGGCCCTCCCCAGGCTAATTTTAACTAGCTTGTTATATAAGGAGAGAAACCTGTCCTTATACCTTGCCATATCTTTTCTACGTACTGATTTCCTCCTCTTAAAATTTGTGTTTTGAATTGAATTTTATAAAACCTTTGAATTTAGATAAAAATAAAATACTGGTATCAAGTGGAGAGGCAGGGAGAGAAACAATCAAACTGTTTTTCTATGCAACAATGATTCAACGAACTTGTTAAGACTCGTTCACTGTAAATAACCAAATTTCAAGATTTCATTCCCATTTGAGTTTAAATCTACTTTGTCAGAAAAGATTCTAATTCCTACACTACGCACCCTTCAAAACACAAGATAAATGCTATCTCCTTGGAAAAGGCCTCTCAAGACACATCCACACCAGAATTCCTCAGCTGTCAGTGCTCTTCCTAGCATAGTACTTTCTGTCAAATACACAGGAAGGGCTGGCAGAATGACCAATATCTGCATGAGCAGGCTCCTAAACTACATGTCCCAAGAAGAGGCTGGACAGTGGCACTCAGCATCAGTCCTGGAGAAATAGTAGGAGCCCTGAGGTGCCCTGCAAATCAACCAGAAGGATGTCACACCTCTAGGAGAAAAAAGCACATACAGTGTCAGGCACTGATGGCTCATGCCTGTAATCCTAGCTATTCAGGAGGCTGAGATCTGAGGATGTGGTTCAAAGCCAGCCCAGGGAAGGAAAGTCTGTGACTCTTATCTCTAGTAAACTTCTAAAAAGCTGGAAGTGGAGGTATGGCTCCAGTGATAAGAGTACTAGCATAGAGCTAAAAAGTTCAGGAATAGTGCCCAGTCCCTGAGTTCAAGCCCTGATACCAAGGGGGGGGGGGGGGGGAGAGGGACAGGGAGAGGGAGAGGGAGGGGGAAGGAAGAGAGGAAGGGAGAGAGGGAGGGAGGGAAAAACTGAAACCTGGAGGATCACAGTTCATGAAGCCAGCCTGGGGAAAAAAAAGTCCATGAGATTCCATCTCCAATTAGCCAGACTGAAAGTGTGGCTCAAATGGTTAAGTGCCAGCAAGAACACAAGGCCCTGAATTCAAGCCCTGGTACTGGCACAAAAATAAAATAAATCCTTCCTCTGCTGGGCATTGGTGGCTCACACCTGTAATCCTAGCTACTCAAGAGGCTGAGATCTGAGGATCACAGTTTGAAGCCAGCTTGATCAGGAAAATCCATGAGATTCTTATCTCCTCCAGTTAATACAAAAAAAAGCCAGAAATGGTGCTGTGGCTCAAGTGGTAGAGTGCTAGACTTGAGCAAAAGGAGCTCAGGCACAGTGCCCAAGCCCAGCGTCAAATCCAGGACTGGATAAATAAATAAATCTTTTCTCCTTTAATTCTTACAAGTATTTTGTCACAGTGACTAACATAAGCACATCATCACTTGCCAGTACCCCTCCCTATCCTACCCCTACCTTTGCCCCCACACACAAGCCAGCACACCTAGGAACAGAAAAGGAGAAAGTTTATTGAAAACTATATACAGTTGGCCCACGCTATAATCTGGACCAATACCTCCCAGGCCTCGGGCAGTGTCTTAGCCGCTGACAGGGAAGCCAGGGTTGGTGCCAGGGTCCTGACCCTCTGTGGATTTTTGTGAATTTACCACTCTATATGGCCTGGAAGTAGAGGGCTGGATTCAGGATTCCTGAAGACAGGAAACAGGTTTCCTGAACTAACCTAGCTGCAGCCTAGAGAGGGACACTATTCTGAAACTTAGGCCCAAGAGGGTGGAGCTGGGCTTTCCATTAGTCCTGGCTGAACTCTCACAGGAGACCTTCCTGGACATGGAGAGCTCCCCTATTACCTCTCCCCATGGGCTTCAGGGACTCCACCTGGGGATGACAGAGACCCCTCCTACCAACACTGACTCGGGGTCCAGGGCTCCTGGAGCATCCCCGAGTAGAAGACCTGGAATTAAGAGACGATGCTGGAAAAGTCACAGTGCAGGACCCAGGCTAGAGTCTCCTGGGTAGGGGGTAGCTTGAGGGGGGGGGAGGGGTGAGTGTCAGGGTGTCCCACTGTAGGAATAGTCTGCTTTATTGTGCATCACCAGCCGGTCATCCACGAAGTAGAAGCTGTCAGACTGTGTCTCATAGGGGTGACGTATCATCTCGCTGACTGTAAGAAAGATCCATCCAAGACAAAGGTCAGGAACATGAGCCAGGCCATAACAGGGACTTTAGGACCAAGGGACAACAACAGCTGAACTACTATCTAAGGGTCCTCAGCATCTCTGATGACATGGGAATGCTGCCAAACACAAAAGTGACCCAGAAAGCCGGGTGCTGGTGGCTCACGCCTGTAATCCTAACTATTGAGGAGGCTGAGAGCTGAGGATCGTAGTTCTAAACCCCAGGCAGGAAAGTCAGTGAGACTCTTATCTTCAATTAACCACCAGAAGACCAGAAGTAGCACTGTGGCTCAAAGTAGTAGAGGACTAGCCCTGAGTGAAAAAGGCTCAGGGCCAGTGCCTAGGCCCTGAGTTCCAAGCCCTATGATTGATTAAAAAAAAAAAATGACCCAGCCTGGAAAGAAAGGGGTCTGACCTACAAGCACACTCCCCAAACTGGGTCTCTGCATATTCTCCCCACCCCTGGCTTTGCCCTGCTCCCCTAGGGCCCCATGCACGCACTCAGCTCCTCAGAGAGAGGGGGAAAGTCGTAGATGTGTTCGCAGGTGTTCTTGCTACTGGGAATGCAGAAGCCAAAGTGGAAGTCAAAGCTCTTCAGCAGCTGGTTGCGGAAGTAGTGCCTCTCAATCATACGGAAGTTGTTGACTGGCTTGTCACCCACTGTGAACTCCACCCTAAGCCAGAGAAGGGACCCATGAGCTTGGCCTTGATTGGAGGCAGCTTAGCTGGCCAGCCAGGTTTTTGGGCAGAGCACCCCTGAGAGGTTTCAGGAGGAACTCTGGAAGGGCAGCTCCCACCCTCAACTCACCCCCAGCCCTTACCCCAGCCCATGACTCACGTGGCTCCCACCTGCCTCAGGCGGAGGAAGGCAGGTGTGAACTGGTAGCGGACAAAGCGCCCGGCATTGGGGTCCAGGTCCCGCCGGTTGATGGGCAACCTCTCTGTAATGTACCCCAGCTGGGCTCAGTGGGCTTCAGACTGGGGCCCCTGCCCACCCTGAGTTCCACCCCAGGAGATTCTAATGTGCATATGGGCTTCAGAACTTTAGCTGAACAGTGGCATCTAGTGCAGCAAGCCACCAATTTCTACTGAGATTCCCAGGACCACAAGATACACACAGGCACCACAGGGCCTCTGGGACTGCAGTTCCCAGCAAGGCCTGCAGAGGCCAGGCTGGCAAGGACTAAAGGGACAGGGCTGCCCTCCCAAGATGTCCACCCTTAGAAACAGATAGAAGGAAAAGAGGTCTTGCTGCCTGCCCAGCTGATTTCCTCCTGGCATGACAGGGCCCCTGGGAAGTCCCACTTCACAGAGCTTGCACACCTCATTCTGTCACGGGCTCACCCAGCCTGCTCACCTGAGGCAGGGGGCTTCTTGATTTCAAAGAGGACAGTGCCTGAGTCCATGTCCCGGATTTTGAACCTGACGAAGTCGATCTTGTAGATATTCTCCTCCGGGGAGCACAGGTAATCTAGAGGAGACAGGCAGCTGAGCAAGGAAGACTCCAAAGCCTCTGGGGTTAGTTCAGTCTTGGTGGGATCCTGGACCAGCCACTGCTTTGTTTGATACCTACAGTCATTGAGGTCCTGTCCTGGAGAAGCTCCCACAGTGGAAAAGATACATCTCACCACAGGAGTATACTGGGGAAGGAATAAACCACCCCATTCTAGTGGCTCAGCAGGGTCAGATAAGAGGAGGACAGAGCCAGGTGAAGGACAAGACCACTTCCCCCACAATTTGCTTCCTACCCTGGAGTTTCAGGCACTTTTTCCCACCTCTTCTTAGTTTCCTTAAACCAAATAGGTCACCAGTGTTGTGGGGGGATCTCCAGAATGAAAAAGATACAAACCTGCCTTTGGAAACATCACTGCAAAAAAGGGTGGTGACAACTTTTCCTTAGAGGACGACCCCCACCCCTACCCCAGAGCCACCTCCGACACCACAACCACATGGTGTTGGGCAAGGGTAATCTAGAGAGGATTCTTCTAGACATGGATGGTGCTGAGGCAGATGGACACATTCTTCCCCACTCCCCCTGGCCCCAGCCTCTCCTTTCTCTGTAAGCAGCTTACGCAAGCCCATGGCCCTTAAGCAGCTTAGTGGAAGCTCTGCTGATTGGAGCTCAGAGCTGATATCAGGAGGAAAGGACCCGACTTTGCTCAAAAGATCCTCTGTTGATCTCCAAGTGGGAGGAAGTCTTAGCACACAGAAGGAACTCCTCAGAGGTCATCTAGCCAAGCTTGGCTCTAAGCCATCTCCAGGGAGAAAGTACTTCTTCAACCCAAAGAGAATCAAACGGGCTAAACCAGAAAGAGAGTGACAAGAACAGCAGGTACATCAAGAGTATGGATGGGGTAAGGGGAGTCCTTAGGCTCAGAAGAACCAGAAACAGTAGAGGCCCTGCCTAAGGAAGCAGAGGAATACAGGGGCCTGACATGCCCTTCACTCCTCTTCAGAAGCAACTATGAGTTGCTCAAAAAGAAGTTGCAAATGCTCAAGGAGGCCCTGGTGTGAAGTAAGGAGATGAAGAGGACAGTAGGAGGCTCCCCAGTGCTGTCAGCCTATATGAGATCACATCCTCTCCTGGTGACCTAAAGAGCCCCAGAAGTTATCTACCAGGCCCCTGAGCCACCTCCAATTCCTCTGTGGTAGGAAGAGGAAGTGAATATAGTTACTCTCTTTTCTCTTCCTCAGGCTAACCTCATCCTCAAGCCTGGTGCTTCCTCCAGGAAGCCCCCCTAACAGCCCTCTGGTACCTTGGGGCAGAATCTAAATAAGGCTTGGAACGGGTCCTGAGTCCTAGCCTGTCTACCACGGCTCCTAGAGGAGAAAGGAGTTAAGCTGGAAGTGTGCAACCCCAACCTCACCCTGTACATAACTTCTTTTCACTTAAAATAAATAGTGGTCCAAACCTAGAACTGTAGGGCTTGGAAGAGGAAGGGGCAGGGTTGGCTCTGTAAGACCCTCCCCTCTCTCATTCCCACCTTTGGGAGCCTATCCTCTTACTGGAAACAGCTTCTTGCCTAAGGCAAGTCAGTCAATCCCTCAGTTCTAAGAGGGCCTGCTTGGGGCTCACAACATCACAGCCAATCCCACCCCTTCCACCAGAGGAGCATGAGGCCTAGACCCCAAGGTCAGGCCACAGTAAGGGGCAGAGTGGATGAGTGCTTAGAACATAGCCACAAATAGCTTCCTAAGCTGGATTTAGGACCTGGTAATCCAGGAACAGCAAACCTCAGGCCCAAGTGATTATGGCTGCTGGGGGTGGGGAGCCTTTTCTCAAATCCTGCACAGAAAGGACTCCTGTAAAACCCTTTCCCTTACCCATCCCCTACAGACGCTGAGTTTCCTCCAAATTAAGAGACACATGCTGTAGCTTCACCTGGAAGCCTCCTTCTTGACAAAATAAACCCCTCAAGTTAGCTACCCAGGACCCACACAGGTCCATCCTGACCTCCAGTCCCAGAGAGAAGCTGAATCCTAAGTGCTACTGTTGCAAATTACAGCCCAATTGGCCACCTCCCTGCACCTATGTCTGCACAGCACTCTGGGGGCCCAGCCAGGAATGGCTGCTGCCTAGCTCAGACAGGAGGAAGGGGGGGCCCCAGGGACCCATATACACAAGTTCAGGCCTGCTATCCTAGTCCCCTCCACAGAACTGTCTGAAAGCCCTAGGCTCAGCTGCTCCTATAGCTCCAGGGCTCTGGGCCACCCCAGTGCAGATTTCCATCCCTAGGCAGGGGCCCCAATGGTTGCTCTCACAAAGGGAGCAAGGACAGGTTGCTGATGAACCACACCAAGGTGGAAGATTACTGTCTCTCCAAATATCTCTCACTGTGCCAGGTCCTGTTAACATGTGCCATAGGGCATCTCAGCCCTTGTTCCTTATCTATGGTAGGTGAGCCCTGTCTCTACCCTGAATGCCCAGTTGTCTGCTTCTGGGCAGCATACCTTCATACTACTGATACAAGAGTTCTCTTCACAGAGCATGTACAACATGCCAGGCACTACAAAATCTGAGATTTACTTTATTTTCACAGTAACGTTATGGCGGAGGTGGCACTATCTCCATTTTACAGATGAAGAAACATGCTCAGAGACCGTTACATGCCCAAGGTCACACAGTCAAGGATGTGGCAGAGCTGGACCACCAACTCAGGCAGTGCAGCTCAGAAACCCAACCACAGTGGGTCTTATCAGATTTCCCTCGATAAGAGAACCCCCAAAGAGGGCCAGGCTTGGGGGACATTAACTCACTCCCAGAGTCCACAGCCAACATCCTGAAGCGTCCTGGCTCCATTCCGTTGCTGGGGAGGATGATCCCAGTCCTCCTGGGGAGCTCAGGGCCAGGGCACCAGTAGGGACACCTGAGGGTCTTAACGCTTCAGGGCGGATGCTGAAGGTATGCTGCACTCAGCCCCCCTCCTCATTAGTGTGTGGGCCTCAAAAAGGCTGGAAAGACTCAACTGGGAAAGGGCTAGAGCTGCTGCCCCCACCTCCACCATGGGAAAAGGGGTGGGCCCTCAAAAAGGAAAGAGTGGGGTGGAAGGAAACCTCCTCAGGGATGGGAGGTGCGCGGGGAGATCAAGAGAAGGGGCGGCTTACAGATCTCAGGCTTGGAGGCAGAAGAGAGAACAGAGTAGGGGACTCGGGCGGGTGGCCGGGTGGGGGAGGGGAGGGCGGGAAAGGGGGCGGGGGCCCGGGCTCCGCGGAGGGCCCCTCCCGCAGTCTCCCCTCCGACCCGCGGGCGGCGCTCCCTGGTTGGTGCTCACCGCCCGTGATCCGCTGCAGCCCCAGCACGTCCTCAGGCCCGATGGGCTGCTTTCCCTGCAACGGCCCCGGCCTGGGCCCCGGGCCGGCCTCCGGTTCCGACTCGGACCCAGATTCCGATTGCACTCGCGGCTCCGGCGTGGGCTGCACGCTCGGGCCTGAGGCCTCTGGAGCGGGCTCCGCCCCTGTCCCGGCCCCGCCGCCGCCCTTCTTCACCTTCATGGCCTCGCGGGGCCGCCGCTCGCCAGCTGCCTGGCTGCTGCCTGCGCCGGCTGGAACGCGGAGACGCGGAGCGTCCGCGGCCCCGCCCCCCCGCCGGGCCCCAGGTGCTGCCCCGCCCCGTGGGCGGGCCCAGCCGTGACCACACCCGCCGCGGGCCCAAACCTACAGAAATCCCTCAAGTCCGGGAGTTGCCTTCACCTCCTTCCCATTTCTTTTGGTAAAAAAGAAGGACCTGACTACCTCTTCTCTAATCTCACGGGGCTTTTAGCCTCATAGGCGTTCATTGGGAACTCCTTCCCCTGATGCCTCTTCAGGTCTGGGCAGGTCTGATCTGCTCAAAGTCCCTCCCCTCAACACCCACCAAGTCTGAAGTACTTTCCCTCAGTCTGTCTAGACTTTCTAATACACCGTGCAAATTTTAATTTGCCCGCTGATTCTTCTCCCTGAAAGATCAGCTCTATTCTCTTAATACCTCAACACTTTTAAACACCCCAACTGCTCCCAGCAGCAAGTACTCAAAACATTTTTTTTAGCTGAATGAATTAGTATTAGAATTAGTATTAGAGCTTTCACCAGCATAAACCATTCTCTCCAATAACCCCTGCTGAAAAGCAGAAGCCAGCCCATGGCTTGCTACGTCTCATGCCTATAATCCTAATTAGGAAGATGAGATCTGAGGGTCAAGGTTCAAAGTCAGCTGGAGAAGAAAAGCCTACAAGATTCTATTGCCAAAAATCAACAAACACCAGACAAGGATGGCTTCAATGGTAGAGCATCAGCCTCATATGATCAAGAAAGCTGAATGAAATCAGTTGGTGAGAAAGTCTATGAGACTCTTGAGACTCTAATCTTCAATTAACTATGATAAAGCTGGAAGTGGAGTTGTGGCCCAAGTGGTAGAGTAGTAGCCTTGAGCAGAAAATCTCAGGGACAGTGCTCAGGCTGAGTTCAAGTGGCAGGACTAGCACACACACACACAAGCTGAGAGCACAAGGCAATGAGTTCAAGCCCAGTACCCGCATAAAAATAAAAACAGATGGGTATATAAAAGAAGCAGATGCTAACAGCCTTAGACAATCCAAGACAAGTAGAGACTGCAGTCCAGGAATGTGGTCATGCCAGGGCCCTGCTGGACACTGAGACAGGAATGACATATGGTCATATGGAACATAGTGGTCCAGTGAGCACAGGACAGATACCAGTTATTACTTACACATGAATGAATGAAAAGTTATGCGCTTACTGCATATCACTTCAATTCATATTCAGCCAATGTTTATTAAAAACCCAATATACATATAAAGAGCCTAGCATGCTAGACACTTCACATGGTTATCACATTTAATCCTCACAACCACCTTATGAAGGAGGCATCATCAGTGCAATGAACAAATGAAAAGCTAAGGCTCAGAGACAGTAAGTGGTTTATCCAATACTCCCCAGTGCAAAAGCAAGGGTTTGAATTCAGGACTGTTAAATTCCAAGTCAGGAACTTTCCCCTTGGTATCACACTGCTTCTCTGCAGGGTAAAGGCAATCTCTGCCATACACAGCACCAGGTCCTGAGCTGTTGCCTCCTAGACTCAGGCTATAACTGACAGGTAAAGCCAGCCAGAAGGGAAGAGAATAAGGGAGAATGTTAGAGGGGCTTTCCTTTCCTAAAGGTTAGAGGAATGGGGAGCAGTGGGGATTCCAATCTAACCGAGGGCTTTCCTCTAATGCTGTCTTGGTGGCAAGAGTATACTATGCTAGATGGGCAGTTGCTCACACCTGTAATCCTAGCTACTCAAGAGGCTGAGACCTGAGAATGGAGGTTTGAAATCAGCTTGAACAGACAAACCAGCAAGTCTCTTCTCTCCAATTAATCAGCAAAAAGAAGTGAATCTATGGTTCAAGTGGCACTGGAAACACTAGCCTTGAGTGAAAAAGCTAAAGACAGAAGCAGGACTTTAGTTGAAGACACCACCACCCCCCAAAAAAAAAGTGAACTATGCTAAGAGAGACTACCACTACTCCACTACTCCAGAGGGAGATTCCCAGGAGCCTGCAAGTTCAAGCCAGATATGGAGAACCAGATAACTTTTTGTTTTGTTTTGGTGCCAGTCCTGGGGCTTGAACTCATAGGCCAGGGCACTGTCCTGAGTTTTTTTGCTTAAGACTAACACTCTACCTCTTGGGCCACAACTCCCTTTCTGGCCTTCTTGGTGGTTAATTGGAGATAAGAGTCTCACAGACTCATGCTCTGGCTGGCTTTGAACCATAATCCTCAGAGCTCAGCTTCCTAAGTAGTTAGAGTATAGGCATGAGCCACCAGCACCCAGCTCCCAGATGTCTTGAGACTTCTGGAAGTGATAGTAGAGGACCAGAACCTGAGCAAAGGGAAGAAGGATGAGCCCATGTTGGAGTGTTGTCAGAGAACCAACAGAGGAGACTGGAGAAAGTCATCCCCATCAGGCTTCACTGAGATGCTTCTCAACCCACCACCTCCCACACTGGCCAGAAAGGAAGGCTTTCTACTAAGATGCTTCCCTCTCAGTCTATCTTCTCAGGCTTTTTCCAGGACTTCCGGGTCTCCAGGAATATCTTGACCAGTGACAGGAGGATGGGCACAGCCATAGGTAAGAAGAGTGGGATGTAGATGGCAAATTTCTGGTCATCAGGGAAATAGAGGAGGTGGAGGAGTGAAGGATCAAAAAAGGCACATTCAGAGGATGTCACTGCTTCTTGGCTGGCGACAAAGGCAGATGACAAGTGCCCAGAGGCCAACTCCTCTGCTGCCTTCTGGACTGCAGCCACAGCCTTATACACCTAGGAAAGGGAGGGGAAGGGAATCATTAATATATCCAATACATCTGTGGGGAAGGCACTGTACTTTACTATGCCTTCAATCTAGCAGGGGGGATTGCCTGGAGTCCACCCAGAATATATGGAAGTCAATGGGTCTAATAAGGGCTGTGGTTCACTTTCTGAGGGTCAGCTTAGCACCTTCATTCCCTCTCGTGTAGACCCTTGCTGGGGAACTCAGTAAGTATACCTTAAGGAAGGCCAAAGCATTTAAGGACAGCACGCCTATACTCACCCTGGTCCTCTCCGACTACTTTAATTCTAGGCCACTGAATCCATCCTCCCTCTACCCACTCACCTCAGACGCCACATCATCCTTGATGACAATGTTGCTGATCTTGCCCAGAAGCTGAGCCAAGGAGGTGAGGGTGGTGGTGGCTGTGGCCAGATTCTCCACTGACCGAGCCCAGAGCAGCCGGTCGAGCTCCCAAGTCATTAGTCCTTCACTCTTAAACTCTGAAAGAAGACATTTTGGAGGCACCTTGGGCTGAGCAATCCCAAAGAGCAGCCTGTAGGCACAGCCAAGAGAGAGCAAAAGTTGCTGTGACCAGAATATGGGAGACAATGGCTTAAGATTCCTAGAAAATCTACTCTAAGCTAATGATTTTCAGTCTTACCAAAACCATAGGACTCATGGTAGATAAGCAGCAACCCTAGTAATCCAGAAACCCCAAACCACATTTCAACCAGTGTTACTGTTTTCACTTGTTAGAATTCCAAGGCCTTGGGGGCTGGGAAGGTGGCTCAGTGGTAGAGTGCTTGCCTTGCATGCTCAAGGCCCTGGGTTCGATTCCTCAGCACCACATACGCAAAAAGAAAAAAGCCGGAAGTGGCGCTGTGGCTCAAGTGGTAGAGCCCTAGCCTTGAGCTGAAGAGCTGAGGGACAGCGCCCAGGCCCAGAGTTCAGGCCCCACGACCTGACCCAAAAAAAAAAAAAAGAATTCCAAGGCCTTGCTTGAAAAAGCATCTATAGCTAAAATATTTCGGATAATATCAACTTAGTTCAATCCCTTTTCTCTCCAGCCTCTCTTTAGATACGTGGGGTCAAAAAGACTTAAAGGATGATCCAGGACCACCTTTGTATGTGTGCTGTGCTTGTCTAAGGCTGCACCCATGACAGACATTGATAATCATCACAATACTCTATCCTGACGATCCAGACACGGTCTTAGAATCCTCATCACAGAGCTTCAGGCAGCCACACTCAACCAGTCAGTTAGCAGAAGTCAACAGCTGCTTTGGGCTTTGGGTTTTGTTTTTTTTGTTTTGTTTTGTTTTCTTGGAGCTGGTACTAGAGATTGAACTTGACACTTGGGCACTGTCCCTTAGTTTTTTTTTCTATTCAAGAATGGTGCTCTACTACCACTTAAGCCATACCTCCACTTTTGACTTTTTTTTGGTGGTAAACTGTAGAGGAGAATCTCATAGCTGGCTACTGATGGCTCAAGCCTATAATCCTAGCTAGTCAGGAGGCTAAGATCTGAGTATCATGGTTTAAAGCCAGCCCAGGCAGCAAAGTCTGAGACTCTTATCTCCAATTAACCACCAAAATTCAGGAAATGGAGCTGTAGCTCAAGTGGTAGACCACTAGCCTTAAGCACCCCCAAAAATAAAAGTAATAGCTCAGGGACAGTACCCAGGCCCGAGATCAAGCTCCTCCAGGATCAGCTCACTCACACACATACACACGAGAGTCTCACAGACTTTTCTGCCTATGCTGGCTTCAAACCAGTATCCTAAGAAGGCTGAGGCCTTCTGAATAGGATTACGGTTGTGAGCTTTCAGCCCTCAGTTTCAGCTGTTTTCTGAAGTGTCCTAATCACACCTGGATACCTCACTTCCAGGAAGTCTATTTTTCTGAAAACAAGATTTTGTTAGCTGCTTTTCCTTCGAAGCCATCTTTGGGAACCTTTTTTTGGCTTGTCTGGGGCTCTCTCCCCACCAAGTGCGATTTCATTCTCCTCTTTTACTTTTGAGAGCAGAGACTACAGCCACACTTTCCATGGCCATCCCCACGTGGATCACCCAAGGCCTCACCGCAACTGAGCCAGGAACACTTCCATCACTTGCACCATGTCCACCTCCACTCTCACTGGCAGCTCAGAGGCATTATAGGTTTGGGGGTCAACATTATATACCTGAAAAGAGGGGAAAATGCAGTTTGCCACACTATCACACCAGACCATGCACTGCTCTGCCCTTAGCATGCTGAGGATAATGAGAGAAAAGAAGTTGTCTTCCGGTCTTAGAAGCAACAAACCAACAGCATTGCTAGATAACTGGTTTTGAGTTTTTTTGGTGCCAGTCCTGAGACTTGAACTCAGGGCCCAGACACTGTCCCTAAGCTTTTATGCTCAAGGCTAGTGCTCTACCACTGTGAGCCACAGCTCCATTTCTAGCTTTTTGGTAGTTAATTAGAGAGAAGAGTCTCACAGACTTTCCTGCCTTAGCTGGCTTTGAGCTACGATCCTTAGATCTCAGCCTCCTGAGTAGCTAGGATTACAGGCATTAACAAGCAGCACTTGGCTGCTAATCTTTTCTTAAGTACCTACTATGAGGTCCTTTCAGTAAATTATCTCAGTTAAGCTTTTAAAATTCTGTGAAAATAAAAAGGTTGGGCTGAGAATGTGGCTTAGTGGTAGAGTACTTGCCTAACATGCATGGAGCCCTGGATTTGATTCCTCAGTACCACATAAACAGAAAAAGCTGGAAGTGGTGCAATGGCTCAAGCAGTAGAGTGCTAGCCTTGAGCACAGAGAGGCTCAGGGTCAGAGCCCTGGCCCTGAGTTTAAGCTCCAGGACCAACAAAACAAAACAAATAAAAAAGGCTTTAAAAAAAAAAATAATACTAGGGGCTGGGAAGGTGGCTCAGTGGTAGAGCACATGCCTTGCATGCCAGAGGCCCTGGGTTCGATTCCTCAGCACCACATAAGCAAAAAGAAAAAAGCCGGAAGTGGCACTGTGGCTCAAGTGGTAGAGCCCTAGCCTTGAGCTGAAGAGCTGAGGGACAGTGCCCAGGCCCAGAGTTCAGGCCCCATGACTGGACCCAAAAAAAACAAAAACAAAAACAAAAAAATAATACTATTAGCCAAGGGCCGGTGGCTCACGTCTGTAATCCTAGCTACTCAGGAGGCTGAGATCTGAGGATCAAGGTTCAAAGCCAGCCCCAGCAGGAAAATCGGTGAGACTCTTATCTCCAATAAACTACTCAGAAAACCGGAAGTGGCACCGTGGCTCAAGAGGCACAGCGCTAGCCTTGAGCTGAAGAGCTGAGGGACAGCACCCAGGCCCAGAGTTCAAGCCCCATGGCTCACAATAAGTAAATAAATAAATAAATAAACAAATAAACAAACTATTACATAGTTCCCACACTATGAGAAGCTTTGGTCTAACAGGGGAGAGAGAGTTCCTAACCTTTCAAGATTTCCATGGAACTAAGATGGTGCTATGGGCTGGCCTAAGTGCAAACTGGTAAGCATAAAAGGGTCACAACACAAGTTGGGCACCAATGGCTCATGCCTGTAATCCTAGCTAGTCAGGAGGCTAAAATCTGAGGATTGAAGTTCAAAGCCAGCCCAGGCAGGAAACTCTATGAGACTTTTATCTCCAATTAACACTAAAAAAATCACAAGTAGAGCTCTGGTTCAAGTGGTAGAGTGCCAGCCTTGAGTGAAAAAGTTAAAGGACAGCACCCAGGCTCTGAGTTCAAGCCCCAGTACAGGCACCACCCCCCCCCAAAAAAAAAAAAGTCAACACCAAAAACACTAAAGAAAAGAAGATAAGGGTTAGCAGAGGAAGGGCACAGAACACACTCTTAGCCCATTAGGGCCTGACCCCAGGTCCCTAGGCTGGACCACAGAGAATACCTGCCCCTTCCCAACTCAGGAGAAAAGCTGTAGGAATAGTTTCAGGAAAATATGTCTATCCTTGAAACTCAGCCTCCAGACCTGCTAAGTATGACTATTACCATAATGCCACCCCAGCGGGGACTGTGGAAGGCGTTTGTAGGCATTGGAACCCCATTTTTGTTCTGAATGTATAGCGGGGAGTGGACCAGCTCAGGCACATAGAGTAGGAAGTTGAGCACAGGATACAAGGAGGCAGCACTGGATCCTGTGGTACAAAGAGAAGCAAAGTTAGGATATCAAAGTATGTTAGAACTCAATCTTAACTCTAGGTCTCTAATCTACTGTCCACCCATGCTGGGGCTCAGCTTCTCCTATTGATCATTACTAGGATATCTTCTAGTTAAAGACCTCTGAATTTCTCCCAAGATATGCTACATAGATGGAGCCCAGAACTTAGCTCTAGAGCACCCCTGGAGTTTTCTCCTGTTGAAAAGTCCCTCCTTAGCAGGCTAAGACAGTTCCTTCAGCCACTGCCACAAGGCACTCCCTTATAATCACTAGTTTTATGCACAAGTGCAAATCTGACTTCAGGTCAATTTCCTCCTCCTTCAATAACTTAATATCATGTTAAAGTTTTTTTGTTTTTTTTTTTTTTGCCAGTGCAGGGGCTTGAACTCAGGACCTGGGCACTATCCTTGAGCCTCTTTTGCTCAAGCCTAGCACTCTACCACTTGAGCCACAGCACCATTTCCAGCTTTTTCTGTGTATGTGTACTGAGAAATTGAACCCAGGGTTTCATGCATGCGAGGCAAACAATCTACCATTAAGCCACATTTCCAGCCCAAAGTGCAAACTCTTTAACACGATTTTGTTGTTGTTGTTATTGTGGTTCTGAACTTAGGGCCTCATGCTTGCTAGACAGGTGCTCTACTAATGGAGCTATACTCTAGTCCTTTTCTGCTTTCAATTTCAGGTCTTGCAGTTTTTCCCAGGCCTGCCTGGATCACAATCCTCCTATCTACAGCCTGGCTGTAACTACCCACATAAATATAACTATACATGCCTACTGTGCCTGAATTATTGAGATGGGGAGTGGGTCTCATTAACTTTTGCCTGGGCTGGTCTTGAACTGCAATTCTCCCAAGTAGCTGGAATTATAGGTGTGAGCCACCACACTTAGCCTATATAATCCTTAAGATCTAGTGTCTTTCTGCCTTGCCAACCTCATCTTTGGTCACTCACTCATACTCTAGCCACAGGACTGCACTGAGCTCCCTAAATGTCTATGTTCTTACACTTCCACATCTAAGTGTATAGCTCCCTTTGCCCAAATTGCCTTTGGGTCTTTGTATTCAGCATTGCTACAAAGCAGACCCTCAGCTGTTGTTTGTCAAATGAATGGAAAGCCTATGCTAATGGCTCACACCTGTAATCCTAGCTACTCAGGAGGCTGAGATCTGAGGATCACGGTTCAAAACCAGCCCAGGCAGGAAAGTCTGTGAGACTCTTAGCTCCAATTAACTACCAAAAAGGTAAAAGTGGTAGAGTGCTAGCCTTGAGCAAAAAAGCTCAGGACAGCACCCAGGCCCTTCAGTTTAAGCCCCAGGAATGGCACAAAAAGGCTAGATTTGGGGCTGAGAAGGTGGCTCAGTGGTAGAGCGCTTGCCTTGCATGCCAGAGGCAAGGGGTTCCATTCCTCAGCACCACATAAGCAAAAAGAAAAAGCTGGAAGTGGCGCTGTGGCTCAAGTGGTAGAGTACTAGCCTTGAGCTGAAGAGCTGAGGGACAACGCCCAGGCCTAGAGTTCAGGCCCCCCCACAACCGGACCCAAAAAAAAAAAAGGCTAGATTTGTGGCTCACGCAGTACAGTGCCTACAAATGAGAAGCCCTGAGTTCAAATCCCAGCACCAAAAGAAAAAGAAAAAGAATGAATAGAGGCTAACTACTGGTGGCTCACAACTATTAGCAACTCAGGAGGCTGAGTCATAAGTGAAAGCCAGCTCTAGCAGAAAAATTCACAAGACTTTGGCCAACATCATGAGATTCTTTCCCAAAAAAAAACAGCAAAAAGCAGGGCTAGAGACCAAACTCAATTGGTAAAGTGATAGCTGAGTGAGTGAAAGGCCCTGAGTTCAAGCCCCAGTAATGCAAAAAAAAAAAAAAAGGAATAGAGGAGTTTGCTGATGCCTCACCCACCAAAGCTACTCCTCCCATCACACCTGATCCACACTGGGCCCTCCAGTGCCTGAGTACATCACTAACTGTGATGTACTCAAATTTAGATTAGTTTACTTGAATTATAGTTACTGGCCATGACCACTCTTCCTAGAGTCCACCCTCAAAATTGAAAGATCATAAATCATAGCTGTGAGTTCTTCCACTTCAATCAGCAGAACCATCCATTCAAATTCTACCTTCATGTGCTTCAACTGCCTTTCTTACATGTGCCTGTATCTTTCCTAAAAAGCTTTTAAAGAAGACCTAGCCTAGTCATTCACTAAGAAATGCTTGGATGATTTTTTAATAAGACAGGTGTGAACATGGAGATGTCATCAGAATGTTACAAAAAAGGAGCTTAGCCAGGTGCCAGTAGCTCACACCGGTAATCCTAGCTACTCAGGAGGCTAAGATCTGAGGACAGATTCAAAGCCAACCCATGCAGGACAGTCCATGAGACTCATCTCCAATTAACCACCAAAAAGCCAAAAGTAGAGCTATGGCTCAAGTGGTAGAGTATTAGCCTTGAGCACAAAAGCTCAGGGACAATGCCCAGGTCCTGAGTTCAAGCCCAGGATGATCATGTACAGACAAAGAAAAAAAAAAGGAGCCTAAATTTCTCTACTCCCCTCATATGGACCTAGACTGAGAAGCATCACAATAAACAAAACTCCTTCAATCCCAAGCTGTGCCTTCCTGAGTCTCCCTGGCCTGGAAAACAGATATTTGTCATCAGGAGCTCACCCAGACGGGACTCTACAGGGTTAATCACATGGGGGAGGCTATTTATGCCCAAGTAGTAGCTGGATGAGGCTGGGTCAAAGCGAGGGTTTACCCCCAACACGGCATAGTAAAGGATCTGTGGAGCAAAAAGAGAAGATGTGACTTTTAATATTGATTTTCAATCTATTTTCTCCCAAAAAAGATTTGGAGTGCCTTAAAAATATATAAGCAGCCGGGCACTGGTGGCTCAAGCCTGTAATCCTAGCTACTCAGAAGGCTGAGATCTGAGGATTGCGGTTCAAAGCCAGCCTAGGCAGGAAACTCCGTGAGACTCTTATCTCCAATAAACCACTCGAAAACCCGAAGTGGCGCTATGGCTCAAGCGGTAGAGCGCTCACCTTGAGCTGAAGAGCACAAGGACAGTGCCCAGGCCCAGAGTTCAAGCCCCATGACTGACAAAAAAAAAAAAAAAATATATATATATATATGTATACATATTATATTATATATAAGCAATAAGGTACTGGAAGGGCCGGAAAGCAGAGATTATTCTGAGTAAAACATAATACAGCATATCTAAAAACACCTGAATGAATCCCCTTAATTAACCAACACTTAAAAAAAAAGTCAGATAATAATCTGGTACCAGGTACCAGATTATGGCTCATGCCATAATCCTTAATACTCAGGAGGCTGAGATCTTAGAATGGAGGTTCAAAGTCAGCCTGGGCAGGAAATTTCATGAGACTCTTATCTCCAAAAAAAGCTGGAAATTGAGCAATAGCTCAAGTGATTCAAGTGGTAGGACACTAGCCTTGAGCACAAAAGGTCAGGTACAGTGCCCAAGTCCTGAGTTCAAGCCCCAGGAACACACACACACACACACACACACACACACACACACACACACACACACACACACACACACACACGAATATCAGCTAGCCTTGAGCACAAAAGGTCAGGTACAGTGCCCAGGTCCTGAGTTCAAGCCCCAGGAACGAACACACACACACACACACACACACACACACACACACACACACACACACACACACACACACACGAATATCAGCAAGTAAAACAGACTCTGATGGAGAGGGACCCTACTGGGGGTAGGGAGCGCTAATGAAGATGTTGAATAAGGATGAATATGGCCTATGTAGTTTATTTGCATTATGAAAAGAGAACAATAAGATCTATTAAAATTGTTTAAGAAGGAAAGTGAGATAGAGGAGAGTGATCTCAGAGGGGGGTGAGGTTGATGGGGATACATGGTTTACATGTGTAGAAATGTCTCACTATGAATCCTCCTTTGTACTACTAATGTATGCTAATAAAAAGGCGAAGATACAAAAAAAAAAAAAAAAAGACACAACCAAGGACAGGTGTGAACCACCAGCATGCAGTTCTGTAAGAATCTTATCTCTAATTAACGACCAAAAAAAGCCAGAAGCAGAGCTGTGGCTCTGTGATAGAACACTAGCCTTGAGGAAAAAACAAACAAACAACTCAAGGACAGTGCCCAGACTCTGAATTCAGGCTCCAGGACTGATACCAATAAATAAATACATAAGCACATAAATAAATAAACAAATAAAAACTTTCTTAAAATCAGAGCTAAGAGAAACAGGAATATGAAATAAAATAATTAAATGCTTTACATGCTTGAAAAACATCCATTTTTACCAGGTTTCCTAACAAAGAGGCAAACAGTCACGTAAGTCATTGGCTACAAAACCACATCAAGCCAGTTATTCAGAAGTAACCACTCCCCCTACCAAGACTTGCTAAATTTCTCCTGTGTTTTCCCTACCTGGTCACAGTGATATACCTTGGCCAAAGTAGAGGTAGAAAGCTACATTCTTACATCTTTATCATTACCAGACTCACATGTAGTAATGATACAGGAGGTTCGTTCTTTTGGTCCATCTTTTGTTTTTAAATAAATTCCTTTAGGATGACTGATGGCATTAACTTCTAGGTACAACTTCTGAGTAAGTTCTAAAGGGAGCCATAACAAAGTTGCTATGTTAACAGGCATTGACAGAACTCCTTGAGCTGGACATCAAGGGAAAGTAAAGACACCAGAACCAGCCCACAGTGACAGATGGACAGACACAAATATGCACACACATCTTTCCATGTCAGCCTCTGTCAGTACCTGCCTTTATGCATACACCTGTACTACCAAATCATCAAGCTCTAAAGGATGGTAGAAGAGAGGTCTATGTTAACACTAAGTATGTAGAAACTTCGAGAAGTTTCCTAAAAATCTCACCTGGGAGTCCACAGAGAAGTTGCCAACAGCACTGAGGGCATTCAGGAAGGGCTGCACATAGCGCTGGACAGCCCCCTCTATGTCCCAGTGGACATCATGGGATTTGGGGTCTGGATTGAGTAAACTGAAGGTGATCTCATACCCTAGAGAAACAGAAGTCAGTGAAGTCAGCTTTATGGATCAAGGAAGAGGGACAGCCTCTACCCCCCTCCTAAAATGAACTTGTTTCTCCTCTGGAATAGGATTGGGTTACTATCATAGAACCAAAGGGAAGATAAACATGGGATGAAAAAAACTAAGTGTTTTTAAGAAAAAGTTGAAGCCAGGCACTGGTGGCTCACACCTGTAATCCTACTTAGGAAGTTGAGATCTAAGAGTCACAGTTCAAGCCAGCCAGGGCAAGAGTCTCTGAAACTCTAATCTCCAATTCGCCAACAAAAAGCTGGAAGGAGCAGGCGCCGGTGGCTCATGCCTATAATCCTAGCTACTCAGGAGACTGAGATCTGAGGATCAAGGTTCAAAGCCAGTCCAGGCAGGAAAGTTTGTGAGACTCTTATCTCCAATTAACCACCAGGAAACTGGGAGTGGCACTGTGGCTCAAGTAGTAGAGCATTAGCCTTGAGCTGAAGAGCTCAGGGACAGCCCCCAGGTCCAGAGTTCAAGCCCCATGACTGGCAAAAAAACAAACAAACAAAAAAAAAACACTCAGAGACAGTGCCCAGACCTTAAGTTCAAGCCTTAGGACTAGCACAAAAAAGAAAAAGAAAAGGTTGAGCCAGGCACCCATGGCTTATGCCTATACCTCCATACTCAGGAAACTGAGATCTGCAATTAACCACCAAAAACCTGGAAGTGGATTTATAGCTCAAGTGGCAGAGTGTTGGACTTAAGAAGACAGGAAGGAAGGAAGAAAGGAAGGAAGGAAAGAAGCAAGGAAGGAAGGAGGAAGGAAGGAAGGAGGGAGGGAGGGAAGGAAGGAAGGAGGGAAGGAGGGAAGGGAAAAGAAAAAGCTGAGATCAGAGAGGAAAGTAATAAGGACTTTGTTTGCAGATTCCTTCTTGCTCCACATAACTCATTTCCTTTTCCTTTTTACAGCCAAGCCCAGTGTCCTACCCAAGCTGGACTTGAGAGGCCGCCTGTTATCAGAGCTCCACTTGTTCTCTGGAAGATGGTCAGCTAGAGCAGCAGCAAGCACATCCTCAGTCAAAGACATGGCCTGGGCTACTTGGATCACACGACGGCCAATGATGTTAAAAGCCTCGTGGTGCATTATCCCCCGTACAACTGCTGTCCTCTCAGGCCCAATGTAGCTCATCATGTCCTGTGAGGAGTGAGCAAGGGACAGAATGCCCATGACACAGTGAAAAAAAAGCAGAAAAGCACTCTAGGTTTTCTCTGTTTTGATTACTTTTGTTGCGATAGGGTCACACTATATAGCCCATGAAGGCCTTAAATTTGCCATCATCTTTTCTCAATCTCCCAAGTGCTGATACTATGCCTCAATCTGACATCTATATTTGAAAATTTTGCCTTTTGATATTAACCAAAGGCTTACCCCACTCTCTAGATCCATGGTGAGCTATTAACTCAGCATTTCTGAGCTGGAACCTTATATGAGTGCTCTCATATATTTCCATTGTCTTTTCTTTCCCAGTAGACACTGGGAAAGACCAGGTCTAACCAGCATTTACATTTTAGGGGGGTAAAATGGTAAACTGGAAACCAACAGAAGACATGCTGAGCAAGAAAAGCAGAATTATTTACATAAATGGAAGGTCTGACTTATGAAAGTAACTCCCAGCAGAATTATTTACATAAATGGAAGGTCTGACTTATGAAAGTAACTCCCAGCAGAATTATTTACATAAATGGAAGGTCTGACTTATGAAAGCAACTCATGGCGAAGAGGCAAGGACAAGAACGTTCACAGCAGCATTAAATCAAATAGTGAAAAGCTAAGTAATCTAAATTCCCTTCAGAAACAGAACAGATAAATTATGTTCATACAATGAAACAGAGATCCAACTATACATATCAGCACAGATGATTCTCTCAAAGATAAATCTTGAGCAAAATTAAAGTTGCTGAAAAATATAGATGTCCTGCAATACATATATATTATGTAGTTATATAAGTTCAAAACTAAATAAAGGGGCTGGAAGTGATAGAGTGCTTGCCTTGCATGTATGAGGTCCTGGGTTCAATTCCTCAGCACCACATAAGCAGAAAAAAACAAAAGTGGAACTGTGGCTCAGTGGTAGAGCCCTAGCCTTGAGCTGAAGAGTTGAGGGACAGTGCCCAGGCCCAGAGTTCAGGCTCCATGACCGACCAAAAAAAAAAAAAAAAAAAAAAAAAACTAACTACATTATTCAATCATGTGATTGAACTCTAAAGAAAAGGACAAAGCCGGGTGTCAGTGGCTCACACCTATAATCCTAGCTACTCAGGAGACTGAGATATGAGGATCATGGTTCAAAGCCAGCCCTGGCAGGAAACTCCATGAGACTCTTTTTTTTCTTTTGGGGGGGGGGGGGGTTCGGTCATGGGGCCTGAACTCTGGGCCTGGGCGCTGTCCCTCAGCTCTTCAGTTCAAGGCTAGCGCTCTACCACTTGAGCCACAGTGCCACTTCCGGCTTTTTTCTTTTTGCTTATGTGGTGCTGAGGAATGGAACCCAGGGCCTCATGCATGCAAGGCAAGCACTCTACCACTGAGCCACCTTCCCAGCCCCAATCCATGAGACTCTTATCTCCAGTAAACCACCAGAAAACGAGAAGTGGCGCTGTAGCTCAAGTGGTAGAGCGCTTGCCTTGAGCTGGAGAGGGTAGGGACAGTGCCCAAGCCCAGAATTCAAATCCCATGACCGACCAAAAAAAAAAAAGAAAAAGAAAAAGAAAAAGAAAAGGACAAAACACAGTCACCTGGTACTAAACAGAGTAGGGTATAATCATGTTGATCACAGGTTCCAGATATATTATTACATTAGAGTTTGCAAAATGGGGTTGGATACATAGATATTCACTAAAATTCTCTTTCATTTTTTTTCCCTCAGCAGTAGCAAGCACACTATTACTTGAGTTACCCCCTAGTTAGTTTTCAGGCAGGGTCTCACAATTTTTGCCCAGGGCTAGCCTTGGACTTCTAGGTTAGCTGGGATTACTACTACATCAGGCTTATTGGTTAAGATGGTATCTTAGCCAGGCCACAGTGGTCATCCCTGTAATCCTAGCTACTAAGAAGGCTGAGATCTGAGGATCATGGTTCAAAGCCAGCCTGGGCAGGAAAGTCTGTGAGACTCTTATCTTCAATAAACCACTAGAAAACGGGAAGTGGCACTGCGGCTCAAGTGGTCAAGTGGTAGAGCGCTAACCTTGAGCTGAAGAGTTCAAGAACAGCACCCAGGCCGAGTTCAAGTCCCACGACCAACCAAAAAAAAAAAAAAAGCAATGAAGATCAAAGCCAGCAAGGGTAGGAAAGTCCTGAGACTCTTATCTCCAATGAACCACCAAAAAACCAGAAGTGGAGCTGTGTCTCACGTAGTAGAATGCTAATCTTGACCAACAAAGCTCAGGGACAGCACTGCGGGCCTGAGTTCAAGTGTCAAGACTAGCTAGCACTCCCCCCTCCAGCCCCCACCCAAAAAAAAAAACACAGAGGTAGTGTCTTGCTAACTTTTTGCTAGGCTGACCACAAACGGTGATCCTCCTCAGCCTGGACTCCCAACTAGGTAGTATTACAGGAATAAACCACCAGACTCAGATTCTTTCATTTTTTTTAAATGAAATTTAAATATTTTATTGGGTATCAAAGGCTTATGCTTATGATCCTTGGTATTCAGAAGTTGGAGATCTTAGGATCACACTTCAAAGACAGCCTAGGCTGAATAGTCTGTCAGATTCCATCTCCAATTAACCAGCAAAATAAATGCAACCGAGGAGTGGTTCAAGTAGTAGATCACCAGCTCTGAGCAAAAAAGCTGAATAAGAGCATGAGACCTTGAGTTCAAGTCCCTGTATTGGCACTAATAATAATGATTAAAAAAATAAATATTTAATTATAAATTAAAAAGAGAAATGGTAGATGGCCTAGCTCCCACCCAGCAATCTGCTCCTAATATGAAAAGGTCAACGTATCATCTGTATTCTCATCAAAACTTATTTAAATCAGCTTCTTTGGGAGGAGGCGTGGGGAGGAAATGAGGAGATAATGATCAAGTGGAAGGGTGGTTTGTCACAAGGTATCACTGGGCAGTCCAGGCTGGCCACAAACTTCTGAACCTTCTGCCTCAGCTAAGTGCAAGGATTACAGGTGAGGGCCACCACGCCCAGCTCAGTTATTCTTATAAATATTACTGATTTTTTTTCCCACTACTTTACATGGTCACTGGTACTTTCACCACACATAAGTCTTGGATTTTTTTTTCTTTTTTTGTCAATCACAGGGCTTGAAATCTGGGCCTGGGCGCTGTCCCTCAGCTCTTCAGCTCGAGGTGAGTGCTCTACCACTTGAGCCACAGCACCACTTCCAAGTGTTCTGGTGGTTAATTGCAGATAAAGAGTCTCACGGCCTTTCCTTCCAAGGTTGGCTTTGAACCATGATCTTCAGATCTCAGCCTCCTGAGGATTATAGGCATGAGCCACCAACACCCAGCTAAGTCTTGGATTTAGTAAGACCCAAACCAATGTCAATAAATAAACCTTTACTGACATTCTTTTTTAAAATATGTGGAGCCGGGAACCTATGCTCACACCTGTAATCTAGTAACTCAGGAGGCTGAGATCTGAGGATCATGGTTTGAAACTTCCCTGGGCAGGAAGGAAATAGAGCTGTGGCTCAAATGGTAGAGTGCTAGCCTTGAGCAAAAAAGCTCAGGGACACAGGGTCACAACAAATTGGAGAGAGATTCGACAAGTGGGACTTCCTTAAAATAAAAAGTTTCTGCACAGCTAAAGACATAGCATCCAAACTAGAAAAACAGCCAACTAATTGGGAAAAAATATTTACCAGCAATATATCAGACAAGGGAATAATATCCAGTATATACAGGGAACTCAAGAAACAAATCCCTCCCAAACCTAACAAACCAATTACTAAATGGGCAAGGGAACTAAAGAGAGACTTCTCAGAAGAAGAGATAGAAATGGCAAAGAAACACATGGGGAAATGTTCACCATCCCTGGTTGTAAAGGAAATGCAAACAAAAACAACCCTGAGATACCTACCACCTTACCCCAGTCAGAATGGTCCGCATCCTAAATTCAGCCAACGAGAAATGCTGGAAGGGATGCGGAGAAAGAAGAACCCTTTTACACTGCTAGTGGGAATGTACACTAATACAACCACTTTGGAAAGCAGTCTGGAGGGTCCTCAGAAAGCTAAATATAGATCTCCTCTATGACCCAGCCATACCACTCATAGGCATCTATCCTGAAAAACAGGAACCAGGATACAAGGACACATGCACTTCCATGTTCATTGCAGCACTGTTTACAATAGCCAGGATATGGCAACAACCCAGATGCCCCACTACAGATGGATGGATCCAAAGACTGTGATACCTATGTACAATGGAATATTATTCAGCCATTAGAAAGGACAAAATAATGGCATTTGCAGGGAAATGAATGGAACTAGAAAAAATCATGTTGAGTGAGGTAAGCCAAGAGTAAAGAGACAAACGGCACATGGTCTCCCTGATATGTGGATGTTAAATCCAAAACATAAGGAGATGCAACAAAGTAAACAAAACTGGAGAAACATAGGACCTCCACTCATCTGGCATTACTAAATGATCCTATGCTGCTAACCGTATATATGGTATATATGTGCACATCAGAGGGAAACTAAGAGGAAGACATAGAAACAGAGGGAAACAGGGGAAAAAATACAACAGAGGGGCCCATCAGCTGCACTGGACATTGATCAAAACCAACTAAGCAACTCAATGGAAGCGATGGGAGGGAGGGAATGAGAGGGAAAGAGGGAACAGCTGACACTAAGCAAAAGGAAAGAAATGTACATATCACCCAATGTGTTAGAAATAACTATACCGGGGCTGGGAAGGTGGCTCAGTGGTAGAGCGCTTGCCTTGCATGCATGAGGCCCTGGGTTCGATTCCTCAGCACCACATAAGCAGAAAATAAAAAAGCCGGAAGTGGTGCTATGGCTCAAGTGGTAGAGCGCTAGCCTTGAGCTGAAGAGCTGAGGCCAGCGCCCAGGCCCAGAGCTCAGGCCCCACTTCTGGACCAAAAAAAAAAAAAAGAAAAGAAATAACTGTATCGTCAAAGCTCATAGAATTCACAAACCTTATAGACCACGATAAAGACAATTTGCCCCATGAAGGTTAGAATGTGCTTGTGACTTTAACTAAGTATCACTATCTCACAATACTGTGAAATTTGCGAAATTTATGTAATCACTTAATCACAATAAAAAAACTTAAGAAAAAATAAAAAATTTTAAAAAGCTCAGGGACAATGCCTAGGCCCTAAGTTCAAGCTGCAGGACTGGCACACACAAACACAAAGAGACATGTGGAGTTTTCTGTAGCAGATAGGAGACAGAGACAACACTGTTATAAAAAGGAGGTCCTGAGCTGCTCTGCTTACTTACCTGGGGAAGGAGTGAAGAGTTTTCAGAGATCACATACACAGTCAGGGAGCCCTCTGCTTGGTCCTGAGGCTCGGCTAACATGGCTTTTGCCTCTGTAGACAAGAGAAGGTGAAGCCGGGCGCTGGTGGCTCACGCCTGTAATCCTAGCTACTCAGGAGGCTGAGATCTGAGGATCTCGGTTCAAAGCCAGCCTGGGCAGGAGAGACCGAGAGACTCCTATCTCCAATAAACCACCAGAAAACCGGAAGTGGCGCTGTAGTTCAAGTGGTAGAGCGCTCGCCTTGAGCTGAAGAGCTGAGGGACAGCGCCCAGGCCCAGAGTTCAAGCCCCACGACCGACAAAAAAAAAAAAAGAGAAGGTGAAACACCATTCCATCTCCGCTACACACCTCAGAGTACTTGGGCCACTCCTCCATTCACACTCAAATGCCAGGTAAGTCAGAGGTCTGCTCTCAAGCCCTCAGGCTAAAACTTTAAGGCACCTCAGAAAGGCTTTGCAAGCTAAGACAGACATATCATGGAAATTCTTTTTTTTTTTTTTTTTCTCGGTCATGGGGCTTGAACTCTGGGCCTGCGTGCTGTCCCTCAGCTCTTCAGCTAGCTCTTCAGCTAGGGCTCTACCACTTGAGCCACACTGCCTTCCGGCTTTTTCTGCTTATGTGGTGCTGAGGAATGGAACTGAGGGCCTCATACATGCAAGGCAAGCACTCTACCACTGAGCCACCTTCCCAGCCCACATCATGGAATTCTATACTTAATATCAGAAGGAAAAAAGTAAGCATCTTCTGAATTGGTGTGACCACTGCTTCTAGTACCATGCACACTGCTCAATGATAGGGCTTCCTCCTCATAGTCCAAAGCTCTCCGATAGGCCTTCTGGAAACGGCATTTGATTTTCATTTTGTCTGAAGAGAAAGAAACAGTATAATGAGAAGATCAAGCATTAGATGTCAGTCACATTTCCAGCCAGAAAACTGAGGATGGAAAACTGGTTGTTTACAAAGATCTAGCACCAAGCAGCCACAGTCAACTCTAATAATTTCAGCAAGGATGATAAACACAAGACAACCTGGTTCTCACTTCTGCCTATCTTCCCTCTGGAGAGTCTATTAAAATATTGATTATGGGCCGGGAATGTGGCTTAGTGGTAGAGGGCTTGACTAGCATGCATGAAGCCCTGGGTTCAATTCCTCAGTACCATAAAAACAGAAAAAAGCCAGAAGTGGTGCTGTGCTCAAGTGGTAGAACTCTAGCCTTGAGCACAGAGAGGCTCAGGGAAAGCAGTACCTAGGCCCTGAGTTCAAGCCCCAGGACTGGCAAAATTAATTAATTAATTAATTAAAGATTCATTATATTGGGGCTGGGAAGGTGGCTCAGTGGTAGAGTGCTTGCCTTGTATGCATGAGGTCCTGGGTTCGATTTCTCAGCAACATATAAGCAGAAAAATCAGCACTATGGCTCAAGTAGTACAGCGCTAGCTGAAGAGCTGAGGGACAGCACCTGGGCCCAGGCCCAGAGTTCAAGCCCCATGACAGACAAAAAAAAAAAAAAAAAGATTCATTATATCAGTATGTGAAAGGAAAAAAAAAGGTCATTCCAATTGATAGCCCAAAATAATAAATATTCTTTTGTAAAAAGACACATTTAATGACAAAAAATACACACTTAGTAAAGACCCATTTAATCCCAAAACACTAAGAACAATTTCATTGAAGTCAGTAAAAAAAAAAATTATTGCAATCTCCTCTATTTCTCATTATTATTCAGCATTGTTCTTTCTCTTTTTTCACCAGTCCTGGCTTGAACCTCAGGGCGTAAGTGCTGACTCTGAGCTTCTTTTTGCTCAAGGCTAGCACTCTACCACTTGACCCACAGTACCACTTCTGGTTTTCTGATGGTTAATTGGAGATAAGAGTCTCATAGACTTTCCTGCTCCAGCTGGCTTCAAACCTCAATCCTCAAATCACATTCTCCTGAGTAGCGAGGCTTACAGAGGTGAACCACTGGTACCAAGCTCAACACTGTACTTTCTACACTTCAATGTAATAAGAGAAATGAAACTTATAAATACTTAAAAGAAAGAAGGAAATGGCCACTTTTGAAGTAGTATAATTATTTTCAAAAAAAAAAAAATCAGAGAACCATAAAAATAAAAAATTAGGGCTGGGAAGGTGGCTCAGTGGTAGAGTGCTTGCCTTGCATGCATGAGACCCTGGGTTCGATCCCCCAGCACCACATAAGCAAAAAGCCGGAAGTTGCGCTGTGGCTCAAGTGGTAGAGTGCTAGCCTTGAGCTGAAGAGCTGAGGGACAGCGCCCAGGCCCAGAGTTCAGGCCCACGACCGGACCCCCAAAAAAAATTATTAGAAGTAGTAACAGGGGTAGGGTGCCAGTAGCTCACGCCTTAATCCTAGCTACTCAGAAAGCTGCGCTCTGAGGATCAAGGTTCAAACCCAGCCTGGGCAGGAAACTCTGTGAGACTCTTATCTCCAATAAAGCACTAGAAAACCAGAAGTGGCTCTGTGGCTCAAGTGGTAGAGTGTTCACCTTGAGCTGAAGAGTGCAGGGACAGCGCCCAGACCCAAAGTTCAAGCCCTGTGACCAACAAAAAGAAAAAGAAAAAGAAGTAGTAAACAGGGCTGGGAATGTGGCTTAGTAGTAGAGTGTTTGCCTAGCATGCATGAAGCCCTAGGTTTGATTCCTCAGTACCACATAAACAGAAAAAGCTGGCAATGGCACTGTGGCTCAAGTGGTAGAGTGCTGGCTGTGAGCAAAACAAGCTCAGGGACAGTGCCCAGGCTCTGAGTTCAAGCCCCAGGACTGGCAAAAAAAGTACTAACAGTTCAGTAAGATGATTCCTTACAAGAATAAGTGACGACATCTAAGGGAAGCTAGGAGGAGGGCACAGAATCAGAGGGAAACCGGAAAATATACAACAGAGGGGCCCATCAGCTGCACTGGACATTGATCAAAACAAACTAAGCAACTCAAGGGCAGCAATAGGAAGGAGGGAATGAGAGGGAAAGAGGGAACAGCTTACACTAAGCAAAAGGAAAGAAATGTACATATCACCCGATGTGTAAGAAATGTGTAAGAATTCACAAACATTATAGACCATGATAATGCCGATTTGCCTTGTGAAGGTTAAAATGTGTTTGTGACTTTAACTATCTCACAAAACTGCAAGATTTGTGAAATTTATGTTACCATTTAATCCCAGTAAAAAACTTAAAAAAAAAAAAATGTGACAATGAATAGCTACAGTAAGTAACAACAATATCCACTTAGAAAGTAATCTTTTTTCCCCTCATACCAGGGTTTGAACTCAGGGTCTTATGCTTGCTTTGCTAGTGCTCTACCACTTGAGACATGTCTCCAGACTGATATTTACCTGGGTTTTTTGAGGGTAGGGGTTCTCCTGAACTTTTCTACCCAAGCTGGAAGTAGAGCTGTGTGGCTCAAGTGGTAAAGTGATAGCCTTCAGCACAAAAGCTCAAAAACAGTGCCCAAACCCTGAATTCAACCACAGAACTGGCACACACACACAAAAAGAACAAAACAATTTATGGAAATGCAATATATTGAGCCTGATTAGAAGAAACTAGCTATGAAATTACACCTTTGAGAACCTGGGGAAATCTAAACATACACGGGAACTAGGTGATATTAAAGAATTGTTACAGGGTTGGAAATATGGCTTAGTGGTAGAGCGCTTGCCTAGCAGGCATGAAGCCCTGGGTTCAACTCCTCAGTACCACATAAATAGAAAAAGCTGGAAGTGGTGTTGTGGCTCAAGTGGTAGAGTGATAGCCTTGAGCAATAAAGCTCAGGGACAGTGTCCAGGCCCTGAGTTCAAGCCCCAGAACTGGCAAAAAAAAAAAAAATTGTTACACTAATGCTAATAGCTCATGCTTATAATCCTAGTTACTCAGGAGGCTGAAATCTAAGGATCAAGGTTTAAAGCCAGCAGAAGAATCTTTAAGACTTTATCTCCAATTTACCAGGAAAAAAAAGCTAGACTACAAATGTGGCCCAAGTGGTAGAAAACCAGTTCTGAGCAGAGCTGGAGCAAGGCCTGAATTCAAACATTGACTTCAAAACACCAGCACTGAAAAAAATAAATAATAATAATAATATAATAAGTATTAAATTAGTTAATTAAATTATTGAATTCTTAAATCTTTATAATTATTACTAAACCTTAGACAGGTGCTGGTGGCTCACAATTGCAATCCTAGCTACTCAGGAGGCTGAGATCTGAGGATCTAGGTTTAAAGCTAGCCTGGACAGGAAAGTTGTGAAACTCTTATCTCCAATTAATGATCAGAAAACTGGAAGTGAAGCTGTGCCTCAAATTGGTAGAGTCATAGCCTTGAGCAGAAAAGCTCAGGGACAGTGCCCAGGTCCTGAATTCAAGCCCCACGACCGACAAATCCATTAATTAATTAATTAAATTTTCTTAGTCAAGCCTGCCTGCAATTCTGGCTATTCAGGAGGCTGGGATCTGAGGATTGAGGTTTGAGGCCTGTCTGACCACAAACATTCTCTAGACTCCAGCTCTATCATCCAAGATAACCAACCAGTAACCTAGCATATAGGAATTCACATCCCAGTATTAAAGAAAAGAAAAGAAAAACGAAAGGTTATGGGATGCTGATACTCCTCCAATGCAATCACCTCTGTACACTGGAAAGGCAGCTCTGACCCCTCCTCTCCAGCCCTACAGGAACTCACATTTCAGAGGGATCTCTCTTTCGTGCACAACCGTGAAAGGTAGCTTCTCCTGGTCGTCCAGAGGCACTGAATCCCGGGTAAACACCACAGTAACTGGCACCTTGAGCCGTAGCTGCAGGGAGTGGGGCGGGCGGAGGGAGGGTAATTAGCAGGGTCTCGGCCTAGCCCAGTGGGCGGTCCCCGGGTCTCCCCGGCGAGGTCTCACCTGCAGGGCGTTCAGCCCACTGATCTCGGCATAAGGCAGAGGGGCCCGGTACGTCTCCGTGGTCTTCCACCACAGCGGCAGTCCCAGCGGGATGGCAACCGCAGCGAAGAAGAGGGCGGCGCGTTTGCCCCGGATCACCTCTGGGGACCCGAGGGTACGAAGTGAAGAGCGGGAATCGGGTTTGACGGCCCGCGCCGTGCCGGGGAATCCCGACCAGTCCTGGCAACCTGTCCCCACTGACCCTCAGCCCGCGTCCAGAGGGGCCCTGGCCCCATTCTGCCGGCATCCCGTCCAACACCACCCACCCGCGTCGTGCAGGACCTCTCACACACCTCAATTCCCACCCCCTTGCAGTGCTCCCCAGTAATTCTGGACCCACAGACTCCACCCGAAGACCACGGTACCTAGATCCGTAGCCGCGGCCCCCGCGGCCCCGGCGGCCGCCATGCTCGCTTCCGGCTACTCAGGTTTGCCAAGGGGCGGAGCTGCTTGAGCCTCCTCCAATAGGAAGCCTCGCTACGAGAAGGCGGGACCACGGCAGCGAGGAGGGACACGCGCTAGCGACCTTTTGGTTGTACGCCGGAGAAAGACGCAGGGGAGCGGAGGCTACTGGGAGCATCGCTGAGGTTTTGGAAGGCTGCAGAATCTTGGGACTGTGGGGAAAACTCAGTACGATTAAGAACACCAAGATAATCCCGGGCTTCCCCGGTAAGCACACTCTTAACCACAGAGCGCCAACCCTGCAGCTGTTCAATATAGTCGCTTGGACAACGATGGGAAGAAATATTTACTGAAAAGGGGAGGTATTTGCTGACATCTTAAAGAGCCTGGTGCAAGGAAACCCTCAAATGTCATCGGTCACCTTGTTTCTCATTCCAGACGCTCTCTCCTCGAACCTCAAACACGGAAGTAGCAAGAGCGTGCCTTTTATTACCAAAATAATAATACTAATAATAGGCTACTCTAATTTTATTTATTTTATTGTTTGTACCAGTCAGGAGCTTGAACTCGGGGCCTGGGCACTGTTCCTGGGCGCTTTGTGTGCCTGTGTGTGTGCTCAAGTCTGGTGCTCTACATCTGAGCCACATCTCCACTTCCCAATTTTTGGTAGTTTATTGGAGATAAGAGTCTCACAGACTTTCCTGCCTGGGGTGGCTTTGAACCATGATCTCAGCCCCCTGAGTAGCTAGGATGACAGACATGAGCCACCCATACCTAGGTCTGTTTATTTTTGAGACCGGATCTAGTTATGTTGCCCAGGCTGGTCTTGAGTTTTGTGGGCTCAGGTGATCCTAGGCTCACCTCACACCCCATCTCCAGTTTTCAGGATTTAAAGCTGTATTTTAATTCACTTCCAACTTGGCACAGTCAAGATACTTCACATAGAAGTCTTAAATATTTATGAGCAAAGACTGAATCCTTATAACTTGGGTTCAAATCCTGGCTTCACGACTTATAACCTGTGCCTCTGTCCTCATATTGAAATAGAGATAATAATAGCTACCTTAATAAGACCTATTTGAGTATTGAGTTAATACAGTGATTAGAATATGGCATGGCAGGAGCATATAGGAAGCATGTGTCACTATTTCTGTTGAAAGTTCAGGCCACATCAGGTAGAGCATTGGTGGCTTCTCCAGTACACACAGAACACATCAGTTTATTCTCTTATTCATCTTCTGCTTATTCAGATAGACTCAAGTTCCCGATCTACCTCATATCCCACGCTGATGGTCAAAGTTGAGAACAAGACCTCCCTTGCCATGTCTACTCTTAACCAGACCCTCAAATTGCTCCCTTCTATAGTCCATCTTATCCCAAATGGGAGTGGGTCATTGGCCTTGACAACATCCTAGATATCCTGCTTGCCTCTGGCAGACCTCAGACTTTAGGAGGTTTCCTTTATTGAGCAGGAACTCAGTGCTTCTCCTGCTGTACCTCCTCCCAGTGGAATGTCAGGCCTCAGCAAGACTCAGCAATGCTGAGTCTTATAATACCAGGATTATACTGTTAACTCTGAACCTTGCTCAAAATATGCCTTTAGGAGTTTCTCAAGTGCCTCCTATGTGGCAAACCCCAAAGACGTGCAGCTCTCCTCACAGCCCCATTCCTGATGGGGGTATATACTCCCTCTTTAAACTTGAAGCCCAGCAAACCTCAGACTTCATCCTCTCACCTCTACATGCAGAGGCCCCCAAGACAGAATCACCAGAGATCAGATGAGGGAAAGTGGGAATTTGATGGGTACAAACAGACAAAGTAGCATGTTTTGCTACCCTTTATTTGCTATATGGTATGTACTCAAGGCATAGGTCAGGGCTGATGTTACTTCCCTCTGACCCCCAGGCCAGCAAGGAGAGCCCAAGGAGAAGCTACATCATCATGAGGAAATTGTGGGCGTTGACAGAAGCAGGGGGGAGACCCACACATCCTGTTCTGACTTCTAGCAAGTTCTCCTGCCCTCAGACATGAAGGACTCCATATTCTCCCATCCTATGGTCCCAGATGCAGCAATGAGAAAGTGGAAAGGAATGGATGAAGGCATCTCTGATCCGCATGGCTATTTGGCTCTAGCTGTGACTAATAGGCAAAAGTGGGTGTAGATGGCTGGGCCAAGGGCTGTGGTGTGAACTAAGCCACCTCAATATGCATGGTTGGCAATGTAGAGGGACTGTGCTGCTGCTCCACCATCTTCTCCACTGCCTTCATACTTGCCTTGGGCAGCAAGCCCATTCACCTAGAAAAGAGGAGAGGAATTAGGGCTGAGCCAGCCCACACATGTCAAACCTTGCCCAGGCTGTAACCTGAGTGCTCTCCCACCCAGCTATACCAACCACCACTACCACAACCTCTAGCTCCTAACCTCAGCCCGCTTGATGAACTCTTCAGTGGCAGCCTCAGCATTGTCCCTTTGCCCTCGCCAGGCATTCAGTGCAGAGGCCTGCAGGGCACGTCCATAGGAAAAGGTGAGGGCCCATGGCCGAGGAAGAGGGCATCGGTTGATGGCATTGAGGTTGAGCGATGCCTCCTCTTCACTCTGACCCCCAGACAGGAAGGTTACTCCTAGAGTGCAGGGAAGAAGATAAACTGATTACCCTCTGTTTTCCAAGGTAAATATTCCTTGAAGGCCATAGAGAATTCTTTTTTTTTCTTGGTGCCAGTACTGGGGCTTGAACTCAGGGGCCTGGGTGTTGTCCCTTAGCTTTTCCCCTCCAGGCTGGCATTCTACCACTTGAGCCACAACTGCACTTTTGGTGGTTTTTTGGTGGTTAACTGGAGATAATCTCACAGACTCCTGGGTGCCAGTGGCTCATGCCTGTAATCCTAGCTACTCAGGAGGCTGAGATTTGAGGATCATGTTTGGAAGCCAGCCTGGGCAGGAAAGACTGTAAGACTCTTGTTTTTTTTTTATTGTGAAAATACTGTACAGAGGGGTTACAATTACATGGGCAAGATAATGAGTATATTTCTTATCAAACATTGTAGCCTCCTCCTTTGTTTCCCCTTCCCATCCCTTCCCTTCCCATCCTCCTCCCGCCCCCCCCCCCATGTAAGACTCTTATCTCCAATAAATCAGCAGAAAGCGAGATGTGAGCTGTGGGTCAAGTGAGAGACCTAGGGACAGCAGCACCCAGGCCCTGAGTTAAAGCTCCAGTATGAGTACTTTAAAAAAAAAAAAAAGCATCCTTGGTGTTGGGAATGTGCCTTAGTGGTAGAGTGCTTGCCTAGGATGCATGAAGCTCTGGGTTCAATTCCTCACTACCACATAAACAGAAAAAGCCAAAAGTGGTGGCTCAAGTGGTAGAGCACTAGCCTTGAACACAGAGAGGTTCAGAAACAGAGCCCAGGCCCTGAATTCAAGCTCTAGGACTGGCAAAAAAAAACTCAGATCTCAGCCTCCTGAGTAGCTAGGATGATAGATGTGAGTTACTGGTGCCTGGCACAAGAAGAAACATGAAGAAGACAAGTCTTAGGAATAGTGGGTAGGTTAGAAAGCAGGGTAGTACCTGGGACAGCTGGGGGCACAGTGCGGCGCAGGGCAGTGACGGTGGCTATGGCAATCTCCTCTGGGCTATACTTGATGGGACAGGCATGGCCAGGAGTTACCATGTTGGGCTTGAGCAGGGTTCCCTCCAAGTACACATGATGATCACTCAGGGCCTTGTACACGGCAGCCAGGACCTGGAGATCAGAAGATATTTATGAAGGGCATAGGACCACTGCTTACTATTCCATGCTTCTGTCTAGGTGGGGAGCGGGCATGGATTGTGAAAGTCCAGAACAAGCTCATTTTCCCAGGCCTAGGATCTGTGAAAGATGTTAGGGGAGAATGTTCCTGGATTTAAGCCAAGAGAATGAGATACAGGCATCTCTCTGTCAGGCTGTCCCTGAAGAATGTATCTGTGCCCAGATTTACCTTCTCTGTAACATACTGGCAACGTTTGAGGTCATGATCTCCATCAGGCAGGATCTCAGGCTCCACAATAGGCACAATGCCATTCTATGGGCAAGAGCAGAGTTGTTTGGGAAGGGTAGCAGATAGGGTAGGTCACAGGGCACGTGTCCTACCACCCAAACCTCCAAAACACACCTGTTGACAGATGCTGGCATAGCGGGCCAGCACATTGGCATTCTCCAGAATGGCCAGTGCTGAGGGTGTACGCTCACTGATTTTCAGCACACAGCGCCATTTGGCAAAGTCGGCACCATCCTTCTTGTACTGGGCACAGCGTTCTGAGAGCCCATCTAGCCCTGAAAGCATAGTGCCAGCCTCATCACCCTGCCCTTCTCTTGTCAGTACCAAATACTCTAACACCATGTGGTACAGAAGCCCACCCACCACATACCTTGAGTGGTAGTTTCTCCATTAGTCCCAGCAAGAGGCACGACACCCTTGTCAACCTGCAGGAGAAACAGAGAATCTCTTTGTCACCTCTCCTACACACACCCATTTCTATACCAAGCTGCTAGTAAGAGCCAAGGCTACACCTTGATGCCCACGACAATGCCCTTATCCTGGATGGTCCGGACAAAAGGGACACCGTCGTCATCTTTCTGGTAGAGAGTTTCATGGAAGAAGATGACCCCTCCAATGCACTTCTTCACACGGTCATCAGCGCTGAACAAGACCTGGCGGTATTGCCTGCGGTTCTCCTCCGTGTTCTCCACCCCAATTTGGCTCAGCCTCTTGGCCATGCTGCCTAGAGGCAAACAAAGTAGGGAAAGACTTGTTTCCTCGCCAAGACTCTGGCCACTGCTTACTACACACACACACACACACACACACACACACACCTCATAATAGGACCCCACCTACCTACAGACTCATCTGCAGCCAAAATGCCTTTGCCTGGGGCCACAATCCGAAGGGCAATGTCACACAACTCTTTCTTCTGCTCAGCAGAAAGGGCTGGATATGAGTGGGGCATGGTGACAGCTTTCTGGAATGAAGATACAATATGAAAGTTAGATCCCACCCACTAACTCTTCTTCTTCTTCCTCCCCTGGCCACACAGGCTAAATCTTCTCCCACCCCCCTGCCATGAGGCTGGAAGTAGAGCAGAAGCCCTTGGCATGGGTCCTGGGCAACAAAGTGGCACCAATCTCACTGACAACTAGCAGGCTTAGGGCCTCATTTCCCATAACTCCTTTTGTCCCTAGTGGGCACCCTTCCCAGGCTTAGGAAAGATGCTGAACAGGGGTCAGGGAGATGGCAGTCTTGAAGCTACAGGTCTTCCTATAAAACTGCTATCCAATTGAGGATGCCAACTTTTCTTTCACTGCACTGAATTTCAATGCCAGGCATAAATCCTGGCATTTCCAGCTTCTTCAACAGGTCCCCTAGGAAAAATGCACTTATTTCCGAGGCTTCAAAATGAGGCAAAAGTACTTGTGATTCATTGTCTCTTCATCTAGCTTCTAAAGGAAAAGCTCGGGACAAAGGGGGCAAGTTAAGGAAACACAAATATGAGCAATACCGAGCTGGTACTGTGACTTAGTGGTAGAGTGCTTAGCATGCATGAAGCCCTGGGTTCGATTTCTCAGAACCACATAAAACAGAAAAAGCCACAGGTGGGACTGTGGCTCAAGTAGTAGAGTGCTAATCTTGAGCAAAAGAGGTTCAGGGACAGTGCTCAGGCCCTGAATTCAAGCCTCAGGACTGGCAATTAAAAACAAAAATACAGGCACTACCTGTAAGCTTTGATAAGCTTTTCTTCTTAATACTGTAAACCTGGCTGCTTACTGCCTACTCCCCACCCTTGTGTTGGGGGATCACCCCAGTGAGGCTATAAAATGTGGAAGGGAAAGAGTGCCAGTTAGATGGGAAGATTAGGGAAAGGGATTGCACCAGTTCATCTCTGATGCCCAGAAACACTTCCAAGAAGACGTGGAAAATAAGAAAAGCTTAGACTCCCCACAGCTCAGATACCCAGTGGAGGAGTCAGGAACAGAGATTCAAGGTTGAAATGAATGGGGAGAGAGCAAGGGATAGTGGCGGTGATACAAACTAGCCAGTCAGAGGAAGGGACCTGAGGACCTGAAGACAGAGATGGCAAGAGCTGGAAGTTGTCTAGAAAGCACAGAAAACAGGCTGAGATTAAAATGGCCTGGGTAGGAAAGATGGACACCAAGGAAATATCCAGGAGGTAGATTAAGTTGGGGGATTGGGAAAGCTGAGATCCAGTCTGGAGAATTAGGAGGAGGGGGTAGAGTGGGAGAGAGTAAGCCATGGGCTTTTTCAAGTGACAGAAAGGAGAGAGGATGTTATGAGAAAGCAGAAAAGGGATGTTCAAGGAAACAGGGCAAGGGTGGCAGGGCGAGAGTCAAAAGAAGAAGCTGAGATGCCTTGCTCTGGGGCCTTACCTGTGGGCAGCCAGTTACCAGCAGCAGTGAATGGCAAGCGCAGCTCAGGATCAGGTTTGAGCAGCCGCAGCAGCTCAGCCCTGGCCCAGGGTAAATGAGGCTGCGGCTGCCGCAGAGCTACGTGACTCCATGGGGGGCGTGGCTAGAAGGGCCTCACCGTGGCCCCGCCCCTTCCCAGGACTGGTCTGGGGTAAGGCCACGCCCTCAGAGGCGGGACAGTGAGGTGGAGTGACTCTCTGCCAGGACCTCAGGCCTATTAGGGACTGTTCCTCTGCCCCCCCCTTCCTGGAGCCTTGCCATCAGATCTCCAGAGGCCCAACGTTTGTCTCTACCACAATCGCCTTTGCCACATGCAGGGCATACAGCCTGGTCTGGTGGAGGAATTACCTAAACAGCAGGTAAAAACGATGTGGCAGATGCCCCAATGGTGCTGAAGTTCAAAGCATGGAGTAATGAACTGAGCTTCTTTATCATCAGCCCCATATTAATTTACCAGAGCCTACGCCTTAAGAAGGATGGAGAAAGTTAGAGAATAGAGACTTTTCTGTCCGGCCCCCCTCCTCGTCCCCTGCCCCAGGCCACCAGCCAGGGAACAGGCAGTCCAGTGCCCGGAATATTTGGGGAAACAAGTAAAGGGAGGAAGGGCAGACAGCTCTGGTTCAGGATGTAGCAGGAAGTAGAGAGGGATATATGAAGGGTGACCTTGCTGGGCGCTGGTGGCTCACACCTGTAATCCTAGCTACTCAGGAGGCTGAGATCTGAGGATCACGGTTCAAAGCCAGCCCAGGCAGAAAAGTCCGTGAGACTCTTACCTCAAATAAATCACTAGAAAACCGGAAGTAGTGCTGCGGCTCAAGTGGTAGAGTGCTAGCCTTGAGCTGAAGAGCTCAGGGACAACCCCCAGCCCCAGAGTTCAAGCCCCATGACCGACAGAAAAAATAAAAAATACAAAAAGAAGGGTTCCCAGGCCAAGGAGGCCAAGTTGACTCTTCTGACCTCACCTACCTTTTCCCACTCCTCACCTCTAGTAGGGGGATAAAAGATTCAGTGAGCTTGAAGAAATGCATTAAATATACTTTATTTAAATAACATTACACACAGTTGACTTTATGCCAACAATCCTAATGTTGAGGTAAGCAGGTACTGTAGGTAAATAAGAACTAAGCAAAACCCAACTTGCAGTCTCTTTGTTATGATGTCCATGCTGGTCTTGAACTCCTGGACTCAAGCAATACTCCTGCCTCAGCCTCTGGAGTAGCTGAAACTATAGATGTCCACTACCATGGCCAGCTATTTTCAGTTTCTTAGCTTAGAAACTCTAGCAGCCCTTGTAGCTCCTTGCAACTCCTCACCACCTCTGGGATGGACAGTAAAGTCTGTGAAGGGAAGAAAAAGCAAGCCTAAATAAAGCACACAAAGCTCCCAGCCCCAGGGACACACACTAAGAGGGGTAAAAATGGAAGCCACAGAGAAGCCTGCAGTTGGGAGTCAGGCCCACTTCTCAGCACAGGTAGGGACATCTAGGGCAAGGTGCCTTCCTTCGGTCACCTCCCCGCTATCCTTTACCTCATAAATATGCTGGACAATGTCATCTAGTTTCTTTAACTCTGTGTCAGAGCGTCGAAGGTTCTCCTCTAGGATATTCCGCTAGAAAACACATAAGTTTCATAAGTCCCATTCCCTTTTTTTTTTTTGCTGGTCTTGGGGCTTGAACTCTGGGCCTGGGTACTGTCCCTTAGTTCTTCAGCTCAAGGCTAACACTCTACTACTTGAGCCACAGCACCACTTCAGGCTTTTTCTGCTTATGTGGTGCTGAGGAATCGAACCCAGAGTCTCATGCATACGAGACAACCACTGAGCCACCTTCCCAGCCCTCATAAATTCCATTCTTAAAAGGTCAGCACAGTTTGGTAGGACAGAGGCTTGCTTATGGTAGTAGGAAATGGCCCAACAGAGCATGGAAATCCTTACATGGCTCTGGTACTTGACCACAAGGTTTGCTTTCTCGTTTTTCATCTCCAGGAACATCAGCCTCAGCTTGTCTACCTATAGATATGTTCATATTAATAGAGGCACAGTTGGGTTCCCCCCTACACACCAGTTGCCCAGCTCCTCTGTTAACTTTGAGTCACCTCCTGTGAGAGACAAACTTTCTCTTGGATCCAGTTAGTGACCATGGACTGACAGGTAGGGTCCAGCTGGCCTGCCAGGGTCTCCTGCAGCACTTTAGCCTCTGTCTCTGCATGTCGAAGTAAGCGGGTAAGCTGGGTCACCTCCTCTCTGAGGCTCTGAGGATAAGAACAGAGATATCCAATAGCCTTCTTACCACCTGTGGTAAATAAAGGAAGAGTAGGGTATCCAGTCCTCATGTTTGAGAGCTGGCTATGAAAGGCACAGAAGGAAAAAGGATGGGCATCATGGGAACATACTATGAGCTCGCCACTCTTGTCTATCTGTTCTAGGATCTTCTCATTCTGCTTCTGTATCACTTCCTGGAGCTCCTTTTCATTCTGTGAGAGAAAGGGATGGAAGAAAACATTGAGGGAGAGCTGGTTTCTTTGTAGCTCTTACCAGAAGTAGAAGAGAACTCCCCCACTCATGCTTAGCCCTGGTAGGACCACTTGTTATCATTCCAATTCTTCCTCAGGGCCAAGTCAAACAAGGTACATCTCAATGTTGAGACCGTTCCTAACTTCTCTCCTAGTTCTGCCTGGGAACACAGGCCAGCCCAGAACTGATTCCCAATATGTGAAATATCTGACCCCAGGAAGGGCAAAACTAGGGCAGTGGTTGGAAAATCCCTACCACCCAGATTCCCAGAGAGACAATGGCTCCCAGTGGACCAATAGAGCTGCCCCAGTTCTTCATCGCCCCACTTCTAGGCCCCTCCTCTACCTTGTAGCGCAAGCACAAGGCCTGGTTCAGCTTCTCTATGTCTGCTTCCTTGGCCTTCTGGACTTCCTGATGCTGTTCTTCCTGGTCCTGAAGCCTATCCTGCAGATGATAACTAGAAGAAGGAAGAATTCTGTATCTGTCTTGTCTTCAGAGACCAGTCAAGCCTTTTGAATAAAGGACTCTCTTACTCAACCCTGAACATTAAAACTCTACCTTACTCACATTTTTTGCTGCAGAAATCCAATGGCTTCTTCTTTGGATTCTTGCAGCAGTGAACATAGGCTCTCAAGTTCAAGAAGGGTAGTGCTCATTTTTTCTAGGCTACTCTCTAGGTCAGGTGTCTCTGAAAGAGAAAGTTCTAGATAGAGGTACAGACCTTCAACCTGGAAGGAAGGAAGGAGTGTATAACCATCATTTCCATAACTCTTGTGTTCCCCACCCGTAGCATTTGAATATCCAGAACATTACAGATCCCAAAAGGCAGAAATAAAATGAGCCCAAGTAGAATTGAGGTTTTTAGAGCAAAGCACTTCTCACTGCTTTTATCTTTTCTTATCATTACCACATTTTCTAGAAATGGGGCAGGGTCCCTGGAGCCCATCCTAACCTGTAGGCTGAAGGGAAACCATAGATGCTACTCGGGTGAAAGCACTTGTGTCACTTCCAACCAGAGGTACAGGAGCTGATTCTGGCTCTAAAATAAAACAAACAAACAAAAAACAAGCTCTATGAGTGAGGGACCCTGCCAGTGACCCAGTCAGAACCAAAATCAAAACTGGAGGAGACAGAGGATTCTAATGGTGGACACCTTCACCAGCTGATGATATCAGGAGCAGGGTTCACAGCCTTCCCACCCCCAAATCCCAGCATCTTAAACCTTCATCTGCCACTGCTGTCAATGTGTCTCCCATCAAGGCACTCTCATTAGGCAGTGGGTGTTCTTGTTTGAGAACACAGTCTGTGCTCAGCAGAAGGGTCTCCAGTTTAGTCTAAAGACAAAGGAGAGAAAATTAAATAAATAAATTAGCTGCGCTTCAGAGTGATTTCTTGAGTGCCCAGGCACTCCCAGTCATTTCTTCCAAAGCCCTTTTCTACCTTCTACTTCACCCATGCATGCCAGCATGTACACTTGCTCGCTCGCTCATTCGCGCTCTCTTTCTCTCTCTCTCTCTCTCTCTCTCCCTTCCTTTCTTCCTTTTCCTTTTTGTGCCTGTACTAGGACTTGAACTCAGGGCCTGGGTATGCTCCCTTAACTTTTCACTCAAGACCAATGCTCTATCACTTGAACCACTTTTCTGCCCAGGCTGGCTTTGAACCATGATTCTCAGATCTCAGCCTCCTGAGTAGCTAGGATTACAAGAATTAGCATCTAGCTTTTGATAGTTCTCTTCAACTCCATCAATACCTTTCCCAGAACAACGTTGTAAACTATGTCTCTCCCACTAACATGGTAATAACTTAAAAATAAACAGCCGGCTGGGGGAAGGCGAAATTAGTGGTGACATTGTCCAAAAATACAAATGTACTCATTACCTGATTTATGAAATCGTAATCCTCTGTAAAACACCTTAATCAAAACAACAATAAAATTATATTAAAAAATAAAAATAAGTAATAGCCAGGGTGCCATTCTACCAAAATTCTTATAATTTGGTCACCAGTGGCATCCTTACTTTTATTGGCAATGGATACTTTCTAGCTCTTGTTAACCTGGCCTACTTTATACTAAGGACCATGTTGTACTTTTAGAAACTTATTTTTTCTTTCAGGTCATGGCCATCCTTTATGGATAGGCCTTATACGTTTCTGGTTATTTCTTCTCTCAGCCTTCAGCTCCTTCTTTAATCCTTGGTACCCATGAGTTCAGTATTTGGCCCTCTTCACTCTAATCCATTTATCCATTTCCCGGATGGCTCTGCCTCCAGAGCTCCACAAAAGCATCCACTGCAAACTTCCACATGAATGACTCTTCAATCAGCCTCTAAACTGGACTTTTTCCCAGGCTCCAGGCCCAAAGACTAACTGCCTGTGGGGGAAAAAAAAATACCCCAGAATGTTCTACAGTTCACAGGAAACTTAGAATGTATAATACTGAGTTCACTATTTTCTCTGCCCCACTCTATCAAATATTATGTCTCTACTCCTGTATTTACTGTTCTAGAGCAGAACAGTCAGCAAATTATGGCCTCTGGGTCAAGTCTGGCCTGCCAACTGTTTTTGCAAATGTGTTATTTGGAAAATAGCCATACTCGCTCATTTACATACTTTGAATGGCTGTTTTCTATTTTTTGTTTTTTTAATTCTGGAATTTGAATTCAGGGCCTCATGCTTGCTAGGTAGATATTCTACCCTGGAAGTCCTTTTTGCATTGGTTAATTTTTATTTTTTAGGTGGCACTGGGATTTGGTAGGCTGGTACTCTACCACTTGAGCCATGCCTCCAGCCCTATTCTTCACTATTTTGGTGTTGGTCCTAGGGCTTGAACTCAGGGCCTGGTAGCTGTCCCTGAGTTTCTTTTGCTCAAAGGTAGCACTCTATCACTTGAGCCACTGAGCCACACTCTTCTGATTTTTTAGTAGTTTATTAGTAGTAAGAGTCTCATAGACTTTCCTGCCCAGGCTGGTTTTAAACCACAATCCTCAGATCTCAACCTCCTGATTAGTTAGGTATGAGCCACCAGTGCCCAGCTCTTCACTGGTTTTATTTTTATTTTATTTTATTTTTTGGTCGGTCATGGGGCTTGAACTCTGGGCCTGGTTGCTGTCCTTCAGCTCAAGGTGAGCGCTCTACCACTTGAGCCATAGCGCCACTTCTGGTTTTCTGGTGGTTTATTGGAGATAGGAATCTCACTGTCTTTCCTGCCCAGGCTGGCTTTGAACCTTGATCCTCAGATCTCAGCCTCCTGAGTATCTAGGATTACAGGCGTGAGCCACCAGTGCCTGGCTTGGTTATTTATTTTTAATTTTATTGTAAAGATGCTGTACAGAGAGGATATAGTTACATGAGTAATGAGTACATTTCTTGTCAAGCATTGTTACCTCCTCCTTTGTTGTTCTCCCACTATCCATTCCCTCCCCTACCTTGCTCTCTCCCCACCCTTACCCCTCCCCATGAAGTTGTAAAGTTCATTTCCAATATCTTACTGGTTATTTTTGAGATAGGGTTTTGTTTTCTATCCAAGCTCACATCTTAAGCTATGACCCGCCTACTTTAGATGCTTGCCACCATGTGCAACTTCCCTCCACAGAGATGTAATTTCTTGGACTTTTCTCCCCAGACTAGCCTGGAACAGTAATCCTTTTAAATTAAACCTCCTAACTATCTTAGAACGATAGGTACATGCCACCATACCCAACTATGTATTGAGAAGGCCTGGGGTTGGCCTCAAATTATAATCTTTCTGATCTCAGCCTCTCAAGTGGCTAGAAATTATAGGTGTAAGCACCCGGCTTACATTGGTTTTTTTTGTTTATTTGCCAGTCCTGGGGCTTGAACTCAGGGCCTGGACACTGTCCCTGAGCTTCTTTTGCTCAACGCTAGCACTCTACCACTTGAGCCACGGCACCACTTCTGGCTTTTTCTGTGTATATGGTACTGAGGAATTAAACCTAGGGCTTCATGCACTCTAGGCAAGCACTCTACCACTAAGCCACATTTCCAGCATCACTTTATGCCCAGATTGGCCTGGACCTCAATCCTCCTATTTGTACTTTCCTGCATAGCTGGAATTACAGTTTATTTATTTATTTTGATCGTGGGGCTTGAACTCTGGCCTAGGGCACTGTCCTTGCGCTCTTCAGCTCAAGGCAAGTACTCTACCGCTTGAGCCACAGCACCATTCCAGTTTTTTAGTGGTTTATTGGAGATAAGTCTCACAGACTTTCCAGCCCAGGCTGGTTTTGAACCCCAATCCTCAGATCTCAGCCTCCTGAGTAGCTAGGATGACATGCGTGAGCCACTGGCGCCCGGCTGGAATTATATAGTCTAGTACTACCATGCCTAGCTAATGTTCTTCTGTAGATGGGATGACAGGCACATGCCACCATGCCCAGTCATTGATTAAAATGTGGTCTCTGGAACTTATTGTCTAGGCTGGTGTTCAATTGAGATCCTCCAGATCTCAGCCTCTCAAGTAGCTAGGATTCGCTTCTTCCCTTGGTGGATCTACCTATATACCTACCTTAACCTATAAACTTCTAACTTGTAAGACTGTCCAAGGTCACCTGCTTTGAGAGGATATACTGAACTCTCTATGGTAGAACTGATCCTCCTTTCTCTGAATTCCCATAGTAGTCCATGACCTCCACTATGATCATATGTCAAGATAAGATGAATGCTGGTGGTTCATACCTGTCATCCTAGCAATGTCGGAGGCTAAGAGCTAAGGATTGCAGTTTGAAACCAGACCAGGCAAAAATGTTCGTGAGACTCTTATCTCCAATAAACTACTTAGAAAAAGCCCAAAGTGGCGCTGTGGCTCAAGTGGTAGAGCATTAGCTTTAAGCACCAAGACTCAGGGCTCAGGGACAGAGCCCAGACCCTGAGTTGAAGCCCCATGACCAGCCAAAAAAAAGTCAAGGTAGCTTCATATCTGCCTGTATTCCTTACTAGCTACTAGCCTGTACACTGGAATTTTCTGTGCTTGGCATTCAATTAAGAACAAGGGTCAAGATCTGGGTTGTACCTTTCACTGTGGAATAAGCTAATTAACTCTATCTACTGAAAGAGAGCAACCATTTATTGTTCAGAATATACTCTAGGGAAGCAAAAGAAGCAAGGCTAAATTTATGCTTTCTTTTAAACATTGTCTAGTTGAAAAGATCAGCTCTCCAGGGAAAATTAATACAAGTGGAAAAGAAGAATAAGTGTGGCCGGGTGCTGATGGCTCATGCCTATCATCCCAGCTTTTCAAGTCTCAGATTTGAGGATCCCAGTTCAAAACCAGCCTGGGCAGTAAAGTCCATGAGACTCTTATCTCCAGTTAACCACCAGAAAACCAGAAGTGGAGCTGTATATTTATTTATTTATTTTTGGGTCTGGTCATGGGGCCTGAACTCTGGGCCTGGGTGCTGTCCCTCAGCTCTTCAGCTCAAGGCTAGTGTTCTACCACTTGAGCCACAGCGTCACTTCCGGCTTTTTTCTTTTTGCTTATGTGGTGCTGGGGAATCGAACCCAGGGCCTCATGCATGCAAGGAAAGCGCTCTACTACTGAGCCACCTTCCCAGCCCCGGAAGTGGAGCTGTAACTCAAAGTGGTAGAGTGCTCGAGTTGAGCTGAAGAGCTCAGGGACAGCACCCAGTCCCAGAGTTGAAGCCCCACCACCACCAAAAAAAAAATAATAATAATAAAATAAAGGATAAATAAAAATATTGGGATCTCTGGATACAAATACAAAGAGGTCATTAGATCCATTTGACTTGGGAATATTTCAAGGGCAGGATTTTAATAGAAAAGGAATGGAATTTTGAAAGTAGTTTGAAAATAAAAGAGAACAGCCCCCTGGAGCCAGGTATGAATGGGGATGGTATATATGGGGTGCAGTCCAATTAGGGGGAGTAAAATGAAGGCAGGATGAATTGTTGAGTGACAGGCTGAAGAGGTCCTGTAGAGAAGTAAATTCAATGAGATGAAACAAGAATATGGTTTTAGGGGCTGAAAAGGTGGCTGAAAAAGTGCTTGCCTCGCATGCCTGAGGCCCTGGGTTCGATTCGCAGCACCACATAAGCAAAAAGAAAAAAGCCGGAAGTGGCGCTGTAGCTCAAGTGGTAGAGCGCTAGCCTTGAGCTGAAGAGCTGAGGGACAGCGCCCAGGCCCAGAGTTCAGGCCCCACGACCGGACCCAAAAAAAAAAAAGTATATGGTTTTAGGCTGGACACTGGTGGCTTATGCCTGTAATCCTGGCTACTCAGGAGGCTGAGATCTAAGAATCACAGTTCAAAGCCAGTCTAATTATCCTGATCTAATTAACCACCAGAACACTAGAAGTAGCACTATGGCTCAAAGCAGTAGAGCACTAGCTTTGAGCAAAAGGAACTCAGGGACAGCACCCAAGCCCATAACCATCAAAAAAGAAAGAATATGGTTTTGGGAAGACACTACATAATAAAGATACAATGGGAAGAGAAGAAAAGGAATCCTTCTTATCTTCTCCAGGATCCTACCTTCTCTTTTAATTTTGTCTGAAGGAAGATGGTCAGATTCTGTAGTTGATCAGTCAGCAGCCCTAGCCTTTGGGAAAACTGGTGTGCTGTCTCCAGAGCTTGTTCCTGTTTCTCTGCTTTGATTCTAGTCAGGTCAGCCCTGAAACAAGAAATCAGGCAGAGGAGGTTACCTTTTCTGAACACCTCTACCAAATTCCCCAGTCAACGAGAAAAACAAAACTGGGAGCCAGTAGTTCACTGCCTGCAATCCTAGCTACTCAGGAGGACAAGATATGAGGATCAAGGTTCAAAGCCAGCATGAGCAGACAAAGCTGAAAGATTCTTAGCTCCAATTAATCAGCAAGAAACCAGAAATGGAGGTGTGGTCAGGTGCTAGCCTAGAGTGAAAAAGCCAAGTGAGAACACAAGGCTCTGAGTTCAAGCCCCAGTTGTGGCACCAAGAAAAGGGGGTAGAGGGGGAAGAGCCTTAACACAGTCCTCTTGGAGACTCTGGTTTCTAGACTTGTTCTTGGGGAGAAGCACCTGTGGGGAAGCACAGACAGGCAGAAATCTTACTTTAGGTTATCTACAGTGTCCTTGAGGTTCTCACATTGCAGGCTGCGTTCCCGGAGCACTTCCAGTGTAGTTCTCAACTGATATTCCACCTGGCCCAACTCTAGGTGAGCAACTTGACTCTCTTGGTCTGCAAACTGCCAAGACGGGATAAAAAAGAAAAAACACAAGAGAGGAAGGGGAAAAAAATGAGTCCAAGTAGAGAAGTTTAGAACTCTGAGGACCAGAGGTTTTTTCTAGTCCAGTCTCAAACTGCACCTCCATACCACCTACTCCCTAAGTCCAATTCCTTACCTCTAGGGTCTCCTTCAAATCCTGCACTTCCTTGGCCAACACAGCCTTCTGTTGCTGCAGTTCTGCCTTTATTTGCTTTAGTGCCATCTCCTCCTTTTGCCATCTGCCAGAGACCTTAATTAAATTAGATCCCATCTGATCCCACACACTGGGTGCCTACTGCCACAATAACTTAACAGGGGGGTTGGGAAGGTGGCTCAGTGGTAGAGCGCTTGCCTTGCATGCATGAGGCCCTGGGTTCAATTCCTCAGCACCACATAAGCAGAAAAAGCCAGAAGTGGTACTGTGGCTCAAGTGGTAGAGCGCTAGTCTTGAGCTGAAGAGCTGAGGGACAGCACCCAGGCCCAGAGTTCAGCCCTCATAACCGACAAAAAATAAATAAATAAAATAAAATAAAATAACTTGACAGGGACTCACTGAGCAGCCTGTTCCTCATTGCTCTGGGTAAGTTGGTACAGCAACTCATCCTTCATGGTTAGGTCCTGGGCACAATGGGCATACTGACTCTGTAGCTCTTTTAGCTGGCTGTCTGTGCTGGCTAGAATCTGCAGCTGTGCCTGAAAATCTAGATCAACAGTATCCTTGTTACATACACCATGAAATCACTAGATCAGAAGCACCCCCCCCCCGCCCCCACTCCCCCGCTCCCCGGCATAATTCTGTTGCAAATGCTCTAGAGCACTTTCCAGTTCTACTAACACTGCAAGTCTTAGTAGGTTCAACTACTTGCATACTTGTACACTCACAAACACACACCTGTTGCTAGGCGACTGTTCTCCAACTTCAGTTGTTCTAATTGGCCTTTACATTCCTCTAAATGGATAGAGACTTGTTCCAGCTCCCTGGAAATCTAGGAAGAAAACAGTTTTCTTTCTATAGTTCCTCCTTAGTCAAGAATTCCAAGACATAGTGCAACTTCTTTTTCTGGACAAGAGAGCAAACTACCTTATTCCTGGGCAGCCACAAGGCAGAAAAAAAAGCTGATCCTCAGGAAAAATAAACCAGAAGAAAAATTGCTGAAGTTAAGCTAGTGCTGAAGAATAAAGGAAACAACTGGATTCAAGCCATGTCGGGAGCCAAGGGAACTGGCTGGTATCCAAACCCAGGGTGGAAAGAAGACAAGACCGAGAATAACAGTATCACACAGTAGAAAGGCTTCTGCCAAAGGAAGAAACGAAGCCTAAGCAGTCCCACTCTTGATCTCTACCTGCTGCTTTTCCTCAATTGCAGTATCACGTTCCTGCAGGGCTTTTTGGCTCTTGGCTACCACCTTCTCTGTAAGTTGTCGAGACCGACTGAGCAAAGCTGTCCATGTCACATACTACCGGGGGAAATAAGGAGGTCAGCAGAGTACACTTGGGGCAAGGCTCCTAACAGGGCTGGCGGAGAGTAAGGAAGCAGTAATGATGACCCCAAATACTCACATCCAGTTGCATGGATGTCCAGTCCTGTTGCAAGGTAGTAGTCAGACTCACCATCTGCTGAGCCAACTCCTCTTGCTCTGTATGAAGCCCTACCTACAAAGGAAGGTGGCAGCTAAGTGGAAATCTGTGACCATCTTCCCAGTGTGTCTGCATGGACCAGTTGGGTCTGGGCCTCTTGTAGAAGGGCTCTGAATTACCAGTTGGGTTTGGGCCTCCTGGAGAAGGGTTCTGAATTCTTGCATGGATGTCAAATCCTGTTGCAGCTGGCTGATGCGCTGGCTGGCATGTGCACAGAAAGCCTCCAGTATTGCCTCTGCCTGTTTAGAGAAGAGGTTGCAAGGACATTATGAGTAATGGAAGAAATGGTGCACCATCATAATCATCCAACATAATCACCCAAAACTTGAATAGCTTGGGGGGCTGTCTATTTTGTTTTGTTTTGTTTTTGCTGTTGTTATTGTGGTTCTAGAGAGGGAACCCAGGGCCTTTGCACATACTAAACTTGTATCTTACTACTTAGGTTATGTCTCGAGCCCTTTTTATTTTTTCAGACAAGGTCTTTTTGGCTGGGCGTGTAGCTCAAGTGGCAGAGCACTTGTCTAGCAAATTTGGGGGCCCAAGTTCAAACCTAGCACCACCAAGAAAAAAGAAATACATAAGATAAGGTCTTGCTATCTTTTCCTGAGCAGATTTTAAACTTTTAAAATTCATTTTTGCTTTATAGGTAGTACTGGGGTTTGAACTCAGAACCTTATTATCTTGCTTGGCATTTTCAATTGAGTCTGATGCTCTATCACTTGAGCCACAGCCCACTTTTTTGATGGCCAACTGGAGAAAAGGGTCATAGACTTTTCAGCTGGCTTAGCACCTTGATCATCAGACCTGCCTCCTGAATAGCTAGAATTAAGATATGAGGCACCAGTACACAGTGAGATTTTTTTTTTTTCTTGTGCATGCAGGTCCTGGGACTTGAACTCAGGGCCTGTGCACTGTCCCTGAGCTTTTTTGCTCAAGGCTAGCACTGTACCAGTTGAACCACAGCTCCACTTACAGATTTTTGGTGGTTAATTAATAAGTCTCATGGACTTTCCTGCTTGGATGGCTTTGAACCAAAACAATCAGATCTCAGCTTCCTGAGTAGCTATGATTACAGGTATGAGCCACCAGTGCCTAGCATAGAAATTTTGAACTCCTGATCTTCCTGAGTAGTTGAGATTACAACACAAACTTGACTCCCAGTACTTTACTTCTTCATTCCCACGCTATCCATCTATGTCTCAAGTGCACTCCTATAGGAACTTTGTTTTTTGGTTTTTTTTTGGTCAGTCGTGGGGCTTGAACTCTGGCCTTGGGCACTGTCCCTGCCCTCTTCAGCTCAAGGTGAGCGCTCTACCACTTAAGCCACAGCACCACTTCTGGTTTTCTAGTGGTTTATTGGAGATAAGAGTCTCAAGGACTTTCCTGCCCAGGCTGGCTTTGAACTACGATCCTCAGATCTCAGCCTCCTGAACAGCTAGGATTACAGGTGTGAGCCACCGGCACCCAGCTCCTATAGGAACTTTGAAGCGGAAACCTCCCACATCATCAGAACAAACACCTGGCACCTTACCGCATCTTTTCCTTTGAGGGCTCTTTCCTCTCCATTCTTTGCCTCCTCTCTTTCCGTTCTGAGGCTTTGGAACTTTGCCCTCAATTTCTTCAACATATCAAAGCAACAAGAGACCAGGGTTTCTGCACGTTGAGACTATAAGGTAAAAAGAATCAGTTACCATGTCTGGTTTCTTTTCTTGGCTTCCTGCTTCAGCAGAGGCTTGCTTCCACCTTCACCTGTACACTGCTTACCTCCTGATTCACAGTCATTCTGTCTTCTTTGTCATGCAACAGGGACAGGTGAAGCAAGGATATCAGCTCTTTGGAGGCTAGCACCCACGATTGCTGTGGAGGACAAGATGACTAGGCTAGATCAAATGCCTCAAAGCAGGAAGCAAGGGCACTGGAGAGGAAAGCTTACCAACGCTAATGGGTTTCCTAATAAGGAAAAGAAGTTATTCATACAGGTTCACTTACCTCCCTCTACCATGGCAGTAAATGGTAATACTCACTATGGCAGAGTATTATCATGTACTAATCACCTAAGGTTCGTTCATTCTCTCTGTCTGTCTCTCTTTCTCTCTCTGTCTCTCTCTCTCTCCCTCTCTCTCTTTCTTTCTTGTTGGTGCTGGTTACTGGGGTTTGTCCTATCTATTGACTCTGAATTTCTTTGCTCAAGGATTGTGCTCTACCCCTTGAGCCACAGCTCTACTTCTGGCATTTGACTGTAATTGGAGGTTGAGTCTCACACACTTTTCTGTCCAGGCTGGCTTCAAACTGTGATCCTCAGATCTTAGCCTACTGAGCAGCTAGGATCCCAGGTGTGAGCCACTGGTACTCAGCTAGGATTCTCCATTTTTTATTTTTACAGGTGCTTCCTATGGTAGTATAAGGTCAAACAATACTTACCATGATGTTTCTGGCCTCCTGCAGGACCCATCTTATCTCTTGGCTCTCCTGAAGATGTTTAGGAGTCTTAGTTACCTAGCCAAGGAAATAGGAGTTGCTTCTTTCAGGTAGACAACATATACCAGCAGTCCCTCATTCTCTGTCCCTGCAGGGTATTATAGAAACCCTTCCTATCAGAAGAGCAAAGCTCCAAACTAGATGACACCAAGCCAGAAAGAAAAGCTGATGCCTGGCCTGCCTGGCTTATTGTTGCTATATGGTCTCAATAACTTTTTACGTAGTCTGATTTTGAATCAAGATCCTCTGGATCTCCACCTCCAGGGTAGTGTGCATATATATTGTGTGTGTGTGTGTGTGTTGTGCTGGTGATCAAACACTGGACCTAGCCAAGCACCAATGGTTGTGTGTGTGTGTGTGTGTGTGTGTGTGTGTGTGTGTGTGTGTGTTCTACTGGTGATCAAACACTGGGCCTAGCCAGGCACCAATGGTTCATGCCTGTAATCCTAGCTACTCAGAAGCCTGAGATCTGAGGATTGTGGTTCAAATCCAGACTGAGCAGGAAAGTCCATGAGCCTCCTATCTCTAATTAACCACCAAAAAAAGCTGGAAGTGGAACTGTAGCTCAAGTGGTAGAGTGCTGGCCTTGAGTGAAAAAGCTCAGGGACAGCATCTAGGCCATGAGTTTAAACCCCATGACCTACACCAAAAACAAAAAACAAAAACAAAAACAAGATATCATCCTTGTTAGGCAAGCATTGAGCTACACTCCCATACTCCTACCCTAATATTAACCTTCCTAAATTGTTTGTTTTCTGGGTTTGTTGTTGTTGTTGGCCATGGGGCTTGAACTAAGGGGACCTGGGCACTGCCTGAGAGGTTTTGTTTTGTTTTTGTCAGATGTGGGACCTGAACTCTGGGCCTGGGCGCTGTCCCTCAGCTCTTTAGCTCAAGGCTAGTGCTCTACCACTTGAGCCACAGCTCCACTTCTGACTTTTTCTGCTTATGTGGTGCTAAGGAATTGAATCGAGGGCCTCGTGCATGAGAGGTAAGCACTCTATCACTGAGCCACCTTCGCAGCCTGCCTGAGCTTTTGTGGTCAAAACTACCACTTTGAGCCACAGCTCCACTTCCAGTTTTTATTGGAGATAAGAGTCTAAGAGTCTCACAGCCTTTCTTGCCCAGGCTGGCTTTGAACAATAGTCCTCAGATCTCAGCCTCCTAAGTAGCTAGGATTACATGCATGAACCACCAGCACCTGGCTCTTACCTTCCTTAATATTTAACAATAATTTCTTTTTTTTTTTTTTTTTTTTTTTGGGGGGGGGTCTGGTCGTGGGGCCTGAACTCTGGGCCTGCACGCTGTCCCTCAGCTCTTCAGCTTAAGGCTAGTGCTCTACCACTTGAGCCACAACACCACTTCCGGCTTTTTTCATTTTACTTATATGGTGCTGAGGAATCGAACCCAGGGCCTCATGCATGCAAGGCAAGTGCTCTACCACTGAGCCATCTTCCTAGCCCCTTAACAATAATTTCTGTTTTCATAAATTGTCAATTATCTAAGAGCAGATAAAAATTTTAGTATGGATCAGCCTGGCCCCTGTGCAAGGATGTGTAAATTCATGAAGCATTCCATGTTTATTTAAAAAAAACAAAAAAAGTCTTAGTATGAAGACAGGCTTGGTGCCATATGCCTATAATCCCACCACTTGGAAGGATGGCTAATACAGGATGATCACCAGGAGGAGGCGAGCCTGGGTTACATGTCGAAACTCTGTTTCAAAAATCAAAAAAGCTACTTGGGAGTCATAAATAGGGGAATCAGGGTTCAAAGCCAGCCCAGACAAAAAGGTTGAGAGACTCTATCTTAACCAATAGCTAAGTAGAGTGGTATACACCTGTTTTCCCCAGTGAAATGAGAAACTCAAGTAGGAGGATTACAGCCTAGGCTGGCCAAGGCATAAAGCAAAACCCTACCTCAAAAATAATCAATGAAAAAAGAAAAAAGACTGGAACCATGGCTTAAATGGTATAGTTCCTAATTATCAAGCATGTATTGGCAAAACAAATTTTTGTTTTTTTAAATAAGAGAAAAGCAGGAGTCATTACTGTTGAAAGACAGCCACTGTCTCTCTGAAATGGCAATGCTGAGTCACTAGGCTGTGACAGTGTTGACTGAAGGTGATGGTTACCCCATCCTCAGATCTTAAGAGTTCATAGCTCCCTTCCCCCAGCAAAGCACTGGTCATTATCTACTGCATCGTGCAGAAAGGCACGGAGTATTCCATGCGCCCTGGACAGGGCACACACATTGCTCAGAGCTGGGCAGTCAGGCAGGTGATGAGATTAATGTGATGGAGGTAGCCAAGCGGCAAGGACAGGCATGGTGAAGGGAAACGGCTGAAGGAGATGTCATTTCCCATGCTCTGGTTCTGCTTCAGCAGCCTCCAACAGGACCTGGCAAGCTTCAGGGGAAAAGGACAGAAGGCAGATTCAGGAGTGGGAAATGAGGTCAAGGACAAGAGGAAACGATACCAAAATAACCCAAGAAAAACTCAGCAGCTAGAAGAACGAGGAGCCCATTATTTCCAAGATTTGGGCAAAAGAAAATGTCATTACTTTGAGGGTGTTTTCAACCCAAATGAGATCTATGGCCATTTCTTAGTAATAACCACTTATTATTTCTACAGCCACAATGCTGATACTCTCAATTCTTTCCCCTGATACCATTCCATTCCTTCTCAATCCTGTGTTGTCTCAGTTACAGTCCTCCAGAACAGTGGTCTTAAAACTGGCTTCCTGGGGCTGGGAAGGTGGCTCAGTGGTAGAGCGCTTGCCTTGCATGCATGAGACCCTGGGTTCGATTCATCAGCACCACTTATGCAGAAAAAGCCAGAAGCGACGCTGTGGCTCAAGTGGTAGAGTATTAGACTTGAGCTGAAGAGCGCAAGGACAGCGCTCAAGCCCAGAGTTCAAGCCCCACGACCGACAAAAAAAAAAAAAACTGGCCTCCTCATGGGAGGGGAATATGGTTTAGTGGTAGAGTGCTTGCCTAGCATGTATGAAGCCCTGGGTTCGATTCCTCAGTACCACATAAACAGAAAAGACTGGAAGTGGTGCTGGGGCTCAAGTAGTAGAGTGCTAGCCTGAGCAAAAGAAGCTCAGGAACAATGCCCAGGTCCTGAGTTCAAGCTCCAGTACTGGCAAAAAAAAAAAAAAGCCAATGATGTATTATATAATCATTAGTTGTTTGCCTTCTCGAAATGTGCACAAATATTTTCTAGTTTTTTCTTTGTGTGTGTGTGTGTGTGTGTTTTGTCAGTAAGAATTGAACTGAGGGTCTCTCACTCTCAGCTTTTTTACTCAATCCTGGCACTCTACCACTTGAACCACACCTCCAGCTCAGCTTTTTACTGATTATTTTGTAGATGGAGTCTTGCAGACTTTTCTATCCAGGCTTGCTTTGAGTCACAATCCTCCAGATCTCATCCTCTTGAGTATCTAGAATTACAGGTGCAAGGTACCTGCCCTTTGATTGCTATTTAAAATTTGTGATAGGAAATATGTTCTTCAAAAAAGTGAACAAAGGCAATTGAGAATGAAGAAGTAGGAAAGAAAAATGTTAGTAAAGTATACATTTGTGGGGTTGTGGACTTCCCTCAGTGAAAAAGTACTTGTCTAGCAAATGTAAGGCCCTGAGTTTGGTCCTCAGCTCTGGGGAAAAAAAAAAAAAAAGAATACATTCGTTTTACCTGGCATTTGTAGCTCATGGGGAAGCTGAGAGCTGAGGATGCCGGTTTAGAGCCAGCCTAGTAGACAAATTGGAAAAACTCTTATCTCCAATTACTCAGCGAAAAGCTGGATGGTGGCTCATGCCTGTAATCCTAGCTATTCAGGAGGCCAAGATTGGAGGACAGCTGTTCAAAGCCAGCCCAGACAGGAAAGCCCATGAAACTCTTATCTCCAATTAATTAGCAAAACATCAGAAGAGTACCTGTAGCTCAAGTGGTAGAGAACTAGGTATTTATTTATTTATTTATTGCCAGTCCTGGAGCTTGAACTCAGGGCCTGAGTACTGTCCCTCAGACTCTCTGTGCTCAAGACTAACACTTGAAACCAAGCCACAGCGCCACTTCCAGCCTTTTCTATTTATGTGGTACTAAGGAATCGAACCCAAGGCTTCATGCATGCTAGCTTTGAGAGAAAAAAAAGGGACAGTACCTAGGTCCTGAGTTCAAGCCCTATTATTAGCGCAAGCACACGCACGTGCACACACACAGACACACAGACACACACACACACACACTCAAAACTGGATATAAAGACCCTGAATTCAAATCCCAGTATGGACACAAAAGGAAAAATTTAAAAAAAGGATTGGGTGGGAGGTGCGCTAGGAATGAGTCTTAGTGGTAGAGTGCTTACCTAGCATGCATGAAGTCCTGGGTTTAATTCCTCAGTACTACATAAACAGAAAAACCCAGAAGTGGTGTTGTGGCTCAAAGCAAACTGATAGAGCACAAGGCCCGTAACTTCAAACCCTGGTACTGGCATGAAGGAAACAAAATACATTTGGAAGATGAAGGCTTAGAGACCGGTTCCTTTAAAACTTTCATAATTGCACTCCCTTAAGGAGTCAAGGGTAGGGGCTGGGAAGGTGGCTCAGTGGTAGAGTGCTTGCCTTGCATGCATGAGGCCCTGGGTTTGATTTCTCAGCACCACATAGGCAGAAAAAGACAGAAGTGGCACTGTGGCTCAAATGGTAGAGTGCTATCCTTGAGCTGAAGAGCTGAGGGACAGCGCCCAGGCCCAGAGTTGAGGCCCCAAATCGACCAAAAAAAAAGAGAGTCAAGGGTATATCAAGACTTTTTAAACATTTTTCCAGACCCTCAGCCTTTACAAATATTCTAAGAATGAAGGAGTCCCCTTTGCCCCTGGTAGTTTATCAACATAAATCAGAGAGAGGGGCCGCTGGGGTCATCTAAGCCTTGGAAGATAGCTACTTACCCTAATAGGACTGGTATTAGTATCAGTCTGGGTGCAACTGTCCCTGGCTTCGGGGTGAGAGACAATCAGGTGACTCTTCCAAGCCTGCAGCTGGCGGGAGAGAATTTCCAGAAGGGCAAGAGAACTCAGTAGGTTATTTTCCAAGTCAGGTCGAGACAAAGTAGTCATATCTGGAGGACAATGACTGCAACAAGAGAAAAACATGAGGGGAGGAGGGAGTGGAGGGGGATGCAAAGGGATGGGAACGGATCCCAAGATATTGAGGCTCCTGAGTCACAAGGAGTCACTTACCCCCACAAGAAGCACCCTGTCTCTGAAGTACTGGTGCCCTTAGTGCCTTCTGTGTGACATTCATGTATGTGCTTTCCCTGTGGTGCTGGAGGAGTAAACCAGGTTCCCACAGAGCAAGTAGAGAGAGGGGTATTGCTAATGGCAGCATCCTGAAGCACAGGGGGAAGAGACAAGCTTTGGCGGAGATTTTCTAACATGACTGAGGTATTTACACCTTTTTCTAGCCAAGCCAATGGGGACATCCAAGTTTCTGAATCACAGCCAAGAAGCCTTCCAGTACCTTCTACCACTGGACTTGGACCTGCCTGGGATTCCACTTCTACTAGATTTGGTGTCAGGCATGAGGATGGAACATCTTCCACATCTGGGATTAGTGCATGGTCTCCCAGTCCAACCTCTTCATGAAGGATAGAAAAGCTTATTTCTCTTTCCTCTGTAACTCCGTGTTCTACCATTTCCTCCCCTGGCTCCTCATGATTGACAGGGAAATCTACTGCCCAGGCACCGGAAGGGGTAAGCCCTAGCCTGGAGGAAGGTGTAGTACTTTCAGAAAGCACTAAGTCCTCAGTCACAATCTCAGTCCCCTCATCCTTCAGGCTTTCTTTGGAGTAGCATATTTGCTGCTCAGAACAGGATTGCACTGGATGTCCCAGGAGATAGGATGACGAATCCTGGCATGGAGGTTCTTCAGGCATAGTCCCAACAACGTCTAACAAGCTCTCCTCCATACAGAGTGCCACCTCCTCACTCACCAGGTCTCCTAGCTCCAAAAGTTCATTTTGAGAGCTGCTGTTTGTCTCTGCTATGGTATCTGAATGGGCCTCAAGTATCATGTCTTGCTTCTGCCCTACTGGAGAGGGCGTAAGAACAATGGTCTTAACCACATCTGCTGGATTTACTGTTTCCTCAGGTATTTTGGAAGTAGAGTTGGTTTGAGGCATTGGCTTTACAGGCTGCTCATCTGATTCATGCTGACCAACTTCTAGCGTCTTTGAGGGATGACAGAACTGTTCTGAAGGGAAATTTGTTCTCTTGGCATTGATAAAATCCATTGGAGATGAGTTGTTGTTGCCTTCCTGCCAAAGGAGACAAAAGTAGTTGATTAAGACAGGCAGTTAATGGGCTGGGAATGTGGCTTAGTGGTAGAGTGCTTGCCTAGCATGCATGAATCTCTGGGTTCGATCCCTCAGTACCACAAAGCCAGAAGTGGTGCTGTGGCTCAACTGGTAGAGTACAAGCCTTGAGCAAAGAAGTGCAGGGACAGTGCTCAGACCTTGAGTTCAAGCTCCAGGACTGGCAAAAAAAAAAGACAAGCAGTTCAGTTCCCAACATACAATTGTGGGTCCAAGATACTCAAATTAAAAACAGGAAAGAAAACTAGGCACTGCTGAGATCTAAGGATCTTGACTCAAAGGCAGCCTACACAGACAAATCTGCCGGATTATCTCCAATTAACAAGCAAAAGACTAGAAGTGAAGATAGGTCTCAGGTAGTAGAGGGCCAGAGAGGAACAAAAAGCCAAGCAACAGGGCGAGGCCCCAGTACCAAGGGTAGGAGTGAGGAATAGGGTGGAAGAACAAGGAAAAAGTTCGCTAGCTCTGCTTGGATGAGAACTTTATTAAAAATTATTGCTTATTACACAGAACCAACAGTAGGGAAAGAAAAGCTAGGAAGCCATTTTGGATCCTTTTAAGTGAACCAGTTCTACAGTAAAAACAGCTCAGAAGATTTATTCATGTCATGAGGGGAAGACATGGGGTTCTTGAGTGTGATTTTGCTCTTCTTCTTCTTTTTTTTTTTTTTTTGTCAGTTGTGGGGCCTGAACTCTGGGCCTGGGCACTGTCCCTCAGCTCTTCAGCTCAAGGCTATCACTCTACCACTTGAGCCACAGCGCCACTTCCGGCTTTTTTCTTTTTGCTTATGTGATGCTGAAGAATCAAACCCAGGGCCTCATGCAAGCAAGGCAAACACTCTACCACTGAGCCATCTTCCCAGCCCAATTTTGCTCTTCTTAACTCCAACTAACTTTGAAGGGAACAAGTAGGAAGGGGTTCACAGGATGTGAGTGATTCTCAAGAGCTGTGAAAATCTAGAGATAGTACAGACATTAATAGCTAAAATTAATGAAATATAGCTGGGATATAGCTTAGTGTCAAAGCAATTGCCCAACATGCAGGAGGCCTCAGGTTCCATTCCCAATACAAAAAAAAAAAAAGTGGTCAAAAAAGAAATATGAATATATTCCTAGCTACTGAGGAGGCTGAGATCTGAGGATTGAGGTTCAAAGCCGATCCTGGCAGGAAAGTCCATGAGACTCTTATCTCCCATTACAACCAAAAAGCTGCAAGTAATGACAGAGTGCCAGCCTTGAGCAAAAAAGCTCAGGGACAGTGCCCAGGCCCTAAGTACTGGCAACAAAAACAAACCAAAAAAGAGAATCTTCATATTTCAGAACTAATAATTGTAAGTGATCATCAAATTTGACAATGAGCTTTTTATTTATTTATTTATTTTATTTTATTTATTTATTTATTTTTGCCAGTTCTGGGGCTTAAACTCAGGGCCTGGGCACTGTCCCTGAGCTTCTTTTTGCTCGAGGCTCGCGCTCTACCACTTGAGCCACAGCACCACTTCTGGCTTTTTCTGTTTATGTGGTGCTGAGGAATTGAACCCAGGGCTTCATGCATGCTAGGCAAGCACTTGACCACTAAAGCACATTCCCAGCCCCCATGGGCTTTTTAGAAACAGAGCAAACCCCATACTTTCTTATTAGAAAGAGAAAAGAATAGCAATTTCTTTAGAAAGGCAATTTTCTCAGGTAGTTAGTTTCTACAAAATGTCCTGAGGAACATCATAGACAAGTCATCATTGACAAGTTAACTTTTGGGGTTTTTATTTTGTTTTGGTGACTATCCTAGGGCTTGGATTCAGGGTCTGGGCACTGCCCTTGAGCCTTTTTGCTCAAAACTTGTCCTCTACCACTTGAGCTACAGCTCCAATTTCAGTTTTTGGTGGTTAATTGGAAATAAAAGCTTATGGACTTTCCAGCCTAGACTGGCTTTGAACTGCCATTCTCAGATCTCCTGACTAGCTGTATTACAAGCATTACCCACTGACAGTCAGATTGACAAGTTTTTGAAGTAATTGAAAAGCAGTTTGTACATGGCTGCTTCTCTCAAAACCTAAGATAAAAGTGGAATTTAGTAAGGGAAATTACAGAAGGAAATAGTTTAAACTAAGGTGAGCCAAGCAGCCTGCATTCCAGTGGTATAATTGATCCCAGGAGAGTTTTAACTACTTCATGGGGTGAATGGATATTGACTTACTGTTGTAGTAGATAGACCTCCTCAAAAATGAGCCCACATTTGAGGAAGACCACTAGTAGGGTGCAAATATTTCCCAGTAGTTTGGAAAAGGTCCAACCAGGGGAAGAGATTTAAAAAAAAAAAAAAAAGTCTAATAGCTAAACAGAGGTTCTGATTGTCAGTGGATTTTCTTTAACCACCCTAGGGCAGCTCTCTGTTGGCCTGAATAGCTGTAAATGGATGTCACTGATGTAGAAGACTTCATTACCACTCTTAATTATGTTCCAAACCTGGCCTTCTGTTCCTCTGAGCTCTAACCTGGGCAAACAGCCTAGTAGAGAAGCTGTCCAGACGAATCTCACCTGCAACCCCAGCTTTCTCAGTGATGGGGTGAGCGAGGAGCACATAGGCGGTCCTTCTCTTGAGGTGGTGAGCGCACCAGGCTGCAGGATAATTTCTCGGAGAGGAGTTCTCATCGCTGGCTTTCCCTGAGAAAGTGAGAAGAGAGAGAAAGTGAGAAAGCCTGAGCTCCAGCAGCCTGCCCTTCCTCATTTCCCAAGAAATCCGTAAGGTGATAAAGCAAGGCCAGATTCACATCCCAATCCCCCGCAGCTGCAAAGTGAACAAAAGACTGCACCCTTCCCCAGCCCCCAGCCGCAGGTTCTGCCCAGCTGGCCAGGCCCCGGGGCACCACCAGCGTCCTGTCCTAGTAGCCCCAACTCGTGCTAATCTTGCAAGAGCTCTTCCACTCACCGGCTGGGGCGAAGGCGACAGGCCTAGGCTGAGTGTTTTCACCCGCCACATCTTCCACACAGAAAGCAAATCGATCACTTCACAGACCAAATCAGCTTCGCCATGCTCACCCGCCGTCTTTATTTGAACCTGTTCCGCACTCCCGGATTGGCTGCGGAGCCGCGGTGCGTCCGCTCAGCGAGTCCGCTGGGACTCCGCCCCTGAGATGGGAGGAACCACATCTGGCCACGCCCCCTAGCTTTTCCGCTGTTGGCGCCGGATCCTCAGCCTCACTCCTCACGACGGAGCCGCCGCGTACCGACGCCGCCCGGCGTGCCCCGCCTTGTGTTCTCACAACACCGACTCCACCACAGGTAGCTGGAAAGTCGAGTCTGTCCCTCCCCTGCTTCCTGGGGACCAGCCTCACTCACTCCCTTTTAGAGTTGTCTCAGAAGTTGCTTGGCCTCTGGCTTCCCATCATCACACCCGTGGAGTTGGTGTTTTTGTTGTCGTTGCTGCTGATTTTCATTCAGGGCCTAGCCTCCATCCCGTTAGCGTTTTCGCTCAGGAGTGGCACTCTGCCACTGGAGCCACAGCTCTGCAACCTGCCTTTTCTTTTTTTTTTTGGTTTATTAGAGATAAGGGTCACATAGACCCTTCCTGCCAGGGCTGTCTTCAAACCTCCATCCTCGGATCTCAGCTTCCTGAAGAACTAGGATTACAGGTATTCATGGGCACCCATCACAAGAGGAGCTACATAGGCATGATCAGTCCACACAACAAACCCTTGTCCATGGAATAATAGCTAATATGTACTGTACCTTTGTTGTGTATATAGTGTTATTTCCAAGAGCTTTTTTTTTTTTTTGGGTCCGGTTGTGGGGCCTGAACTCTGGGCCTGGGCGCTGTCCCTCAGCTCTTCAAGGCTAGCGCTCTACCACTTGAGCCACAGCGCCACTTCCGGGTTTTTTCTTTTTGCTTATGTGGTGCTGAGGAATCGAACCCAGGGCCTTGAGCATGCAAGGCAAGTGCTCTACCACTGAGCCACCTTCCCAGCCTTCCAAGAGCTTTATGTATACTAATTCATCTAATCCTTGGAAGAAACTATAAGGTTGGGCTAGAGGCCCAACTTAGCAAGCTAAGCTCTGAGTTCAGACACAAATACTTACAAATATACATATATCTATCTATATATATTCATCTTTATGTGTATCTATCTACTATAAGTGAAGATGAATTGAGTCAAAGAATGTAATCTGCCCAACATCCTACATAAAATGACAAACTTCCAACCCACACTACCAACTACTGCCTAAGTTCTAGTTTCTCAAATTCCATCCCCTGTAGGGAGGATTCTGTTTATTGAAGCTTCCCCCCCACCCCCCCACCCACACTTTTTTTTGTCAGTTATAAGGCTTGAACTCAGGGGCTGGGCCCTGTCTCTGAGCCTCTTTGTGCTCAAGGCTAGTGCTCTACCACTTGAGCCACAACACCACTTCTGGTTTTTGAATGGTTAATTGGAGATAAGTGTCTCACAGATTTTACTGCCCAGGCTGGCTTTGAACTGAGATCTTCAGATCTTCAGATCTCAGTCTCCTGAGTAGCTATGATTATAGGCATGAGATACCGGCACCTTCCTTCCTCTATTTTTTTGTGCCCATACTGGGGCATGAACTCAGGATCTTTACACTCTGTTAGCTTATTATTATTATTATTTTACCACTTACACAATATCTCCATTTCCAGCTTTTTAAATGGTCAAATGGAGATTTATGGACTTTTCTGTCCAGACTGGCTTCAAACCATGATCCTCAGGATCTCAGCCTTCTGGAGTAAATAGGATTAGACACGAGTCACCAGTATCTGGCTTCATTATTTTTTCTTTGCCTCAATCAGTTTTGGATCTCAACTCTCTAATCTGTGCTCTTGCATAGCTGCCCACAGATTGAGTTTATTTGTTGAGCTGAGAATATCTTGTAATTTTTGCTCAGGCCGGCTTCAAACCACCACCCAATCTTCATCTCTGAAATAGCCACAATTACTGATGTGAGCTACTTGGCAGAATGCAAACTTGTGATTTCTTAAACATCTACATTTTCTTCTCCATTTTTCATAAACTATAACAGTCTTAAAAAACCACCTTTCCAGGGCTGGGAATGCAGCTTAGTGGTAGAGTGCTTGCCTAGTATGAAGCCCTGGGTTTGATTCCTCAATACCACATAAACAGAAAAAGCCAGAAGTGACACTGTGGCTCAAGTGGTAGAGTGTGAGCCTTGAGCAAAAGAAGATCAGAGGCAGTGCCCAGGCCCTGAGTTCAAGTCCCAGGATTAGAAAACAAAGTAAAACAAATCCAAGGGCTGAGAATGTGGCTTAGTGGTAGAGTGCTTGCCTAGCATGCATGAAGCCCTAGGTTCAATCCCTCAGTACCCACATAACACAGAAAAAGCCAGAAGTGGCACTGTGGCTCAAGTGGTAGATTGTCAGCCTTGAGCAAAAGAAGTTCAAGGAGAATGCCCAAGCCCTGAGTTCTAGGACTGGTAAAAAAACAAAAAACAAACACCTGCTAAAGATCTAATTAACTAATTTGTCTCTATATTCCTTATTTTGAAAGTCTACTTTGTAAGTTTGTTATAGACATTAGCTGTCATCCAGTGCATGAATTTTAGGATCTATGTGTCCATTCATTTAATGATACTTTTGGCTATAGTTTATAATGGCACTGGGATTTGAACTCATGGTCTTTTGTTTGTTGGACAGATGTTCTACCACTTGATCTACATCCCAGTTTAGTTTTAATTTGGTCAAAAAGTTTATCTTTCCTTTTATGGCATCTGAATTTTTTAACTTAAAGTGTTATTAATTCACCAAACTTTTGTGTTTGTTTTGTGTATGTGTGTGTGGGGGGGGGGGGTCATGGGGCTTGAACTGAGGGCCTGGGCACTATCCCTGAGCTCTTTTGCTCAAGGCTAGCACTCCTACCACTTTGAGCCACAGCACTATTTCTGGGTTTTGGGTGGTTAATTAGAGATAAGAATCTCATCAAGTTTCCTGCCTGGGCTGGCTCTGAACCACAATCCTCAGATCTCAGTTTTCTGAGTAGCTAAGGATTATAGGCAAGAACCACCAGTGCCCAGCATAAATGTGTTTTTATTTATTTAGTTGGTCATGAGGCTTGAACTCTGGGCCTGGGCGCTGTCCCTGCACTCTTCAGCTCAAGGCGAGTGCTCTACCTACCGCTTGAGCCACAGCACCACTTCCAATTTTCGAGTGGTTTATTGGAGATAAGGGTCTCACGGACTTTTCTGCCTGGGCTGACTTTGAACCATGATCCTCAGATCTCAGCCTCCTCAGTAGCTAGGATTACAGGCATGAGCCACCGGCACCCGGCTAAATATGTTTTTGTTTTTTTTTTGGGTGTGGTCATGGGGCCTGAACTCTGGGCCTGGGCGCTGTCCCTCAGCTCTTCAGCTCAAGGCTAGCGCTCTACCACTTGAGCCACAGCGCCACTTCTGGCTTTTTTCTTTTTGCTTATGTGGTGCTGAGGAATTGAACCCAGGGCCTCAGGCATGCAAGGCAAGTGCTCTACCACTGAGCCACCTTCCCAGCCCCTAAATATGTTTTTTTTTTTGTCGGCTCTTCAGCTCAAGGCGAGTGCTATACCATTTGAACCACAGCACCACTGCTGGCTTTTTCTGCTTATGTGGTGCTGAGGAATCGAACCCAGGGCCTCATGCATGCAAGGCAAGCACTCTACCACTGAGCCACCTTCCCAGTCCCCCTAAATATGTTTGTTTGTTTTTTTTTTTGGGGGGGGGTCCAATCGTGGGGCCTGAACTCTGGGCCTGGGTGCTGTCCCTCAGCTCTTCAGCCCAAGGCTAACACTCTACCACTTGAGCCACAGTGCCACTTCCGGCTTTTTTTTTTTTTTCGGATCCAGTTGTGGGGCCTGAACTCTGGGCCTGGGCACTGTCCCTCAGCTCTTCAGCTCAAGGCTAGCGCTCTACCACTTGAGCCACAGCACCACTTCCGGCTTTTTTCGTTTTTTGCTTATGTGGTGCTGAGGAATTGAACCCAGGGCCTCAGACATGCAAGGCAAGCGCTCTACCACTGAGCCATCTTCCCAGCCCCCCTAAATATGTTTTTAATAGTGCTTTCATTTCTTTCTTCCATCTTCTTCCTGTGTCTTTCACATGGTCTTCACTGTGTATCCTGGTCCAAACCTTGTGTTAGGGCTGGTCCTTAAGACCTCCATTTTCACTTACCTTTTTAAAAATCTTATCTCCAAATAGTCACATTTTGAGTTATACGAATTTTGGGGTATACACAATTCATAACAAGTCAACAATTCAGTGAATACGATTTTATTTATCTTTTTCTTTTTTGGTCGGTCATGGGGCTTTAACTCTGGGCCTGGGTGCTGTCTCTGGGCTCTTCAGCTCAAGGCAAGCACTCTATCACTTGAGCCACAGCGTCACTTCTGGTTTTCTGGTGGTTTATTGGAGATAAGAGTCTCATGGAGTTTCCTGCCCAGGCTGGCTTTGAACCACGATCCTCAGATCTCAGCTTCCTGAGTAGCTAGGATTATAGACGTGAACCACAGGCACCCAGCTGTCATTTTTTATGGTACCAGTCCTAGGGCTTGAACTCAGGGCCTGGGCAATATCCATGAGCTTTTTTTTTGGTCAGTCATGGGGCTTGAACTCTGGGCCTGGGCACTGCCCCTCAGCTCTTCAGATCAAGGCTAGTGCTCTACCATTTGAGCCATAGCACCACTGCTGGTTTTCTGGTGGTTTATTGGACATAAGTCTCACAGATTTCCTGCCCAGGCTGGCTTTGAACTGCGATCCTCATATTTCAGCCTCCTGAGTAGCTAGGATTACAGGCATGAGCCATTGGCGCCCAGATCCAAGAGCTTTATTGGCTCAAGGCTAGTGTTCTACCACTTCTGGCTTTTAGATGGTTAACTGGAGATAGTCTCATGGACTTTCCTGCCCAGGCTGGCTTCAAACTGTAATCCTCAGACCTCAACCTCCTGAATACGTAGGATTACACAGTAAGTCACTGTGTATTTAGTTTTTTTAATCAGTCCGGAGAATTTACCCCAAGGCCTTATACTTCTTAGGCAAGGACTTTAATATTGAGCCATGCCCACAACCATTCTAGAAGGAAACAATGCTCTTTCAAATTGGTGCTTTCTGATTTTTTTCATTTCTGAGAAATACTGCCAAAGTGCACCACTGAAAAGTGTTTTGAAAATGTCCCTGTCTTTTAAGAAATATATATATATTTAAAAAAAAAATTTCTGCCAGTCATGGGGCCGGAACTCTGGGCCTCGGCGCTGTCCCTCAGCCCTTCAGCTCAAGGCTAGCACCCTACCACTTGAGCCACAGCACCACTTCTGGCCTTTTCTGCTTATGTGGTGCTGAGGAATCGAACCTAGGGCCTCATGCATGCAAGGCAAGCACTCTACCACTGAGCCACCTTCCCGGCACCTTTAAGAAATAATTTATACACTATTATGGTCTCTAAGCTATCTAATAGGATGTACAAAATGGTTCCAAGTGAGATTAGGTCAACCAGTTCCTAAAGACCTTAGCTCACTATACTGCTGTGATCAGAAAGACTATACATATAGTATTGAGTGCCTAGACATGACCTGGGCCAGATATATCACATCTTAAAATGTTCCATGGTTGCCCTTTGAAAAAGCATCTCTGAACTCTGAAACCAATTCCCCCAATTAAGAAGCCAGTGGTTAAGATTGGGGATATAACTCAGTGGTATAGTGCTTGCCTAGCATACCCAAAGTCATGGTAGCACTGCAAAAAACAAAACAAAACAAAAACAATGGTTACAACTGACTCATTTTATACATCAGAAAACTAAGATCTAGAAGGATTAAAATGAGACAATAAGATAGTTAACTGGTAGATCCAGGCACCAGAGATCCTAAATCCCAATCTAATGCTCTTAACCATTAACTCTTGTTTTTAGTATTCAAGATGTTTATCCAATGTGTAGTTTGGGTCAGTACACCTTCTAACAATAAAGCTATAAAAATGTCTAAAGAAAAACAAAATGAGATTAAAGGATAAAAGATACATTCTTTTTTATTTATTTGTACCCCAATCTTATTCCCAAGAAGGCTTACAAAGATGTAGGTAATACCAAAAAAAAAAAAAAAGATTAAAACAAAAGTGAGGATAAGGAAAATAAAGGTAGAAAAGGAGGATGGAATCAAGAATGTGACTAGTCACAAAATACATAATTGCTTCCTAGAGGAGGGCCCCACACTGAGCTCCTTGATGTAGCATGAGTATAAAGAGGAAAATATTGAATATTTAGTTGAATGTTTAGTATTCAGGAAAATCACAACTGGGTCCAGAAAAAATTTCTTCTATGCATCCTTACATAGGAAATTATGAACTACAATGATAAAACATTTTTTATAATATCAAGTTTCTGGAGATTCATACGGGTTATCAAAATGAAATCCATGAAATTTTTTGTTTTTGTTTTTGTCAGTTGTGGGGTCTGAACTAAGGGTTTGGTGCTGTCCCTGAGCCTTTTTGTTCTCAAGACTAGCTCTCTACCACTTGAACAACAGCACCACTTCATTTTTGAGTTGTGGAGATGAGTCTCACAGGAACCCAGACTGGCTCAAACCATGATCCTCAGATCTCAGCCTCCTGAGTAGCTAGGATTACAGGCGTAAGCCACTGGGACCCAGTCATGAAATTTTTTTAAGTGAAAAAAAAAAAAATCTGCAGAGGCTAATAAAATGCCAATTATATTCAGCAGAAGTCTGGCTTAATCCAGAGACAGACTAATAGAATTACACAAGATGCTCTCTAAACTTTTTTTTTTTTTGGTCGGTCATGAGGCTTGAACTCTGGGCCTGGGCGCTGTCCCTCAGCTCTTCAGCTCAAGGTGAGCGCTCTACCACTTGAGCTACAGCGCCACTTCCCTCTAAACTTTTTAAGGGTGTGCTGGTCCAAGAACTTGAATTCAGGGCCTGGGCTCTGTCCTTGAGCTAGTGCTTTAACACTTGAGTTAAAATGTCACCTTTTTTTTTTTTTTCGGTGGTTAATTGGAGTTTAGTCTTACAGACTTTTCTGCCAGGGCAGGCTTTGAACCACAATCTTCAGATCTCAGCTTCCTGAGTAGTTAAAATTACAGGTATTGGCCAACAGTGTCTGACTCTCCAGACTCTTTGGGGCCTGAAGAGATCAGATATAACTAAAGAATTATAAGGCAGAGCCTGGTACCAGTAGCTCATGCCTGTAATCCTAGCTACTTAGGGGGCTGAGATCTAAGGTTCCTAATTCAAAGCCAGCTGGGACAGAAAAGCCAGTGAGACTCTTCCAGTTTGAGCATAAAAGCTAAGAGATAACACCCAAGCCCTGAATTTAAGCCCTAGTATTGACATGTGTGCATACACACACACAAGCATACACAAATGACAGTATTAAAGTATATTTTTCCATCAATTACCAGAGAAAATGGGATTTTTGACGTTATTAACATGAAATCATAAAGATCCAAAATGTACATGAATGTCCAGATTTTTTTCCTTACAAAAGAATAAGGTTCTTGAAATATATCTCTAACCTTAAATCTTGTTAATGTGATTTTTCAATCCCTTTATTTGCCTATGAAAATATGAATCCTGGGTTGTCAAATGATCAATTTAATCCTATGTCTTTTTATTTTGACAGTCTTGGAATTTGAACTCAGGGCATCACATTTGCTCAGCTGGTGCTTTGCCAGTTGAGGCATACCTCCATCCTGCTCTTTGCTGCTTATTTGGGAACGTTTCTCAGACTTTTCTGCTTGAGTTGGTTTTGAACTGTGATCCTACAGATCTGAGCCTCCTGAGTAGCTAGAATTATGAGCCACAATCCTGTATTTTGAGGTTTCGTCTTGAAAAATATTTGGGCAGCTATTCCAATTACTCCTAGAGAAACTATTTAAGCCACCCATGTTTCAGTCTCTATTTTCTTCCTTACGTTAAGCTATTGGATTAGTTTTTAAATTTTTGTTGTTGTTGGTTGTGGTGCTTGAACTCTGGGGTTGGGCACTGTCCCTGAGCTCTTCAGCTCAAGGCCAGTGCTCTATGACTTCAACCACAGTGCCACTTCCAGTTGTTTTTTTTTTTAAATTGTGAAAATATTGTACAGAGGGGTTACAATTACATGGGCAAGATAATGAGTACATTTCTTATCAAGCATTGTAGCCTCCTCCTTTGTTTCCCCTTCCCATCCCTTTCCATCCTCCCCCCCTACTTCCAGTTTTCTAGTGGTTAACTGGAGATAAGAATCTCACTGACATTCCTGCCTGGGCTGCCTTTGAACTGGAATCCTCAGATCTCAGCCTCCTGAGTAGCTAGGATTACAGGTGTGAGCCACCAGCATCCTGCTAACAAATTTAAGTTTTAAAAATTAGAAAACTACTGCCGGCACCAGTGGCTCATCTCTGTAATCTTAGCTACTCAGATCTTAGACTAAGATCTGAGGATTACGGTTCAAAACCAGCCCGGTCAGGAATCCTAGCTACTCAGGAGACTAAGATCTGAGGATTACGGTTAAAAACCAGCCCGGTCAGGAATGACTATGAGACTCTTCTCTCCACTAGAAAAATGGAAGTGGCACTAGAGCTGAGGGACGGCACTCAGGCTCAGAGTTCAAGACCCATGACACCTCCAAAAAAAATTAAATTTATTTAAGATTGACCTCAAACCCCTAGATGTTTTTTAGCTGCATATTCATAACTCCCAGTTTTTGAGATCTTTGAAAACATTCTCATTTTTTCTGCTCTATGAAACAAGTAGTACCTTAATAACCCATGAAGTGTCATTACTACCCAAGAAAAGAAATATGGCAAGCTAGGTGCACAGGCTCACACCTATAACCTTAACTATTCAGGAGGCTGAGATCTGAGAGTCATGGTTCAAAGACAGCCCAGGCAGAAAAATTAATAAGATTCTTTTTTTTTTTTTGGTCCAGTAGTGGTGTTTGAACTCTGGGCCTGGGCTCTGTCCCTCAGCTCTTCAGCTCAAGGCTAGCACTCTACCACTTGAGCCACAGCGCCACTTCCGGCTTTTTTTTTCTTCTGATTATGTGGTGCTGAGGAATCGAATCCAGGGCCTCAGGCATGCAAGGCAAGCGCTCTACCACTGAGCCACCTTACCAGCCCTCATAAGATTCTTATTTCCAATTAATTACCAAAAAGCCAGAAATGGAGCTGTGGCTTAAGAGCACAAGCCTTGAATGAAAAAGCTAGGGACAGTGCTCAGGCCCTGAGTTCATGCCCTAGTACTAGCACAAAAAAAAAAAGAAAAAAGAAATTAAAAAAAGAAAAGAAACCTGGCAAAGAACCAAGGAAAGGAAAAGGCAGAAGCAGCCCTGGGTTGTCAGGGTAAGGGTAAGAGCACTGGAAAAATGAAGCAAAGTCACCACGCTGATCAGAGATGAACTGAAAAGTTGTGATTGACAATAGTAGGATGCTAAAGCTGTAAACTCTAATCTAACACCTAAGATAACAAAGAGTAAGAGGCTACAAAGTGAAAACTGGATTATCAAGATGACGGTACAGGGTTGGCAGTGGAGATCCTCAGGCCTCACCTAGGCCTCAATCTACAGTAGAGAGGAAATGGGAGTGGACCATGAAGGATTCCAGATCACAGTCAAAGTCCTGGAAGGGCATCGACTCCAATGCACTGGGCTGAGTAATTTGAGACTCCATGACAAAGTTCACTGGCTGCTTCTGTAGGAGCTCTGGGTCAAATGCCACACCCCTAAAGAAAGGGTGGACTTGGAAGTGATGTAGATGGCGCAGACGGTGGAGGGGGTTCTGGCATAAGAGCTGAAGGGAAATAGAGTATGAAGGATGAAAGACCAGTATAAGGAATAAGTTTAAACAAAGAATATGACAAGGACAGAGAAGTTCATGGGCCTGTGAAGGTCAGGGAAAAAAAAAATCCTAAGAAAGATATGTAAGGCGGGCGCTGGTAGCTCACACCTGTAATCCTAGCTACTGAGGAGGCTAAGATCTGAGGATCATGGTTCAAAGCCAGCCTGGGCAAGAAAGTCAGTGAAACTCTTATCTCCAATAAACCACCAGAAAACTGGAAGTGGCACTGTGGCTCAAGCAGTAGAGCACTCACCTTGAGCTGAAGAGCACAGGTATAGCTCCCAAGCCCAGAGTTCAAGCCCCATAACTGAAAAAAAAAAAAAAATGTAAAAGGAGAAATTGAGGCTGATTTGGAACACAAGTTGGGCACAAAGGATCTGTTTGTATATTTTCATACTGTAAAACTGCAGTACTGGGGCTGGGAATGTGATTTAGTGGTAGAGTACTTGCCTAGCATGCATGAAGCCCTGGGTTCAGTTCCCAGGTACCACATAAACAGAAAAAGCCAGAAGTAGTGCTGTGGCTCAAGTGGTAGAGTGCTAGCCTTGAGCAAGACAAGCACAGGGACAGTGCCCAGGCTTTGAGTTCAAGCCCCAGGACTGGCACCCCCCCCCCAAAAAAAAAAAAAAAAAACAAACGGGCTGGGAATGTGGCTTAGTGATAGAGTGTTGCCTTGCATGCATGAAGCCCAGGGTTCGATTCCTTAGTACCACATAAACAGAAAAGCCAGAAGTGATGCTGTGGCTTAAGTGGCAGAGTGCTAGCCTTGAACAAAAGAAGCTCAGGGACAGCACCCAGGCTTTGAGTTCAAGCCCCAGAACTGGCAAAAAAAAAAGAAAAAAGAAAGAAAAAAAATAATAACCTGTAGCACTGGTACACTCTTTTGGAAGCAGATCTATCTTTTTAGATGAGGAAGACATTTGGGACACCAGAAATTCAGAAATTAAGTCAAAAGTGCTGCTGAGAAGGCAAATAAATGCTCAAGTTGAATCATACTCCCTCCCCTCAAACAAAAAAATCAGTCAGAGGGATAAGGAAATACCACTTCAATGATAAGGAGAGGAGGGAAAGAGAGAGAGAATATATGGGGGTGGAGAGAGGGAGAGGGAGAGAGAGAGAATGAATACGTGGTTTGGTAGTCAAGATGAAAAGTAGTGTTCACCCTTACCTCATGGAGCAGGAGTGAGAGCTCCTGATTAAGAGAAGCTGGAATCTCAGAGTCAGAGTGGGTCACACTTGCCAACATGGCCACATGATCTCTCTCTGCTGCCACTGGGAACTGAGTTAAAGATATAGATGATAAAGAGACTCTACGGTCTTCTTTCTTCCCAACAGAGAGCAAAGCTCTCTTCTCTGATGAATAGCACTACCATTCTCTCACCTTTCCAGTTGCCAGAGAGAAAAGTAAGATACCCAGGGACCACCAATCAGCAGCATGGTTGTAAGGCCCACCACTCAGCACCTCTGGGGCTAGGGATTTGAAAGATACTTGTCATTGACATCCTTTGACTATATCCTCCACTCCAATGTTTATCCACCAGCTTTTAGCCACTCTCACCCATGTATTGAAGAGTGCCACAGATAGTATAGGCTCGGGCTCCCTGGGACAGGTGGCGAGACAGACCAAAGTCTGTCAGTTTCAGATGGCCTATAAAAGAAGATAAAGGTGATAGTACCTCTTTATTCCATGTCTTAATTATGATTTTTTATTTCCTAATGGAAGTAACCTTACCTCGTTCATCCAGAAGAATATTCTCCATCTGAAAGATTACCGGTAAGAAATTCTTCTTTTTTTTTTTGTCAGTCCTGGGACTTGAACTCAGAGCCTGGGCTTTTTTTGCTCAAGGCTTGCACTTTACCACTTGAGCCACAGTGCCTCTTCTGACCTTTTCTGTGTATGTGGTACTGAGGAATCGAACCTAGATCTTCATGCACACTAGGCAAGCACTCTACCACTAAGCCACATTCCCAGCCCTTCTCAATTCTTTCATCCATGTATACCCACCAAATGGACAAGGTACCTTACTCAGCATTTAATACTTGGAGGGCTCTGACTCAAATCATTAGCCTCCACAGGTGATCCCCAAGACCAACAGTTCTCAACTCCCTACCTACCTCCTTGGACTTGTTAGAACTTACTGAGGCCCCTCCTCAAACTAAGGAAAAAACACTTAGCCCTACCTTCACATCTCGATGGACAATGCCCAAGTCATGGAGATAGCCTGTGAATAACAGCAAGCAAAAGGTACGCTGAAAACTCTCTTGTCCACTACTTTTCTTGGAAACCCCGATCCCATTACTAATCATATTCTGTGACTTCCAGGGTGAATATCAATTCCCTTCTCTCCTCCCCACAACTTAATTTCTCCCCTCTATCACTGTTTCACTTACACAGCACTAGGATCAGCTCAGCTGCAAAGAGACGGACAGAGGCCTCAGGCAAGCAGCCAACAGCAGACCACAGGGAGTACAGATCTGTGCTGCAGTACCTACACACTGCAAAGGACCAGAAGTCTAGGTAATGTTTGGGTGCTATAATGCCTGGGCTTCAAGGCATCATAGGCCTCCTCCCCAAACTGATACCCACTTACTATTCCTCCCTTTGGGGTAGAGAGGTGCTAGGAGAAAGGGAACAGCAAAGACAGAATAAGCCCTAAAGAGATAAGTAACCTCAGGTGGGGAGACTGCAGATGGGAGTCTGGGGATAAGGAGAGACCAGTCACTCACTAAGGAAGAGATGCCGCTTTCCTTGCCAGCTGTCCCCCAAGCTGTGAACAAAAGGATGGTTGATCTGCCGCTAGGGACAAAGAAAACAAGCAGTTAGAAAGAATAGGGTTATTGAGCATAAAGGTAGCCAAGACATGAGATATGACCTAGCTGTGAAGAAACTGACTTGCTGCTTCACCTCTGAGTTCAGGGAGAATCAATAATTGGGACTGATTGTCTGGTAATCCTGTAACCATAATACTAAGTAACATAAGAGACATGGATTTCTCTGAGAAGACTATTAGAATTAGCTAATAGCTAATTTCTCAGGATTTACTTTGGTGTTAAACTAAGGCTGAAGCAGGTAGAATCAGGAAAAGGAAGAAAGCTGAAGAAAGGTGCCTTTCCCTCCTATAACTTCTTCCCACCATGTTTCCTAGTATTCTAGGCATACCTGGATGCTAACCTCCTCTTTGCACTGCCTCAGTGTATTCCTCTGTAGGACTTTTATCTTGGGTACCACCTATAAAAGGAGAGGAGTGAACACTCATAGGAGAATAGTGGTGTTGAATTTATTTCTCCTAATCTCTGTAGAAGTAGGAAGTAGGAACTAGAATGTGGAAAAATAGATAAGTCCCTACCTTCACTGCAAATACAGCTTTCTGGGCAGAATCTAGTACTTTCAGGACAATTCCAAAAGAGCCTTTAGCCACAAGACCTAAAATCTGTACAGAGAAACAGAGAACAGGACATTTGAGCCTGGTTTTATTTTTCTCAGTGGGACCCCTCAGGGATTCCAATGACCTACCTTCAGCTGCTGCTGCCCCCTAACGGGCCTCATGGGAAATTCCGGCAGAAAGAGGTTGATGAACTGAGGCACTGGCCATTCAGAGAGGGGCTTCTCTACTAGTAATGGGGCTGGCTGTAGGGGTTCCACGTACAGGCATTGGTGCCTTAGTGGTTCCCATAATTCTTCCAGATCTGACCTGATGATTCCCATACCAGACCAGGGGCTCTTCCAGCCTCGGGGCCAGAGAGCCTGGATGTTGCCACTCTGCTGAAAAGCAAAGGAGCCATTCTAAACCTACCAAATTCTGCTCACATTAATAGGCATTCCTTCCTCTCAAGTCTCACCCCCTAGAGGTACATTCTGAGAACCAGGCAAAATTCCCACACTCCTGGCTTTGTAGTAGAACTGGATTTCCTAGATATAATTCAGAGTCCCTAGGAAAGTAATTATTAGGCATTTTCTTCAGGATCAAAGATAGAACCTAAGCTTATGCCTCAGGTCAAGGCTACAATGCTTTCACATTGTGGCCTCTCAGTCCCACCCCCAGGCTGGGTATCAGTAACATGCCCCTAAGGTACTTCCTGGGCCTGAGGCCCATACTTGCTTCACTTTTCTCTTACAGGCTGCTGCTAAAGCCCCACAGCCTACCTTGTGAGGAACAGCCACCCGGGTCTGTTGCCCCTGTCGACAGCTCACTGCTCCCATCCCCAGCCTCTGCCTCCTCTCCTTCTGTTAAATCTGCTGTCCCAGTTACATAATTCCTCCCAGCATGCTGCATTACACATGAGCCCGCCTCTTTGGACATGCACACTCATTGGCTCTGGGCTAGTATCAAGGAAGAGTAAGGAAGAGGCCACCCTCATCACAGTGACAGCTGCAGGGGAGTGAAAAACATAGGCTGAACACACGTACTCAACATAATTTTAAAAAAAGAAAGAAAACCAAACCAGCATAAAATTTAAAATATTTTTTTTCCTCTTTAAATCTTATCTTTTGGGTATTTTTTGTTTATGTTTTTGCCATTCTCCAGGGCATACCCCAGGGGGAAGAGTAGGGCACCCATGGCCAGCCCTGGCTCCTACTATCATCCTCCCAAGTGAGCATATAGATTGGGTATTCCCTCTGAACACTAAAATACCACTATCATCCAAGGCAGTGGAGTGAGACAGAGATCAAGTTCCCTCCCCTCAGCTTCCTTACACTTAGAAATATATATATATATATTTATTTATATATATATGTCTTTTATAAAAATTTATCGCACTTAATCAGAATTATTCCCCCCCCCCCTTCAGTTGTCCTGAGCAGGAGCCTAGCCCCTGGGCCCAATCCCTGGTCTGGTTGCTGTGTTGCCTCTCTGGCCCTGGGTGTGACCCACATCAGATGGAACTCAGTATTACGGTCCACCATGCCCTTCAGGGAACAGGCCACCTGCTAAAGAACAGTGCCTGTCTTTATAGTACCCCATGGGTTCCAACCTCCCACAAGTCCTGGTGGATAAAGGGAAGCCTTTTCCACCCCAAAAGTCCCTGGAGTCAGATCCCGGATCCTGTACTGCAGTCACTTGGATTGCCAGATCATTTGCGCCTGCCAAAGATGGACTTCTTGCCATGGTTCTTGTCACCCACACTTAAACCAATGAGGAGGCGAGCTTTCTCCTCTTCTTCTTGTTGTTGCATGTTCAGGTCTGATTTAGCTTCTAGCCTTCCCCGTACATCAGACCCTGTTGCAGGCTTCAGCCTTAGCTTTTCTTTGATTACCTGTCAAATTGGAAAGGATCAAGAGGTAAATATTACAGTGATAAGCAGAATAATTCAAAGTAAATGACCTCAACAAGAATTTATTAAACTCAAGGTACATGAGGCAAATTTAAATTACAAAATGTGTTCTGCTTCCATGAAGCTTATAGTCTAATTAGAACCCATGCTAAATAGGAAGTTGTAGCAGATTGTATTCCCTAAAATTAATGGTAGTTAGCAACATTCACTTGTCCCTTTCCAAAGCAGTCAAGACCCTAGAACAAATTCCAGAGTAAGCTGGGCATAGGTGGCTTGCACCTGTAATCCTAGCTACTCAGGAGGCTGAGATCTGAGGATTGAGGTTGAAAGCCAGCCCAGGCAGGAAAGTATGTGACACTCTTATCTTCAGGTAACAACCAGAAAACCAGAAGTTGGGCTGTGGCTCAAGTGGTAGAGCTCTCGCCTTGAGCTGAAGAGTTCAGGGACAGCACCCAAGCCCAGAGTTCAAGCCCCACGATCCACCAAAAAAAATAAATAAGTAAAATTAAAAAAATTCCAGAGTAGATCTTGCTTGCTAGCTCCTAATCAGACAGCTATGAGGCCTAAGGGAATACCTGGGCAACCAGAGCTTTTCTGCTATCCCTTTTGACAGCCATGGCAAAGTCTAGCCATGTCCATGTGTTGTTATGGTATTCCAGACAGGGCAGCACCAGGTTAAGGTCACCCCAATCCACACTGTTCTTCTCACCCTGTGAGGAAGAGAGGGAAAAAGAGAGAAACCAAAATATATCAATTGCTATTTTTTTTTTTTTTTTTTGGTCCAGTTGTGGGGCCTGAACTCTGGGCCTGGGCACTGTCCCTTTAGCTCTTCAGCTCAAGGCTAGCGCTCTACCACTTGAGCCACAGCGCCACTTCCAGCTTTTTTCATTTTTGCTTATGTGGTGCTGAGGAATCGAATCCAGGGCCTCATGCATGCAAGGCAAGCACTCTACCACTGAGCCATCTTCCCAGCCCATCAGTTGCTATTTTGAGTCTTAGCCTGTACTTGAGTTTAAATCCTGAATAGAAACTTAACATACTGGTTTTGATAGCCTCTTAGTCTGGTAATGATGCTGACTCCTACAGAAGGAATGGCAGCAGATTGATAATTCATGGCCCAGCTTTACAATGAGAAACTGGATCTCTCTGCCTGTAATCTCTGATGATATTACCTGCTTCCTTTCCCACCCTGTTCTAGGAAGTACTGGGGAAACACATACCTTATAGCTGACACACAGTGGGACCTGTGGAATCTTTATGTAAATGAAGGAGTTATTCATAGCAGCTCGCTCTTTCATCTTGTCAATATCATCCACAGGGTGCTAAAAAGGCATGAAAAGAGTATGAAGCCTTAACACCATCAGAAAAAACACAGGACCCTAAATATCGACCTCTCACCCCTGGAGAAGACTCAAAGGAAAAAGACTCAATTGAAACTCTCACAATTCTCCCTTTAAAAAATAAAAAGGTAGTCAGGCACCAGTGGCTCCTGCCCGTAATCTTAATCACTCAGGAAGCTGAGATCTGAAGATCACAATTCAAAGTCAGCCTGGGCAGGAGAAAGTCTGTGAGACTCTTATCTCCAACTAATCACCAAAAAAAGAAGTGGAGCTATGGTTTAAAGTGGTATAGCACTAGCCTTGAGCAAAAGAACTCAAGGACAGCATCCAGGCCCTGAGTTCAAACCCCATAACTAACAGAAAAAAGTGAAGCATTCACCAAAGGCTCATGCCTATAATCCTAGCTTTTTAGAGGCTGAGATCCTGAAGACTGTGGTTTATAGCCAGCTAAACAGAAAAGTCTAAGAGATTCCATCTCCCCATACAACCAGCAAAAAGTTGTGCTAAAGACATGGCTCAGCTCAGGGCTGGGAAGGTGGCTCAGTGGTAGAGCGCTTGCCTTGCATGCATGAGGCCCTGGGTTCGATTTCTCAGCACCACATAAACAAAAAGAAAAAAGCCGGAAGTGGCGCTGTGGCTCAAGTGGTAGACTGCTAGCCTTGAGCTGAAGAGCTGAGTGACAGCGTCCAGGCCCAGAGTTCAGGCCCCACGACCGGACACCCCCCCCCCCCCCCCCCACACACACACAAAAAGACATGGCTCAAGTGATAAAGTAATAGCCAAGTAAACAAGCTAAGTAAGTTCAAGATTCTGTACTGGTAAAAAACAAAACAAAACAAACAAAAACCAGCAACAAAACCCACTGAAGTGTTTATGTATATGTTTTATTTTACTAGTTTTTTGTTGTTGTTGGCTGTGGGGCTTAACTCTGGGCTGGAGCCTGTCCCTCAGCTCTTCAGCTCAAAACTAGCACTGTACCACTTGAGCCACAGCACCACTTCTAGTTTTGTGGTGGTTAAATGGAGATAAGAGTCTCACAGACTTTCTTGCCTGGGCTGGCTCTGAACTGCGACCCTCAGATCTCAGCCTCCCGAGTAGCTAGGGTTATAGGCGTGAGCCACCAGCACCCAGCCCCTTTTTTTTTTGTTGTTATTGTTGTTTTCTTTTTTTTGTGGGATGGGGGTTTAAAACCCAGGCTCCTGGGATTGCTAGGCAGGTGGTCTACTGATTGACCCTTCTCTAACCCTTCTGCCCCACTCTCTGAGACAAGGTCTTACTATGCAGCAGAAGGTGACCTCAAACTCATGATCTTACTTCAGCCTCTCATGCCTGGGATTAGTCAAGTCATGCCACCACACTGGATTCTCTCTCTCTCTCTTTTTTAATCATCAGAGTCATGTGAGATACCTCAGGTGATTTCCGAAATGACCTTCTGACCCCAGAACTTCGAGTTAAGCCCTGTGCCACACCCTTCCCAGGGCCCAGTGGTACTGCATCATCTGTTGCTATCAGCTGCCGAGGCTTCACCACCGGTATTCCTATGAAAAAGCAAACATACCAACTGTTATCCTCTATCTGAAGCCTCAGTTGTCTTGGGCTGCCACCTTATTTTTCTGGCACTCTACCATAAATCGTCTCACCAGTTGTCACTAGTTTGGATTTATCCTCTTCATCACCAACTTCATCATCTTCCACACTTCGGCCAGGAAAGAAAAAGCCCATCATTCTATGGAAAAACTGGTGTGTCAGCTGGATGGTGAGAGGCACCACATTTACCTAAAGGTTGAAAGGGTTGAAGAAGTACTGAAGTTCAGACACGATCACTCAGTTTCCTTCCCCTAAGTAACATGGCACATACTGCTAGCTCTGGAATACCCTTTGATCCTGGGATTTCAAGGGACTATTTACTAACCTCAAAGTGTTCCTTAACAGAGATACCTCCAACAGGGGGACGGACTTTGCTGAAGAGGCGGAGGGCTAGCTGTCGTCCAGACTGGCAGGAACTCTGGGGGCGCAAGACTACCTGTAGGATAGAGTGAACAATAGCCAGATTGAATGTCCTCCAGAAATATCAATCTACTAATCACCTATTAATTAGCCCACAAATCTAGAAAGGGAAAGGAAGGGCAATGGCCTTCCTAAACTGAGCAGGCTTTCACCATCTCAGATCACATTGTTTCCTGTAGCAGATTTATGTGAAAGGATCATTATAAATGCCCTTTACTGAGAAGCATATGATCAGGCTAGGAATGGGGAAATAAGACTTGCTATATATAGCTCAGTTATAAAGAGTGCCTGTCTAGCACATAACAAGGCTGTTTAATCCTAGCAACAAAAGAAAGGAAGTTAAGCCGGGCACCAGTGGCTCACGCCTGTAATCCTAGCTACTCAGGAGGCTGAGATCTGAGGACCACAGTTCAAAGCCAACCCAGGCAGGAAAGTCTGTGAGACTCTTATCTCCAATAAACCACTAGAAAACCAGAAATGGCACTGTGGCTTAAGCGGTAGAGCATTTGTCTTGAGCTGAAGAACACAGGGACAGCGCACAAGCCCAGAGTTCAAGCCCCACGACTGACAAAAAAAGAAAGAAAGTTAAAAAAACAACAACACAAATAAGACTTGCCTTATAGACAGCATTAGGAAGGAGGTTGTTCATAGTGAACCAGCCCAACTCCAGAAGATGTTCTGCTGTATCATCAGACTTATTCACCTATAAAGACAGATTTTGCCCCTTTCCACTTTTCTCAGGAGCTTGTTAGGTAACAGCTACATACATTGTTTATTTTCAGGTTCTCCTAGTGTGTAGTCTGAACCTTTGATATCTCTTTTGGTCCCATACAATCAATATACCCTGTAATTCAGCATTCTTGCTAAGCACTAAATGCTAATAGTAACGTGTAGTTATTCCAACATTAAAAATATTCTCTTGAGACAGGAGCTGGTAGCTCTCACATGTACTCCTAACTACTCAAGAGGCTGAAATCTGAGGATCCCCATTCAAAGCCAGCCCAAGTAAGAAAGTCCGAGACACTCTTATCTCCAATTAAACACCAAAAAACTGGAAGCAGAGCAGTGGCTCAAGTTGGTAGAGTGCCAGCCTTGAGTGAAAAAGCTTTGAGACAGGGCCCCGGTCTCAAATTCAAGCCCCAGTACTAGGACATATACACACACACAAAAAAAAGTTCTCATTCATTTCCAAAGATTCCTTGTGAAGTAAAGAATGATGCTGCTTTTCCCCCATATCAGTAGCTAATTTCTTTTTTTTTTTTTTTTTGGTCTGCTCGTGGGGCCTGAACTCTGGGCCTGGGCGCAGTCCCTCAGCTCTTCAGCTCAAGGCTAGCGCTCTACCACTTGAGCCACAGCACCACTTTCGGCTTTTTTTTCTTTTTGCTTATGTGGTGCTGGGGAATCGAACCCAGGGCCTCACGCATGCAAGGCAAGCACTCTACCACTGAGCCATCTTCCCAGCCCCTCAGTAGCTAATTTCAATGAAGTAGAATGTCAGGAGAATAACTTTTCTATTTCAAGGTAGATCTGAAAGATTGGTTCCCTTCAGGCCACACTCCTGAGATAGTTGTCTTCAAATTCATCTACATCTGTATCATTTTTTTTTTTATTATAAGCAGATGTATCTAAGGGGTCTCTGCTCATATGTCTGATCCTGATCATCATTAATAATCATAAATATCGTCCTCTTTTTGTTTCTGCTTATGAGTTAGTTTCCCGAAATAGGTCAACGTCTCAATACAATTTTCTTTTTTCCTTTTTTTTTGTTGGTCATGTGGCCTGAACACTGGGCCTGGGTGCTGTCCCTCAGCTCTTCAGCTCAAGGCTAGCACTCTACTGCTTGAGCCACAGCGCCACTTCCGGCTTTTTCTGCTTATGTGATGCTGAGGAATCAAACCCAGGGCCTCATGCATGCAAGACAAGCACTCTACCACTGAGCCACCTTCCCAGCCCCTCAATACAATTTTCTTTGTGTGACTGTACATCCCAGATACCTTACTGTACAGGAACCTCTGCAGCTCTAGTTCAGCAATTCCCAATTGTCCATCTTCCTCTGTCAGGCGCCAACGTGCCTGAGCAAAGTAAAACTCAGTACGACGGACTACACTCACATCTTCTTGCTGCTTTCGCAGCTCCATCTTGTTGGCCCGCTGTAACTGGAAATCCTTAAAACACCTGTAAGTACATATGAATGCCAAATCCAATAAGGAAAACAGCATTTACAATAGAGGCATTTAAAATAGGTTACTGGTGGCTCACACCCGTAATCTTAGCTACTCAGAGGCTGAAATATGAGATTCAAAGCCAGTACAGGCAGGAGAGACCATGAGACTCTTATCTCCAATTAGCCATCAGAAAACTGGAAGTGACGCTGCGCTAAGTGGTAGAATGCCAGCCTTGATCAAAAGTGCTCAGGGAAAGCCAGGCGCTGGTGGCTCATGCCTGTAATCCTAGCTACTCAGGAGACTGAATCTGAGGATCACAGTTCAAAGCCAGCCCGAGCAGGAAAGTCTGTGAGAATCTTACTCCAATAAACCACCAGAAAATGGGAAGTGGTGTTATGGCTCAAGTGGCAGAGTGCTAGCCTTGAGCTGAAGAGCTGAGAGACACTACCCAGGCCCACAGTTCAAGCCCTAACAACAAAAATGGAGGTGGACAGTAAATCTAGAAATGAACCTATTCTAAGTTAGCTAGTCATAAACCTATTCTAGGTTAACCAGTCACTATATTTCTTTAAAATTTGGATTGTTTCTGACACCCTGGATTATAGGAACACAAATTCCATCATTTAGGGGTTGGGAATGTAGCTTAGTGGTAGAGTGCTTGCCGAGCTTGCAAGAAGCCCTGGGTTTGATCCTTCAGTACCACATAAACAGAAAAATCTGGAAGTGGCATTGTGGCTCAAGTTGGAGGGTGCTAGCCTTTAGCAAAAGAAGCTCAAGGATGGTACTCAGGCCCTAAGTTCAAACCCCAGGGCTGGCCAAAAACAAAACAAAACAAAAATTCCATCTTTAAAAAAAGAACGCCAGGGGCTGGGAAAGTGGCTCAGTGGTATGGTGCTTGTTTTGCATGCATGAGACCCTGGGTTTGATTCCTCAGCACCACATAAGCACAAAAAGCCGGAAGTGGCACTGTGGCTCAAGTGGTAGAGCGCTAGCCTGGAGCTGAAGAGCTGAGGGAACCAGGCGTTGGTGGCTCACACCTGTAATCCTAGCTACTCAGGAGGCTGAGATCTGAGGATCTCGGTTCAAAGCCAGCCTAGGCAGGAAAGCCCGTGAGACTCTTTTTTTTTTTTTTTTTGGGGGGGGGGGGGGGGGGTCCAGTCGTGGGGCCTGAACTCTGGGCCTGGGCGCTGTCCCTCAGCTCTTCAGCTCAAGGCTAGTGCTCTACCACTTGAGCCACAGCGCCACTTCCGTCTTTTTTCTTTTTGCTTATGTGGTGCTGAGGAATCGAACCCAGGGCCTCAGGCATGCAAGGCAAGTGCTCTACCACTGAGCCACCTTCCTAGCCCCGCCCATGAGACTCTTATCTCCAAAAAACCACTCAAAAACTGAAAGTGGCTCAAGAGGTAGAGCACTTGCCTTGAGCTGAAAAGCACAGGGACAGCGCTCAGGCCCAGAGTTCAAGCTCCATGACTGACCAAAAAAAAAAAAAAGAGCTGAGGGACAGTGCTCAGGCCCAGAATTCAGGCCCCACAACTGGCAAAAAAAAAAAAGAGATGCCAAAATCTACCCAATGGCCTTTGATAATTCACATTAGATTCAAAGACTATCAGAATATGGGTAAGAATGAGGAAACATGTTTAGCTGGGTCAGTGGAAAAGGGCAAAGACTGCTGGAGCACCTGATCAAGATATTAAGCTCTTCACTTTCTAGCTGTAGATTGGCCTTCTCCTGGTTTAGCTGCAACTGAAGCTTCTGATTCAGATCAAGTAGGTTCTCATTCTTGCTGTCATCCTGCAAAGACTAGGAAACCAAGAGAGAAGAAATTAAGAAGAGATTTCCTTTGTCATAGGAGACCTCTCTATTCTCAGACTACTTGGGAAAATACCTTCATGATAGAATACATCTGCTTCTCCAGGTGCCGAATCTGGGCTACATGCTGCCTTACAGCCTCCTGAAGATGCAATATGCTGCTGCGCTGCTCCTCAGGATTGCTAGAGATCTCAAGCTGGAATCTTACCCGCTGCTTTTTTTCACTATGCTCCTAAAAGAATAAAAAGGGAAATGAATTTGATCTTTTTGTTTTGTGTGGTGCTAAGGATAAAGCCTAAGTCTTCACACATGCTATGCACATGCTTTACCACTGAGCTACAATAAAACTAAGGAACAAGTGGGGATCACTTCTGCATTTACCTGTCATTATTAGAAACACCAGCCAGGCGCTGGTGGCTTATGCCTGTAATCCTAGTTACTCGGGAGGTTGAAATCTAAGGCTCTTGGTTCAATGACAGCCCAGGCAGGAAAGTCCCTGAAACTCTTATCTTCAATAAACAACCAGAAAACCGGAAGTGGTGCTGTGACTCAAGTGGTAGAGCTAACCTTGAGCTGAAGAGATGAGGGACAGCACCCACGCCCAGAGTTCAAGCCCCATGACCGACAAAAAAACAAAAACAAAAACAAAACAAAAACAAGAGTATGTCAGTGAAGATTTGACAATGTGAGTTTCACAAGCCAGGCCCACAGGGTGAAGATAGAGGTAGAAAAGGGATGTAGTTCTTGGGGTTTTGGGGGGAATTTATTTTGTTATCATAGAGGTGATATACAGAGGGGTTAGGAGTACATTTTTTCATACAGCATCATCTGTTCCCTCATTCTCTCTAGTTACTGTTTTTGTCAGTAGTGGGACTTGAACTCAGGATTTGGGCTCTGTCCTTGAGCCTCTTTGTATTCAAGGCTAGTGCTCTACCACTTGAGCCACAGTGCCACTTCCTGTTTTTTGAGTGGTTAATTGGAGATAAAAGTCTCACAGGGTCTTTTCTGCCTGGGATGGCTTTGAAACATGATCCTTAGATCTCAGCCTCCTGAGCAGCTAGGCATCCAGGTATGAGCCACTGGCACCCAGCTTCTAGTTACTGTTTTTAAAGATGTTTAGATGAATGGAGACTAATTCGGGTAGGCAGCAGGGGGAATCAAGCAAACAAGTTTTACAGTCTCACAGACACTCAGACCTTAGCTAAATTAAAATTTCAAATGCTGCTGCTAATAAAGGATATGCCAACCACAAAGCCCTTTTCCCATGTGAAGCATGTGGTTTCTTATTGGCTACCAAATAAAGCACAGGGTTTGGAGGCTAGCTAACATCTTACAAGGGGACACACTCACCTTACGTTTGGGTTCTACATGGAGCAGCAGGTTGTTGACAATATCCAGGATCATGGCATATTGAGCAGGGTTGGTGGAAATTTCCAACTCATGATGAATAAGAGTGAAGGTATCCACAGCCCCTAGGGTAATTGTTAGCAGCTAAAAAAGAAGCTCAAGTTTCTCCCCAAATACTGATTCTGTCTCCCAAACCCACATTTAGAACCACTTCTGTTAGTCAACCCCAGAGAAAGGGAATAAGAGAGCCTTAAGGGTAGAAACGTGTATGCCCACTCAAACTCATAGGCTGTTCTCATAGCTGAATTTACAAGTTTGAGAACAATGTTAAGTGGTAGTGTCAGTACATAATAGCATTCTTAATAATTCCAGTCTTGAACCACTAAAGAATTATAACTACTAACTCTCCTAAAAGCCTTTTAAGCCCTGAGTACCTTCCTGCTTCTTTAAGAGATCTTCCTTTTCTTGGTTCTCATGAACCTCAGGTGGCTTAATCTGAGTTGCTAGTTCAGGATCAATGTCATGGCTGTAACTAATATAGTACATTCGGCAATTACAACGTGAAATGATTCGTTGCACTTGCTGGGCTTGCTGGGCTTGAGCTGGCTGGTTCCAATCTAGGAAGTAGAAAAGAGGTGGGAAAAAGATATCATCATAAGACAAACTCCCAGCTATGTATAACGTCTGGGAAACTCCAGAAACTGCTTTCACTCTAACCTAGCACAAAATGGTCCCACTCCAGCATGTTAAGAGTAAATACAATCCTAGCTACTCAGGAGGCTGAGATCTGAGGATCATAGTTCAAAGCAAGCCCAGGCAGGAAAGTCTGTGAGACTCTTATCTTCAATAAACCACTAGAAAACTGGAAGTGGCGCTGTGACAGCGCCCAAGCCCAGAGTTCAAACCCCACAATCGACAACAACAAAAAAGTAACTAAAGCAAAGAGGGCTCAGTATTCAGCTAAAAGAGTATCTTCCTAGTAAGTTCAAACTAGTACTGCCAAAAAAAAAAAATAATAATAATAATAAACCTAAAGAATAATATGTCAGGCTAACACTGGTGGCTCATGGCTGAGAATCATAGTGCAAAGCCAACCAAAGAAGGAAAATCCATCCAATTAACTACTAAAATTGCAGAATTTTTTTTTTTTTAATTTTTTTTTTTTGTCGGTCGTGGGGCTTGAACTCTGGGCCTGGGCGCTGTCCCTCAGCTCTTCAGCTCGAGGCGAGCGCTCTACCATTTGAGCTACAGCACCACTTCCGGTTTTCTGGTGGTTTATTGGAGATAGGAGTCTCCTGGCCGGGCTGGCTTTGAACCTCGATCCTCAGATCTCAGCCTCCTGAGTAGCTAGGCGTGAGCCACCAGCGCCCGGCAAAATTGCAGAATTTTTGAGGGGCAGGTCAACGATGGAGTGCTAAACTTGGGCTAGCTCAGAAGTGGGTGCCTGTGCCTCACACCTGTAATCAATCCTACCTACTCAGAAGGCTGAGATACGATAATCTTGGTTCAAAGCCAGCCGAGATAGGGAAGTCCGTAAGACTCTTATCTCCCCATTAAGTACCAAAAGGCCAGAAGTGGAGCTGTGGTTCAAAGTGGTAGAGCACTAGCCTTCAGCAAAATGAAGTTCAGGGTCAGCACACAGGCCTTTAGTTTAAGCCCCAAGACAAGAAACGAAAAAAAAGCTCAGGGATAGCAACTAAGATCTGAGTTCAAGCTCCAGAATGGGCATGAAACTTAAACTGGCTAGGTATAAAACTAAGAGGGAAAGAACTTGTCTAATATGTGCAATGCCCTAGGATCAATCCACAGCACCTCAAGGAGGAGAAAAAAAGCAAAGAGTAGCAAAGTAAATGAGGCCCTTTTTTGGAAATATATCTGCTCCTAATCATATGGAGGGGAGAGAACTGACCTGTGGTTGTAGTAACCATGCCTCCTACTGCCTGCCCGCTCTCCATCAGCTCTTGCACTGAGTCCAGACTACGCTGTCGATGCTCCTCAATATTCTTCACCTGAAGACAGAGATGCAGGCATCTTTAGCTCCTAGGAAAACAGTGGCTTATTTTGGCCAATCAGGTCACAGATTTCCATGTTTCAGAATCATGTACCATGTGATGATGCTTCAGTCAATGAGAAACTACATATATGATGACAGTCCAGTAAGACTTTTATCATCTATGCCAGGAGCCAGTGGCTCATGCCTGTAATCCTACTCAGGAGGCTGAGATGAGGATTGTGGTTCAAAGCCAGCCCGGGCAGGAAAATCTATAAAACTCTTTTTTTGTTGTTGTTGTTGGTCATGGGGCTAGAACTCTGGGCCTGGGCACTGTCCCTCAGATCTTCAGCTCAAGGCGAGCACTCTTAATGCTTGAGCCACAGCACCACTTCGGTTTTCTAGTGGTTTATTGGAGATAAGAGTCTCGTAGACTTTCCTGCCCAGGCTGGCTTTGAACTGTGATCTTCAGATCTCAGCCTCCTGAGTAGCTAGGATTACAGATGTGAGCAACTGGTACTTGGTTTCTGTGAAACTTTTTTTTTTTTGGGGGGGTCCAGTTGTAGGGCCTGAACTCTGGGCCTGGGTGCTGTCCCTCAGCTCTTCAGCTGAAGGCTAGCGCTCTACCACTTGAGCCATAGCACCACTTCCGGCTTTTTTTTCCCTGCTTATGTGGTGCTGAGGAATCGAACCCAGGGCCTCATGCATGCAAGGCAAGCGCTCTACCGCTGAGCCTCCTTCCTAGCCCTCTGTGAATCTTATCTGCAATAAACCACCAGAAAACTGAAAGTGGTGCTGTGGATCAAATGGTAGAGTGCTCACCTCGAGCTGAAGAGCTGAGGGACAGCACCCAGGCCCAGAGTTCAAGGCCGAGTTCAAGACCCATGACCGACAAAAAAAAAAAAAAGCTTGATTTAAAGGTGGGTACCTGTGGGCCATGCTTGTGATCCTACATACCCAGGAGGCTGAGATCTGAGGACAGTAGTTCCAAGCTAGCCCAGCAGGAAAGTCCATGAGACTGTTTTCTGTAACCACCACAAAGTTGAACGTAGAGCTATGGCTCAAGTGGTAGAGCCATCTATCTGCCTTGAGTGAAAAGCTAACAGACAGCGCCCAGGTCCTGAGTTTAAGCCCTAATATTGGTACAATAATTAATAAATAATGGGGCTGGGCTGGGAAGGTGGCTCAGTGGTAGAGCGCATGCCTTGCATGCCAGAGGCCCTGGGTTCGATTCCTTAGCACCACATAAGCAAAAAGAAAAAAGCCAGAAGTGGCGCTGTGGCTCAAGTGGTAGAGCGCTAGCCTTGAGCTGAAGAGCTGAGGGACAGCGCCCAGGCCCAGAGTTCAGGCCCCATGACCGGACCCAAAACAATAAATAAATAAATAAATAAATAATGGGGCTGGGAAGGTGGCTCAGTAGTAGAGTGTATGCATGAGGCCCTGGGTTCGATTCCTCAGCATCACATACACAGAAAATGCCAGAAGTGTACACTGTGGTTCAAGTGGTAGAGTGCTAGCCTTGAGCAAAAGAAGCTTAGGGATAGAGCCCAGGCCTTGAGTTCAAGCCCCAGGACTGGCAAAAAAAAAAAAAAGTAAAAAAGCCCCAACCATGCACAAGTGGCTCACACCTATAATTCTACCTACTCAGGAGGCTGAGATCTGAGGATTGCAGTTCAAAGCCAGCACAGATAGGAAAGGCTGTGAAACTCTTTTCTCCACTAAACTACAAAAAAAGCCAGAAGTGGAGCTGTGGCTCAAGTGGTAGAGTGCTAGCCTTGAGCAAAAGAGGCTTAAGGATAGAGCCCAGGCTGGGAGTTCCACTCCCAAGACAGGCACAAAATAGTGAATCAGCTTGAATCCACCTTACTCTAATGCTGCTGGTAAATGAGTATCAAAAACTATATTATTATGTGCTCATAGCACAGAGAGGACTACTGACATTCAATGAGTTATTATTCTGTTAAGCAACTCATATTATCATCAAGTCTTCCAGCTGTTCTGGTAGAAGGAGTAACAATAGAAAACTAGGGATTTAATAAGTCTCCCAAATTCTGCTAACCAGGCTGGGAAGGTGGCTCAGTGGCAGAGCACTTGCCTTGCATGCCTGAGGCCCTGGGTTCGATTCCTCAGCACCACATAAGCAAAAAGAAAAAAGCCAGAAGTGGTGCTGTGGCTCAAGTGGTAGAGAGCTAGCCTTGAGCTGAAGAGCTGAGGGACAGTGCCCAGGCCCAGAGTTCAGGCCCCACGACCGGACCCAAAAAAAAAAAAAAAAAAAAAAAAGCTCAGGCATAATGCTCAGGACTAAGTTCATGCCCAAGGATCAGTACCAAAAAAACAAAACAAAAACCAAATTCTGCTAACCTCCAGCCAGAGTTGTCGGCCATCCTGCTCAGTAGGGCTGCTTTCAGTAGTGGCAAAGTATTGCATACCATCTAAAAGGCAAGTCCATGATGTCTTTTGCTTCAATGTATCACCATACCAAGCAGGATGGTGTTGGCACTGCAGTAGCTGGGCTTTGGCAGCTGATACAATGACACAACCTTCTGTCTCTGCTCCACGAAGAACCATCTATGCAAGATACAGAAGCAGAGTTAAGCTACCAATGAAGATGAAAAGCCTAATGAAAGTAAGCTATCAATTGTTGCAGTTGGGTCTAGTTTTGGTTTATTAATGAACTTTACTGGCTTTTAGACATGGAAGCAGGAACGAAAATATTTTTGGTGCTCTATCCACCATTGTTTAGAGGAGAAGTAACACTGGGATTGATGGCTCACATCAAGAAGTTTAAGCTTCAGGTAAATAGTGGAACTTTATGTCAAAAAAAAAAGGGAGGTGAGCCAGGTACCAGTAGCTCACAGTAGCTCAAGCCTATAATCCTAGCTACTTAGGAGGCTAAGATCTGAGGATCGTGATTCAAGCCAGGAAAATTCATAAAACTCTTATCTCCAATAAACTACCAGAAAACCGGAAGTGGTGCTGTGGCTCAAGCGGTAGAACGCTAGCCTTGAGCTGAAGAGCTGAGGGACAGCGCTCAGGCCCAGAGTTCAAGCCCCATGACTGACTTAAAAAAAAAAAAAGAGGAGAACCACTCACTGATGGCTCAGGCTTATAATCCTAGATACTCAGGAAGCTGAGAGCTGAATATCACAATTTAAAGCCAGCGTAGGCAGGAAAGTCTGTGAGACTCTTAGCTCCACTAAAGCCACCAAAAAAAAAGCTGGAAGTAAAGCTGTGGCTTAAGTAGTAGCGCACTAGCCTTGAACAAAAGGTCAAGGACAGTGGCCAGGCTTTGAGTTCAAGCAAGCAGGATAAGCAATATGATACGGTAATGATCTACCAATACTGGGGTGCTCTGTAAAAAGAAGGTACCTGGCAGTTGACCAGCTCAATAAGGCAGTTTCGGTTGTATATGTCATCCGTCTGGCAGGCAGCAATGCCACACAATTGATCACTCATACCTGACTCCTCTTCTGTGAATACCACAAACCTATCTGTCTCTTCAATGAGCTTCTGTAACATGTAAGCACCTGTACAAGAAACAGGAAATAAGGAAAGGTCACAATTTGAAAGTGAAAGGACATATGCAGGGCCAAATTGATCTTCCTTCTCAATTTCTCTGGCTAGAATACATCCTTCCCACCTGAAACTCTAGTCCAATCCACTCCTTCCAACCTTTGAGCTCCAAAGTGAAAATTAGAATTAGCATTTCATTTTCTCTTCAATGTTAAATAACAGTAACAGATTCAGTAATGGAAACAGAAATGCTGGGTAAGTATTTTCTCTTAGGCAAAAAACGAGATTACCATTTTTTTTTTTTTTTTTTTGTGCTGGTCTTGGGGGTTGAATTTAGGGCCTGAGCACTGTCCCTGAGTTTTTATGTTCAAGGCTAGCACTTTACCACTTGAGCCATACCTCCACTTCCAGCATCTAGTGGTTAACTGGAGATAAGAGTCTCACAACTTTCCTGCCCAGGCTGGCTTCAAACCATGATACTCAGATCTCAACCTCCTGAGTAACTAGGATTATAGGCATGAGCCACAGGAGCCTAGCACAGAGCCTTGCATTCTTGCTTGGCTTTTATTGCTCATGGCTAGTGTTCTACCACTTGAACTACATCACCAGTCTCACATTTTGCTGATTAATTGAAGAACCTCTAGGACTTTACTGACCACAGTGGGTTTTTTTGTTTTGTTTTTTGTTAGTCATGGGGCTTGAATTCTGGGCTTGGGTGCTGTCCCTCAGCTCTTCAGCTCAAGGCAAGCACTCTACCACTTGAGCTACAGCGACACTTCCGGTTTTCTAGTGGTTTATTAGAGGTAGGAATCTCACGGTCTTTCCTCCCAGGGCTGGCTTTGAACTCTGATCCTCAGATCTCAGCCTCCTGAGTAGCTAGGATTACAGGCATGAACCACCAGTGCCCGGCTCCACAGTGGTTTTGAACCTTGATCCTCTAGGTCTCAGCCTCCTTAGTAGCTAGGATTATAGGCATGAGCCACTAACTATGGGCAATCTTTGTTTTTTGTTTTTGTTTTTTTTTGTCAGTCATGGGACTTGAACTCTGGGCCTGAACGCTGCCCCTCAGCTCTTCAGCTCATGGCTAGCACTCTATCACTTGAGCCACTGTGCCACTTCCAGTTTTCTGAGTGGTTTATTGGAGATAAGAGTCTCATGGACTTTCCTGCCCAGGCTGGCTTTGAACTGTGATCCTCAGATCTGTCTCCTGAGTAGCTAGGATTACAGGAGTGAGCCACCTGCACCGGCAATCCTTGGTTTTTTGAAAAAGGGTATCATTATGTATATTAAGCTGGCCTTAAATTCACTATGTAGTCCAGACTGGCCTCAAAAGCACAATCCTCCTCTTTTCATCTCCTGAATATTGAGATTATTGTTATGACCTTTATTTCAAACCATTTGTTAGACTCATGTAGATGTCCCACTGCAGCCACAAATTCAGCATAAACTTCACCTCTCAGATATTTAATCTGACTCTCCTATTTCTTTTTTTTTTGGGTCGGTCGTGGGGCTTGAACTCTGGGCCTGGGCGCTGTCCCTCAGCTCTTCAGCTCAAGGTGAGCGCTCTACCACTTGAGCTACAGCACCACTTCCGGTTTTCTGGTGGTTTATTGGAGATAGGAGTCTCACGGTCTCTCCTGCCCCGGCTGGCTTTGAACCGCGATCCTCAGATCTCAGCCTCCTGAGTAGCTAGGATTACAGGCGTGAGCCACCAGCGCCCGGCTTTGACTCTCCTATTTCTACATTACTGTAAACAACATCAGTCAACAGACTCAAAACTTCAGTAGTTATCTTTTTCCCCCTGCTTTAACTCATCCTCCCAATCAGAAGCCAATCTCCTAAATACATATAACATTTCTAATCCATCCCATCTCCATTCTCACTGCCTCTACCTGTTCCAACGCTTGATGCTTCTTGTGAGACACCATGTTTCCTAATTTACCTCTCTACCTCCAGTTTCTTCCCCTCCAGTCCTCCTACACATCACTGCCAGATGTATCTTTCTAAAAGTAAAACTAATGACACATCTCTATTCAAAAACTTTCAGTAGAGCTGGGTACCAGTAACTCATACCTATGTGATCTAAGATGTGGTAGATTGTGGTTTGAAACCAGCCTTGGCAAGTAAAGTCCTTAAGACGTCATCTCCAAAATAACAAGTGAAAAAGCTGGGCTGCATGAAAGATTCAAGTGAGCAAGCAACCTGAGCAAGCAGGAGGCTCTGAGTTCAAATCCCAGTACCAAAATAAACAAGAAAAACAGCTGGGCATGGTGGCTCATTGTCTGTAACTCTAGCCACTCAGGAGGGCAGGCAAGTTTCTGAGACTCTTATCTCCAACTTACCACCAGAAAACCAGAAGTACAGCTGTCACTCAAAATGGCAGAGTATTAGCTTTAGGAAAAAGGCTCAAGCATGGCACCCAGGCCCTGATTTCAACCTCCAAGACCCCCCCCACACACCAAAAAAAAAAAAAAAAAAAGAGAGAGAGAAAGAGATAAAGAAAGAAAGAGGGAAGGAGGGAAGAAGAGAGGGAGGGAGAGAGGGGAGGGGAAATAGGGTCAAAAAAAAAAAAAAAAGAAATAGGGTCAGTGGTACAGCATTACCTGGGTTTTATACTGTATTGTAAAAACAACAAAAACAAACGTGGGGCTGGGAAGGTGGCTCGGCAGTAGAGTGCTTGCCTTGCATGCATGAGGCCCTGGGTTTGGTTCCTCAGCACCACATAAGCAGAAAAGGCCCGAAGTGGCACTGTGGCTCAAGTGGTAGAACATTAGCCTGAGTTGAAGAGCTGAGGGACAGCACTCAGGCCCAGAGTTCAGGCCCCATGACCAACAACAACAAAAAAAAACAAACAATTCTCTAACCCTTTACCTTACTCATCCTGTTTTCACCCCAGCTCTCTATCTGATCCTCTTCTCTTGGCCACAGGATCAAACCTTTTTTTTTTTTTTTTTTTGGGTACAGTTGTCGGGCCTGAACGCTGTCCCTCAACTTTTCAGCTCAAGGCTAGTGCTCTACCACTTGAGCCACAGTGCCACTTCCGGCTTTTTTTCTTTTTGCTTATATGGTTCTGAGGAATCGAACCCAGGGCCTCATGCATGCAAGGCAAGTGCTCTACCACTGAGCCACCTTCCCAGCCCAGGATCAAACCTTTTAATGCCCCTATATCATTAGTTATAACATTAAGGTGTCTTAACATGGAAACACAATAGTTTTATCTCTACATCTAGATAGATCCAGACATGATTCAGACTTTTTCAAACCCTTCTCAAAACCCATACCTATTTATGCAAACCCATATCCATGTTTTAAACCTGAACCCACAGAATCTTGTCTACCCTAGCCTACCTCCTGATGATCCCTTATCAGGACGTCCACTGAAGTTAGGAGTGTTGACATGAAGTGGGACTGGGTCACTAGTTAGAACACCTCGCTTTGGTTTTTTGGCTGACATCTGAGGGTCAATCTTTAAGCCCTTTAGGGCCTCAGTAGAGAGATTACGTTTGAGTACAGCAGCCTTTTTGTAGCCATCATACAATCCAAAAGCAATGTCTCGGTTGGCGGTTGTCCAAGAAATCCGTAAATCTACCAAGTACAGCTGGTGTGTATGAAAGGCAGGATCTCCATTTCGAGTAGAGAGCTCCTAAGAAATAGAAAAGAACCTCAGCAAAACGTGGACGAACATTACCACCATTGCTTCTGTATTCCAGATGGGAAGACACAAGCTTCTTAAATAAGACATCTGTACTGGAGGAGACAGAAAATCCTGGAGAAGAAAAACAAAGCAGTCTTAGCTGGTATATTACATTACATTCTAACTATATTTAACAAATTTTATTTTTTGCTGGTATTGGGCTTGAACTCAGGGCTTGGGCACTGTCCCTGAGCTTTTTTATGCTCAAGGCTAGAATTCTACCACTTGAGCTACAGCTCTACTTTCAGGTTTTTTTTTGTTTTATTGGAGATAAAAGTCTCACAGACTTTCCTGCGAGAGCTAGCTTTGAACCACAATCTTCAGATCTCAGTTTCTTGAGTAGCTAAGATTAGAGGCATGACCCACTAGCACCTAGCTAAATGACAGAATTTTAAATTAAGCTGGTTATCATGGTAACAAGCTAGTAATACCACACTCAGGAGGCTGAAGCAGAAGACTTGAGAGTTAAAAGCCAGCTGGAATACATATGTAATAAGACCATGTCATAAGAAAATAAATAGCCAGACACCAATAGCTCACGCCTGTAATCCTAGCTACTCAGGAGGCTAAGATCTGAAGATCATGCGAGGTTCAAAGCCAGCCCAGGCACAAAAGTCCATGAGACTCATCTCCAGTTAATTATAGAAAAAGCTGGAAGTGGTGCTATGGCTCAAATGGTAGAGTGTTAGTCTTGAGCAGAAAGGAGTTTAGGGACAACACCCAGGCCCACTTTGAGCCCCAGGACCAAAAAAAGAAAGAAAGAAAGAAATAGGTGAGAGCAGGAGACCTTGAGAGTTCAATTTCAAGTATTAAAAAAAAAGGAGATAATATAAATATAATAAAAAAATTTCAATTTAAAGTCATTCCCTAGTTGGAGAAAGTCAGCACTAAATGAGGTGCTAGTTAAAAACTGTTATGCTATTTCCTGAAGGACAAGACACTACCTTTAAAGGAGGAGAAGGGTTTGGGGAATATAGCTCATTGGTAGAACATCTACCTAATATGCATAAGGCCCTGGGTTCAACTCTCAGTAATAGGTGGGAAAGAAAAAGTTGTTAGGTCTGGGAATGTGGCTTGGTGGTAAAATACTTGCCTGCCAGGCACAAAGTCCTGGGTTCAATTCCTCAGTACCACATAAACAGAAAAAGCCAGGAGTGGTGCTATGGCTCAAGTGGTAGGGTGCTAGCCTTGAGCAAAAGAAGCTCAGGGACCATGCCCAGGCCCTGAGTTCAAGCCCCAAGACTGGCAAAAAAAAAAAGTTGTTAAAGGAGAAAGAGGAAAGGAATTTGGGGGTCACTGAGTGTATGTGTGTTACACATTGAACTCAGTATACATGTTAGACAAGGACTCTACCACTGAGCTACAACCCCAGCCTAGGTATTTTCAAAGAAAGATCTAGCTAGCATGGTAATACTAGCTGGGAACGGTAGTAGTGCACACCTGTAATACCTGTATTCATAATATTAAAACAGGAAGATCTCAAGTTTGAGGCCAGCCTGGGTTACACAGTGAAACCCTGTCTCTAAAAGAAGTGAGGGAGGACACAATATAACTAAATCAAATGGGTATCATAAATTAATGACATACATGCTTGGAATATAGTTAGGAACACAGCCTAAATATGGTCTTAATCGCTGCACCTGAACTCATGTTCAAGCTTTAATTCCCAGTGTAATTAGGTCTAAATGAGGATATGAGGATGGGGCCTCATGATAGAACTAGTGCTCTTTTAGTTTTTTGTGCTGCTCTTGGGGCTTCAACTCAAGAGTTTGGACGCTATCTTTGAGCTTTTTTTTGTTATTGTAGTTCAAGGCTAGTGCTTCATCATTTAAACCACAGTTCTACTTTCTTCTTTTTTTCAGTCTCATGGATTTTCTTGCCCAGGGTAGCTCCAAATCACAATCCTCAGATCTCAATCTCCTGAGTAGCTAGGATTACAGGTGTGGGTCACCAGTGCCCAGCTCGGATTAATGCTCTTGTAAGAGACACCAGAACCCATTCACACATTTGCACTCCTTATCATTCCCCCATCCCTAGTGCCATTTGTGGATGGAGGGCAGTCACCTGCATGTCACAGAGACAGGCCCCACTAGAATCTGACCATGCTGGCAGCCTTCAGTAGTAGTCTATAATATTTTGTCCTAGCAGAGAAAGACACTTAAAGTAAATGAGGTACAAGAGACTGAAGTTAATACCTCCTCAGACGTGCGATTGCTGTGTCGTTGGTAGGTGAGGGAAGACAGGCTCAGTAGGTGGGTCTTTGTTACCAAGGGATCAAGGCAGTGATCAGCATTCTCCTCGGAGGGCGAGGCCATCAGGTGAACAGTCACCTGACTTAGGTCACTCACCATCTGAGTCACACTCCAGTCAGAGATGAGGCGCCGCATCACTGTACCTGCTGTGAAAAGGAAGCACAAGGTCCATGCAGAGAAGTATGGAAGGATAATGTGAGCTGTTAAAGAGGAAGGAAATGGACCAGAACAAGAAAGAGGAAAAAGATAAGGAACAGGCTAGGAGAATATGAAGGGAAAGACCGATCTTACCTTGAGGAATAAGCCGCTGAGTCCCTCGAGTGAAGACATGGCCCTGACTACACTCAATCTGGATGCCCCGTTGCTGGGCAAAGGAAGCCCAATAATGCACCTGTGGCAAGAAATCGTAAGAATAAAGAAAGGATGGTGAGAGGAATAATTAAGGGGCCTGATTAGAAGAAGATAGGAAAAGGGACAAAAGTTAAGATGTCAAGAACTTGACCTGCAGCTGAGGAAAAAGTGCAGTATAGGAAAGCTGCTTGTAGTGCTGGCCGAGCTTCTTCTTGCTGGGTTTCAGGTTATTGAAGAGCTTCCCCCTACAAATAGGTCTTGTGACACTAGTCCAAGTTGCCCAGAAGTTTTGCATCCAGCGCAGAGTACTACTATATAGCAGAATTCGGGGCTGGGATATTGCTTGAAATGGAAAAATACACATATCTTAGCTATGGCCGAACATATAAGAAAAGCTTAAAACCTACCCACTCAGCCTCATAGTCACTACCTATAACAAGGAGCTATGCTTTTACCTTCTGCTATAGTCTGAATGTTTATATACCTCAAATTCTCATGTTGGAAATCCTAAACTCCTAGATGAAGGTATTAAGAAGTGGGCTTTCTGGAAATGGGGCTGTGGTTCAAGTGGTAGAGAGCTAGCCTTGAGCATAAAATCTCAGGGACAGTGACCAGACCTTGAGTTCAAGCCCCAGGACCAGCACACACGCATGCACGTACTATGTGAATATACAACAAAAAGGTACAATCTATGAGGGTTGTATTCTCACCAGATTGAACCTATCAGAACCTGGATTTTGACCATTCCAGACTCCAGAATGTGAGAATCAAATGTCTGTTGTTCACTAATCACCCAATTTATGATATTGGTATAGCAGTCCAAAAAGATACTAACCCTCTAGGGAAAAAAGATCTAACCAAATTCTCTGCCCTTCCTTTGTGTTCCCTCTCCTTCCTTCAAGCTGAAGTAAGCCCTCCGCGTCCAAGCCCATCCTTTAAGCCCTTCCTCCCCATTACCCCAGACCTAAGCCTCACTCCCACTGTGCCGAGTCAGATCCATCTTGATGGAGAGATTGAGGTTCTCTGAGCGAAAGGCCCGGTAGGAGTCATGGAGCTGGCCCAAGGGCACCTCAGGTAGGAACGCTGGGGCTCTCAGAGTGACACTGTGGTGATCATGAGGGTTCCCATGGCACAGCCACTGCAGGTCCAGGGTCATGTAGAGGTCAGGCAGGTGAAGGAAGCAGCAGTCGTCATACCTGCCTCACAAGGGAGCCCCGGCCCTCAGTTACCTGGTCACTTCCCCTTGGGTCTTCCCCTCTCCCTCCACCCTGAATCTCCCACCCTGCTGAGGCTCCACCCTTCATTCCACTCACTTAGAGGCTGTTCTCACGTTGACATCCAAGTCACCTTTGAACACAAACTGACCAGGTTTCCAGTGAAAAGAAAGGTGGCTCCATTCCCAGTGCATGTTTTCAGTTGTATTGTATGGATCCTATAACCACCCCCAAGAACATGGTAAGGTATGGGTACAAATGCCATTCCCATCTCCCAAATCAGGACCTTTCTCTCATTCCCCCAGATGCTACACAGGTCCCAATCATATCATCATCCTAATAAGAAAATGACTCTACGGGACATCTCACCTCAGTGGCCAGCTGATGCAGGTTTGCCTGTTCAATGTCCATATGCCAGTCCCCATGGAACAAAAGGCGGCTCTTGTCCCACCAGGGCAAAGGTGGACTGGGGTCAGCTGAGGGCTTGGTCAAGAGGTCCACACATTGGCCAATCAGTGTCCAGGCTGGATCCCAGCATGGGCCCCATACCACTGTATACTGGAAGATTTCCGCTGGGATAGAGAAACAAAGGCAATAGGTTATTACATAACTTCACCCTGCTCTCCCTCCTTCACCCCAAAAGGTCTCCACTTACCTCCCACCTCAGCCACCAGAAATGCCCCAGAGCCAAACCAAGTATCCCTTCTACTCACAGTGAAAGTCATGGTAGAATTTGAGTGGTGGCATATTCCTCTCTACTGCCACATTACCCCATGGAAGTCCCAAGTGTAGTATCTGACGTCGACGGGAACAAGGTTGACCGCTCTGTTCAGTGCCCACAAGTCTACCCATAAGCCGCCAATCTCGAATCTCAAACAGGTACCGTGGATAGTCTCTGATCCGAACTGTTGTTATAAGGAATATACAATGGCTATTCAGTGATTGTCTTAGCATTCTCAGGCACTGTTTTTCTTTGCCACTTTTACCCATCCATGTTCAGTCAACTGTGAGATGAAGGCTGGCAATGGGTTAGGTAACAACACTTTGTAAAGAAAAGTCATAGAGACTCTGGAGAAGAAGAGCACAGAGATGCAGGAGCCACAATAATTTTAAAGATCACTGTTCTAAAACAAAAAAAAAGAAAGAAAAGAAAAGATTACTGTTCTAAAGACTGGCTTGGTGGCTCACACCTGTAATTCTAACTACTCTGAATGCTGAAATCTGAAGATTGTGGTTCAAAGCCAGCCTCGCTAAGAAAGTCCCTGGGACTCTTATCTCCAATTAACTACTAGTAAACCAGAAGTGTGCTCATAATGGTAGAGTGCTAGCCTTGAGCAAAAGAACTCAAGGACAGTGTCCAAGCCTCAAGTTCAAGCCCCATGACTGACAAAAAAAAAAAGATGACTGTTCTAGTTGTCCTTTATGTCAGCCAAGCAGTTTCAGGGTGAAATTCAGGAACAAAAACAGGGAAGGGGTAGGAAGTGGCGCTGCAGCTCAAGTGGTAGAGCGCTTGCCTTGAGCTGAAGAGCTGAGGGACAGTGCCCAGGCCCAGAGTTCAAGCCCCACGACCGACAAAAAAAAAAAAAACAGGGAAGGGGAGCCTATCTATCCCATTCCACCCACCCCAAAAGAGCCACAATTCCTAATATAAACTTGTTTGTAATCACCAACAGCAGGCACTACAAATAAGGAAAACACTACTTACCCAGGAAAGTCTTAATACTACACTTGAGCATGCGACACCACTGAATGACAAGATCTATTCCTTCAGCAGGAAAAGGGCTTCCTGGATCAAGCTCTTGAACCTGCTCTAGCACACGCTCAGGTCCATGAAAAGAGGTATCTGCCAGAGCTACCAGCTCTAGCCCTGCCAGGCTCCAAGTGAGCAGTGCTCGGCGCATGGGTGTGTTGCCATAGAGACGACGGGAGCGCTGGATGTAGATTTCAATGTTTTTTCGTTCTAAAGAGGCATAGAGCTCCTCAATTTTTCGAGCAGGCAATAACTCTCCATGCTGCTTCCGAAGGGCAGCCACTTTAGCATCCAGCAGCTGCAGCCTTTTGGCACTTTCTTTACTTTCATCCTTCATCAGTTCATAGTTATCATGAAGTTTCACCTCAAAAATGTCATCCAAAAAAACCCATGAGAAGTGCTGAACCTTCAGGAGAAGATCAGGTGGGAGTGGGGCTGGGCTTGGAGAAGCCCATACATGAGTCCCTTGATGGAGCCCCTTCAGCCATTTTTGCACTCCCACGGCCTCATCCAGAGTTCGAGAGAAATCATACTGATAAGGGAACTCCACTGAAACTGAACCAAGGGAGAGGAGCCAAACACGATTTCGGAGGGTCTGCAGTGTAGGGAAGGGATTCCGGTGAAGGATCATCTCCTCTAGCTCTGGTAGCAACTGTACCTCCACCTCCTTGAAGTTGAAAATGCTATTACCATCAAAGCCAACAGCCAGCTCTGGGCAATAAGCCTGCAGTGAACCTCCATGCCGGTTCAGTGACACACTCTCTGTAGCTAGGGTAATGAACTTGTCCTCAGCTACAAAAGCTGTCAATTTAGCTGTGTTCACTTCCAGTGTCAGGCTTAGCAGCCGCCTAGGTAGAGATGACTCAGGGGGACGATCTTGTGGCTCAGAATTGGTTTTTTGAGTCTCCAATTCAAGGGATGGAACTGCCTTGGGAAATACAGTGGCTCTTAGTAAGTCTCGGCACTGCAGGGTAGCTAGGACATGCTGGTACAGGTACATGTGATCTGGGGGACTCCAGAGTAAGGTCAGTCCTGCGCCACATTGAACCTTTAGAGTGAAAGAAAAAGAATTTATCAGTTACCATGTCTCAGTACAGTACAGACAGCAGGGATTATACGTGCATAACTGGCTCAAGAACCATCTCCATCCACAAGTCTATCCTGTAATTAACCATACTAATTACTGCCTTGCTTGGTTCCCCTTAGAGCTAATATGCTGAGCTAACAGTTGTCACTTACCCTTTAGTTTTCAACTGTATACTAACTTGTCTGAGAGTAGGAGCCAGGCATTTTAATATTATGGTATCTGCCACAGTATGTCCAGCAGACACTCGTAGCTGTATTCTAGTAACCATTGCAATTTGAAATGTCTCATGAACTGTTTGAATCTTAAATTGTTTGTCCCATAACACAATCCAGCAACTGTCTTAGGTGAAAGTATACCTCAAAGAAGAAAATGAATCTTTGTCAAGCTTGAAAGACAAAGTCAGTTCTGACTGGCTAAGTGGATAACAAAAATTTACATTTCAGAAGAGGTAAGTTCGCTCAAAGTCTAATCTCTAAAAAAGGAACCTCTTCAGTTTCTAAAAGAAGAAGTCTGACAAACAAGAAAAAAAGCAGGGGCTGGGAAGGTGGCTAAGTGGTAGAGCACTTGCCTTGCATGCCTGAGGCTCTAGGCTCAATTCCTTAGCACCACATAGGCAAAAAGGAAAAAAGCCGGAAGTGGCGCTGTAGCTCAAGTGGTAGAGCGCTAGCCTTGAGCTGAAGAACTGAGGGACAGCGCCCAGGCCCAGAGTTCAGGCCCCACAACCGGACCAAAAAAAAAAAGCCCACCTTCCTCTAAAAAGAGGAAACTCATACTCTGAGAAAACACATACTGGAAAGCCTCTCAAAAATTGTAAATGGGGATGGTGGGGTGGGATGGGAAGGGATGGGAAGGGGAAACAAAGGAGGAGGCAATAATGCTTGATAAGAAATGTACTTATTACCTTGCCCATGTAACTGTAACCCCTCTGTACGGTATTTTCACAATAAAAATAAATACATACATACATAAATAAAATTGTGAATGCACTGGGCACTGGTGGCTCACATCTGTAATCCTAGCTACTCAGGAGCCTGAGATCTTGAGAATCACAGTTCAAAGTCAGCCTGGGCAGGAAAGTCCATGAGACTTATCTCTAATTAACCACCAGAAAATCCAAAGTGGCACTGTGGCTGAAGTGGTAGAGTGCTAGCCTTGAACTGAAGAGCTCAGTGACAGCGCCCAGGCTGAGTTCAAGCCCCACGACTGACAAAAAAAAAAAAAAAGTGAATGCCTCTATCCTCAGATCCCTTCTAGCCTTCTGAGGAGCCAAAACTTGAAGAAATTAATACCAGATTATTGCCTCTTGTTTTTCAGAAATTTATACTGTATTATTTATACTTGAAAGTATATATCTGGTATCTCTCTCCTCAAACCTGGAGCAGGACAGACTAGAAGAAGCATAATTTAAACCAGTTGACCATAAGTTGTAATTACCAAAGCTAGGCACATAAATGTTTAAATATTCTTTCTCTAGTTTCGCACACACTTACAATTCCACAGTAAAAAGTGTCTGTAATGCCAGCTACTCCAAGGATCACAATTCAAAGCCAGCCCAGACAGAAAAGTCCGCAAGACTCTATCTCCAATTAACCAGCAAAAAAAACTGGGCTTAGAGGCATGGCTCACATGGTATAGTGAGCAATGAATAAGCAAACGAAGTGAGCTTAAGTACCTGAGTCCAAACCCCCATCCTGACAAAACCAAAAAATACTTGGTGCAATTTTTCCCCCTTAAGTTTCACAACACAAGATAAACACAGAGAAAGGCTTTAAATGGCAGGAAAACTCAGCCTAGCCTCACCTCCCAACAGGTACATTACCTCTAGAGAGCGGATGCTGCTGTGATAGGTAAGGGAGAGCATGGAGAGGCTGAGCACTGGAGTTGGGATGTCAGGAGCCTTGCAACAGGGCTGCATTTTCTCAGTAACTGACTTCACTAGTGCAAGAACAAGCCCTTGAATTCCCACGGTGGAGGTCTCAGCACTGCCCAGGATAGTCAGTGTGTCCAGTCGTACCTCCAAAGCACCTAATATCCAGAAACCATGTCAATCTTGGTACTCAGCTCTAAAATGGCAACTTCTGTCCTCACTCTCCTTCCTTCCTATTCCTCACTCTCCTTCCTTATTCCACTTACTCTGGTTATCTTTGTTCTCCAAACCTTTCCTAAATTTATTTCTCATGTCTTAGGTAAATTTTCCCTTTCCTCTCTTTAACAGTATCCAGCAAAGCCAAAGAAGTTCCCTAACTCATACAAATTGTCCAAAGATATATACACTGTTTCCTAGAACTAAATATACTAGAAAATAAGAAACCATACAGCAGCCAGGTGTGGTAGTGCATATTTGTAATCCTAGCACTTTAGAGACTTTAGCCTAGGGAATTCAAGTTCAACAATAGTCTGGGCTACATAGTAAACTCAAGCCCAGAGTGAAGTATAAGCAAAACCCTGCCTTGAGGAAAAAAATAATGACATAGGTAGGTCTCATTCTCTTGACATCAAAGCTAAGTCATTTTTTTGTATGCTTTACTTGATATGTATTTTTCATAAGTCCTTAAAATAGCAAGAAGTCTAACAGTTTTATAGGACTTTCAGTATTTCATCACTTCAATATAAAAAAAATTCCAGATAATTACCTTCCTCAAATAAGGAGACTAAACAGCATAATCTACTTAGTTTACCCATGTCAGCACAGGCCCTCCTGCCCCACTTACCAACCAAGGCAGAAAGAGTGAACAAATTCATATTCTCCACCTTCAAGTCCACCTTCCACAGTAATGTCACAGATTCTCCAAATGAAGATTCCCTAGAGACAACTGACTTCCCAGATTGTGGACTCATCAAGGATAAGATACGAGACAGACATTGAGCACAGGTATCTGAAGCTTCTACTTGAAGTCCTCGGATGGTACAATCAAGAAAGAGGGTATCTGACTGGGTGTTAGACAGGCCAAGAGGTTGATTATAGCTACCCTAGGAAAGAAGCAGAAGGACTGCATTGAATGCATGCAGATACAATTTTTGTCATACTCTGATTTATCACATACGATCAAGATAATTGCCAGTGTTCTAAAGCATGTCAGGACAGGTATATATGAACCCCTACTCAACCAAAGCCTCTACCTACCTGTAGTGTGAAGGAGTCCAGGACAAGCGCTTCACCCCAAACATGCATATTAGGTGGATGTGGTGCTCGCTGAATGTGGGAGTCACTGCCCACACGCCAACAGAGATGATCTACAGTTAGCACACTCCGCTGATGGATACTTTGTGGCCTGAGGTGCTGGTAATCTAAAAAAAGGTGGGAAAGAATTTCTCTGAGCCACTGTGGCCATCAATTAGGCCTAGCTCCACTACTGAACAAATTCTTCTTTATTTTCCATCCCAGTCTTACCCAGAGAAATGGAATTGAATCCCAAGGCAAAAGGTGGTGTATCTCCAAGCTGAATGGAAATGTTGACATTGGAGATGGAGGTGCCAAAGATGATGGGAGCCAGGATCTGGGGGAAGACTCTACACAGGAACAAGTTATCATTGTTTGATATACAGTAACTGCTCAAATCAAGGTAATGCTTATATATATTTTTATCATTCTTAGAATGAACTATAACTAAAAAGTAAAAGACTAAGCTTGTCAGCATGCTGTTAGTCCCAATAGCAACCTGCAGGAACCCCAGAAAAACATGAACATGAAATTTCAATTTTCATAGCGAAATTCAGTGAAAATCAGTACTATCACATAATTCAGTCTTTCTTCTTTTTTCTTCCTCTTTTTATTGTTTTGGCATAATACTAGGGCTTTAACTCAGAGCTTCACACTCTTGCTCAAATTTTTTACTCACAGCTGCTGCTTTTTACAAATTGAGCTGTACCTCTACTTCCAGCTTTTTGCTAAATTGGAGGTAGGAGTCTCATGGATTTGTCTATTTGGGCTGACTTTGAATCTTGAGTCTCAAAATTATCAGCATTCCAAGCCGCTAGGACTATAGATGTGAGCCACCAGCACCTGGCTGACTCAACCTAATACAACCAAGAAGCATCACTTTCAAGCCATTTACCTTAAGTCCAATATACTGTAAGATCACTTTGTAGACCTAACACTGACACCTAGAACCTAAGGTAGGTAAGGCAAGACACTGTTTATAATTTAAGTTCAACAAATTTTCATTTTGTATAAGGCACTGTGGGAACTGAGGACACACAAAAAAGGACATCTTCCTGCCATCAAGCAGTCTAATCTGATGGGGGAATATATAAAATAGGATTGTACTGGCCATTAGTGGCTCACGTCTGTAATCCTAGCTACTCAGAAGGCTGAGATCTGAGGACCGCGGTTCAAAGCCAGCCCGGGCAGGAAAGTCCATGAGACCCTTATCTCCAATTAGCCACCAGAAAACCGGAAGTAGCATTGTGGGAGCTGAAGAGCACAGGCCCAGAGTTCAAGCCCCACAACTGACACAAAAATAAAATAGGATTGCTTCTAAGATTAAGATTTGGGGAAGAACAATAAAGTATATATTTAAGAGCTGGGGGCATGGAATTTGCCTAGCATCAAGAGGCCCTAGGATCAACCCACAAAACACACAAACACAAACACATACACACATACACATACACACACATACACACACACAACACAAGATACCACTTTGGATAAAAAGAGAATCCTGAAAAAATGGTGGCTTGAAAAATTAAACCGACCTCTTTTTCCTTTGCTTAAGAACAGATGAACTAGACCCTTGGGTCTCCAGTGCTAGCATCTGCAGCCAGTGAGAAAATTCCTGGTGCCGGTAATGAATGATACAAGTGTTCAAAACTAGAGAGGCTGAGAGGTCAATTGTGGTCACCTGGAATAGAGAACCAAACTGAGTTTGGGTTTTATTTCTTTAGCTCATAATACAACAATGCAGTAAGAACGCAGAAAGTAAGATTCATGGTACCACAGTATACCTGCACACTAGCCTTGAGTGAGTTGAGGCAGACAATCCGTTGACGACTTTGGGACAGCAACAACCCATCTGTAAGAGGCCAGAGAACAGATCAAAGGAGAACAAAGGGAGGGCAAGAGGTTAAAAAAAAAAGGAGGGGGAGGGGCAGAGACACAAAAATAAACCAACACTCATGAGTTGAGACTATATTCTCAGTATGTTCCCTTCCCTTTCTCCTTAGTTACACAAAACTAAATTAAAGGAAACCATGTGGAGCATAAGCCAAAGGAGTGCCTAATCCCATCATTCTCAGTGCCAGTACCCCCATCCATAAACCTTCTAGTAGGAGTTCAGTGCTCATCTGTGCCATATCTGAGTCTGCTGTGAAGTTTCGAAGGGGTAGCTGATCCTCATCACGATGGTATAGGAAATGCAAGACCTTCAGTGTCCAAGTCAGGTGCCTGGTGGACCAGAGACAGATTCTGGCTCAGAAAGATGTAGAATGCCATTCCTACTTCCTTTCTCCATACAGACAAGCTCAGTGCAGCTGCTAGATTGGTTGCAGAGATCTTATATAGTTTGCATCATCACTCCACTCTGTCAGGAGAGACCTCACCTCTTTTGACTATTCATGGACAACACCACACTTGTATTCTCCATCTTCACTTTCACTTGGTCTGGTAGCAGCTGGAGGAGGTATAGGCCAGGCAGAGTTGGCTCAGTCAAGTTTTCTGTCACTTCTGAAAATATGAACAAGCAACAAACAGGAGAGCCATCAATTCTTAATACTCAATTCCTTTAAGCCTTACCTTCTTCAACTAAATCCTCCCACACGATGTAGGCAAAGCAAATGCCCAAGCAAAACCACAAGTCAAATGTACCACAAATCCATGTATCTAGTATATATCCAGAGTATGGAGAGTAAGCTGGTATAATGGAAAGAATGTAGACTTTAGGTCTAAATAATTTAAGCCTTATTTTCACTATTACCTAGATGTATAACCTCAAGCAAATTACCAAGTTAACTGTCCTAGACTGCCTTATTTGCAAAATACTGAGAGTTTAGAAAAATATATAATATACTGCTATATAGTTCTTTTTTTTGGGTCCAGTCGTGGGGCCTGAACTCTGGGCCTGGGCGCTGTCCCTCAGCTCTTCAGCTCAAGGCTAGCACTCTACCACTTGAGCCACAGTGCCACTTCAGGCTTTTTTCTTACGTGGTGCTGAGGAATCGAACCCAGGGCCTCGAGCACGCAAGGCAAGTGCTCTACCACTGAGCCACCTTCCCAGCCCTCTGCTATACAGTTCTAATTCATGATAAGATATTCAGCTCAAGGAAATGTCCTATTTCTTCTATCCTCAGAGTCAAAGGTCATTATAACCAATGACTCACACGGATATGTGTAATAAAAACAATTCTTTGTTTTCTTCCAAAATAACTCCTGAGAACAAGGCAGCCAAGAAGTTTAATGATTGGTGCTTTACCTGAACAGGAAACAGGCTTGGATGTCTGGCTTGGGCCTTGACACAGTAGCTGACTATGGAAGAGTCCCTCATGTAGCTCAGCATGGAGAGTCCACACATCTACAGTGATAGCTTTTAGATGCCAATTGCTAATGCCAACCTTTAGACACAGGTCCAGGGCCAGTGACAACTCCACTAGGCAGGTATCCTCCTGTAGAGAAGATACACTTTTTGTTGTTGTTTTGGGGCTTGAACTCTGGGCCTGGACGCTGTTCCTCAGCACTTCAGCTTAAGGCTAGCATCCTACAACTTGAGCCACAGAGCCACTTCCAATTTTCTGGTGGTTAATTGGAGATAAGAGTCTCATCGATGAAGCGGGCACCAGTGGCTCACACCTGTAATCCTAGCTATTCAGAAGGCTGAGATCTGAAGATCACAGTTCAAAGTCAGCCGGGTAGGAAAGTCCATGAGACTCTTATCTCCAATAAACCACTAGAAAACTGGAAGTGGTACTGTGGCTCAAGTGGTAGAGAGCTTGTCTTGAGCTGAAAAGCGCAGGGACAGCGCCCAAGCCCAGAGTTCAAGCCCCCCGACCAACCAAAAAAAAAAAGTCTCACAGACTTTCCTGCCTGGGCTGGCTTTGAACTGTAACCCTCAGATCTCAGCCTCCTGAGTGGCTATGATTACAAGCATGAGGTATTGGAACCTGGCTGGAGGATACATTTTTTTAATTATGTATAGGGAGTCTAACCACAATGGTCTGGAAAACTGAATACTGCCTTGGGGAAAATCCATATAGGGACATCCATAGAAAATATAAGCCCTAAGCTCCTTCATACTTTATATTCAGGAGGAATCAGAAGGAACCATTAGAATAACCTTGGCATACTCACCAGCTGACCACTCTTCAGAACTTTGCTGTTGATCTTAGATAAGCTCACCTCACAGATTAGCCTATAAGAGAAAAATCAAAACACTAAGACTACTTGGCCCCTTCCCACATCATCTACCTTCTATCAAGTTCTTTTGCTTAGAAGGGATAAAAGTAGAAATACCTAATCCTAGCCTCTCCTGTTGCAGAGAATTTAACTCGCTGATAAAGAGGCTTAACATCCACTTTCCATGAAGCAACTCAAAGAATGATACTATTACCAGATCCTCTCTACCCAGTACTTACCTTTTCCCATCACTATCCAAAAGAAATCTGCTTCTACTGATCTGAATGTGCCACAGGGACTCAGAGGTAGCTACCTTGAGAACCATGATGTTTATAGCATCTACATGAATGGAAAATAGCTGGAAGAAATGAGCAAGGATGAGCAATAATTAACATCAAGGTATCACTCAGCATCATGTCCCAAAATAGGAGAAAAATCCACCCCAATTCCAAATGCCTTCCCTTAATAGAAGTAGTCTCACTTGGCAGATGATCTTCAACAAGGATGGGCTGAAGGAAAGTGACTTTGGATCCACCCCAGTGTTCTGAGGAAATGGAGCAGACAGGCCAGAAACCTTCTGCAGATCCGTTCTGATGCGTACTTCTCCGAAGCATAGGGCAACATAGTGTCTATACAGAACAGAAACCTCACTGTCACTGGGCCATCCCTTCCATAGCAGTCTCTTCCCAGACCTCACAATCATCCTCCCAATCTCCCCAGAAATAAAGCTCAAATCACACAGTCTAAATAGTTGTTGGTTTCTGTCTCACAAAACAACACTCAGACTAACATGGAGTGTCCGGTAAAAACCTATCTCCTTCCTTGGGCTAAAAGGCCTTTGTAGAAAAATCTCATTCTTGAAATTTCAATCCCAAAATATTCCCCAAGGAGAAAAGTGAGGATATAGGGTACTCACGGCAGATCATGGCTAAGGAGTTTGCTGGAAATCCACAAGTTATCAATTTCCTAAAAACAATGTGGAAAAAAACTGTATATAGTTGCTAGGTAAGCAATGAGAAGCTTTATGTGGGGGAAAAAAAGTATCTGGATCACAGAAAGAGGAAGTTTTATTCACCCTCCAACTAAATATGTCCTATTCTGGGGCTGGGAAGGTGACTCAGTGGTAAGAGTGCTTTGCCTCTCATGGATGAGGCCTTGGGTTCTATTCCTCAGCACCACAAAAACAGAAAAGGCCGGAAGTGGCACTGTGGCTCAAGTGGTAGAGTGTGAGCCTTGAGCTAAAGAGCTGAGGGACAGCACTGAGGCCTAGAGTTCAAGCCCTACAATAGACCAAAAAAAACAAAAAACAAAAACAAAAACCCCACTATGTCCCATTCTATTTCTACTGGTTTCTCTGCTCAGCACTGGGTATCTTGTTCTATTTCCTCTCTTAAATTAGAACGGTAAGCTTTTCTGTTTCTGGTTAGCTTTCTTCTGTTTCTTTCTTATATTCCTTGACACTTTGTGCCCTATATTCTTTTTTTCTACTATTCTTTTGAATTAACCTACATTTGTGATATGAGAGAATATTATTCTGTCATTTGCATACATATACAAAGTGTACTTTAAACAAATTCACCTCCTCCATCATAGTCTGACCCTTCCCTTTCTTGTCCCTTCCATAAACTTTTTTTTTTTTGGTGCTGGGTAGTGGTACTTGGGCTTGAACTCAAAGGCCCTTGTTCTCACTTGGATTTTTTCATCATGGCTGTCACTCTACCACTTGAGCCATGCCTCCACTTCCTCCCATAAACAATTTCTGTGACAGTCCTGGGGCTCGAACTCAGTGCCAGCATGCTGACCCTGCTGGCTGACCCTGAGCTTTTTTGCTCAAGGCTAGCGCTCTACCACTTGAATCACAGCTCCATTTCCAGCTCTTTTTGGGGGGAGGGTGATTAACTGGAAGTTAAGAGTATCATAAACTTTCCTGCCTGGGGTGGCTTTGAACCTTGATCCTCAGATCTCAGCCTCCTTGAGTACAATTACAGGCATGAGACACTAGCACACAGCCCCATAAACAATTTTAACTGAACAACTTGCATTCATTCCAGTGTCCCCCAACTAGCCTATGATTATCTCAGCAAAGTAGTAACAAGAGTGAGTGAGGTTACCTAAGTAAATCACAAGGATTTTTTTCACAGAGTTTTATTAGCATCAGTTATGCAAGGAGGGGATTTAAATGCATGTATGCAAGTAAGGATCTTTTTAAGATATTCATGTAGAGAGCTTGAGTTGCATGCCCAGTACCTCAAGATTTACAAAAAAAAAAAGGAATTAAAACTTGTAATTCAGCAGGAAATGACAGCACAAGCTTGTAATGCCAGTACTCAGCAGACAAAAGCAGGACTGCAAATTTAAGGTCAGCTTGAGTTGCATGGAACATTCCAGGCTGGCCTAGACTAAAAAGCAAGACCCTCTCTCAAAACAAAAACAAAAACAGGTTGAAACCCAACTGGATAAACCTACCCTTCCCGCCCCCTCCTCCGCCCAACACACGCCCAGGGCGATTCCCAGAACTCACCACTGTTTGCTGGTGCTGCTGAAACTTAAGACTGACATTCTGGATCCAAAAAAAGCGGAAGGAACCGATCTTTAGCTCTGCTTGCAGCTTTCGCTGACACCACCTGGTGGCCAACCGGACCACAAGCCACCTGCAGAAAAATCTCTTGAGTTCTTAAGGCCCTCTTCCAATTATGGCTTCTCACACCCCTTGTTGGTCCAGACGGCTGGGCAAATGGTCGTTTATCCTGTCTTCTAAGGCATTGATCACACAATCTCATCCACATTAATCAGAACCCTAGGCCTCCACTTCCAGGAAACCAGAAAAACTAAACCCCACCCTCCAAGACAGGGCCAAAAAAAAAAAAAAAAAATCAATCCCTCAAATCCTTAGGAATCCTAGGTAGAAAAAAAGCCCCTAACAAGAATCAAAGTAGAGGCAGCCGTGTCAAAAGTGCTACTGCACATCCCAGAGGGTCTCAGGGTCCGCCCCCCACCCTCTAGACAGGTGCTCTTCAGGAGGCACTAGGAGGTCACACCCGGCCAGCTCAAATGCCGCTCGGCCCGGGACAGCCAGTCCTTCTCCTGACCTCGCTCCCCTAGGGCGAGAGGTGGAGGGGACATTCGGGGCGTGAGGAGCAGGAAAAGGAGACCACCGAGCGATGCCCCTTCTTCAGGCAGCCCTATTCAATTCGTAGTCTCTCCGTTCCTTCAGGCCCCGCCCGCCCCTTCCGTCTCCCCGCAATCGAATCTCTCCCGGTACCTAGACCGCGCGTCCCCTCCCCTCGCCGCGCGCCCCTGCTCTAGGCCCACCCCCTCCACCTCACCCAGGATGACCTGCGCGCGCCCCCTCCTCAGTCTCTGCCTCTCCCCGCTCCTCCACCCCCACCCCCGACTGTGGCGGCAGGAAGCCCCTCACCGGCCTAGGAAGAGAGCGCTAAGCGCAACCAGCAGCAAGACCAACAGCGCGAAAAGCAGCAGAGGCATTTAGGTCCGGGTCCGGCCCGGCCTGGCCCCGACCCCCGCCATGCCGGGCCCCGACGCCGGAACCGTGCAGCGCCGCCCGCGGGCCAACCAGCCGCGCGCGCAGAGGCAACGCAGAGCGAGGGAGCGTTGGTGCGCGCGCGCGCGCCCCGCCCCCGGCCGCTCTCCCGCCAGCCAGCGGCCTTCCACCGCGTCCCGCCCCGCTCTCCGCCGCACGCCAGCCAGCCAGCAGCCTTCCTGCCCGGCCCGGCCCGCCCCGCTCCGCTCTCCTCCGCGCGCCGGCCAGCCAGCCAGCGGCGTCGCTCCCCGGCCCGCCCAGCTTTCCGCCGCGCGTCAGCCAGTTTGCCGCCGCCTTCTCCGACCTTCTGCAGTCCGCCACTCAGCCAGCCGCCCCGCCCCGCGCCCCTGCTCCGGAGGGCCGACAAGCTGACTGCTCGAAGTGACGGGCGTGGCTGGAGAAGGGGCCCCTCCTGACCGCGGAGCCGACCGCCTTCGAGCGGACGTGGGCGCCCCACCCGGGCGCGCCCGGCTGTGCTGGGGTTGCACAGTCCCTCCCGAGTCCGCCGGGTGCGGAGTCCGCACTCATTCACCGGGTCGGCCGCGATCAGGCTGGCTCTTTTCGGCCCAGGAGAATTCTACTTTCAAATTACACTTCGTAGGCTAGTTTGGGAGCCCTCCAGCCCTCCTTAGGCCCTGAACTGAAGAATCTGCAGAGGTAATCCTGTCTGCAAATGAATGAGGTGACTAAAAAGCCTCAAAAATCCCCTCTCATTCCATCTACAAGGGACTCAATGGATTTTTTGTTTACTGTCCTCGTAAGGTTCTGGTCAATTCATATGTGTTAACCTGCTGCGTTGGTGACATCATTCTGGACTTTAATTACATTGTGTATCGCACAAATTGAAGGGGGAACGATCCAAGGGGAAAAGGATATGGCGCCCTTAGGAATACTGTTGTCCTTTGACACAAATCACTTACTTGGAAACATGAAGTAAGAGAATTCAAGGTCAATTCCGTTCAGGCTCAATTTTATCTCCTTAATAAAATGAGGGACTTGGACAAAGGTCTCTTACAATTACTGATGTTATGGATAAATGGATGATACAAAGTACAAGCTAAGAAATCCTGAAGATCTTCATATATTATGTAATATTTACTGTCCATTTGCTCTCATGTTCTAATCTCGATAAAAAGGATGTCTGCAGCTTACTTAATCCTGTAGAGCTTCATGTTTTGGCTCCCTTAGATAAAGGTGCAATCTCATGTTTTGCCCAAAACACCCCTTCAACTGATTTTCTGTCATATCTAGTCCTCTGTTTTGTCACATCTTTTTTGGGGGGGTTGGGGGTGGGTGGGATGTGTATGGACAGTCCTGGTGTGTGAACTCAGGGCCTGAGAGCTGTCTCTGAGCACTTTTTTTTTTCTTCCCAAGGCTAGCACTCTACCACTTGAGCCACAGCTCCGTTTCTGGCTTTTTGGTTATCAAGATAACCATATCATGGACTTTTCGGCCTGGATTGGCGTCAAACCACAATAATCAGATCTCACCTCCCGAGTAGCTAGGATTACAGGTGTGGGCCCATTTCAAAGCCTTGTTTTTTCCTCAAGCATTACATTTCTGTCATCTTCCAAACCTGACATGAAAGTGTCATCTGAATACTCAGGGAAGACCCAAGGACTCAGTCCAGGTCCAAGAGGGGTGCTTTACAAACCTATCTCCCTATTCCCTTCTCAAATGTTTCATTTATTCTGCTAAGATAGCTAGTTTCTCTTCTCCCTAGACTGTTGAGATCTCTTATAGGCATCTCATAATTTGAGATATTTGCTTTCTGTGTTAGTTGATACTGCAGCTTTTACTCATGGTCTTATGTTGTTTGTTTTTGTTTTTTTTTGCCGGTCATGGGGCCTGAACTCTGGGTCTGGGCGCTGTCCCTCAGCTCTTCAGCTCAAGGCTAGTGCTCTACCACTGGAGCCACAGCACCACTTCCGGCTTTTTCTGTTTATGTGGTGCTGAGGAATTGAACCCAGGGCCTCATGCTTGCAAGGCATGCACTCTACCACTGAGCTACCTTCCCAGCCCCTGGTCTTATGTTCTTATTTGGCTTTTTTAGTCAAGGCTGGCCCTCTACCACTTAAACCATGCCTCCACTTCTGGCTTTTTGCTGTTTAATTGAACATGTGAATAATGGACCCTTTTACCAGTGCTGGCTTCAAACTGCAATCTTCAGATCTCAGCCTCCTCAGTAGGCTTGAGCCACCAGAGCCTGGCATTTGAGGTTTTTTTTTTTCTTTTTTCAATTGTGGGGATTGAACTCTGGACCTGGGCATTGTAAGCCTATAGAATAAGGAAGAGATGGAGCTATAGTATTCAGTCTCAGTCCTTATAAGAGAACCCATTTTTTTGGTTGTTTTCTTTTTTTTTTTCTTGTAGTATCAGTGCATTACTCATATACAAGTGTTCCATCTCTTGTGCCAGACCTTTGTGTGTGTGTGTGCGCGCGCGCGCATGTACACAAGCGCATGCCAGTCCTGGGTCTTGACTTCAGTTGCCACTACTATCCTTGAATGTCTCTGCAATTGACGACTTGAGCCAGAGCCCTACTTCCAGCTTTTTACTATTTTGGTCATTTATTGGAGATAAACTGTCTGAGCTGGCTTCAAACCTCAGTCCTCAGATCTCAGACTCCGGAGTAGCTAGAATTATAGGCATGAGCCACTGGTCTTCAGCTTTCCCTGCCCATTTTCTTGTTTTTTGGTCGGTCATGGGGCTTGAACTCTGGGCTAGAGCACTGTCCCTGAGCTCTTCAGCTCAAGGCAAGCGCTCTACTACTTGAGTCACAGCGACACTTCTGATTTTCTAGTGGTAAATTGGAGGTAAGAGTCTCATGAACTTTCCTGCTCTGGCTGGCTTTGAACTATGACCCTCAGATCTTAGCCTCCTAAGTAGCTAGGATTACAGGTATATACCACCAGTGCCCAGCCTTTTTTTTTTTTTTGGGTCAGGTCGTGGGGCCTGAACTCTGGGCTTGGGCGCTGTCCCTCAGCTCTTCAGCTCAAGGCTAGTGCTCTACCAGTTGAGCCACAGCGCCACTTCCAGCTTTTTTCTTTTTGCTTATGTGGTGCTGAGGAATCAAACCCAGGGCCTCATGCATGCAAGGCAAGCGCTCTACCACTGAGCCACCTTCCCAGCCCCTTTTTTTCTTTTTTTTTTTTTGAGATGGGGCCTAGGTTCTGGTATGTTCAATATTAACAAATCAAATAGAAAAAAAAAAGTTTCTAAAAATAAAAAAGCTTGCTTAGTCATTAAAATTCCAGCAGATGGCAGCCACTTCTATTCACCACCACTGCAAGCTTGATGGATACAGGAACAAATTTTCTAGCTGTAACTGGCAACAGAGTAGGTATAGAATCACCATCACTTTTTTTTTTCAGTGCTGAAGATAAATTCACAGCTTCAGCATGCTACATAAGTATTCTACTAATTTTACCATATCCCTAGCCCTGCCTCCCAATTTTTCAAGTTAAAAAACAAACAAAAACCACAATAGCAAAAAAAAAAGTTGACTTCCAAAAGATAACGCAATTATAGTGTAGTAAAAAAAAAAAATTAAAGTCAGATACAGACCAATTCCTATTCCAAAATTATTTACTAGGTTCATAATTTAGGCAGTTATTTAACTGTTCTACTCTGACTTGGTAAGACAGTGACATATATCTACCTGATACCATGTAACATTTCTGTGTAGCTTAAATGAGGATTAGATGAGGTTAGTAACTAGCCTTGTTGTTGTTGTTGTTGTGAGTCTTTAACTCTGGGCCTGGGCACTATCCCTCTTCAACTCAAGGCTAGTGCTCTACCACTTGAGCCACAGTGCCACTTCCCATTTTCTGGTGGTTTATTAGAGGTAAGAGTCCCACAGACTTTCCTGCCCGGGCTGGCTCTGAACTAGGATTCAGGAATGAGCCGCCAGCAAACGGCCAGTAACTAGCCTTTAACAGTATTGTTGGCTATTCTCATCTTGTTCCCCTTGCTCATCAGCAGTAACAATCAGAGTAAAACATTTCACTAACAACTAATCTGCTGTATTTCTTGAAGGTCTTTAGCCATAATTAGTCAAAAATCTAATGAAGATGAGTTATCTGGGAAGAAGTAATGTTACACGGATAAAGTTTGAATGCAAGCTAGGTGCTGGTAGCTCATGCCTATAATCCTAGCTACTCAGGAGGTTGAGATCTAAGGATCACAGTTCAAAGCCAGCCTAGGCTGGAAAATCCCTGACACTCTTATCTCCAGTTAACTACAAAAAAAGTTAACTGGAGAAGTAGAAGTAGAGATGTGAATCAAATGGTAGAATACTAGCCTTGAGAAAAAGTGCTTAGGAATAGCATCTAGGTCCTAAGTTCAAGTCTCAGAATTGGCAAAAAAATAAAGTTTGAAGGCAAGTAAACCTCTTTTTATTTTAATTTTTGGTGCTAGTCCTGAACTCAGGGCCTGGATGCTGTTGCTGAGTTTTTTTTGTTGTTTTTTTGCTCAAGGCTAGCCACCTGTCATGACAACTCTGCTTCCAGCTTTTTGATGGTTAACTGGAGATAAGAGTTTCATGGATTTACCTGCCCAGGCTGGCTTTGAACTGAGATCTTTAGATTTCAGTTTCCTGAGTGACTAGGATTACAGGAATAAGCCTTTATAGCCAAGTAAGCCTCTTAAAATGACCCACATTGAAGTTTCCCCATACCTCAAAAGTCTTAGGATTAAAAAGATCATTAAATAGCCCACCTAATAAATGACAACACAGTGACTAACATTTTTTTTTTTTATCATTTTGGAGAAAGAAAAAAATGAGGGAAAATAAAGACATTAACATCCACAATGCCAAGTTCCCAAAGAACACAAATTAGCCAGCTAGGGAAGTTTCCCTAGTTTCTCTTATTAGTATGAATAAAAAGCACCTGCCCATTCACTAGGTCCTCTACTTAGACTGACCCAAGACAGGTAGAACAACTAATTAAAATGTGAAGGGCTGTACCCTCTAAACAGCTTGTTTTCTACTATGCACCTTCGTCTCAGTGGGGACCTGGCCACTGCCCAAGACACTTAGGACAGAGATCCCAGGATGAAGCAGCATCAGATGTCTGTGAACACTGTGTGGTGACAGTGGCTTGAAACATGCAGACTCATAGCTCTGCATGGTGAGCTTCCGCCTTCAGCAACTCACTGGGCTTCATGAAAATGCCTTCCATGGCCTTCCAGTAGTTGTTCTGGCTTGGCTGGGCCATGCCATGAACTTCTTTTTGTCCACTGATGGGTCGACCATACTGTTCTCCTGTGACAGACAGCAGTACCTCGGTGGATGAATGTTTGAACCGCACCTCACCATCTCTCACCCAATAGGGCCCATTACAGAGCACTGTCCAGTCATCCAGATAATCACCTTCACCCTCTTCACCGAAAGCACTCACTTCCTGCAAGACACAGAAAGTGGCAGCATTATGACACTCAGTCTTGAAGAAAGGAGGGAGCAACCAGAAAAAAATAAGACTACCCAAAAGAGAGAAATGAGAGGCTTTCCAGTATTGTTTAAAAAAAAATTCAAGATGTGGAAAAAGACAATACAAGAGCATGTATGAGAAAATGAAATTAGCTGCCATAGATTATAACCCAAACACTGAATTGTAATTGGTACTATATGTGCCCTATATTTTCTGTTATATGCTTCATTTCTTTCCCCCATTAGCTTGGTTTCCCAGGCTAGCTGTTAATCTCTGAGTTTCAGCAATCATTCTACCTCAGCCTCCCTAGCAGCTGGGAATGTGGGTGTATGTCATTATGTCTCAGAATTAATTTTTTGTATGTACCAGTTCTGAGACTTGAACTCAGAGCCTGGGTTCTATTCCTTGAGCATTTGTGCTCAAGACTAGTAGTCTAACAATTGAGAGACCACTCCACTTGCAACTTTTTTTCATTAATTGGAGATATGTCTCTTAGGTTTGTCTGCCTAGGCATAATCCTAGAACCATGATCCTAGAATCTCAGCTTCATGAATACCTTAGGATTATAGGCATGAGCCACTATTGCCCAGCTAGAATTAAAATATTTCATAGATCTTTTTTGATTTTAAATATTCCTACTTTATTTTCATAACTATATTCCTTTTAAAAAATTTTGGCCAGGTACCAGTGGCTCACGCCTATAATCCTAGCTACTCAGGGAGCTGAGATCTGAGGATTGCTGTTCAAAGCCAGCCCAGGCAGAAAAGTCCTTGAAACTCTCTCTGGGCCTGGGTGCTGTCCCTCAGCTCTTCAGCTCAAGGCTAGTGCTCTACCACCTGAGCCACAGCGCCACTTCCAGCTTTTTTCTTTTTGCTTATGTGGTGCTGAGGAATCAAACCCGGGGCCTCAGGCATGCAAGGCAAGCGCTCTACCACTGAGCCACCTTCCCAGCCCCTCCATTATCCACATAAGGAAAACACCAAAGGGGCTTGGGAGGTGGCTTAGTGGTAGAGTGCTTGCCTGGCATGCATGAAGCTCTGGGTTTGATTCCTCAGTACCACATAAACAGAAAAAGCCAGTAGTGGCACTGTGGTTCAAGTGGTAGAGGGCTATCTTTGAGCAAATGAAGCTCAGGGACAGTGCCCAGGCCCTCAATTCAAGCCCCAGGACTGGCAAAAACAAAAACAAAACAAAAAACAAGCATATCAACAATATATCTGTCTAGAAATATACCTGACTAGCACTGCTCAAAACTGTCAAGGTCACTAAATGCTGGTGGCTCATACCTGTAATCCTAGCTACTCAGGAGGCTGAGATCCAAGTCTCTATCTTGTGAAACAACAAGAAACTGGCACACAGTCTGGGAAGGTGGCTCAGTGGCAGCGTGCTTGCCTTGTACATATGAGGCCCTGGGTTCAATTCCTGAGCACCACATAGGTAAAAAAAAAAAGCTGGAAGTAATGCTATGGCTCAAAGTGGTAGAGCACTAGCCTTGTACTGAAGAGTTGAGGGACAGCGCCCAGGCCCAGAGTTCAGGCCCCACAACCAACAAAAAAAAAAAAAACCCTAGTACAGGGGGCTGGGGTTGTACTTCAGTGGTAGAGCATGTGCTTAGTAGCATGTACTAAGTCAGGAATTTGGTCTCTAGCACCAGAAGGAGAAAAAGGTAGCACAATATTTAATTTTTTTCAATGTGTTAGTTGAAAATAATAAACTAGAAATAATAATCACTGAAAATAATAACCTTTTTTATTATGTTTGAAACCACTGTCCTTATTACAGGATTTATTACACTTATGATATGCTACTATATATCTATTCTTCCTTTCCTCCTCTTTTCTTGCTTTGGTCTAGTTGTAGAGTCTCCATTTTTCCCCAAAACAATCTTCTTCACACTATAAGACACAGTCATTTCTCCATGTCTACAGAAAAGAAAACATCTGACAGGCGCCATTGGCTCATGCCTGTAATCCTAGCTACTCAGGAGGCTGAGATCTGAGGATCACAGTTCTAAGCCAGCCCAAACAGGAAAGTCTATGAGACTCATCTCCAATAAACTACCAGAAAACCAGAAATGATGCTACCCTTGAGCTGAAGAGCTGAGGGACAGTGTTCAGGCCTAGAGTTCAACCCATGACAGACATAAAAAGAAAGGAAGGAAGGAAGGAAGGAAGGAAGGAAGGAAGGAAAAGAAGGGAGGGAAGGAGGGAGGGAGGGAAGACATCTATGCCTGGAAAAGGGTTAAAAACCAGGAGATCAAACAACAAACCAACTGAGCAATACAGAGCAGCAATAATCCATTGGATGCCACCTCACCTGGTTTCCAGAAAGAGGTGAAGTGAAATGGTGACTATGCAGGTTTCGGCCAGTGTTGACATGGGTGAGCCGAATGGGCTGGCCACATTTGATGGGAGTTCCCCTTTCACACACTGAGGCAGTCTTCCCCCGTATCCTCCAATAACTGTTACTGTCATCCACAGAAGTTACGCCTGTCACTGACTGTTGTCCACTACCTGCAGTCAAAAAAGGGAAAGAAGTGCAACCTGACCTTTTCCTCTTTTCTATGGCCAGTAAGATCCTGTGTCAGAAAACTAGTATGGAGGGCTGAGGACATGCTATGTTTGGTAATTTTCTTTTCCTACAACACTCAAAATATTTATAAAAAATACTAATGTGTTCATTTAGTGTATTTCCCATTATCATATGATAAACTATACTTAAGTGTGTACCATATGAGAAAATTCCAACAATTTACGTCAAAGGGTACCAAATAAGAATATGTGGAGTTGCTGGTCACTGGTAGTACCTTTGTAATCCTAGCTATTCAGGAGGCTGAGATCTGAGGATCACGGTTCAAAGCCAGGCAGGGCAGGAAAGGCCAAGAGACTCTTATCTCTAATAAACCACTCAGAAAACCGGAAGTGGCGCTGTGGCTCAAGTGGTAGAACGCAAACCTTGAGCTGAAGAGGTGAGGGGCAGCGCCCAGGCCCAGAGTTCGAACTTCACGACTGACCCAAAAAAAAAAAAAAAAAAAAGAATTTTATGGACTTTTCTGCCTGGACTAGCTTCCAACCATGATCTTCAGACCTCAACCTCCTAAGTAGCTAGAATTATAGGTATGAGCCACTAGCTCCCAGCAAAACTAGCATTCTTAACCATTCCACCACACCACATCCAACAAAGACATATTTCTTCCTCCAATTTTATTTTCTGTTAAGTTCCTCTGAACACTTTACTTTTTCATTATGTTTTTCTTTTTTTTTTTTGTCAGTCGTGGGGCTTGAACTCTGGGCCTGGGCGCTGTCCCTCAGCTCTTCAGCTCAAGGCAAGCGCTCTACCACTTGAGCTACAGCGCCACTTCCGGTTTTCTGGTGGTTTATTGGAGATAGGAGTCTCACGGTCTCTCCTGCCCGGGCTGGCTTTGAACCTCGATCCTCAGATCTCAGCCTCCTGAGTAGCTAGGATTACAGGCGTGAGCCACCAGCGCCCGGCCCTTCATTATGTTTTTCATGCTTCCCCGTCCTCAATTTTGTGTTCAGTTCCATGGCCCTGCCTGACCACAAGCTTTGGATGATTCCTTTTTATTATGTAACACTATATGTCTCCTATTAGTAAACTGGATAAAGGTGTTGTTCTCTACTGCTTCTTTTACTCAGCTCATACCTTTTTTTTTTTTCTGTCAGTCGTGGGGCTTGAACTCTGGGCCTGGGCACTGTCCCTCAACTGTCCCTCAGCTCTTCAGCTCAATGCTAGTGCTCTACCACTTGAGCCACAGCATTACTTATGGCTTGTTCTGCTTATATGGTACTGAGGAATCAAACCCAGGGCCTCATGAATGAGAGGCAATCACTCTACCACTGAGGCACCTTCCCAGCCCTCAGCTCATAACTTAATAATAAAAAAGGAACAAGGAGGCAAACTAACTCTCCCTAAGTGTGGTTACTTAAAGCGTCTTCCTAGTTTACTAAATCTATATTTCATCTCCTACTTTTTCTACTACTATTCAACACTCTACTTCCTCCCATTGATCCACATAATTTGGAGTTATCCAGAATTTTTTTTTTGTTGTTGTTGGTCATGGGGCTTGAACTCCAGGCCTGAGTGCTGTCCCTCAGCTCTCCAGCTCAAGGCAAGCGCTCTACCACTTGAGCTACAGTGCCACTTCTGTCTTCTGGTGGTTTATTGGAGATAAGAGTTTCATGGACTTTCCTGCCTGGGCTTTGAACCGTGATCCTCAGATCTCAGCCTCCTGAGTAGTTAGGATTACACGCGTGAGCCACCGACACCCGGCTCTCCAGAATTCTATACCTGGCCCTCATCTATTTCTAACAGTAATTCTTAGGCGTTTGTTGTGGGGTCCAGACAAAAGCATTTCTATTTTTTAACAAGTTTGACAAGCAATTAAAATTAACACAGCACTTCCTACAATTTTCCAATTGAGAATTATAGTCTATCCTGGTAATTTCATTTAATCCTGTCACATTTTCAACCACTACTTGTACAATGATACTGTAGTTAACTCTATATTGCATATATCAAATCAGAATTGATTTTACAATGCAATCTGTATTCTCTGTATTGCAGCTCAGAATCTTCTGAGCTCCAGATTGAACCTGATTTCTAAATCTGGCCACCCAATGAGAACTACCTTTAGAGTACTTGAAACCTAGACTCCTTCAAGTAGGCCTCTCTCAACCTCCATTTTAATTCATTAGCTCTAAAGTATAAAACCTGATCAAGTTCATGTTTGTAATCCTAGCTACTCAGGAAACTGCAATTCAGAGGACTGCAGTTTGAAGCTAGCCAGCAACAAAAAGCTGGTCTCAGGTGGTTGTCTGAGGAGGGGGGTCAAAACCAGTTCAGTAACCAGCAAAAAGCCAGAAGTGAGGGTGTGGCTTAAGTGGTAGAGTGCCAGCCAAGGGAGAGCAAAAAGTTGTATGTTTAAGCCCTAGTATTACACAGATGCGCACACACATAAATCAAATGATAGAGTGCCAGCCAAGCAAGGCCCTGAGTCAAACATGGTAACAGAAAAAAGAAAAGAAAATGGGTAAAGATGGGAAGGAGTGAAAGAACAGAAGACATTGTACAAAAGGAAATGTAAGCTGGGGGTCAGTGGATCATGCCTGTAATCCTAGCTACTCAGGAGGCTGAGATCTGAGGACTCCGGTTCAAAGCCAGCCTGGGCAGGAAAGTCCATGAGACTTTTTTTTTTCTGTTTTTGTTGGTCATGGGGCCTGAACTGTGGGCCTGGGCGCTGTCCCTCAGCTATTCAGCTCAAGGATAGCACTCTACCACTTGAGCCACAGCTCCACTTCCAGCGTTTTCTGCTTATGTGGTGCTGAGGAATCGAACCCAGGGTCTCAAGCATGCAAGGCAAGCACTCTACCACTGAGCCACCTTCTCAATCCCCCATGAGACTCTTATCTTCAATAAACCACCAGAAAACCAGAAGTGGCACTGTGGCTCCAGTGGTAGAGCGCTATCTTTGAGCTGAAGAGCTGAGGGACAAGGCCCAGGACCAGAGTTCAAGCCCTACAACAGACAAAAAAAAAAAAAGAAGGGCTGGGAAGGTGGCTCAGTAGTAGAGCACTTGCCTTGCATGCATGAGGCCCTGGGTTCGATTCCTCAGCACCACATAAGCAAAAAGAAAAAAGCTGGAAGTGGCGCTGTGACTCAAGTGGTAGAGTGCTAGCCTTGAGCTGAAGAGCTGAGGGACAGCGCCCAGGCCCAGAGTTCAGGCCCCACGACCGGACCCCCCCAAAAAAAAAGAAATGTTTCCATTACCTAACTCATGTAATTTTTTTTTTTGTCAGTTGTGGGGCCTGAACTCTGGGCCTGAGCGCTGTCCCTCAGCTCTTCAGCTGAAGGCTAGCACTCTACCACTTGCTAACTCATGTAATTGTAATCCCTCAGTACATCACCTTTATAATAACAATAAACTAACCTAAAGAGGGCTGGGAATGTGGCTCAGTGGTAGAGTGCTTGCCTTGCATGTATGAGGCCCTGGGTTTGGTTCCCGAGCACCACATAGGCAGAAAAAGCTGGAAGTGATGCTGTAGCTCAAGTGGAGTGTTAGCCTTGAGCAGAAGAGCTCAGGGACAGTGCTCAGGCTCTGAGCTCAAGCCAAAAAAAAAAGAAGAAAGAAAGAAGGCCGGGTGCCAGTGGCTCAAGCCTGTAATTCTAGCTACTCAGGAGGCTGAGATCTGAGGATCGAGGTTCAGCTCAAGGAAGGGAAGTCCAGGAAACTCTCATCTCAAATAAACCACTAGAAAACCAGAAGTGGTGCTAAGACTCAAAGTAGTAGAACACTAGCCTTGAGCAAAAGAACTCAGGGACAGGCCCAAGACCCTGAGTTCAAGCCCCACAATGACACAAAAATAATACCCAGAATTGATTATTAAAATGGATTTTTAAATCTTCCCATTGATGTCTGAATCTTTCTCAGTCCTAATTGATAGGCCAGGTTTTGGTAATTGTGAACAGGAACTAGTCCATCAGAAAAAACTACCTCTCTCAGAAAATAGCATCATTAGTTACACAATTATCTGAGATACCACTCATACCTCACTAGCTAAACTTTTTTTTCTTCTCCAGAACTGGGAGTAGAATACAGGGCCTCATATGTTTGACAAGTGTTTTTACTATTAAGCTAATTTCTCAATCCTTGAACTTACTCTCTTTGTTGAGCCTTGCTATGTGGCCTAGGTTGTCTACAATCCTCCTGCCTCAGCCTCCCAAGTGCTGAGATTGAAGACTTGCACAACCACAACTGGTTTTGCCTATTTTTTATTGTCTTTCTTGTAATTGGTTGATTTACTACTGTATCTCATATTTAGAATTAGGTACAAAATAAGAGCTCATTAAGTCTATGTAGAATGAACAGGCCTACAAATTGACTATTAAGCATTATAATTTCATACAGTAAAAAGCAGTTTTCCTCTGCAGTACTTATCAGATTTAAGTTCTCTCTAAGGAGGTTAAAGTTTGAGTAAAAGAGGCCAAAAGTCTGGAGGAGTGGTTCAAGTTGATATAGCCCTTTGCTGGTAAGCAGAAACCCTAAGTTCAAACTCCAGCACAGCCAAAAAAGGCAGAAGTGGGCAAAAAATAGAGCTAAACAGCAACTGTAGGATGCAAAAGTGCTAGAAGACAGGGTGTAATCTGAGTGAGTTCTTGGATATTAAGATATCAAGATTCAAGGCTGACAATGTAGATCAAGGATGGAGTGCTGGCATAGCATACATAAGGACTCTGTTTTGATCCCAGCTACCCACACACAGCCAAGCTTAAAAATTCAGCAGTTAAGGCTTAAGGGTAGAGTGCTTGCCTTGAATGCATGAAGCCCTGGGTTCGTTTCCTCAATACCACATACACAGAAAAAGCCGGAAGTGGCACTGTAGCTCAAGTGGTAGTGTTAATCTTGAGCTTAGTAAAAGAAGCTCAGGGAAGGTGCCCAGGCCCAGATTCAAGCCCCAAGATTGGCCAAAAAAAAAAAAAAAATCTGCATTTAATGTAACTTTCTTCTACATGTCTGTCTCCCACGCTCAACAGTGACAGTCTGAGTATCTGAAGGCAGTTTTCGAACTTGGATAGATTTGGATGGAACTTTGTCATTCATAAATAATTTGAGTGTTTTTACATCTGTGAAACTCGGGCAACAATAGTATCTACCCTCTTGGAATTTAAAAACTGAAAGTACATAGATAACATGCCTGGCACGTAGGCTCACCAAACGTAAACTAATATTAGGTTTAAGTTGCCTTAGAACTCAGTTCTCCCCTTCACCCACTCTGGACCTCAAGAACCTCCCGAGGACACCCCTAACCTTCCAAGGCCACGCCCCTCGGATTTTCTGAAACCCCGCCCCCTACAAGGCTAACCGGGGCCTCTGCAGCCCACCCAGAATCCAGTCCCGTCCCTCAAGTACCTGACCCATAGCGCACGTCATGTGAGTGCAGTCGGACGTTGTGGCGCGTGTTGAGGAGCTTCACCACGGAGCCGCAAGTGACCACAGCCAGACTGGACGCTCCCACGGCGCTCCACAAACCTCCCAACAACAGTAGCGGCACGACAACCATCCTCACCGGATCACTGAGCCCCTACAATTCCAAGAAAGCTTGGCCCTCCCCGGAACCGGAAGCGGAGGGCGGACCCACGGGGAGAAGGAAGTCCTCATTTCATCTGTAGGGTTCCCTTAGCAGAGCGGCCGGAGGAGCAACCCCGGTCAGGTTGCCGTGAATTACGGCAGCTGTCTTCCTGAAGCACTTTTTGTGCCAGCTTTCTGACCTTTGGGACGGACGAAGAACAAACTCCACCCCCTGCCAGAGTCAGGTGGAAAAGAGAGCAAGTGGTCCACCCACTCCCAGTGACAGCGAGCCGGAAGTGACGTAGGACGTTACGCAGCTGCGGCGACGGTGGCGGCGGAGGGGCCGTGCGGTGGGTCCGTACTATCCTTTCCCAGTCTCGGTTCGACGACTCCATTTTCCTCGGTGGGGGTTCAGTGCACGGTGGGAGCGGCGGCCTTCAAGCAGGTAAAGTTTGCCTTGGAGAGTGTTTTTCTCCCATGGGTCAGGTGGGGACAGGACTCCTAGGGCCTGGTCCCGTAAGGGAAGAGGTATTGGGGAGCCGTCTGCGGGAAGAAGGGGCCCCTGGCCTTTCCTGTTCTGCGGAGGGGGGAGGGGGGAAGGGAAGCCGGGTAGTTTTCTTAGAATCTCAAGGCTAGTTTCAACGCAGTAACACCCGGGACCTGTGAATTGGAGTTGCCGGTTGAATCAACAGGCTTCCTAGGATCCCAGCCTTCTCTCGCATCTTCTGGAAACTGGGCCACTAGAAAGAATTGGGAATGGAAGGGATCTAGGGCTTGTGACTTGGGATCAGGTGATTGAATTAATTTGTTCTGGGGATGAGAATCCTACTGGGATTTCAGCTGTTCAGCTGTATGTCTAGAGGCACATGCTAAATTTTAGCTCTTCTCGTATTATTAGGTGAACTTTTTGTAGAAGATTGGACCTTAAATATCAGAGATCTTGTAAAGGTACCTGAAGCCCTTTTTTTCCCCAAAAACCTAACTGTGAACATCAGGATGGGTCAAGTCGAAGCTAATCCTCTACAGTTTGTTCCTTTTTCTCCCTTGAACTAGTTTAAGAAGTTGTTTCCCTGGATTGTCACTCGAATGGATACTTACTTTCCTTTAGGAAGAGGTTTAAGGTCTCTGAAAATACTTACATGGAAATCCCTTGTGATAGCAGAAGTGTCAAGAGAGTTTAAATCTAAGCCGATTATGAACAATAACATTTGGTTTATTTCTTTGGAAGAAACGTTTAGTGCCATGTGGACTTGAAATTGACAGTTCCTTAGTCTTCAGTGAAACTGAGACAGGGATCATCAGTTTGAAGCTAGACTAGGGTGCCTACTTAGACTGTGCCTAAAAAAAAAAAAATTAAAGCTGAGAATGTGTGGCTTAGTGAGAGTCCTTTCCTAACATACATGAAGCCCTGGGTTCAATTCCTCAGTACCACATAAACAGAAAACAGAAAAAGCCGGAAATGGCGCTGTGGCTCAAGTAGAGTGCTAGCCTTGAGCAGAAGCTCAGGGACAGTGCCCAGGCCCTGAGTTCAAGCCCCAAGACTGGCAAAATAAATAGAATAGAATAGAATAAGGAAGCATAATTGCTTTCCTATCAGCTGTGAATTTAAGACCCTCTTCCAGCTTCAAGTTAATTTTATTGAGTTGACTTGTGTGGCTTCAGATTAGATTAGTTAAGTATTATACTCTAAGAGGCTTTAATCTGGTGGCATTAATCACATCCGAAAGTGGTACAATGAGGAATTAGCATTTACAATCTTTTCTCCTGAAGGCCTCCTTCACAAAAAAAAAAATTCACCTATTGTGATGGAAACCTGATCTTTGGAGGCAAATAACTTTGCCCTTGCTTCTGTGTTCTTGGTCTCAGAAATGTCACTGTAATCAATAGTGAATCAATATAGTCAATCACCAAGAAATATCTCTCAACATTTCAATTCAATTCTGGTATCCCTCACTCCTTCACATGTATCTTCAAATATCATCCGTTTTTTTTTTTTTTTTTGGCGGGGGGTGGCTCCAGTCGGTCATAGAGCTTGAACTCAGGGCCTGGACTCTGGTGCTTGTACCTGAATTCTTGCTCAAGGCCATCACTCTACCACTTGAGCCACAGCGCCGCTTCCAGTTTTTATAGTGGTTAATTGGAGATAAGAGTGTCACAGGGGCTGGGAATGTGGCTTAATGGTAGAGTCTTTGCCTAGCATGCATGAAGCCCTGGGTTCAAGTCCTCAGTACCACATAAACAGAAAAAGCTGGAAGTGGCACTGTGGCTCAAGTGGTAGAGTGCTAGCCTTGAGCAAAAGAAGATCACAGACAGTGCCCAGGCCCTGAATTCAACCCTCAGGATTGCACCCCCCCCCCCCCAAAAAAAAAAAAGTGTCATGGCAAGCACTCTACCACTGAGCTACCTTCCCAGCCCAGTGTCATGGATTTTCTTTCCTAGGCTAGTTTTGAGCCTTAATCTTCAGATCTCAGCCTCCTGAGTAGCTAGGATTACAAGGGTGAACCACCAGCACCCCACCTATCATCCTTTTTTTCTTTTGAGACAAAGTTTTGTTGGGTAGTTTGAGGCTGGAATGACAGGTGTGTACCTGGTTTCATTATCTTAAGTTTTAAAATTTCCCTTCATAACCAGATGTCTACCTGTGCCAGTTCAACTTTCTTACTTTGTATTCATGCTTCAAAGTATACTAATTTGACTTTTTTCTCAGTCCATGGAGATTGCTTTTATGGGTCATCAGTGACTTCTGTGTTGTTCTCATCTTCCTCAGTATCTGAAGAATCTAACAGCTGCTTTTTTTGTGTGTACCTTTACTGGGGCTTGAACTCAGGGCCTGGGCACTATCCTTGAGCTTTTTTGCTCAAGGTAGTATGTTACCACTTGATCCACCGCTCTACTTCTGGCTTTTGGTGGTTGACTGGAGGTAAGTCTCATGGACTTTTCTACCTGGGCTGGCTTTGAACCTTGATCCTCAGCCTCTTAATCTCAGCCTCTTGAATAACTGGGAGTACAGGGCTTAAGCTACCAGAACCTGGCTTCCTTTCTTAAAATTCTCTCTTGTCGGGCTGGGAAGAGTGCCTGCCTCACATGCATTAGGCCCTGGGTTCAATTCCTCAGCACCACATAAGCAGAAAAAGCCAGAAGTGGTGCTGTGGCTCAAGTGGTAGAGCACTAGCCTTGAGCTGAAATGCTGAGGGACAGTGCCCAGGCCCAGAGCTCAAGCCCCATAACTGATTTTTTAAAAATAATTCTATCTTGTCTTCACTGACATTTTACCCTTACATTTTCTTCATTTGTCTGACTGTTCTTTTTCAGTTTGTTTGAGACAATGTCTTGCTGTATACATAGCCCAAGCCGTTTTCAAACTTGCAATCCTCCTGTGTCAGCCTCCTGAGTCCTTCAGTTTACTTTATTAGACACTTTTTCTTCTCTATCCAATATCAAAATGTTGGATTTTTCTCAGGGTTTGTTGCTGAATCCTCCTTTAGGACTTTACCATTTCAAAGCTGGCAACTCCTGGGTTTAAATATTATAGGCCAGTTTGCTCTCTGTGCTCCAGAATTATAATATCAGAATACCAGCTTAATTATCTACACTTGGATATGTCCTAGGCAACCCAGAGCTAACATAACCAAAAGAAAATTAATGGTTTCTCATCATTCCAAACCTAGTGTTCCCCATCTCACAGGTAGTATTCACGTCCACATGATTACTAAAACCAAACCTCCAAGAATCGTCTTTGATTATTTTTTCTTACTCCTCTTTCTCAACCTTTCAATAAGTCCTGTAACTTTTACCTCCAAAATATAGGTCAAACCTGTCTTTTCTACACTGCTACCAACCTATTCTAAGCCACCATCATCCTTTCCTTGGTCTACCACAATATTTTCCCTATGATGCTACTTAAATTCTCATCCCATCCATTTTCCATCTACCAGGATCCTGTTAAGTTAGACAGTATCATTTCTCCACTTAAAATTCCAGAGGTGTGGCCAAGTGCTGATGGCTCACACCTGTAATCCTACTTACTCAGGGGGCTGAGATCTGAGAGTTGAGATTGGAAGCCAGCAACAGGCAGGAAAGTCTGTGAGGGTCTTATCTCTAATTAACCAACAAAAAAAGCCAGAACTGAAGCTGTGTCTCAAATACTAGAGTACTAACCTTGAGCACAAAAACTCAGGGGCAGTGCCCAGGCCCTGAGTTTAAGCCCCAGGATTGCCCCCCCCCCACACACACACACAAAATTAATAATAACCCCAGTGGCTTTCCAGACCTTCATTCCATGCTTGAGCAAGCTCCTCCTCACTCTTAAGGTCAAAACCAAGTTAGGTTTCCATATTATGGGATCCCATATAGTATCCTCATCTGTGCTGTATTTGTGTTTGAGGTTTTGTTGTTGTTTTTGAGGCCAGGGTGACCTCCAAGTTGCCTTGGCTTCCTCTTGCCTTCAGCCTCCCCTTATAGGTGCCATCATACCTGGAACTGTATTTTATTTTTGGTAGTATGGAATTTGAATTGAGGGCTTTGCCTTTGCTAGACAGGGACTCTACCACATGAATTTTGCCTTCAGTCCTCTTGGTTTAGTTGTTTAAAATAAGTTTTCACATTTTTCCCTGGGTTTGTATTAGATGGTGATCTTAGTACCTATGCCTCGCAGTAGCTGGGATTACAGGCATCCCTCACCACACCTGGCCTATTTCAACATACTGGTTTGGTATGATTACATTTTTTTTTTTTTCCAAATTCTTTATTGTGATTAAGTGGTTACATAATTCCCCAAATTTCACAGTATTGTAGGATAGTTAAAGTCACAAACATGTTCTGACTTTCATGGGGCAAGTTGTCTATCATGGTCTATAACATTTATGAGTTCTATGGGCTTTGCAATACTTATTTCTTCCACATTGGGTGATACGTACATTTCTTTTGTTTTGCATAGCATCAGCTGTTCCCTCTTTCCCACTGTTCCCTCCTTCCCATCACTGCCATTGAGTTCCTTCCTTCATTTTGATCAAGCTCCAGTGCAGCTGATGGGTCCTGCTGTTGTATGGTTTTCCCTGATTCCCTCTAGTTCTGTGTCCTCCTCCTCCTGGTTTCCCTCCAGTGTGTACATGTATACCATATATGTGATGAGCAGCATGGGGTTATTTAGTAGTGATTCGACCAGATGAGTTGGAAGTCCTTTGTTTCTTAAGTCTTGTTAATTTTGTTGTATCACCTTACATTTTGGATTTAACATCCACTTATCGGGGAGACCATGTGCCGTTTGTCTCTTCGTTCTTGGCTTACCTCGCTCAACATGATTCCTTCTAGCTCCATCCATTTCCCTGCAAATGCCATTATTTTGTCCTTTCTAATGGCTGCATAATATTCCATGGTGTATAGATACCACAATTTTTGGATCCATTCATCTGTGGCGGGACATCTGGGTTGTTTCTATATCCTGGCTATTGTGAACAGTGCTGCAATAAACATGGAGATGAATGTGTCCTTGTATATTGGTTCCTGTTGTTCAAGATAGATGCCTAGAAGTGGTATGACTGGGTCGTAAGGGAGGTCAATCTTTAGCTTTCTAAGGACCCTCCAGACTGCTTTCCAAAGTGGTTGGATAAGTGTACATTCCCACCAGCAGTGTAATAGGGTTCCTCTTTCTCCGCATCCCCTCCAGCATTTGTCGTTGGCTGAGTGATTACGTTTCTTTATAACAGTTCTGTATCCTCAATTTAGGGAGAATTTAAGTCAACTGAAATGTTATTTACCGAAGTTTTGTACTTGCTAAACTCTTAGGGTTTTTTTTTTTTTTTTTTGAATGGCTATTCACTCATTACTACCTCTCAAATAAACCTAGGCCTTGATTACAAAATACAGAGTGAGAAATGTGATTTAAACTCCATAGAAAACTGCTAAGGCCATTCCAAATGACCAGACTCTTTCAAACCAAGATTTTGTAAATGTGTCTTTTTCCAGACTACATTCTTACCTCTTAACTCATCTTTTCTGAGGTATTCCCCAATCTGTCTTCAGATTACCCTCATCTTCCTAGCATATACCTTAATATAATATTAATTATAGTGCTTTTGTTTTCATTTTGCTTTTATTTGTTGGAGATATAGTCCCTAGTAGACACTCTACTGAGCTACACCCCCAGCCTCAATCATGTTTTGTCATAATTTTATTTACAAGATTTTAAGTTTGTTTCTTTCTTTTTTTTGATTGGTCGTGGGGCCTGAACTCTGGGCCTCGGTGAGCTCAAGGCTAGTATTCTACCACTTGAGCCACAGTGCTACTTCTGGCTTTTTCTGCTTATGTGGTGCTGAGGAATCAAACCCAGGGCCTCATGCATGCATGGCAAGCACTCCACCACTGAGCTACCTTCCCAGCCCTTGTTTCTTTGTTTTTGAAAAAGATTGTGAGCTCCAGAGTAGGAAGCTTATTTACTCATTTTTACATGCTCAAGGCCTAGCACAGAGGTTGGCCCTAAAAAAAGAAAAAAAAAAACTGAATGTTAATTGAAGCTCTATTGTAGAAGGAATTAACAGACTAGGTCTCTTTAAGTCTGGTCTCCCCTTAATTGGCTCTTATAACTTCTTGTTTAAAGGGAGGAACTGTAAAGGCCCTCCCCTGTGGCAGTCTGATCCTAGCTCCATTCCTGTTCCAGAGACTGTCATGGTAACCACCAGCCTCTTCCTTTGAGCTACATCTTACACAGATGCAGCTGTGATTCTGTCTGAAGGAACTTTTCCCCTCTAACAACTCACTAGAAAAACTATATCAATTACTAATTTAATGTTCAGTCTGAATGTAGGGGAATTTTTGAAGAGTAAAAACGTTAAATGCAAAATCCAAACTGTATCAGGCTTGTCCCAGATAAGAAATATTAATAACCTTATGCAAACAGGTAATTCTTGTCTTTGTTCTAGCGTAGTTGCTGCTTGGCATTTTTAGCTTTCAGTGCTGTTGCAGCACTCTGCACATCTAGGTCCTACAAATGCAGGTTGGGATTGCTTCTGGCATACCTGGAAATCTTGACATTTAGCTAGACTGGAAGCCTTTCCCAACTGTAGCATTGTTTGTGCTTTATTACTGACCTATGCTAGTAGGGGAGAGAACATAGCTTTCTCTCCAAGCTGAATGCAACACAGGGCACTGATTACCCCCAGGACTGAGGAAGGCCACTTTTTTTTTTTTTTTTAAATCAGGTTGGCAGTTTTATGTCTGTCTGTTAAGTAGGCTGAAGGCATATGGTTAGCAATTAACAGGAGTTGGCATCTGATTTGAAGGTATAGGGTCTTAAAAACTGAATTCACGGGCTTGGAATGTGGCTTAGTGATAAGAGTGCTTGCCTAGCATGCATGAAGCCCTAGGTTCAATTCCTCAGTGCTATATAAACAGAAAAAGGCAGAAGGGGCCCTGTGGTTCAAATGGTAAAGTGCCAAGTTCAGGGACGGTGCCCAGGTCATGAGTTCAAGCTCCAGGACTGGCAAAAAAACAAAACAAAACACTGGTAGCTTAAAATAAACTATGATCCAGGCCCCAGTGGCTCACACCTGTAATTCTAGATATTAAGGAGGCTCATATCTGAGGATCTAGGTTCAAAGCCAGCCCAGACAGGAAAATGTATGACACTCTTATCTCCAGTTAACCACCAAAAGCAGAGGTATGGCTGAAATGGTAAAGTATCAGCCTTGAGCACAAAAAGCTAAGGGACCATGCCAAGGTTCTGAGTTCAAGCCCCAGGATTGGCTCATACATACACAAAAAAGCTTAGAGACAGTGCCCTAGGCACACATTAAAGAAAGAAAGAAAGAAAAAAAACACCTTGCATAAAATTGATTTCCTCTGATCAAGTCATACAATCTGTGCCATCGTATACTTCCACCTATTATCGCTACCTTATTAGTTTTCTCATCCACCCATTCACATATACAAGTCCTAGACATAATTTTTTTAAGTACATGTAAGAGGATTGCACCTGTGAAGAATGAGAAATAGAAAAGATGGAGAAAGGTTGATTTTGTTTGTTTCCTGGTTGGTTGGTGACAAAGGATCAAGCCAAGACCTTGTGCAGATGTTATATCACTGAGCTATACTCTTAGATCCAGCCATCTGGATCTTACTCAATTGGAAATGATTTGAGTGGACAGAATTAGAGCAGATAGCTAAAAAACATTTTCTGTGGAGATGTAAGAGTCCTCCATAGCCGGGCGCCCGTGGCTCACGCCTGTAATCCTAGCCACTCAGAAGGCTGAGATCTGAGGATCTCTGTTCAAAGCCAGCCCGGGCAGGAAAGTCCATGAGACTCTTATCTCCAATAAACCACTAGAAAACTGGAAGTGGCACTGTGGCTCAAATGGTGGAGTGCTCAGCCTTGAACTGAAGAACGCAGGGACAGTGCCCAAGTCCAGAGTTCAAGCCCCACAACCGATCCAAAAAAAAAAAAGTCCTCTATAAAATCACATGCCTCATTTTTTCCTCATCCCTTCCCTTTCCCTAGTCTTCTTCAGGTAGGCTGTAAGGAGCTACAACAATGTCTGATTTTGTGGAAAGTGAAGCTGAGGAATCAGAAGAAGAATACAATGATGAAGGAGAAGTGGTGCCCAGAGTCACCAAGAAGTTTGTGGAAGAGGAAGATGATGGTGAGGAGGCCCCAGCCTCAAGCTTCTCCCCACTATTGCTAAGCTTTGGATAGTTGGATTCTTGCTGATGAAAGGCTCAGGCTGAGCACAGAAGTTCTCACACATGAGGTACCAGCTTGAGAACATTCAGTCATTCTTAGAAAATGCTTAGAGCATCTATGCTATCTGCTGTATACCAAGCACTGTGCCTAGAACTAGGAAGACAAAACAAAGACTCACTACTGCATATATTAGTGGGTGTTTATATTCAATGGGTGGGAACAAACAATAACCCAGTAAGTGAATCTGTACATAATACTTCCTGATTTTAGCCCTTGCTGTGTTTATGCACCCAGTTACTTATATCTCTGGCCAAGCCCACCCTTTGGGATCATTAGAGTAGAACTGTGAGATAATTTTAAAGGAGACAAGGGAGACGTTTTATCAGAAGTTTAAGGAAAGAATGTAGCTGCTAATATTATAAACTGAGGGAAATAGCTTATTGGTAGATATAAAGCTATAAAGGAAGCAAAATAATTAGGAAGATTGTCTTTCCTAAAGACAGATGGTGAACATGGGAAAGGAACTATCCTTTGCAGTTGCTGGTGCTTCAAGTTGATAACCATGTTTTATGCCTTTACACGAAGCAGAAGAGTGAACATGGTACTTGGTTCGTTAAGTTTGGCAGATAGATAACTGCAGTTAAGCAGGTGGCTCTGCTGCATTCCCTGCCTAATCCCTGATCTCCGTGCCTTGAAACCTGCATGATTCCAGATGAGGAGGAAGAGGAAGAGAACCTAGATGATCAAGATGAGCAAGGCAATCTGAAAGGATTTATCAATGATGATGATGATGAAGATGAAGGGGAGGAGGAGGGCAGTGATTCTGGTGATTCAGAAGATGATGTTGGCCACAAGAAGAGAAAACGCAGTGAGTAGTCTATTTTCAGGGCAGATGAGACAGGTGGAAGTTGCAGTGGGGAAGGGATCTCCCAGCTGCTATGGGTAACACTTTGTTTTCTTTAGCCTCTTTTGATGACCGCCTGGAGGATGATGATTTTGACCTCATCGAGGAGAATTTGGGTGTCAAACTTAAACGAGGAGTGAGTATTTTTGTACTGTTTTATCCTTGTCCCTGGGGACAAAGAAAAACCTCTTCGAAACAGTCTTCTTGGGAGAAGAGGCACATCCTCAACATTTTGGGGGAACCTAAGAAAGAGAAAGCTGTTCAGTATTAGAGTATTGTGGAGCCTGGGTTTGTGTCCCATATCTGGGTGCCTATTGGATAAAGGCTTATCATTTTGCAAGGTGGTCCTTGGGTCTGAAAAAGCATCATTCAGCATGTTCTTTCCTATCACCTATGGCAAGTATAATTGTGTAGGAAAATGGAAATGAGATTGGGAGAGTGGATATCCTTTGGGCAGACTCCTCAGATCCTGACAAAGCAAGCTTTCTCACCACCAGCAAAAGTACCGACGTGTCAAAAAGATGTCAGATGATGAAGATGATGATGAAGAGGAGTATGGCAAGGAGGAACATGAAAAAGAGGCTATTGCAGAGGAAATCTTCCAGGATGGGGAAGGGGAAGAAGGACAGGAGGCTGTGGAGGCCCCCATGGCTCCTCCAGAGGAAGAGGAGGAAGATGATGAAGAGTCAGGTATTGGGGCTGGGAAGGTGGCTCAGTGGTAGAGCGCTTGCCTTGCATACCTGAGGCCCTGGGTTCGATTCCTCAGCACCACATAAGCAAAAAGAAAAAAAAAGCCGGAAGTGGTGCTGTGGCTCAAGTGGTAGAGCGCTAGCCTTGAGCTGAAGAGCTGAGGGACAGCGCCCAGGCCCAAAGTTCAGGCCCCGCGACCAGACCCCAAAAAAAAAAAAGAGTCAGGTATGTAACACTGGGCAGGAAAGCCAGTGTTTAGATGATTTGGGGGTATTTTCTGGTATCTTTGTAGGAACAGTATGGTAAACCATTCCACAGTCCCTAGCATTTGACACAAGGGAATTCCCTTTTAGAAACCACCCTGCCCTTCTTACTGGCAAGAACTAAAGCTATTCAGCCCAGGCTCAGTCCCTGACTAAACGTTCACCTGTCCCTTCCTACCTAGATATTGATGACTTCATCGTGGATGATGATGGGCAGCCTCTGAAGAAACCTAAGTGGCGGAAAAAACTTCCTGGATACACAGATGCGTGAGTGGGGTCTGATACATGGTGCTGATAAAGGCTTTATTGGGATCACTTAGGAGGACAAAGGCCTTGCCAATGAGACATGGCTCTTGGCCATTTTACTTCTGTGCCTTAAAGTCACTACCAGTGACTTCCACCCACTCCTGCAAGCCCTCAGAGCTCTCTAAGAAATTAGAATGGAGTCCCACATAAGCAGGGCTCCAGCATCCCTCTTCCACCTGCAACTCTCATTTTTATTCATTTCCGGATTGGCCTTCTAAATTTAATTTTGTGCTTGGATCAGAGTTTAAAAGTTTGAAAGCTTTTACTATAAGGGAATGCTGTAATGTCTTAGCAGAAAGTAGATTCACTGAGTAGGGTATGGGCCTATCTGCCTTATTGCTGTTCTATTCTTGTCATTGGTAGGAATACTGATAAAGAATATTTTGCCTAATAGTATCCTCCATCTTCACTACTCAACAGTGAATATGGTTCTCCTTTCTTCATCTTCTTAGTCACTGGGACATATTTTATGTTCTTCCCTCATCTGATCCTGAGCCTCTTGTTCTCACAGAGCCTTGCAAGAAGCCCAGGAGATCTTTGGTGTGGACTTTGACTATGATGAATTTGAGAAATACAATGAATATGATGAAGAACTGGAAGAAGAATATGAATATGAGGATGATGAGGCTGAGGGTGAAATCCGAGTGCGCCCAAAGAAAACCACTAAGAAGCGTGTAAGCCGCAGGAGCATTTTTGAGATGTATGAGCCCAGTGAGCTGGAAAGCAGCCATCTCACAGATCAGGACAATGAAATCAGAGCCACTGACCTTCCTGAAAGGTTCCAGGTAAGAAACTACAATCTTCTGCCTTCTGGGGATCTGCTATCACTTTGTAATCAAGAAACAATCTTACAGCCATTTGACACTAAACAATGTTGAGCAACCCTGTCTATTCCATGTCCAGGTCTTAGAGGAAGGAAGGTAGATTAGAACCCTGCTTATAGTTCTTGAAATGATATTCTTTTCTTTTTTAGCTTATATCAGTTATATACAAGAAGGAATTTCATTGTGACATTTTCACTCATGTATACAATGTACTCACCCTCATCGCTTCCTGACCTGCCTCCTGGATTTCTAATATTATTTCAAGAGGTTTCACTGTTCGAATCTCATACTTGACAACAATTTATTCCCACCCAAACCCCTCTTGTTCGCCCAAACCCCTCTCAATAGTTGAGTATAAATGAGTGTCTTCCCTAGATACAGCCAGTCTCACCTTGTTTTCCATTGCAGCTCCGTTCCATCCCAGTCAAGGGGGCTGAAGATGATGAACTAGAAGAAGAAGCTGACTGGATCTACAGAAATGCCTTTGCCACACCAACCATTTCTTTACAGGTACTCAAATGAGATCTTAGAGGTTTTTTGTGGATTTATTTCTGGTGTGGTATTGGGTTTTGTTTTATTTTGTTTTTTTGTGACAGTACTAGAACTCATGTCTCATACTTGTTGTCATTCTTTCACCTGAGCTATACTTTCAGCCCTGTTTTTGTGCAAGTTATTTTGGAGATGGAGTACAGTGAACTTTTCTACCCAGGCAGGCTTTGAACTACAATTTTCCAGAAATGCAGACATGAGCCACCAGCACTTGGCTGGTATTGGGATATAAGCTCAGGGCTTCACATTGCTGCATAGGTACTCTGCCTATAGCTCTTTTTGTTCTGGCTATTTTGAGATAAGGTCTTGATTTTTGCCTTGGCTGCAGGACTATGATTATCCTTTTTATACTTCCTACCTTTAGCTGCAATTAATATGCATGCCTAGCTTTTTCTGTGAAGGTGAGGTCTAATGAACTTTTTTGTCTTGACTGGTCTAGAACTGAAATTCTTCTGATTTCTACCTCCTTAATAGCTAGGATTGGGGCTGGGAAGATGGTTCAGTGGTAGAGCGCTTGCCTTGTATGCATGAGGCCCTAGCTTTGATTCCTCAGCACTACATAAGCAGAAAAAGCCGAAAGTGGCGCTATGGCTCAAGCGGTAGAGTGCTAACCTTGAGCTGAAGTGCTGAGGGACAGTGCCCAGGCCCAGAGTTCAGGCCCCACTGCCAACCAAAAAAAAAGCTAGGATTATAGGCAACAGCCACTGGTGCCTGGCTGCAATCCTTAGCTTTTTACATGAATCAGAAGCCATTTGATTAAACTGTGAAGTCACTTCTCCCCTTCTCTGCCCCATGTATCTACATGTTTATACATTTTAGATTTTTTTTCAGACAAGGTATTCTGTATTATTTAACTGATTTTTGTGGTAAGACAAAGCAAAAGTAAATAACAGTGTCTTACTGGGTTGCGTTGTTTGTTTTTTCCTACTGTAGGAAAGCTGTGATTACCTAGACCGGGGACAACCAAGCAGCAGTTTCAGTCGTAAAGGGCCTAGCACCATTCAGAAGATCAAGGAGGCCCTAGGCTTCATGCGAAATCAGCATTTTGAGGTAGCACCTCAATCTCTAATGGTTAGAATTTCAATTAAAGAGCTGGGAACGTGGCTCAGTGGTAGAGTGCTTGCTTCGCATGTATCAGGCCCTGGGTTCAATTCCTCAGCACCACATAAGCAGAAAAAGCCAGAAGTAACACTAGCTCAAGTGGTAGAGCGCTAGCCTTGAGCTGAAGAGCTGAGGGATAGTGCCCAGGCCCAGAGTTCAAGGCCCACGATCAACCAAAAAAAAGAATTTCAATTAAAGGATAAAAGAAAGGGAGGTACCTAAGTCAGGTCAAATCCATTCCCAACTCTTAGAAGTGGGTCTTTAACTCAGGAAGTATTAGGACCAACTAAGACACTAATCATTAAGAGAACAGGGCTACTTAGCTATAATATTGTCTTCCCCTGTTGAAGAGAGCATTGCTCTGGGTTGCCTGTGTGGAAGTTATGCTTGCAACTGTTGAATTTTCTGTAGCTATCCTTGCAGATCTTTCTTCTATATGACTTCAGTTTCCTTGCTACCCTAGGTGCCTTTTATTGCCTTCTACCGAAAAGAGTATGTGGAACCTGAATTACACATCAATGACCTATGGAGGGTATGGCAGTGGGATGAAAAGGTAATGTAGATACATGGCCCTCATGTGCAGACCAGGTTGGGTACCGTTACTACAAGAATACTATAAAACTATTCCCACTCAGGCCTACCAGGCTCCCCACAACAGGTCTCTTGATAAGAGAACAAAGCACCCAGCCTTGCAACTGCAGGCTAACCACCACTCCTTACTCTCGTCCTAGTGGACTCAGCTGAGGATCCGCAAAGAGAACCTAACACGGTTATTTGAGAAGATGCAGGCTTATCAGTATGAGCAAATATCTGCTGATCCTGACAAACCTTTGGCTGATGGCATCCGGGCCCTGGACACGACAGACATGGAGAGGTAGGGCTTGCAGGGCTTTTCATTACAGGGAGCCCTCAGACCAAGGCAGGTGTCCCAGGAGTAGTGTTTCCTTGCAGGATTCACAGCATAGGGTCCATCTCTTAAGAAATCCCAACTTGTTTGCACACGAGAAGTGATTTTTATAACACACTCATTTTAGTTCTTCATATTAGCTGTTGATGAAAGCCACAGCTCCACTCTGGCTTATCTGTGGTTAATTGGAGATAAAAGTTCACAAACTTTCCTGCCCAGGCTGGCTTCAAACCATACTCCTCAAATCTCAGCCTCTGGAGCAGCTAGGATTACAGTGAGCCACTGGTATCCAGATTGTTACATCTATATGATTGCAGAATGCTGGTGCATGTGCTAGTTGGCCTCTTGCTTCCTAAGAATTAGACCCTTGGTAGCAAAACTGTGGCATACCCCATCCACAGTGATGACTGAGATTGTATCCCTTTCTTTCAGGCTCAAGGATGTACAGTCAATGGATGAGCTGAAAGATGTCTACAACCATTTCCTGCTGTACTATGGTCGGGACATCCCCAAGATGCAAAATGCTGCAAAGGCTAGCCGCAAGAAGCTGAAGCGTGTAAGGGAGGAGGGAGATGAAGAAGGTGAGTGCTAAGAAAGAAAACCACGATACTTAACAGCCAGAGTATCTCCAAAAGTACCTTTGGCTGAGTACCCTTAGGGGCTTCTTGGCATGTCTCTTCAATCCTCATGTGAAATTAGAAACTAAAGCCTAACTTCCTTCTAATTTTCTTTACAGGGGAAGGTGAGGAAGCAGAAGATGAGGAACAGAGGGGGCCAGAGCTCAAGCAGGCCTCCCGTCGAGACATGTATACCATCTGCCAGAGTGCGGGGCTAGGTAAGTAACAGCCAGTTGCTTGGGACTTGGGCATTCTAGCCTTATGCAAGAGGAGGTACCCAGGAGAAAAACTGGTAGGAAATAGAGGAAAGAATATCTGCATCAGTCTTTTTTCCAATACTTAATTAACCTAGTCTACTTTATGACTTCCTAGAAACAGTCTCAAGCCCATACCCACCCCTCCTTTACCATGGTGCAGCCCTAAGTTTCTGAAGTTATTAGAACCTCTCAGATACTGCTACTCCATTTTTTCATTGTTGTCTGATAGCCTAATGCTGCTTTCATGTCTTTTTTTTTTTTTTTTTTTGGTCAGTCGTAGGGCTCGAACTCTGGGCCTGGGCGCTGTCCCTCAACTCTTCAGCTCAAGGCTAGCGCTCTGCCATTTTTGAGCCACAGCACCACTTCCAGTTTTCTGAGTGGTTTATTGGAGATAAGAGTCTCATGGACTTTTCCTGCCCAGGCTGGCTTTGAACCACAATCCTCAGATCTCAGCCTCCTGAGTAGCTAGGATTACAGGAATGAGCCACCAGTGCCCGGCTTTCATGTCCATTTTAAGTCCAAAGCTGCTACTCTAGACTAAGAACCCATCCTCTACCTTACTTTTCACTCAATTTTGCTTTAGATGGCTTGGCCAAAAAGTTTGGGCTTACTCCTGAGCAGTTTGGAGAGAACCTCCGGGACAGCTATCAGCGGCATGAGACAGAGCAATTCCCTGCTGAACCCTTAGAGCTGGCCAAGGATTATGTTTGCAGGTAGGCATGCAGCAGGTGTCTGGCAGGAGAAGGGGCCTGAGGTCCAAGACACCATCATCCTACAGCTCTGCTGTTTTCCTCACAGCCAGTTCCCCACTCCAGAAGCTGTGCTAGAAGGTGCCCGCTACATGGTAGCATTACAGATCGCCCGGGAACCCCTTGTTCGACAGGTGCTGAGGCAGACCTTCCAGGAGAGAGCCAAGCTAAATATAACTCCTACCAAGAAAGGTAGAAAGGTGAGCTGGGTAAAGGACTTTGATGCAGGATATGGCCTTGCTGTTAGATTGAACTGAGTCTTATACCTTCTACTAGTTGAGCTGTCTGCCTGGAGCCCAAAGTTAGCCTTTTCCCCCAGAGCCACGCCCTGCCTACCATAGACTGATGATTCCCTCTTGATGTGTACAGGATGTGGATGAGGCCCACTATGCCTATTCCTTTAAATACTTAAAGAATAAGCCTGTTAAAGAACTGAGAGATGACCAGTTCCTGAAGATAGGCCTGGCTGAAGATGAAGGACTACTCACCATTGACATCAGCATAGATATGAAGGGAGTTGAAGGGTAAGCAGAGCTAGGCTTCTAAAAGATCTTTGGGGAAGGTTGATGGAGGGAAACTATCTTAGGAATGTGAACTACCATTTTAGAGTTGAGCAAGCCACTAACCCTGGCTGTCTCATGGTTTTCATGGAAATCTGGGTGTTACTTTTTCTCCATCCCTGACACCACAGCTCTGTATCTCTTCTCAGCTATGGCAATGACCAGACATATTTTGAAGAGATCAAACAATTTTACTACCGAGATGAGTTCAGTCACCAGGTACAAGAGTGGAACCGGCAACGCACCATGGCCATTGAGCGAGCATTACAGCAGTTCCTTTATGTGCAAATGGCCAAAGAACTCAAGAACAAGCTGCTGGCTGAGGCCAAGGAATACGTTATAAAAGTAAGGACAGGGGCTGGGAAGGTGGCTCAGTGGTAGAGCACTTGCCTTGCATGCATGAGGCCTTGGGTTCAATTCCTCAGCACCACATAAGCAGAAAAAAAAAAAAGAAGCCGGAAGTGGTGTTGTGGCTCCAGTGGTAGAGCACTAGCCTTGAGGTGAAGAGCTGAGGGACAGCGCCGCGCAGGCCCAGAATTCAGGCCCCACGGCCAGAACCTCCCCCCCCCTAAAAAAAAAGGACAGATTCTTATTCATATATCTGTCTTTATATGTTTATTTGGTAGTGGTATTAGGGATATTGCCCAAGACCTAACAAGTGCTATACCACAGGGGTACACCCCCTTTTTTTTAGTAAGTTTTTTTTTGTTACGATTACATGAGCAAGGTAATGAGTACATTTCTTATCAAGCATTGTTGCCTCCTCCTTTGTTTTTCCCCTACAATCCCTGCCCTCCCATCTCCATGACTACACTCCCCCCGCCCTGCCACTACACCCTCTTCTTGAATTTATGCAAGCACTACTTACTTTTTCTATCTTCTGTTTACTGTCCTGTTTTTAGGACAGTATGAGCCAAGTGTTGGTGACTCGGGCCTGTAATCCTAGCTACCCAGGAAGCTAAGGACTGAGGATCATAGTTCAAAGCCAGTTCAGGCAGAAAAGACCATGATACTCTTAACTCCAGTTAACCAGCAAAACCAGCAAAATGCCCAAAGTTGAGGTGTGGCTCAAGGGAATAGAGCATCACCCTTAAGCAAAAAGCCAAGGAAGAACATGAACCCCTGCGTTCCAAGCCCTAGTACTGGCCCCCCCAAAAAAACAAAGTATGCCTTTTGGTAGTGTAAGCCTGCCAGGGACTAGGAGCCTATGCACACATAAATACCTTCATACATTTGTTGACCAGTGATCATAATATTAGTGTTTATCTTCTCCTTAGGCCTGTAGCCGAAAGCTCTACAACTGGCTGAGGGTAGCACCCTACCGACCAGATCAGCAAGTAGAGGAAGATGATGACTTTATGGATGAGAACCAAGGGAAGGGCATTCGAGTCCTAGGCATTGCTTTCTCCTCTGCCAGGTAATGGCCCATACCTGTCTATCCAGTACTGCCTCTTACCTTTCTTCCTCATTTCATCCTTCTCTCATTCTTATACTGCTGACTATTGCACTTCTTTCGTTTGTCTGGCTGGCTGGCAGAGATCACCCTGTATTCTGTGCCCTGGTCAATGGTGAAGGAGAAGTGACAGACTTCCTCCGGCTGCCCCATTTTACCAAACGGCGAACTGCATGGAGAGAGGAAGAGCGAGAAAAGAAGGCAAGTCTCTGGAGTAGGGGTTACCAAGTGTGCATCTAGAGTAAATGTTGTAATTCAGTGGGATAAATGTTAAGATCTAAGCAATCTGGAGTCGTTCTCTCATCTATGGGCAGTAGATGGCACTGGAGTTGTGTGGTGAGAGTTGACTTTGGGCTTGCAGCCAGCTGCTGGTTCTTGTGTGCTTCTGGAGCTGCCATGGCTTCCTCTATTCTTGATGGCATCTGGGTCAGACTGTTCCAAGAGCTGAAAGCCACTAGGGTGTTAAGCAACCTTTTCCCTACTTTAGCCTTTCAGCACCTCCTTTTTTTTTTTTTTTGGGTCTGGTCATGGGGCCTGAACTCTGGGCCTGGGCACTGTCCCTCAGCTCTTCAGCTCAAGGCTAGCACTCTACCACTTGAGCCACAGCCCCACTTCCGGCTTTTTTCTTTTTGCTTATGTGGTGCTGAGGAATAGAACCCAGGGCCTCAGACATGCAAGGCAAGCGCTCTTAACACTGAGCCACCTTCCAAGCCCCTCCTTTTTTTTTTTTTAATAATTTTTTATTGAGATTAAGTGATTATACAAATTTTCAGTATTGTGGGATAGTGATACTTAAAGTCACAAACACATTTTAATCTTCACAAGGAATGTTGTCATTATGGTCTTACAAAGTGTGTGAATTTTATGAGCTTTGACAATACAAATATTTCTTCCATATGATATATACATTTCTTTCCTTTTGCTTACTGTAACCTGTTCCCTCTTTCCCTCTCATTCCCTCCCTCCCATAGTAGCCCTTGAGTTGCTTAGTTTATTTTCATCATTGTCCAGAGCACCTCCTTTTTTAAGGACAGGAATTTAAATTCTTGTAAATATATTTCCAAGTTTCTTTTTGTGCCAATACTGGAGTTTGAACTCCCAGTTTTGTGATGTGGCTTGGCTTTTTCACCCAAGGCTGGTGCTCTACCACTTGAGCCTATACCTCTTGTAGATAAGAGTCTCACAGAAGCCTGGTTCTTGTGGCTCATACCTGTAGTCCTACCTACTCAGGAGGCTGAGATCTGAGAATCTCAGTTCAAAGCCAGCCTGGGCAGAAAAGTCTGTGAGATTCTTATCTCTAATCTACTCAGAAAAAGACAGAAGTGGCACTGTGGTTTAAGTAGTAGAGCGCTATCCTTGAGCACAGAGATACTCAGGGACAGCACCCAGGCCCTGAGTTCAAGCCCCAGGACTTAAAATGGATATTAGACTGTCATAGATAGTCAGACCATGGCTATATACATATGACACAAGAATATTGAGTTAGACATAGCCCAAAGTGAACCAAAAGTATGATAATCTTAGGAAATATTACTCCGCCTCCTTTTTTTTCTTTTCTTTTCTTTTTTTTTTCTTTTTGTCAGTTGTGGGGCCCGAGCTCTGGGCCTGGGTAGGCTAGTGCTGTACCACTTGAGCCACAGTACCACTTCCAGCTTTTTCTGCTTATGTGGTACTAAGGAATCCAACCCAGGGCATCATGCATGCAAGGCAAGCACTCTACCACTGAGCCACCTTCCCAGCCCCACTCACCCTTCTTTTTTTTTTTTTTGGTCAGTCCTGGGACTTGAACTCTTGACCTGGGCAATGTCCCTCAGCTCTTCAGCTCAAGGCGAGTGCTCTACCACTTGAGCTACAGCGCCACTTCCGGTTTTCTAGTGGCTTATTGGAGATAAGAGTCTCACGGACTTTCCTGCTCGGGCTAGCTTTGAACCGTGATCCTCAGATCTCAGCCTCCTCAGTAGCTAGGATTACAGGCGTGAGCCACTGGCGCCCGGCTAACTCAGCCTTCTTGATATGTATTGGTTAGATTCCATGTGCTTATCACATGAACTTCCTATTTAAAGAGATCCACATACTGGGTAGGCATCTGTCCTACTCTGCATGTAGCTATGTTTAAGGTCATAGCCCAAGTGGATTTGGTAGATGATACAGTTTTGTTTTTATTGGTGGAGGGTGGCAGTTCTAGGGATTAAACTCAGAACCTCCATGTGCTAGCTGGATAAGCACTGTGCCCACAGTCCCATAACCAGGGTATTAAAACATGGGGAGCAGCCAGGCACTGGCAGCTCACGCCTGTAATCCAAGCTACTCAGTAAGCTGAGATCTGAGGATTGCAGTTCAATGCCAGCCCAGGCAGAAAATCCATGAGACTCTTACCTCCAATTATCCACTAGAAAACTGGAAGTGACTCTGAGGCTCAGGTGGTAAAGTGCTCGCCTTGAGCAGAAGAGCTGAGGGACAGTGCCCAGGCCCAGAGTTCAAGTCTCATGACCAACTGCCTCAAAAAAAAAAAATAGGGAGGAAGACTAGAACTAGGGGCTAGTAATTCTTTTTTGTTGTGGGTGGTGGTTGTGGTGGTGATGGGGCTTAAACTCTGGGCCTGGGCTCAGTCCCTCAGCTCTTCAGCTCAAGGCAAGCATTCTACCACTTGAGCCATAGTGCCACTTCCAGTGTTCTGGTGGTTAATTGGAGATAAGAGTCTCACTGATTTGCCTTCCCAGGGCTGGCTTTGAATCACGATCCTCAGATCTGAACCTCCTATGTAGCTAGGATTACAGACATGAGCCACCAGCACCCAGCCAGAATCTAGTAATTCTTGTTTTACAGCAAGTCTTGATTTCCTAACTGACTAATCTTTAGATCTGACCAAGAGTAGTACAAGATGAATTCTAATTAGATGATTAAGCAGAAGTAGGTTTTACCTAAGTCAATTATCTGTCAAGAGAAAGTTACAAATATCTCTTGATGATACCATAGACCACACAATCTCTTAGGCCCTTCCAGCTTTTGCTCTTCTCCAGTCTTATAAGATATCCTGCTACTTAAGAGAGAACTACTGGAAATTTGCCCGTGCACAGATGCACTCAACTCTGATTTTCTTTCAATCCAGGCTCAAGATATTGAAACTCTAAAGAAATTTCTTCTGAATAAGAAGCCTCATGTTGTGACAGTTGCAGGAGAGAACAGGTAGAGGCACAAGGCATCTGGCTTAAAAAGTTACTGTGACTCAAAAGTTACTCATCCCTTGTTGATCTAGCATATGCCCATAACATAGTGGGCATGCCCAAAACATAGTTTTGATAACCCCAGGCCATTTCTGAAAATGGTCTTCTTTATCATTAAGTTCTTTCATCCCTACCCTACCTCAGTGACTATCCGTCTATACCTTAGAAAATACATTAAAGAGCAATACTCCTTATTCCTCTAGGGATGCCCAGATGTTGATTGAGGATGTGAAGCGCATTGTGCATGAGCTGGACCAAGGCCAACAACTCTCTTCTATTGGAGTGGAGCTGGTCGATAATGAATTGGCCATTCTTTATATGAACAGCAAGAAGTCAGAGGTAATACTGGAACTCTACTCTAGAGTCTACTCTGGTCAGTGCTGAAAATCCAGAAAGACTTAATAAGAAAGTAAAGTTAAACAGTCTTTGGGACACCCATCTGTTCACTGATCATGTAGATGTTTTTCCTTGTTAAGTTACAATTCAGATTGGGAACTCCAGAGATTAAAGCAGTTTTAGGAAAATGGGTCCAACAGGAGAAGAGAAAGGTTGTGTCAAGTCAAAATGTTTTAGATTTCCTTTTGACAGTGTCACTGAGGGACCTTAAGGCCCTGTAACCCTCATTTCACTGTAGGCAGAGTTCCGGGATTACCCACCAGTACTGAGACAGGCTGTTTCCCTGGCCCGGCGCATCCAAGACCCTTTGATAGAGTTTGCCCAGGTGTGCAGCTCTGATGAAGACATCCTATGTCTCAAGTTTCACCCCTTGCAGGTGAGTAGGATTTGACAAGTAGGCTATGTGGGTGGAAAGGCACAGTAATTTTATTCCTACCTACTGTGTGTTGATAGGAACATGTTGTCAAAGAGGAACTCCTCAACGCCTTATACTGTGAATTTATCAACCGGGTCAATGAGGTTGGAGTTGATGTCAACCGCGCCATTGCCCATCCTTACAGCCAGGCTTTGATCCAATATGTCTGTGGCCTGGGGCCTCGGAAAGGAACTCACCTGCTGAAGGTAGGGTGGTTTGAATCAGAAAATAAAAAAGTAGGGCTGGGAAGGTGGCTCAATGGTAGAGCGCTTGCCTTGCATGTATGAGGCCCTGGGTTCAATTCCTCAGCACCACATAAGCAGAAAAAAAAAAGCCGGAAGTGGTGCTATGGCTCAAGTGGTAGAGCGCTAGCCTTCAGCTGAAGAGCTGAGGGACAGCGCCCAGGCCCAGAGTTCAGGCCCCACAACTGGACCCAAAAAAAAAAAAGTAGGGGCTGGGAAGGGGGCTTAGTGGTACAGTGCTTGCCTCGCATGCATGAGGCCCTGGGTTCAATTCCTCAGCACCACATAAGCAGAAAAGGCCAGAAGTGGCACTGTGGCTCAAGCAGTAGAACAATAGCCTTGAGCTGAAGAGCTGAGGGACAGCGCCCAAGCCCAGAATTCAGGCCCCATGACCAACCAAAAAATAAAAATAAAACAGGAGGGTAGCTCACACCTGTAATCCTAGCTTCACAGCAGCTGATATGTGATCACAGTTCGAAGCCAGTCCAGGCAGAATAGTATGTGAGACTCATATCTCCAATTAACCACCAAAAAGCCAGAAGTGGAGGTATAGCTCAAATGGTAGAGCTCTGTGAGCATAAAAAGCTTTGTCAATATAATATATACATTATATGTACACACACACACACACAAAGCCAGAAATATTAGATTGGACACAAATCTCAGGACTGTGGAATGTTGGGAGGGTGGGAGTAAAAGAATTTGTGTGTGTGTGTGTACTGGAACTTCAATTCAGGGTCACCCACTCTCACGTGGCTTTTTTACTCAAAGCTAGCCATTTACCACTTGAGCCACACCTCCACGTAGCATATTGATGGTTAACTGGAGATAGGAGTCTCATAGAGGGCTAAGAAGGTGGCTCTGTGGTAGAGTGCTTGCCTCACATGCGTGAGGCCCTGGGTTTGATTCCTCAGCACCACATAAATGGAAAAAGTTGGAAGTGGCGCTGTGGCTCAAGAGGTAGAGCGCTAGCCTTGAGCTAAAGAGCTGAGGGACAGTGACCAGTTAGCTTCAAACCTCACTCAGTCTTAGGTCTCAGCCTCCTAAGTAGCTAAGATTACAGACAGGGATCAGCTACTCACTACCACCCAGCTGACTGGAGTTTTTTCCATTGGGAAGAAAAAGAATTTTAATCAATGGAAACTACTTAAAAAATTGGTATATTTTCATAATGTAAGTTTTTTCCTATAGTGTATATTTGTATGACTCTTAAGCAGTTCTTTAGTTGCATATAGTCTGTAATGACATAGTGTAATTTATTAATAACATTTTAGTGAGATAATATTATGGTAATGCTCATTTAAATAGCTGAGTAAAAACAGATTCCAAAATGGAGGGTCAGCAAGGGCCATCAGGGAAGCAGGCTAGGGAGATGAGGCCTGCTTAACCACTTACCATGGCTCACTCCAGCCCTCTCCTCTAGATCCTGAAGCAAAACAACACTCGACTTGAGAGCCGAACACAGCTGGTCACCATGTGCCACATGGGTCCCAAAGTCTTCATGAATTGTGCTGGCTTCCTCAAGATTGACACAGCCTCCCTGGGGGACAGGTGATGCCCTCTGCCTAGATGAACCAGGAGAATTCCTGTGGGCTTTGATTTGCAGTTTCAAGAGATTAGTGTTATCAAAGAGCCCCAAGCCATTTAAATTAGAACATTTTTTGTTTTGGATTGGTTTGTTTTTATTTTGTTTTTTGTTGTTTTTCTTTTTGGTTTGTTTTATGGTAAGGATCAAACCTAGGGTCTTTCACTTGCTAGGCAAGTGCTCATCCTCTGAGCTACATATCCAACCTCTAAATTAGGAAATGCTTTAAAGAAAAGGTAAGGAGTCTTTATTCAGTTCAAGAGCCGCTGACCTATGGAAAAGATCGGTTCAATTATGTGAGGTTCATCTGAGAGAAATAAAAGAACGAATTTAGTTTGTGAATTCAGGGCCTAGGACAAAACACAAGATTTTGTTACTGTGGTTTGTTGCATCCAGATAAGGGTGGGAAGAATGTGGGGAGTGGAAAATAGTGTGGGTGTGAAGAGATACAGAAGGGGGAGAGTGATTGTTATGTTTTAAGATGATGTTTTTGAGAGAAAGTTCTATTCACTTGGACTTTGGACTTCACTATTGACCTCTTCCTCTCCAGAAGTTATCAACTCAGTCTTTGGAGGATCTTTTCCACGGGCACATAGCTCCTCAATTCAGTAATGGAAGTCAGTGGGGAATAGGCTTCAAGTTCTAAAACTTCATTTTCCACTCAGCTTTGCTGTAACACTCCACGAATAACATAGGTCCATGTGAGTGCACGGGCAAGACTAGCCTGGGAAGGCTTTATGGGGGAAAACAGCTGTCAGCAAATTCTCAGGTCTTTTTCCCCCTTCTTGTTTTATCTTCTTGTAAGATTCATATTAGTTCATTATATAAAATTCAACATAAAGAAATATTATGCAGAAAGTGGAAGTCCCCCATAACCCCACTCCCCAGAGATAACTACCATAACAATTTTTATGTATACTAGTTTTTTCTAAATTTTAATTTTGCTATGCATTTACTAACTACCCATTTGCTACCAAAAAAAAAATGGGATCATATGATTCATAGTGTTTTGCAGTGCATTTTCCACATATCAGTACATCATGGCCATCTTCCCATGTCAGCACACAGATCTATCTACCTCATTCTTTTTAATGACTGTACAGTATCCATCATATGGAGGTACTCTGGTTTATTTAACCAGTTCCCCATTGGTGAAATTTGGGTTGTTACTAGAGACTTCTTGTTCTATATCCTGCCCCTTTTTTCCTTTTCTTCAGCACTGATTCATACATTGAGGTCCTTGATGGTTCCCGTGTCCACCCTGAGACCTATGAATGGGCCAGGAAGATGGCAGTAGATGCCCTGGAATATGATGAATCTGCTGAGGATGCTAATCCTGCAGGAGCCCTTGAAGAAATCTTGGAAAACCCAGAACGACTCAAGGATTTAGATCTTGATGCCTTTGCCGAAGAACTAGAGAGGCAGGTAGGTGACAGTGTGGAAGGTCTGGTAATAAAGAACTAGTCCTAATGGCCTAGGTAAGAGAGTTTGTCTTGAGCAAGTATCCAGAGAAACCCTGATACTATTAGATTACAGGCTTGAGCCTGCCTCTTCCCTGTCTGTATGTTGCTGGCTTTCTCCAGGGACTGTTTATCTTCTTATTAAGGAGCCAGAAAAGCCTCAAATGTTTTGACTGTAATTGTGAGAGATGGGACCTATGTCAGTACTAGAGTTTCCTTCTAAACCCTCTTTCTTCCTTTCTGACAGCAAAGGTTTGCATTTGTTTATGTTTTCATGAAGCATTGCTAGCTTCGAAAACAACCTTTTGTGAGGCAAAAACAGTTAGTTACAAGTGCCTATACTCCTTGCTACTCAACAGGAAGATCACAAGGGCCACCTGGGTAATACAGTGATGCATCATCTTTTTTTTTCTTTTTAAAGTGTGGGGGGAAGCCATGCCAGGTGCCAATGGCTCACGCCTGTAATCCTACCTACTCAGGAGTCTGAGATCTGAGGATCACAGTTCAAAACCAGCCAGGGCAGAAAAGTTCCAGTGAAACTCTTATCTCCAATTAACCTCTCAAAAACTAGAAGTGGCACTGTGGCCCAAGTGGTAAGAGTGCTCGCCTTGAGCACAAAGAGGCTCAGATACAGAGCCCAGGTCCTAAGTTCAAGTCCCAGAACCAACAAAAAAAAAAAAAGCCATGCCTGGCCAGGGGCTGGTTGCTCACGCCTATAATCCTAGCTACTCAGGAGGCTGAGATCTGAGGATCAAGGTTCAAAGCTAGCCTGGGCAGGAAAGTCCAGGAGACTCTTATCTCCAAACCACTCAAAAAATGGAAGTGGCGCTGTGACTCAAATGGTAGAGTGCTCACCTTGAGCTGAAGAGCTGAGGGATAGCACCCAGGCCCAGCGTTCAAGCCCCATGACTGACCAAAAAAAAAAAAAAAAAGCCATGCATCAGTGGCTTGTACCTATAATATTGGCTACCCAGGATGTTGAGATCTGAGGGTTGCAATTCAAAAACAGCTGGACAGGAAACTCTGTAGCCTCTCATCTTTAATTATAAAGCTAGAAATGGAGCTGTGACTGAAACTCTGGCAGAGCCCAGGTAACAGGTTTTAAAGTCCAAGAAAGAACAATCAAAAATAACTGTCAGCTGAACGATGGTGGCTCACATGTATAATCCTAGCTACTCAGAAAGTTAAGATCTAAGATCGTGGTTCAAAGCCAGCCAGGGCAGAAAAATTCGTGAGATTCTTTTTTATTTATTTATTTGTTTGTTTATTTTTGGTCAGTTGTGGGGCCTGAACTCTGGGCCTAGATGCTGTCCCTCAGTTCTTCAGCTCAAGGCTAGCACTCTACTTCTTGAGCCACCATGCCACTTCCGGCTTTTTTTCTGCTTATGTGGTGCTGATGATTGAACCCAGAGCCTCATGCATGCAAGGCAAGCACTCTACCACTGAGCCACCTTCCCAGCCCTCATGACATTCTTATCTCCAGTTAACCACCAGAAAAATGGAAGTGGTGCTGTAACTCAATTGGTAGAGTGCTCACTTTGAGCTGAAGAGCTCAGGGACAGCACCCAGGCCCAAAGTTCAAGCCACATGACTGAACAAAAAAAAAGTAACTCAGGCCTGTAATTCTAGCTACCAGGCAAAATTTTTGTAAGACTAAATCTCAACAACTGCTGAGCATGGTGTATATGCTTGTCATACAAACTTCAGCAAAAAGTACAAGAGCATCAAAGCCTAGAGCCTGGCAAAAAGTGAAACGTGGAACTAGAGGTGTACATTTTGACAGTAGAGTATCTGTGTAGAAACATGAGACCATGAGTTCAGACCCAAGGATCAAAAAAAAAAAAAAATAGCAGGCTCACACCTGTAATCCTAGTTACTCAGAAACTGAGATCTGAGTATCCAGGTTTAAAGCCAGCTTGGACAGAAAAATCTTAAGACACTTATCTCTAGTTAACCAGCCAAAGTCAGAAGTGAGGTTTGGCTCAAGTATTAGTATCTGTGTTGGTGTAAAAGTCAAAGGAGAGTACCGGGCCCCGAGTTCAGGCATTCCTACCAACAGAGAAGGGGGGCGGTGAGGAGAAGGGAGAGGAAAGAGACTCTCCAAAAGTGAGCAAGTGAGATCCTATCCCAAAAATAACCAAAGGGGCTGGGAAGGTGACTCAGTGGTAGAGCACTTGCCTTGCATGCATGAGGCCCTGGGTTTGATTCCTCAGCACCACATAAACAGAAAAAGCCAGAAGTGGCGCTATGGATCAAGTGGTAGAGCACTAGCCTTGAGCTGAAGAGCTGAGGGCCCAGGCCCAGAGTTCAGGCCCCATGACCGACAAAAAAAAAAAATAACTAATTTAAAAAACAATAAACCAAAGGAAGCCAGGTGCCAAGGCTCACACCTGTAAACCTAGCTACTCAAGAGGCTGAGATCTTAAAATCTCTTTGAAGCCAGCCCAGGTAGGAAAATCCATGGGACTCTTATCTCTAGTCAAATGGTAAAATGTTATCCTTGAGCAAAAAAGCTAAGGTGCAGTGCCTAAATCTTGAGGTTAAGAGCCTCCCCAGTACCAGCACAAAAATGAATGAATGCATGAATGAATGAATGAATGAAATAAAACTAGGAGAAAAAAGACTAAAGGTATGGGTCAAAGAGTAAAGTGCTGGGGCTGGGTATGTGGCTTATTGGTAGAGTGCTTACTAAGCATGCATGAAGTATCAGGTGCCTACATAGCAAACTCAAATCCCTGAGTTCAGACTCCAGTACCATCTAAAAAAACAGTTGGACATGGTGAAATAAGATCCTGTTTGAACCAGTAAACCAGGCCTGGTAGCATACGTACTTGGCATCCCAGCTAAACAGAAAATAAGTAGGAGAATCTTCGGCTGGCCTCAAGCAAAAATCATGTGACCCTACCTGAAAAATAAAGTAATAAAGGGCAGATTCAAATGGTAGAGTACTTGCCTAGCAAACACAGGCCCTGAGTTCAAACCCTAATACCAGAAAGAAAAAAGTAGAGGAAATTTTCCTTTAGTAAAAATTGTTGGGTTTTATTCCCCCTTCTTTTTCATATTGAGATTTAAACTTAAAGCCTTAGGATTGCTAAGTAGGTGCTTTATCTCTTGAGCCATGACCCCAGCTACCGGTAATAAATATTGAAGGAAAAGAAGAGAGGCCCAGGGCTGGGAATGTAGCTGAATGGTAGAATGCTTGTCTAGCATGCATTAAGCCCTGGGTTCAATTCCTCAGTACCACATAAACAGAGAAAGCCAGAAGTGGCACGGTGGCTCAAGTGATAGAGTGCTAGCCTTGAGCTGAAGAGCTTAGGAACAGCAGCACCCAGGTCCAGAGTTCATGCCCCACATCCAGGGGGGAAAAAAAGAGGAGAGGCCCAGATAGGAGCCAATTGTCCTACTTCTTTTATTGAAACCTTCCATGAGGTTTCATCAAAGAGCAGGTTAGAGAATAGATTGAAGGCTTTTTCTGATGATCTTCTTCCCCCAGGGCTATGGTGACAAACACATCACTCTTTATGACATCCGAGCAGAGCTGAGTTGTCGGTATAAGGATCTCCGGACAACCTACCGCTCTCCTAATACAGAAGAAATCTTCAATATGTTAACCAAAGAAACACCAGAGACTTTCTATATTGGTAAGCTCTGAAGTCATATTTTTAGTTAAAGGAATATGTGTTTGGGGGAACAGGGAGCTTTTGCTCTCAAACATGGCAATAATTTCAGTAGAATGGGGCAAGTTTGTATTGTAGGAAAAGAAACACAAGAAAGTCTCATCTAAAAAAAAGAAAGAGCCAGGTGCCGGTGGCTCAGGCCTGTCATCCTAGCTACTCGGGAGGCTGAGATCTGAGCATTGAGGTTCTAAGCAGCCCAGGCAAGAAAGTCCGTGAGACTCTTATCTCCAATAGACCACTAGAAAACGAGAAGTAGCTCTGAGGCTCAAGCAGTAGAGCGCTCACCTTGAGCTGAAGAGTGCAAGGACAACGCCTAAACCCAGAGTTCAAGCCCCACAAACAACAAAAAAAAAAGAAAAAGACCTTGTGCTGGTGACACATGCTTATAAGCCTGTCTACTCAGGAGCCTGAGATTTGAAGATCGAAGTTCAATGCCAGCCCAAACAAGAAACTTCATGACTCTTTATTTCCAGTTAACCACACAGAGAGCTGGAAGTGGAGCTGTGGCTCAAGTGGTAGAGTGCTAGCCTTGAGCAAAAGAAGCTAAGGGACTTTAGTTAGGCCCTGAGTTCAAGCCCCAAGACCACCACACACACAAGAAAATGTAGGTCATAATATGAAAGTCAGAATTGGATTCAAGTTGTACTTCTAGCCTACATGGGGATCTTCATTAAGTGACTCTTCTGGGCCTCATGGTCCCCTAGCATCCAATCAGGAAAGTCTCCTTTCTCAAAGATAGGAAGAAAAGCAATGGGGATTAAGAAGTTCTGTCATGGGGCTGGGAAGGTGACTCAATGGTAGAGTGCTTGCCTTGCGTGCATGAGGCCCTGGGTTCGATTACTCAGCACCACATAAGCAGAAAAAAAAAGCCGGAAGTGGCACTGTGGCTCAAGTGGTAGAGCACTAGCCTTGAGCTGAAGAGCTGAGGGACAGCACCCAAGCCCAGAGTTCAGGCCCCACGACCAACAAAAAAAAAAGAAGAAGAAGTTCTGTCATTACTGGGTTGGTAAGAATGGGTCACCTCTCCATTCTCTGCTGTCTGTTCATCCTCTCCTTTCCTGTAGGAAAGCTCATCATCTGCAATGTCACTGGCATTGCTCACAGGCGCCCACAGGGTGAGAGCTATGACCAAGCTATCCGCAACGATGAGACAGGGCTGTGGCAATGCCCCTTCTGCCAACAGGACAATTTTCCTGAACTAAGTGAGGTAGGTGTTGCAGTGTCATCATCTTTAGTGAATTTCTTTGATTAAATGCTCTGGTGATCTAAAAAGAATCAAGTACACAGAAAAAGAAGGATAGATTACATGCTGGTTTAAGAAAGTCCTTCCCTATGCCCCTGAGAATTTACCTATACATTGCCATTCATTCTGGTGGAGTCATCCTAACCCTAAACTTTCATCGTATTCTCTGTGTATCACTCCAGAAACAAAATGAGAATACATGGGGCTGGGAAGGTGGCTCAGTGGTAAGAGCACTTGCCTTGCATGCCTGAGGCCCTGGGTTCGATTCCTCAGCACTACATAAGCAAAAAGAAAAAAGCCGGAAGTGGTGCTGTGGCTCAAGTGGTAGAGCACTAGCCTTGAGCTGAAGAGCTGAGGGACAGTGCCCAGGCCCAGAGTTCAGGCCCCACGACCGGACCAAAAAAAAAAAAAAACAAAATGAGAATACACATGTTTTTTTTACCTAAAGGATGGGCAGTATCCCAGTATATACTTATTAGAAGGTATATGCAGGCTTCCTTCAATTCTGTTATTTTTTTTCTGTACTCTTCCAGACAGCATCTGCCTTTCTGATGGTCAGAAGCCATTGAAGCCACCTTATTAGGTAGATGTAAAAGAGTTTCTCAGCCTTAACCAATAAAAACATCTGATATGATTTGTCCAAGATCTGAGATAGCCAAGGGATATTTCTTCCCACCGTAGTAAGTCATCCTGAGAAGACTTACATAGATACCTCTTCCCTCCCCTCTCACTCCCCCATCCCCAGTCCTGGGGCTTGAACTCAGGGCCTGGGCACTATCCCTGAGCTTAAAAAAATTTTTTTTGCTCAAGGCCAGCACCCTATCACTTGAGCCACAGTGCCACTTCTGGCTTTTTCTGTTTATGTGGTACTGAGGAATCAAACCCAGGGCTTTGAGGGCTGGCTCAGCGGTAGAGTGCTTGCCTCTCATGCATGAGGCCCTGGGTTCAATTCCTCAGCACCACATCAGAAGTGGCACTGTGACTCAAGTGGTAGAGGGCTACCCTTGAGCTGAAGAGCTGAAGGACAGCACCCAGGCTTAGAGGTCAAGTCCACGACAGACAAAAATAAAAAAAAAACAAAAAAAAAAAACAGGGCTTTATGCATGCAAGCACTCTACCACTAAGCCACATTCCCATCCCTAGATACCTCTTATACTCACTAAGGCAGGACAAAACAAAAAGGGCCTCAGTTGGAACTAGAGAGATATGCATTAATTAAGCATAAAAGAGTAATCTGGTTCCAAGCATCAGCTATGAGTCAAGGAACACTGTGGGTGGTCAAGTTCTCCCTTGGAGGTGGCTGAGTCAGTTTTTCAGACTAGTGCCAAGTATCAATGGTAAAATAAATTTCACTTCTTTCTGAACTTGTGATCTTTGGGACCTTAATGATCAACCTCCTTTCCTCATGTCTTTCTTCAGGTCTGGAACCACTTTGATAGTGGTTCGTGCCCTGGCCAAGCTATTGGTGTCAAAACACGGCTGGACAATGGTGTTACTGGCTTCATCCCTACTAAATTCCTCAGTGACAAAGTGGTAAAGCGACCAGAGGAACGAGTGAAGGTACATAAATGACTTGCCTAAGGATATAGGGCAGTTTCCAGCCACCCCAAGTCAGTTCTCTAACTTCATGCTGTCTCTACCAGACTTTAGGCTGTGTTCCCAGTGGCTGCTGGTGGAGAGAGCTTGGTGGTAGGGTTATAAGTAGCTGGAAGAAGCTGAGAAAAGCATCTGAATGAGTAGCAGCTTTTGTCTACTGCCTTTGTAAAGCAATTTCTGCCAGCTGCCAGCCCTTTGAGAGAGGGCTCCCTTCCTGTGTGGGAAGCTGAGGTTTCAGCAAAGAGCAGGAAGCAAGACCCAGTATCACATGGTGCAAAAAGAAAGGCTCTGCCTGTTCTCCCATGCCAAGCAGTACTGCTTTAAGAGATTTAACAGGATGTGTGGTGCAGCCCCATGAACAAGGCACCTCTGGTTTCCACAGCAGACCTGAGAGACACAGAAGAAACTTTCAAATCATTTCTTCCTAGAGCTTGGCAGTAAATTTCTAACTCTGTCCTAGTATTCTCCAGCCATGGCAGCCATTTACTATACACCCATTAGACACTGGCACTTAGCATTGATGTATGTTGTCTCTAATCCCACAATATGATGGGACCGGAATATCTTCTTTTTTCAGAGAAAGTGCCTTTTCAGGATCACCCAGTCAGTGGCATGCTAGGACCAGATCTGCCAATTTTTTAGTTCTAAATGTTATGAACATGGGAGGACTGTGGACTTAGAAGGCTTGGGAAAGAAATCCCTAATGGAAAGATTCTCAACACGAGAACCACTATGCAGAGTAACTGGCTTTATAGCAAATATTTAGAAGGGCTCAAGTCCAATAAAGTACATAAAAGAGCTGTTACTTTGTTTTCCCTCCAAAGATGGAAGCTAGATTTTGATCATCCATGGAAGCAGTAAGCAGGTAACTTTATGGGAGAAGGAAAGAGTGTCAGTTGATGAGGAAATAAGTTCCACAGGCTTAAGTTGGTTTCCCAACCCAGAGTTGAAAGGTATAGGGTAAAGGCATGGCCTATATTCTTCTGCAAACCAGACTTACCTCCAAATTCATATTCTGCTATTTACCAGCTGGCTAGATTTAAGCAAGCCTACTTGTCTGCCTTGATTTTGGTGTTCTCCTATGTAAAATAGGGCATTGGGCTAGATCATCTTTGTCCCTTCCAGCTCACATGTTCTGTGGATCTAGGTGGGAATGACTGTTCACTGCCGTATCATGAAGATTGACATTGAGAAGTTCAGTGCAGACCTGACCTGCCGCACCTCAGACCTCATGGACAGGAACAACGAGTGGAAACTGCCCAAAGACACCTACTATGACTTTGATGCGGAAGCAGCAGACCACAAGCAGGAAGAGGACATGAAGCGGAAGCAGCAGCGGACTAGTGAGTATACCACCACCACTCCTGTAAGCCTGAAGATCTTGGTAGCTTTCACGCTGTAGGACTCAGGTCAAAGAGTACATGAATATCAGTTTCCTAGTTAGAATAGATACTCAGCTTCAAGGTGCTGAGGCCCAAAGGTGTTAATGAAAAGAAATGATGGATGGGGGTGCTGGGAAGGTGGCTCAGTGGGAGAGTGCCTGCCTCGCATGAGGCCCTGGGTTCGATTCCTCAGCACCACATAAGCAGAAAAAGCCAGAAGTGGCACTGTGGCTCAAGTGGTAGAGTGCTAGCCTTGAGCTGAAGAGCTGAGGACAGCACCCAGGCCCAGAGTTCAGGCCCCACAATCAAAATAAATAAATAAATAAATGAGTTCAGGCCCCACAATTTAAATAAATAAATAGAAATTAAAAAGATTTAGCCGGGCGCTGGTGGCTCACGTCTGTAATCCTAGCTACTTAGGAGGCTGAGATCTGAGGATCGTGGTTCAAAGCCAGCCCGGGCAGGAGAGACTGTGAGACTCCTATCTCCAATAAACCACCAGAAAACCACAAGTGGCGCTGTAGCTCAAGTGGTAGAGCACTCGCCTTGAGCTGAAGAGCTGAGGGACAGCGCCCAGGCCCAGAGTTCAAGCCCCACGACCGACAAAAAAAAAAAAAAAAGAAATTAAAAAGATTTGCTTATGTTTAAAAAAAAAAAGAAATGACGAATGGGTAGAACTAAAACTCAGGATCTCTTCAGTCACATTTTGTTAGTAAGGCATTGTGACTATTAAAGCTTTATTGGGGGCTAGGAAGGTGGCTCAGTAGTAGAGTGCTTGCCTTACATGCATGAGGCTCTGGGTTCAATTCCTCAGCACCACATAAACAGAAAAGGCCAAAAGTGGCATTGTGGCTCAAGTGGTAGAGCACTGGCCTTGAGCTGAAGAGCTAAGGGACAGCGCCTAGGCCTAGAGTTCAAGCCCCACGACCATAAATAAAATAAATAAATAACGCCTTATTGTCCTAGGCATGCTAGGGACCCCTTGCTAACAGTTCATTCACATCAGACCCAGACAGCATGAAAGAGCCTCAGAAACCCATAGTGGGTCAGAAACTAAACCCTGGTCTGTCCTGTTGCTGTTGGCTACTAGCCTATCACCTAATCCTGTCCTCTCTTGCCCTCAGCATACATTAAACGAGTGATTGCACATCCATCCTTCCATAACATCAATTTCAAACAAGCAGAAAAAATGATGGAGACTATGGACCAGGGGGATGTCATTATCCGACCAAGCAGCAAGGGTGAGAACCACCTGACAGTGACATGGAAAGTCAGTGATGGCATCTACCAGCATGTGGATGTGCGAGAAGAAGGCAAGGAAAATGCCTTCAGCCTGGGAGCCACTCTGTGGATCAACAGTGAGGTAAGAGCCATGCCTGATCACCTACCCAGCCCCACTCCTGGTTCCAAAAGCCATGGGAGATTGCTTTCATTTGATATTAGTATCTCAGATGCATGCGCATGCACGCGTGCGTGTGTGCGTGTTTTGCTGGTCCTGGGGCTTGAACTCAGGGCCTAGGTACTGTCCCTGAGCTTCTTTTGCTCAAGGCTAGGACTCTACCACTTAAGCCACAGTGCCACTTCCATCTTTTTCTGTTTATGTGATACTGAGGAGTTGAATCCAGGGCTTCATGCATGCTAGGCAAGCACTCTACCACTAAGCCACATATCGCAGCCCTCATATTCATTTTAATTGTGCAGTGTTAAGTAGTAAAACAGGAGGTGGGGCTGGCCACTGATGGCACACTCCTTTAATCCTAACTACTTGGGAGGCTGAGATCTGAGATCATGGTTCAAAGCCAGCCAGAGCAGGAAAGTCCCTTAGAAATTTAACTCCAGTTAACCACTGGAAAACCAGAAGTGGAGCTGTGGCTCAAAGCAGTAGTGCCCTAGCCTTAAGCAAAAGAGCTCAGGGACAGTGCTCAGGCCCTGAGTCCATCCCCTACAACCAACAGCAACACCCACAGAAAAGGTGAGCCTGGCACCCGTGGCTCATGCCTATAATACTAGCTACTCAGGAGGCTAAGATCTGAAGATCGTGGTTCAAAGTCAGCCCGGGTAAGAAAGTCCATGAGATTCCAATTAATCACAGAAAAAGCTGGAAGTAGCACTGTGGCTCAAATGGTAGAGTGCTTTTCTTGAGGAAAAGGAGCTCAAGGACAGCACCCAGGCTGAGTTCAAACCCTAGGACAGGCAAAAAATAAAAATAAAAACAGAAGGTGGTTCTTAGGATAAGTCGTCAGTTTTGTATATGTTGTTTCCTGTACATTAAATTTTGAAGTAGATTATAGAGTACCAGTGAAGAAGCTGAAATGGGTGTGTGAACACACATAGCAAGTATTTTGACTGTGCTCAGTGAAATCTGGTGAAGTTCCCTCCTGTTCCCAAGTACCAGGGGAGAACCACAGTTAGGATTGAGGCTGTGTCTCATAAACTAGTTTGCCTGGGTGCCTGGGTACAACTCCAGTCCATTGGATAAATTGAGGGAATCTTTTTTTTTTTTTTTTTTTGTCGGTCGTGGGGCTTGAACCCTGGGCCTGGGCGTTGTCCCTCAGCTCTTCAACTCAAGGCGAGCGCTCTACCACTTGAGCTACAGCGCCACTTCCAAATTGAGGGAATCTTGCGATGGAGTGAGGCTTCGCAGGGTTGGGAAATCTTAATCCCCAGCCCCAACCCTGCCAGGGTTTCTCACGGGGAACACTTGATGAAGGACCAAGAGTTTTAGCTATGGATGTGACATATGAGGCCTTCACCTTCTTTCCACAGGAATTTGAAGACTTAGATGAAATTGTTGCCCGCTATGTTCAGCCCATGGCATCCTTTGCTCGAGACCTCTTGAATCACAAGTATTACCAAGATTGCAGTGGTGGGGACCGCAAGGTAAGCCAGGCTTACCTTCCAGGCTCCTAAAGCTGGATACTTTCCCTTCAATGTTAGGAAAGCTCAGGTGGTGAAACAAGTATACATGTGTATGTGTATCCTACCAAGCACATTGCTATCCCAACCTCTTCCCCCTCATTCTACCCCCAGAAATTAGAGGAGCTGCTCATCAAAACTAAGAAGGAGAAGCCCACCTTCATCCCTTATTTCATCTGTGCCTGCAAGGAACTGCCTGGAAAGTTCCTTCTGGGATACCAGCCCCGGGGTAAACCCAGGTGAGCACTGGTGCTGAGAAGCAGCTCCTGCTGGGCCCACAGGAAAGCTGGAAGGGAACATCCTGCTCTGCTTCAGCCTGTCTCCCTTTCCTCACTTACTTGTTCAGAACTGAGGTTGGAGGTGGGAAAGGGGGTGATGATTTAGAGCAAGAGGTGAAAATTTACCTAAGAAAGGTGGATTAGCGGGGCTGGGAATGTGACTTCTTGGTGAGTGATCACCTAGCATGCAAGAAGCCCTGGGCTCAATTCTTCAGTACCATATAAACAGAAAAGGCCAGAAGTGGCACTGTGGCTCAAGTGGAGTACTAGCCTTGAGCAAAAGGAGCTCAGGGACAGTGCCCAGGCCCTGAGTTCAAACCTTAGGACTGGCAAAAAAAAAAAAGGGGGGGGGGTGGGTGAGAGGGGGAATTAGCATGAAAAAGAGTTCTAGGGGACCTCAGTAGCTCATGCCTCTTACAGGCTACTGTTATTACCTAGCTATTATAAAGGTTGAGATCTAAGGATCAAGCTTTGAAGCCTACCCAAGCAGGAAAGTTCTTGATATCCTTATCTGCAGTTAAGCAACAAAAAGCCAAAAGTGCAGCTGTGGCTCAATTGATAGAGGGCTACCCTTGAGCAAAAGGCTCAGGGACAACACCCAGGATTGGCAGAAAAATAAGAATTCTCTTCCCTTCACCTCCTTTTTTTTTTTTTTCCTCTCTCTCATGAGGACTGAACTTTGTTTGGGCCTGGGCTCTGTCCCTCAGCTCTTCAGCTCAAGGCTAGTGTTCTACCACTTGAGCCACAGCGCCACTTCTGGCTTTTTCTGCTTATGTGGTGCTGAGGAATCGAACCCAGGGCCTCATGCATGTGAGGCACGCACTCTGCCACTGAGCCACCTTCCCAGCCCTCACCTCCCTTTCTCAGAGGCATTCCTTGCTGATTGGTAAGACTGGAATAGCACACTGATCTCTCCTTTCTGCTACCTGCTTGGCCCTCCTTGGGACTCCCGCACTTGGCTCACTGATACCGCAATGTACTAGGGCGTGGGCTCTGTAAGGGGAATTTCTGTGTCTCCCGTTCTCTTGTGTGCATGTGACTGTCAGGCTGCCCTTTCTGAAGTATTCCTTTATCTGCATTCCTCTAGTTCATCCTGAAACAGTAGAATCTCAAGTTTCTTAAGCTTGCTTCCTTCTATCTTTTGTACACCCTAGTCATTCCAGCCTTCTCTGCCTTGGCCCTGGCCTATCATTCCCATAGCCCTAGGCCAAAGCATGTGTGTATTTCTGCTTACTTACATCGGTCCACATGCAATGCACTGCTTAGTAAAAGATGAAAGATTTATACGATCTGAAGAGAAACCAGAGTTCAATGCACTGCTTAGATTTTTTAGCAGGCTTAGGGGCCATATAATAAAAGCCTTCTACTCTAGGCCCTACCCTTTCTTGGGCATACCTGTGGAATGCTCCTTTTTTTTTTTTTTTTAAACCAGTCTTGGGACTGAACTCAGGGCACTGTCTCTAAGCTTCTTTTGCTCAAGGCTAGGACTCTACCACTTGAGCCACTGTGCCGTTTGCAGCTTTTTCTGTTTATGTGACACTGAGGAATCAAACTGCGGGCTTCTTGCATGCTAGACAAGCACTCTACCACTAAGCCACATTCCCTGCCCTGTCATTCTTTCTGTGAAGCCTTTCCAGATTCACCAGTATTCTTCAAGAGGATGGAAGCCAGGGTTGTGTAGGGCTTGGAAACATCTATGAGGAACAGTTCAGCAAGCTGGGGGCTGCCTTCACTGAAGCCTGTGTGGTGGTACAGCCTCCAGCAAGCCTTCCTTTGGCAGCCAGTACACAGCAAACCGAGGCTACTGACATCTTGGTCTTGGTCTTGGCTGTGCAGCTGCCCTTCACATAGGCCCTGTCACCTCTTCTCTTCCTTAGCACCCAGTGTGGCTATTGCACATGGTGAACATGTTTCAGTTGGTCTCTCACAGCTGAGCCCAAGGGTATCTGATGTATATTTCCTTCTAAAATTTCAGGATAGAATATGTAACAGTAACTCCTGAAGGATTCAGGTACCGGGGCCAGATCTTCCCAACTGTGAATGGGCTCTTCAGGTGGTTTAAAGATCACTACCAGGACCCTGTACCAGGCGAGTTCTTTTCTCTGACTTCTGGGTTGTGGTGGGAGGGGCAGGTGCAGCCTGACTAAGTGATTGCTGGTCTTCTGGGGAAGAGAGGAGGCTATCATTGCAGCACAGCAGTTCTGTTTCTACTGGGTCCACGCAACTTCCCCTCCTTCTTCCACCCACCTCAGTCCCTCCCGTAGCCCCTGAATTAGGAAGACAGAAATAGGTTTCTTAAGTTACATAACTAATTATATCCATTTCCTACAGGCATCACTCCTAGTAGCAGCAGTAGGACACGGACCCCTGCCTCTATCAATGCTACTCCAGCCAATATCAACCTTGCAGGTGAGGTGCTCAGGCCTGGGGCCAGCGAAGAGGGAAAGGGACTTTCACCTCTTACATGCTCATTTTGTTTCTGTGTATTTACAGATCTGACACGAGCTGTGAATGCCTTGCCCCAGAATATGACATCGCAGATGTTCAGTGCCATTGCTGCTGTGACAGGCCAGGGACAGAACCCTAATGCTACCCCAGCCCAGTGGGCCTCCAGCCAGTACGGCTATGGTGGCAGTGGAGGAGGCAGCAGTGCTTATCATGTATGTGGCTTGGGAGGAGTGTGGGGTAGGAGAGGGACAGGCATTTTAATATACCCACAGACACATACCTCTGGCTGTGTACATGCACAGGGCTGCCCTGGCCTTAGGAGCCATCACTTAACCGATAATTTTCCCAGCCCATTTAACTGGGAATAAAAAAAGAGGCCTGTTCTTCCAGTCTCCTTTGGGATCTTAGGAATTCTCAAGCCACTAGAAACCCAGAGCTGTTTAGGATTGGTGGGCTGCTTTGTGTTGCTGCTACCAGACTGCTGGCCTCCCTCAGCTGCTTAGAACTTCATACTGCTCAGGATTGTGGAGGACATGGAAAGCCCTGTACTGAATCCACCCTTAAAGCTTGCCAGGAATTCAGCAGAGCCAAATAAGCCTAGAATCCATCCCCACTTCTCTGATCCTTTCTCCAGGTGTTCCCAACGCCAGCCCAGCAGCCAGTGGCCACACCACTAATGACTCCCAGCTACTCCTACACAACCCCAAGCCAGCCCATCACCACACCTCAATACCACCAGCTCCAGGCCAGCACTACCCCACAGTCCGCCCAGGCTCAGCCCCAGCCTTCATCGAGCTCCCGGCAACGGCAGCAGCAGCCAAAGTAAGTAAAGGTGGTGGGTGGTACAGGCAGGTTGTTAGTAGATGTCGTGAAGCCATGTCCTCTTGAGAGTCAAGGCCCACATGGTTTCTCAAGGGTACTGGTTTTGAGAACACAGAAGAACTGTGTAAGTATAAGCTTCCTTTCTCACTGGAGTCACCAGAAAGACAGGTATTTAACCCGTAAGTGATGGATGGGCTTTTTTCTTAGTGAGCCCAAAAGAGTACTGATCTCAAAGGCCCTTCTCCCTCCCAGGTCCAACAGCCATGCAGCCATCGATTGGGGGAAAATGGCAGAGCAGTGGCTTCAGGAAAAGGAGGCAGAACGGCGGAAACAGAAGCAGCGGCTGACACCTCGACCATCCCCCAGCCCCATGATCGAAAGCACCCCCATGTCCATTGCTGGCGATGCGACCCCACTCCTGGATGAGATGGATCGGTAGGGGCCCTGCTCCTTGGACTCTGGTCACCTCTGAGGCTGAGAGGCCTGGCCATCCACTGCCTCACTCCCTGTCCCTCCTTTTTTGTCCATAAATTGGCTTGAAGTGATGTTCTCTTTGGTGGTCAGCCTAGATGGATAGCCTTGTGAACTTGAGTTCAGTGTATATCAACAGCAATTCTCTACTGACCACCTGTTTTGGGACCAGGCTGGGAGGGAAATGTGGCAGGGAGGAAGAGGAAGATAAGAACAAGCATGGAGCCATGTGTATTCTACTCCCGATAAGCCATTTTGAGCTTCTGCCCTCACCTGACTGGCTATCATGGGGCAGCAAGCTCAACTCATATGTCCCCCAGACCTTGGGGGGGAAAGGGATGCTATTTATTCAATTTGGGGCAGGAGGGAGAGGAGGGAAAGTATTTCTGGTCCTGATACCAACATCTTGGTGGCTGTCAAAGGATTATGGGGGACATGAGGGAGCAGTGCTGATCTACCAGCCCCTGACTGGCCATCCTTACCCACCTGCTGCTGCCATGCTTCCTGCCTGTCATTTGAATAAACAGTGTTTCTACAGAGCACTCAAAACGGTCTCTCCACCTGCAAGAGTGGCTTCAAAGCAGTTTGCTCCAAAGGCTTCCGACCTCCTCTCCCAATCTGTCAGAGAGGCAAGGATTCAGACTGCCCAGGATCACATCCCTATCCCCTTCTTTTGAGCCTTATGACCCCATGCCAGCTTATGTCTTACTGTGGCGATGATGACCCCTGCTTCTACCTATGAAGGCAGTATGAAATGCTGAGTCAGGGCCTGGCACCTCATAAACAGCTCCTGCAGCCCCATCATCATCTTTCCCTGTAGGAAGTATTTCTGGGTTTCTGGCCTTGCACTCCTTCCCCTTTCCCAGCTGGGCCTTGGTCCCTGATCTCTTAGTGACATGGGTTTCTGCCCCAGTTGGCTCTGTCTCACACACACACACCTAGAAACAGAAGCTGAGGTCAGAGAAGGCTGCTAACGGCCTCCCTTCCCGGCTTGGGCCTAGCAACCCTTGTTTCTGGTCCCTTCCCTAACGCCAGAGCCTATTTTGTTCCAAGTTGATGTCTCTGCTTCTTCACCAGGGCTTCATCTCAGTTTTGTGATTCATTGCTGGGAGAATAACAACCCCTCCCCCCCCCCCCCCCCCCCCCCGCCTCTACTTAGAGCTCCACAAATTTGTAGTTAGAAAAGGCTGTCAAGCCGGGCGCTGGTGGCTCACGCCTGTAATCCTAGCTACTCAGGAGGCTGAGATCTGAGGATCGAGGTTCAAAGCCAGCCCGGGCAGGAGAGACAGTGAGACTCCTATCTCCAATAAACCACCAGAAAACCGGAAGTGGCGCTGTAGCTCAAGTGGTAGAGTGCTCGCCTTGAGCTGAAGAGCTGAGGGACAGCGCCCAGGCCCAGAGTTCAAGCCCCATGACCGACCAAAAAAAAAAAAAAGAAAAGGCTGTCAAACTTGATAAGCTCCCTCTACATTTTCTTCTTTCAGTACTTCTGACTTGGGAAGAGGCTGGCCTGCTGGGAACTCAGTTTTGCACCTTTCAGCACAAAAGTGCTTCAGTGGTCCTAGCAGGACTACACCAGGTTCCCACACCAGGGACACGAAGGTCATGTCCCTTGAGCCATAAGGCCCCTTGGCCCAGGGCCACCTGTAGAGGGAAAGGCCAGGCACAGTGGCAGTGGGTAAAAAGGTTCCACTTATTGGGACTATTACTACATAGTATTGCCTATCCCAGAAGTGGATTTCTTTTTTTTTTTTTTTTTTGCCAGTACTGGTGCTTGAACTCAGCCTGGACACAGTCCCTGAACTTCTTTTACTCAAGGCTAGCACTCTACCACTTGAGCCACAGAGCCAGGTTTTTCTGTTCATGTGGTTCTGAGGAATTGAACCCACGGCTTCATACATGCTAGGTGCTAGGCAAGCACTCTATACCACTAAGCCACATTCCCAGCCCCTGCACTGGGTTTCACCTACCAAACTCCAGGGGTAAGAAGCCCTAGGGTAGATTGTTACAGGATGTTACCAAGAAACAGCACTGTGCCCTATCCCTCCTTCCCTCCCACCTAACTTCCAATGGACTTCTGTGAAAACTAGATTGCCCTTTAAGAAGCTCTGCAGAGCCGGGCACTAGTGGCTCACACCTGTAATCTTAGCTACTGAAGAGACTGAGATCTGAGGATAGAAAAGTTCAAAGCCAGGGGCTGGGAAGGTATCTCAGTGGTAGAGTGCTTGTCTTGCATGCATGAGGCCCTGGGTTCGATTTCTCAGCACCACATAAGCAGGAAAACCCAGAAGTGGCGCTGGGGCTCATGTGGTAGAGTGCTAGTCTTAAGCTGAAGAGCTGAGCGACAGTGCCCAGGCCGAGTTCAGACCCCACGACCGACCAAAAAACAAAAACAAAAACGTTCAAAGCCAGCCTGGGCAGGAAAGTCCATGAGACTCATCTCCAATAAACCACCAGAAAACCAGAAATGGCGCTGTGGCTCAAGTGATAGAGCAGTAGCCTTGAGCTTAAGAGATGAGGGACAGCGCCCAGATCCAGAGTTCAAGCCCCACAACCAACAACAAAAAAAAAAAGGCCCTGCAGCCAGGCGCTGGTGGCTCACGCCTGTAATCCTAGCTACTCTGGAGGCTGAGATCTGAGGATCGAGGTTCAAAGCCAGCCCGGGCAGGAGAGACAGTGAGACTCCTATCTCCAATAAACCACCAGAAAACTGGAAGTGGCACTGTAGCTCAAGTGGTAGAGTGCTCGCCTTGAGCTGAAGAGCTGAGGGACAGAGCCCAAGCCCAGAGTTCAAGCCCCACAACGGACAAAAAAAAAGGCCCTGCAGACCTCAGCCCCTCAGCTTAACTCTGATATGCCCAGGGAGCATGCCACCTCCCACAAGTAGCCACCCTGTTAGAAGGAAAGAGAACAGCAGGAGCAATGAGCTACAGGCTTGATGACATTTATTCTTCACTCTGGTTGCACTGGCCTCAACTGAGATTGGGGTTGGACACTGGGGGAGATTTCCTCTTGGACACTTTCCTGACTGGTGAGGTCTTTGTCCCAGTTTTCTTGGCCTGGGCAGTGTTGTTCTTCTCTCGCTTCTTGGGTGATGACTCTGCAATGTCCTCGCTGGAGGGTTCTTCCTGTCCCCGGTAACTCTCCTCACTCTCCTGCTCTTCCCGGCTTTCTTGGCTGGACTCTCCTGACATTCTAGTTAACTCCCTTGGACTCAAATCTGGAGGTGAAGACTCTGATTTCACTGGACTTTTCTTCTTAGTTAACTTGCCCTTCTTGACTTTTTTCTTTAATTTTGTTTTCTCATCCAAAGTTGTCTCCTCCTCCTCTTTCTCTTTTTCCTTTTTCTTTACCTTCTTGATTACCTTGCTGCCCTGGCCTTTCCCTGTGGGGCTTTCGGAGCGCCAGATAGTAATGGGGGCTGCTGAGTCAGGGGACCCATTTGCTGTACAGGTTTCTTGGTCAGTGGTCAGTGCACTGGGTCCCACCTGAATTGGGATGGGAGGCTGGCTTGCTTCCTCCTCTTCCTCCTCCTCCTCCTCTTCTTCCTCCTCCTCCTCCTCTTCCTCCTCTTCTTCCTCCTGCTCTTCTTCATCTGCCCTACACTCATGGTGGATGGGATGGTGGATTACTGCCACAGAGACAGGCCTGTAACTTTTGCACCTGGGAGAAGGGGGCAGAAGAGAATGTTGACACAAAATAGTGGCAGTTTTCCCTATAGCCCCCTCCCATCCGGCAAGTACTCACCAGCTATACCAGAGCCGCCGTTCCACACAATCCTCATCTGGGATGAGCTCAAAGCAAGGGGTCTGGAAGACGTTATAGCAGGTTGGGCCCCTGTCTCTGGAGCAGGTTGGACCCATGTATTCCGAGGAGCTGCTATTTGTCTTCTCTGTGCAGTCTTTCAGCCTGCCACACACCCAACTCTCAGCCTGGCTTCCACACCTCTGTGACTCCCAGGGGCCCAGAGGGAAGAAGCCAGAGGGACAGTGGGCTGCTGCTAGAGTTGGCCCCAGGCTGCCAAAAGACCTCCCCATTGTTCTTGGAGCAGAGCAGTGTTTACAAGCTAGGTCTGAGCTAGCAGGGTTAGGCTGAAGCTGGAGAGGGAAACCTCCAAGAAAGTTTGGACCTGACTCTACCATGGGTCCCCCAAGGAGAGGGAGCCCTCACCTAGGATCACAGTTGCAGTGGTTGACAGCGTGGAGGTGCAGGTTGTGGTGGCCATAGTTCACGAAGGGATGGATGATGTGCCCAGCACATTGCTTATGTTTCCAGCAGCATCTGTTCGTTTCCTTGTATTCACCTAAAGGTGGAGGGACCTGGGTCACTCACAGGCAGCACAGCATACTACAATCTAAAAGCCTCACTTGCCACCACCCATGCCCCTTACTCCAACCTATTGTGTCAGTAGTGGAAACTCAGCCTAGTTGTCAGCTTTTAATCACTGCCCTGTCTCCTAGCAACTGCATGAAGCTGCCTGCATCTGTAGACTCCATGAAAAATGGTACTATATCTGGTAGGCAGAAGGTCTTTTCAAATGTCCCTGGCTATTCTGGGACCCCCTGCCACTTCCTTTCCCTCCCTTTTGTGGGAGCCCACCATCCTGAGTCCTCCCCTAACTTCTGCTGCCTTCACAAATTGCTCAGAGTTTTACCTACTTCCCCCTCCACTAGATGCCATCCAAGGTAAGGCACTCTTGCCTGGGAGACAAACTCCAGCAGCAACCAGAACCCATAGCTTCAGCCTCATGTCTAGCATCTGATCTGCCCAGGCCCAGGAACCTCCATCTGACTTACCAGCCTCTGAGCCACTCCAGCCCCCCAGCCCCAAGGCTGTTAGTGGTGTGGAAACCTGAGTCCTGGGCCTGATCACTGTGTGGCACCCTCCTTGCCTGCTCCTTGTGACATGTGCCCTGCTTGTGTCTGTCTCCCTTCTCCAAAACCCTTCTTTCCTCCTGATGCATTTTTTTTTTTTTTTGGTCGGTTGTGGGGCTTGAACTCTGGACTTGGACGCTGTCCCTCAGCACTTCAGCTCAAGCGCTCTACTGCTTGAGCCACAGCGCCACTTCTGATTTTCTGGTGGTTTATTGGAGATAGGAGTCTCATGGTCTTTCCTGCCGGGGCTGGCTTTTGAACCTCGATCCTCAGATCTCAGCCTCCTGAGTAGCTAGGATTACAGGCGTGAGCCACCAGCGCCCAGCCCCTCCTGATGCATTTTCTCACTGCTCCATTCTTCCCCAATCTTTACTCATCCAACTCTGCTTCTCTCACTTCATCCTAGAAACACAGAGTTCTCAACCCACCCCAGTCTGTGTCCTTCCACCCCATTAGGCAACACATACCACGTCTGTCTTTTTTCCCAAGGCACAAGGAGAAACTGCAAGTGTGTATGAGGGAGGAGTAACAGGAGGAGAAAAAGGCTCTCATTTTTGCTTATCTCTGGAAACTTTCCAGGGCTGCCCCACATCTCACCTCTCTGCTTAGGACTCCAGACCACCACTGGCAATCCCTCAGCCATTGTGTCCACTGGGTGACTCCATGTGCCTCTCACAGGCCAAGAGCTTGAGGTCTCAACTACCAGGCAGAGGACAAGAGAACTGCCAGCTCTCCCTGGCCTGGTCTCCACAGCAGGAGGAAACAATGATACAGCCCTGCAGGGTGGGCTACTATGGCAACCTAACCTAAAAGCCCATGGCAATTGATCCTTCCTCTATCAAGCTCTTATGAGGGATGGAACTCAGGAGATCTCATGCTGGCTACTAACAAGTATTTAACCCAGGCCATCCAAATGGCCATAAAGTGCCTGAAAGATGAAACAGCAGTGTGGGGTCTGAGGATTTCCCTTCATGCCTCTCCCCTCCCCACAACATCTCTGACCCACTTGGTGACCTCCTTTTTCTCCTGTGCCCTCTGTCAATCCCAGTGGAAAACAAGGGAGGTTTTTCGGGTTTCCCTACTGCCAGTTTGAAACAAAGAGCAGCAGAATAACATAGACCCAGAATTGGAGTCAGACCTGAATTCAAATTTTGCTTTTGTCATTTTCTGACAGATCAAATTACTAGTCTGAGCTTCTCTTCCCTTATCCACAAAATGGGATGAAAGTAGCTATTCTACAGGGCTGTTGGGAATACTCAATACTGCCATTTATAGAGGACAAGATGGGGATGGGCAGCTAGATAATCCCTCTCATCCTCCCCCTCAGCACCAAAGGTTTCCTTCCCTCTACCGAGGTGTCAGCTTTCCCAAGGGAAGCTGACAAAGCAAGGCCCCTTGGGGCCATAGGTTCCCTTGGACCCACCTTCAGAAGAGAAGGAAGAGAAGTCTGTGGTGGAATCCACACCAGCCAGCAGAGGTCCGCTCTCCCAGCTGGGTAAACTGCTTATATCTGAGGATACAGAGTAGCAACAGCTACAGCAGTCCCATCCCCATGCCATTCAGTCACAAAATATTTCCTGAGAAGCTCTGGGTATCAGGGCCCAGCTATATATTGGAAATGCATAGATTTTAAAAAGCTGTCCCACTGCTGGGGGGCAAGGGCTCCTGCCTGTAATCCTAGCTACTCAGAAGGCTGAGATACGAGGATCACAGTTCAAAGTCAGCCTGGCAGGAGAGAGAAGAGGTAAGATGTTGGGAAGCTTCATGACAGTACTGTAATGCACAGAGAAGAAGAAAGCACAGAAGAGAAGCCACCTACAAGATAGGGCAGACAAAGATTATGGATTTCTTGGAAGGAATATCTTTGGAACTGGGGTGATGATTTAGGAGTAAGCCAGAATCTAGATAAAACAACTTATCCCAACAGTGTGGCGTTCAGAGGGGGACCTGGATAGACTTTCCCCTTTTTGTGGCACTAGGGATAGAACCTAGGGCCTTGTACATGCTAATCAAGCATTCTACCACACGCCACACTAACTGTTTACTTGGAAATATTAGACTGAGGATTTGTGTAAGAAAAGGAAGCTTGCCAAGCACCCGCGGCTCACACCTGTAATCCTAGCTACACAGGAGGCTGATATCTGAGTATCACGGTTCAAGCCAGCCCAGGCAGGAAAGTCTGTGAGACTTATCTCCAACTAACCACCAGAAAACTGGAAGTGGCTCTGTGGCTCAAGTGGTAGAGCACTTGCCTTGAGCAGAAGAGCTCAGGGACAGTGCCTAGGCCCAGAGTTCAAGCCCCATGATCGACGAGAGAAAGACAGAGGAGAAAAGAATGAGAAAGAGGGAAAGAGAAAAAAAAAGAGAGAAAGGGGCAGGGAAGGTGGCTCAGTGGTAAAGCCAGAAGTGGCACTGTGGCTCAAGTGGTAGAGTACTAGTCTAGTTGAAGAGCTGAGGGACAGCGCCCAGGCCCAGAGTTCAGGCCTCCATGACCAACAAGAAAAGAAAAAAGAAAAAGCCAGAAGTGGCACTAGCTATGAGCTGAAGAGCTGAGGGACAGTGCCCAGGCCCAGATTTCAGGCCCCATGACTGACAAAAAAAAAAAAAAAATTTTTTAAAAGGAGGAAGGAAGGAAGGAAGGAAGGAAAGGAGGGGAGGGAGGGAGGGAAGCTTGTCAGGGAAGCTTCCCCCTGTACCTCCGCTCCCTCCCCAGTGGTCATGCCTATAATCCTAGCTGCTCAGAAGGTTGAGATCTCAGGACAGCAATTCAAAGCCAGTCTGAGCAGGAAAGTCCAGAAGTGAGGTGGCTTAAGTGGTAGAGCAGTACCAGAGACAGTGCCCAGGCCCTAAGTTCAAATTCCAAGCCTGACACGGGCACACATACACCCACAAAGGACATTTAAGGTCCTTAGCAGGTCTTCATTGGCACTTAGTCATCCTTCTATAGATCCCAGGTCAGCTCTTCCTGTTTTCCACAGCAGGATAAATATTCAAAATTCATTTAATAAATGAATTATTTCAAGCATTTTCTGGAGCATCTTGCTACTGTCCCTCTCTGCAGATCGTGTGTGTATGTGTGTGTCTACCAGTCCCAAAACTTGAGCTCAGGGCCTGGGCACTATCCCTCACCTGTTTTGCTCAAGGTCAGTGTTCTGTTATTTGAGCCTCAGCACCACTTCTAGCTTTTTGCTGGTTAATTGGAGATAGGCATCTCAGAGCTAGGTGCTGATGGCTGGTGCCTATAATCCTAGCTACTCAGGAGGATCTGAGGATCATGGTTTGAAGCCAGGCTGGACAAGAAAGTCTATGAGATTCTTATCTCCTATTTATTTATTTATTTATTTTGTCATGGGGCTTGAACTCGACCTGGTCGCTGTCCCTCAGCTCTTCAGCTCAAGACTAGCTACCACTTGAGCCACAGCCGCCACACTTCCCCTTATCTCCAATTAACCACCAGAAATCTGGAAGTGGTGCTGTGGCTCAAAGTGGCACAGCACTAGACTTGAGCAAAGAGAGCTCAGGGATAGCACCCAGGCTCTGAGTTCAAGCCCCAAGACTAACAGAAAAAAAAAAAAAAAAGGGAAAAAGCCAGAAGTGGCACTGTGGCTCAAAGTGGCATAGCATTAAGCCTTGAGCAAAAGAAGCTCAGGGACAGCACCCAGGCTCTAAAGTTCAAGCCCTAGGACCAGCACAAAAAAAAAAATTTCTCATGGACTTTCCTGCCTGGGCTGGCTTCAAACCACAACCCTCAGATCACCACCTCCTGAGTAGCTAGAATTGCAGGCATGAGCCACCAATGTCTGGTTCTGGTAATTTCACAATCACTTTGGTGCTGCGTCTACATGCATCAAATCTTCCAGCCTGGGGAAGGCAGTCTGTTTTCCTCCCCCTCTAGGTCCTAGACCGGATGTCACCTCTGTTTTTACTACTTTTTTCCCTGAACAGCTCCATTAGGTGCCAATGAAAAAGGTCCAGGCCCTGCCTTCAGTGATTTCTAAGACTCTCCTTCTAAGCCAGACACCAGTGGCTCAGGCCTGTAATCCTAGCTACTTAGGAAGCTGAGTTCTGGGGATCACAGTTTAAAGCCAGCCCATGCAGGAAAGTCCATGAGACTCTTATCTCCAATAAACCACTAAAAACCAGGAAGTGGCACTGTGGCGATGAAGAGATGAGGGACAGCACCCAGGCCCAGAGTTCAAGCCCCACAACCGACAAAACAAAAAGACTACTTCTTTCTTCTAGTCATGTCACCTGTAACATAGCAGTCATCTGGCTTTTTATCATAACCTAGGTCAAAGCCACCTTTAATTTCACAGGAGTCAACCCTACTGGCCTTTTCTTCTCATCTCCTCTGTTACATGGGCTTCCATGACAGATTTTTCCCCCAGCACACACACACAATTCACTGTGTCCCCCATGTTGGCGTGTAACTCACAATCCTCCTGCCTCAAACCTCAGAATCCTGGAATTACAAGCTTATATCCCTACACCTGGCTCTTACTAACTTTTTTTTCTCTCTCTCACCACTCTACCTCTAATACAAGGGAATTAATTCAGACCTCAAAAGTGCTCCAATACTTGAACCATGACTCCTTTGGCCCCAATCCTGGGCTCAAATTCTCCATTCTCCTGTCTTAGCCGCCTGAGAGGTTTATTTATAATTTATAAATAAATCCAGCAACAAGACAGGTTGGAAGCATGGCTCAAGTTATAGAGCTCCAACAAAGCAAGCAAACTAAGCAGTAAAGACCTGAGTTTACAACCTACTACTAGCAAAAAAAAAAAAAAAGGTATACATATATATAGAGAGAGAGAAAGAGATATACAAATTCAGTATAAAAAAACGTGTGTGGGGCTGGGAAGGTGGCTCAGTGGTAAAGCGCTTGCCTTGCATGCATGAGGCCCTGGGTTCGATTCCTCAGCACCACATAAACAGAAAAAGCCGGAAGTGGTGCTGTGGCTCAAGTGGTAGAGCGCTCTCCTTGAGCTGAAGAGCTGAGGGACAGTGCCTAGGCCTAGAGTTCAGGTCCATGACCGGCAAAAAAAAAATAAATAAAATAAACCTGTGTGGGGCTGGGAAGGTGGCTCAGTGGTAGAGCGCTTGCCTTGCATGCTCGAGGCCCTGGGTTCGATTCCTCAGCACCACATAAGCAAAAAGAAAAAAGCCGGAAGTGGCGCTGTGGTTCAAGTGGTAGAGCGCTAGCCTTGAGCTGAAGAGCTGAGGGGCAGCACCCAGGCCCAGAGTTCAGGCCCCATGACCAGACTCCCCCCCCCCCAAAAAAAATGTGTGTATGTGTGTATGCCTCTGATTCTAATTTTTATTGATGAGGACACAATTAGTTCAAAGATAGGCAAGAGTGAGGCCCTGAGTTCAAACGCTAGCACCACATACACTATTAGATAGCAGAGGCCTTTCTGACTCTCTAGCATGTGTTCCTTCAGACCTATTTACTATTGGCTGATGAAACACACATCTGAGCGACACTATGTCTGAGTGACACTATGTCATATGCTCCATAGCCAAATCTCAGTTCCCTATCCAAAATCTGTCCTTCCAGATGTTACCTCTTTCCAACACTTGCCTTTGAGCTCCAATGCTGGTAATTTCTTACCCTTTGATTTTACTTAATCGTGACTCTACAGCCTTTCTTATGCCACATGGACCCTGCGGTCAGGCCTCGGAGGCCTTCTTGTGTGTAAGGCTTTAAACTCTGCTCTGAGTCCTCCTGGCCTGGATGTTCAGCAGTCATCATGCAAGAGGCATTGCTGCAGGATCAGAGGCTATTCATCTTCCACTGACCAACATCCCAACCAGCCCTGACAACCATCAGCTGTTTGTATAGGGGAGAAGGGAAAAAGGGTCAAAGGGAAAGGGATAAAAGCAATCTGCTCTTCAGTCTGACACAGAACAGAGAGCTTCTACTGAAGCAGCAGGGCAATGCTCCTGCAGCAGTGATTGGCTGGGCAGAGGAGACACTTCATTAGGGACAATGAAGGGTAGTAGGTTGAAGAGAAAAGAGAAGCTCGTGGTCTCTTCCTTGATAGGCCGTTAGTCTAAGGACAGAGGCCTAACTCAAAAAACTCACAGGTGGTCCTCATTTGTAGAGAATCTTTCTGGTTCTGTGGGCTGAGACGTTTGCCTTTGAGGCCCAGGTAATCAGCACCAGAGCAGTAGAAAGAAGGAAGGGGGAGAGGGGAGAAGGAAGGGAGGGGGGGAAAGAAAGGGGAAAGGGAGATAGGAAGAAACAGTTCACCCTTGTCTCCTTGGAAATGCCTCGTGGCCCCGCCCCCACCTGAAGGCGATTGTGATGTCTCCCATGGAATCTTCAGACTCCTTCCCACCATTGGGAAGGCCATGGAACTAGCCATTCCATCCCCGCCGTCTGGGGTGGGCAATGGACCACAGGCTCCAGCTAAGCCCAGCATCTCAAAGGCAGAGACTTAGGCCAGAGGCTGCGATGCAGTCAGTGCTGCCTTTTCCAGTCCTGCAGCCAGGAGTTGCAACTCTGTCTCTAGCCTATTGTCCCTACAGATTCTCCGAAACTCCAGGCCTCTACGCGAACTTATCCCCAGCCTGGCCCACAGCCCTGCCTCCCTCATAAGGTCCGGGTCTCCGGTTCCACAGTGCCCGCAGGCCCTCAAGCCAGTCCCCAGCCACGCCCCCAGCCTTCTGCCCCGCCCCACCTTACCGCTCTCGCTGTCATCCCAAACGTCAGACTTCCTCTCAATCCATCTTTTAATCGTTACCGTCGTCCTGACCCACATTGTTCTTACCAAAGTTCTTTCACGGGACTCTACTTTGTAGAGTCCAACCTTAAACCTCAGCCTGATGGAGCCCTCAGCCCAATTATAAACTCCAGTCTCAGCTTCGCCCCAGTCCAGCCCCTAACTCCGCCTCATGTTTGCCTATTTTCCCCGCCCGCCTCCCCCCGGCCCGCCCTAGTCTCCGCGGTCTTCTAGGCCCGGGTCTAAGCGTCAGCCGCGTTCTTCATCCGGGGCCTGGAGTTCCTCCCAGGCACACTCTCTGCCACACCTTTAACGCGAGTCCTCCCCTTATCCCAGGCCTTTTCCTTGGAGGCACAGCCCTCCTCGGTCCCATCCCTAGCTTGTTTTCCGACCCAGCTCAGGGTTCAACCTGCAAATTTTTGCCCCGCCCCTGTGCCTTTGATCCATTGCCCAGTCCCAGCGCTGGCCCCGCCCCCAGCTCGTAGCCCCGCCCCTCCACTGTCCGAGCCTCACTCGGCGGCGCCCTCCTGACGGCGCCCAGCCCTTTCGATCCCGGCCGCCGCCGCCGGGTAACCAGCCCCTGCCTGACTCGCTAGTAGTTGCCTCCACGCAGCCGCATCGCGCCCTCTGCATCATGGTTCCTCCCGGGTGGATCAGGCTCTGGTTGGAGGACCAGCTCTCCCTCCCTCTACCCACAGGCCTCTCCGCGAGTGCTGGTGGCCGAACCCTCGGATGTGCTGGCTCCCAGCCGCCCTGTGACGGCCGATCCCCAGGGCCAACCGACGCTACCCTCAGCGTTCTCTCAGCTCCCGTGGGACAACTCGTCCTATACAACCCAATATCCAAGCTCCGTTCCCATCCGGAGAGCAGAGCAGGCTGCACTCCAGAGTAACTTCAACCCAGAAACACACACGGCATACACTATTGCCATGTATAGTACACACAATGACCCAATGCAATCATGTACACAGGGTCCCTCACACACATGGAACATGGAACTCCCCACACCCCACGCAGAAAACACACCAGTATTGTGGTGTAACCCACACATTGTACAAAGCAAGAATGAGGCGTGAGGTGGGGACATGGATGGAGATCACAGGACAGTGTGAAAGAGAGCTGACTCACAGACATTCCACACACCACACCTGTTTTTCCTCCAATCAACTTTCAAAGCCACTCTATGTCCCAAAGACCTGAAGACAGAAAATGATCATATTTAAACCTTGTTTTCCCAGGGGGTCAAGCTGTCCTGCTTGATGCCTAACCCATATCCATTTTCTTTCCCCCAAACTTGCCTATCAATTCTTCTGAGTTGAAAACAGAGTCTCACTCATGCTAGGCTGGTGCTCTTCCACCCAGCTATACTAACAATCATACAGAACTAGTTTGAAAGGGAAAGACAGGAAAAGGTAACCAAAAAACAAAACAAAACAAAAAGGTAGAAATGTGGGTATAAGCACCAAGCAGAAGGCATCACAGGTAGGGGAGCTGCGACAATGGAACCATTAAAAAGGGACCCATGCCGAGCATCGGTGTAATCCTAGGTACTCAGGAGGCTGAGGATCACAGTCCAAAGCCAGCCCAGGCAGGAAAGCCCGTGAGATTTATCTCCAATAAACCACCAGAAAACCGGAAGTGGTGCTGTGGCTCAAGTGGTAGAGTGCTAGCCTTGAGCTGAAGAGCTCAGGGACAGTGCCCAGGCCCAAAGTCCAAGCCCCACAACTGACAAAAAAAAAAAAAAAAGGACTCAAAATGGGTCTAGTCAGCCGCCTCCTCCCCCCCACCCCCACACACACACCAAAAAAAAAACAAAAAAAAAAAACCCTTGGCTTCTGAGTTTCCGTCTGCCTGAACCCTACCTAGGGGCCAGGGAAGGACAGAATCCATTCAGACTCCAGTTCCAAAATGGCTACACAGTACTCCTCATTTTATATCATCCAGCCCCAGCAAAGGACTCCTTCCTGCAAAATACTAATAATAATGTGCTAATCATAAAAATAAAAATGAAGGGCTGGGAAGGTGGCTCAGTGGTAGAGCGCTTGCCTTGCATGCATGAGGCCCTGGGTTTGATTCCTCAGCACCACATAAGCAAAAAGAAAAAAGCCGGAAGTGGTGCTGTGGCTCAAGTGGTAGAGTGCTAGCCTTGAGCTGAAGAGCTGAGGGACAGCGCCCAGGCCCAGAGTTCAGGCCCCACAACCGGACCCCCCCAAAAAAAACTAAATAAATATAAATAAATAAATAAATAAAAATGAAATAATACAATGCTAATAAAAAGAGATTTTAATGCATAAGGCACAGAATATGGCTGAATCATTAGCACTCTGATACATAAAGGGCCTGGGCAGGCTGAGCAAAAGCAGCAGAAATACTGCCCTTCCCCTCCCTCTCACTCCTGGGCACCCTGGAGAACCGCTATAGGAGTAAGAGGGTCATCCAGTTTTTGGCATGGTGCCTGGGGGCAGGAATGGTCCCAGTACCCTTCTGGAGGTATTCCCACCAAGGGGCAGCTCTTTGGTCTAAAACAAGTCAGTGCAAATGTTTATGAGTTGAGCGCTGGAGCTTTCAGGTGGCAAAGTGCCCCAGGGATGGGCAGTCTCTGGATGGTTTCCTCAGGGACAACATGTAGCCTTTTTCTTGCTGGCAGTTAGGTAGAGGTTGCTGTCATCACTGTTGATGCCTGAAGAAATATGGGAAACATGTGAAGTAAGGGTTGGGGATGGCCCTTGTTCTCTGCCACCCTCAACTAGCTGGGTACTCACGGACAACATCCCCAATGCGTCGGGCCCCTGTTTTCTCCAGCTCAGCCAGCACGTTGGCCTCAAAGGTCAGTGCTGCCACACGGAAGAAGAATTCCCGGACATTCTCTCCTGACATGAGGAGCAGATGGGTGGGTGCTCAGGCACTGAGCACAGCTAGAAGTGTAGGAGGGAGAGGAGGGGTAAGGTTCCCAACTCACCAGTGAGAGATGAGACTGCCCAGTACTCAGCCTTAATCTCTTGGGCCACCTTCAGTGCATCTTTCTCCATTAGTGCATACTGAGCAGGAGTCTGTGGGAAGGTCAGAGTCAGATAGGGTGGTTGCCTCCCCAAGTCAGGAGGTCCTCCCATTGGCACACTCACACTCAAGTCCTTCTTGGAACCCACAAGGAAGAGAAGCACACTGGAAGGGTCATTCTCCTTGAGGGCATCAGAGAGCCACTGCCTGCAACAGACAATAAGACAGTAGGAAGAAAGGAATGAACCAGGTAGGCCCCTCCTGCTCTTTTTTTTTTTTTTTTGGGTCCGGTCATGGGGGCTGAACTCGGCCTGGGCGCTGTCCCTCAGCTCTTCAGCTCAAGGCTAGTGCTCTACCACTTGAGCCACAGTGCCACTTCTGGCATTTTTTTCTTTTTGCTTATGTGGTGCTGAGGAGTTGAACCCAGGGCCTCAGGCATGCAAGGCAAGCGCTCTACCATGAGCCACCTTCCCAGACCCCCTCCTGCTTAACTCTTAAGCCCAATTACCACTTTGGTATTAGATGCATCCTTTTTTGTTTTGTTTCGTGTTTTGCAAAGGCAAGATTGAACCAGGGGCTTGTGCATTCTAGATAACTCCTCTACCACTGAGCTACATCTCCAGCCCCAGGTAGACGTGTTCTTACACTTCCCTAACTACCTCCCCTTCCCCCTTTTTTTTTTTTTTCCTGTGAAGGAGGGAAGCTAGTCTTGGGGCTTGAACTCAGGGTCTGAGCACTGTCCCTGAGGTTATTTTGCTCAAGGCTAGCACTCTACCACTTGAGCCACAGTGCTAGTAGTGGCATTTTCCCAAGTAGTTTATTGGAAAAAAGAGTCAAACTGCCTTTCCTGCCCGGGCTGGCTTCAAAGCATGATCCTCAGATCTCAGCCTCCTGAGCAGCTAGGATTACAGGTGTGAGCCACCAATGCCTGGCTACTAACTACCCTTCTTTTCCAAACCCTGCCTTCCTGGATTCTTTCATTATGATATTGCACCCTCACATACTTGGTGTGTTCCAGGGATGCCACGTCATTCAGGTTGAAGACTATGATGATGGCTGAAAGAGTGGCAGAAATAGCCCCAGGTTAATGGAAAGATGCCATTGACTTATTTCCCCAGTCCCTCCAGCTCTGTATTATATGATTTTTGTTATTGTTGTGGTTTTGGTTTTTGAACTCCAGTCCTTGTGTTGGCTAGGCACTTGAGCCACACCTCTAGCCACCTCCAGTTCTATGTTAATAGTATTCCTGGACCATCTGCCCCTCTAGGCTCAGTCCTTACCTTGAGCTCCACGGTAGTAGGTTGATGCAATGCATTTGAACCTCTCCTGTCCAGCAGTGTCCCACCTGAAAAGAAGGAGACCAGGGCCTAGTTATGCAGGGGATGGGGATGGATGATGGGTGCTAGAGAAAGACAAGCTGGAAGGGGTAGAGAAAACACTCACAGTTGGAGACTGAAGGGGATACCCAGCACCTCAAATCTTTCCATCTCAAAGTCCACTCCGATGGTGGCCTTGTAATTCTTATCAAAGGTGTCTTTGCAGAACCTGAGGAGGTATCAGGTAGTCTAGCCTATATCCCAGGATTAGGCCTGGTTCCATCCTACCCAACCCAGCCAAGCTCTGGTGATACCCTTCTTACCTATTAATGAGACAAGTCTTTCCCACCGACAGGTCTCCCACCACAATGACTTTGGAGATCTTAAATCTGCTGGACATAGGAGTTGACATAAGAGTGAACACCCCATGGAGTTTTTTGTTTGTTTTGTGTTTGTTCGTTTTTTCTGGTCATGGGGCTTGAACACTGGGCCTGGGTGCTGTCCCTCAGCTCTTCAGCTCAAGGCTAGAGCTCTACCACTTGAGCCACAGCGCCACTTCTGGTTTTCTGGTGGTTTATTGGAGATTAGAGTCTCCTAGATTTTCCTGCCTGGGCTGGCTTTGAACCATGATCCTCAGATCTCAGCCTCCTGAGTAGCTAGGATTACAAGTGTAAGCCACCGGCGCCCAGCCCACCCTATGGAGTTCTAATGTTCCAATTGGCTCCAGTAAGGCATCTGTACCTAGGCTGTGGTTACCATAGACACTAGGCCGCTCAGGCAGCTGCCTGGGCAGATGTGCTGGGGAGCAGTGTTCAGAATCAGAGAGACATGGGCTGGGAAGGTGGCTTAGTGGGAGATTGCTTGCCAAGCATGTATGAAGCCCTGGGTTCAATTCCTCAGTACCACATAAACAGAAAAGGCCAGAAGTGGCGCTGTGGCTTAAGTGATAGAGTGCTAGTCTTGAGCAAAAGAAGCTCAGAGACAGTAACCAGGCCGAGTTCAAGCTCCAGGACTAGCAAAAAAAAAAAAATCAGAGGGACATAAACTTGAAATCCAGCTTTCACACTTATTGACTATGTGATTTTTGCTCCCCCACCTCCAGGGATAGGGATGGAACTCATGCAAGTGCCTGGAACCACATGCTAAACAAGTGCTCTATCACTGAGCCCAGACATATTTTGTACTACGACTGGAGTCTGAACTCAGGGTCTCATACTGTCTCTCCCTGGGTTTTTCACTCATAGCTGGTACTCCAGCCCAATATTTTTTTTTTTTTGCTGGTTAATTGAAGACAGAATCTCCTGGATTTTTTTTTTTTTTGGAGGGGTCATGGGGCTTGAACTCAGGGCCTGGGCACTGTCCCTCAGCTCTTCACCTCAAGGCTAGCACTCTACCACTTGTGCCACAGTGCCACTTCTGGCTTTTTTCTACTGAGTAGATAGGATTTACAGACATGAGCCATTGGTACCCAGCTGTGGTAACTCTAACAAGTCACTTAGCTTCTCTGAGCCTCAGTTTCAACACTTACTCTTTTTTTTTTTAATTTTAATTTTAATTTTTTGTGAACATACTGTACAGAGGGGTTACAATTACATGGGCAAGATAATGAGTACATTTCTTATCAAGCATTGAAGCCTCCTCCTTTGTTTACCCTTCACATCCCTTCCCAGCCTCCCCCCGCCCCCCCCCAACTCCCCCCTCCAACACTTACTCTTGCACTTGTCTTTCTAACATCTCTGCAATTAGATTGCATCTTTGTGTGCATGTGTGTGTATGTGTGTTGCCACTGGGCCTTAAACTCAGGGTCTTGTGTCTCACTTTATTTTTTCAGTCAAGGGTGGTGCTAAACTACTTGAACCACAGCTCTACTTCTGACATTTTGGTGGTTAAATGGAGATGAGAGTATCATGTATTTTATTGTTCAGGCTGACTTCAAACCACAATCATCAAATTTCAGCCTCCTGAGTAGTTAGGATTACAGACATGAGCTACCAGTTCCTAGCTATTATTATCTTTTATTTAATGAAAACACTATCATTAAAGATGCATCCTAGAACTAGGCACTGATGGTTCATGTTTGTAATCCTAGCTACTTAGGAGGCTGAAATCTGAGGACAATGGTTCTAAGGCAGTCTGAAGTCCATGAGACTCTTATCTACAATTAACCACCAGAAAGCAAATGTGAGGGCTGGGAAGGTGGCTCAGTGGTAGAGTTCCTGCCTTGCATGCATGAAGCCCTAGGTTCAGTTCCTTAGCACCACATAAGCAGAAAAAGGAGAAAGTGGCACTGTGGCTCAAGTGGTAGAGCGCTAGCCTTGAGTTGAAAAGCTGAGGGACAACACCCAGGCCCAGAGGTTAGGCCCCATGACCGACAAAAAAAAAAAAAGTAAATGTGTGGCTTAAATGGCAGAATGCTTACCCTGAGTAAACAAGCTAAAAGAGAGCTCCAAGCTCTGGAGTTGAAGCCCTAGTACAGAAACACACACAAAAGGACAGTAACAAACTGGAATTGGAAAAAACTGTTGCTGCCACTTATGTATAATAAATATATGTATAATTTGAATTTTTAGAAACAGCTATGCTGTAAACTCTGGAGGGGGAAAAGTATCTTCACTCTGTTGAGTTGGCAGTGTGTAGAAATTAACAGTTATATGGTCTAGAAATGTTATTTTACATCTGCACATGAGTAAGACTATTAAATAGTTAAAGTCATATACTGTGTTTGTGTGTGTGCATGTGCATGCACAGGTACTGAGGTTTAAACTCAGTTTCTTTGCTCTTTGTTTTGGTAAATTGTGAGGCTTGAACTCAGTGCCTGGACACTGTCCCTGAGCTTCTTTGTGCTCAAGGCTAGCATTCTACCAGATTTTAAGTGGTTAATTGGAGGTAAGAGTTTCCCAAGGACTTTTCTGCTCTGGCTGGCTTCCAACTGTAATCCTCAGATCTCAGCCTCCTGAGAACCTGGGATTACAGGTGTGAGCCACCAGGGCCCAGCTCCTTTGCTTTTTTGCTCAAGGCTAGCACTCTATCACTTGAGCCACAACTCCAAGTCTGGCTTTCTGGTGGTTAATTGGAGTCTCACAAACTTTCCTGCCTGGGTTGACTTTCAACCTTGATTCTCAGATTTCAGCCTCCTGAGTAGCTAGAATTACAGGTGAATGCCACCAGTGCCCAGCATCTATGTGGATTTGATTACAGAAACTAATATTCTCTAACAAAAAATGTGTGTGTTGCTGGGCACTAGTGGCTCATACCTGTAATCCCAGCTACTCAGGAGGCTAAAATCTGAGGATCAAGGTTAGAAGCTAGTCTGGGCTGGAAAGTTCTTGAGACTCTTATCTCTACTTAACCAACAGAAAACAAGTAGAGCTGTGGCTCAGGTGGTAGAGGGATTTTTCTGCCCAACTGGGCTCAAACCATGTTCCTCAGATCTCAGCCTCCTGAGTATCCAGGATTACAAGAGTATTTCCTTTTGTTGTTGGTGGTGGTGGTGGCTGTGGGTCTTGAACTCTCAGTCTGGGCACTGTCCCTGAGCTCTTCAGCTCAAGGCAAGTGCTCTATCACTTGAACCACAGCATGACTTCCGGTTTTTCTGGTGATTTATTGGAGATAAGAGTCTCAGCGAGTTTCCTGCCCAGGCTGGCTTTGAACTGTGATCCTCAGACCTCAGCCTCCTGAGTAGCTAGGATTATAGGCTTGAGCCACCGGCACCTGGTTTGAGTATTTTTTTTTTTTGGGGGGTCGGTGGTGGGGCTGGAACTCTAGGCTTGGGCATTGTCCCTGCGCTTTTCAGCTCAAGGTGATGGCTCTAGCACTTGAGCCACAGCTCCACTGCCGGTTTTCGAGTGGTTTATTGGAGATAGGGGTCTCACGGATGGGCTGGGAAGGTGACTCAGTGGTAGAGCACTTGCCTTGCATGCATGAGGCCCTGGGTTCAATTCCTCAGCACCACAAAAAGAAAAAAGCCGAAAGTGGCACTGTGGCTCAAGTGGTAGAGCACTAGCCTTGAGCTGAAGAGCTGAGGGACAGCGCCTAGGCCCAGAGTTCGGGCCCCATGACCGGACTCAAAAAAACAAAAATCAAACGGGTAAGAATCATCCCAGTAAGTGCCAAAAGGCCCCTTGCCCAAGGGCTCAATGGTAGATACATGACCACGGGACTGGGCAGTGTCTGAAATCCAGCTACCATCTTTCTACCTTTTTCCAGAGGACCCACAAAGAATCTTGCTGAGAGGAGAGAGGAGGACACGGAGGTGGTATTAAAAAGGGAATGTAGGGCTGGGAAGGTGGCTCAGTGGTAGAGCGCTTGTCTTGCATGCCTGAGGCCCTGGGTTCAATTCCTCAGCACCACATACCCAGAAAAAAAAGCTGGAAGTGGCACTGTGACTCAAGTGGTAGAGCGCTAGCCTTGAGCTGAAGAGCTGAGGGACAGTGTCCAGGCCCAGAGTTCAGGCCCCACGACCAAAAAAAAAAAAAAAAAAGGGAATGTAATCATGTAGCCTCAAGAAGAGTGGAGCTGCGGGGTGCTGGTGGCCCATGCCTGTAATCCTCCCTACTCCAGAGGCTGAGATCTGAGAAGACAGTTCAAAGTCAGCCTAAGCAGGAAAGGCCGAGAGACTCCAATTAACCACCAGAAAATTGGAAGCGCAGCTCAAAGTGGTAGAGCGCTAGTCTTGAGCACAAAAGCTGTGGAGCAGTGACTAGGCCCTCCTGAGTGCAATGAGTGGATGCCTGAGGCCTCCTTTTTCTTTGTTTTGTTATGGGTGACCTTAACTCACCCCACGGTGCCGGTCCGGTGCTCCTGGCAGGCGCAAGTGACGCGGGGATGAAAGTCTTTGCGCACGTGCAAAGCGGCCTCCTTCCTCAGGCACTAAGAGGGGCGAAAGAGAATGGGGCTCACCCACTCCCAGGATCCTGTCCCGCAGCCCAGCAGCCCTGAGTTGGGGTAGGATGGGGTCAGGTGGGGGGGGGAAGGGCGGATCACTCATGAGGGACCCACCCTGCTGGGTGGCAGGGCTGCATCCGTGCCATTCTTTCTAGGTCCAGTGCCGCCTCCTCCCCGCGGGGAGGAGCCAGCCAGAGATCCGACGTGGCCCAGGGCGCCTACCTGCGGCAGCTCTGCCAGGACGCGGTCCCTCCGCACGGGCGCCAGGATGTTCATCTTGCCCAAAGCCTTGCGGGGCGCCGGGAGAAGTCGCCGAGGCCTGATCCGCCTGGGCAGCCCGGGCTCGCGGAGACCCGACGATCACCCTCGGTCGGGGAGTCCCGACTATAACTCGGGGCCACGGGGAGCCTACGGGAGTCCGCGGCCTCGGAGGCGCCGCCACCACTGCCGGCCACCGAGAGGAGACAATCACTAGAGGCCGGGGCGAACCCACAATCACCCGGGCCCGGGGCGTCCCGAAGATCACTCGGGGGCGGGGAGACCCCTCGGCCACCAATTGGGGACGAGGAGTGGTGTCCGGGGGAGCCCGGGCCTGGGCTGACCCCACAATAACGCGGGGCCGGACAGCTCCTAAGATAACCCGGGGCCGCGGAGACCCGACGACAACTCGGGGCTGGGACGGCCCTACCATAACAGAGCGAGCCGGGGGGGGGCGCGGAGCGGCCCCGCCGCACGGGGTCAGTGTGGGCAGGGGCGGCGCAGCCGGGCCCGCGGGCCGCCAGAGGAGGGGGCGAGGGGCCCGGTCAGGAGGCACGGCCCCGCGTCCCACTCGGCGCTGGCTCTGCTCTGCGCCTGCTGTAACATGATCCCCGGAAATTCCTGAAGAAGGGCCGCCCCCTGCCCCTCTCCTGGGCCGCTCCAGGCCTCAAAGCCGCCCTCCCGGCCGCCTTGGCCTCCCCCCCTCCTTCTCTCCTCTCTTCTCCCCGCTGCTGCTTGGGATCCTGGCTCTTGAGCCACACACTTCACCCCGCACCAGGACCGCCCCACCCAGGCTGGAACCTGTCCATATTTGGACCACCACCGCCCCCCCCTCTCCATTAGCCCTCGGGGTTGCATCTCCCTGGAGACACTTACCCAACTTGAATTATTGGTGATGGGGAATCGGTGATGGCTGCGCAGCATCTGGTGTGGCCAGGAACCAGCGGGAAGGGGAAAGGGGGAGACAGGGGGCCCAAGGAGAGGCGGCGCTTCCCTCCACGATTCCAGGCTCAGAAGGTGACTCATAAGAGTCTGCCCCTGCTCGTCTTTATGCCCTGGAAGGTGGGAGGAAGCATAAAGGCCAAAACAGAACGAGGCTGTTCATAGATATCCACAGTCTGATGCCTCTTCCTTCCTTCCTCAAAGGCGGGAGGATAGAGGCCTAGATGGATCGAAAAACTCTGCTCTTGAGGTTAGTCACCAATCTGAGGCACAAGGATTCTTGTCTGGTATGGGCGTGCATTTTTCTGCCCATGTTAGAATACCTCCCGCTCCAAAAAGCAAAACAAAACAGAACAAACTTCCTTTTTGCAAAGTTCTTCAGGGTAGAGGACTAGAACTGAGTGTTTTTGGCTGCAGGAGGGGAAGGGGAAACAGGCCTGAGTGAGGAGGGTTAGATGAGCAGACCTTCAGAGACCAAAGTTGAGGATTATGAAATCTTGCTTTGTTAGGCACTGAATTTGAAGAAACAAAGATGATTGGGACAAGGAAGGGAAAAGATTATTTCAGGGAAGGGGTGTGAGAGTGAAATTACAGGAAGAATTAGGATGCAATGGAGAAATCTGTGCACTAGATGTATGAAACACTGAATGAACTACTTCAAGAATATAGTCAACCAGGCGCCTGTGGCTCAAGCCTGTAATCCTAGCTACTCAGTCGGCTGAGATCTGAGGATGCAGTTCAAAGCCAGCCTGGGCAGGAAAGTCTTATTTATCTCCAATTCTCTACTCAGAAAAAGCCAGAAGGGGCACTGTGCATCTAGTGGTAGAGTGCTAGCCTTGAGCACAGAGAAGCTCAGGGATAGAGCATAGGCTCTTTTTTTTTTTGTCGGTCGTGGGGCTTGAACTCTGGGCCTGGGCGCTGTCCCTCAGCTCTTCAGCTCAAGGCGAGCGCTCTACCACTTGAGCTACAGCGCCACTTCCAGTTTTCTGGTGGTTTTTATTGGAGATAGGAGTCTCACGGTCTCTCCTGCCCGGGCTGGCTTTGAACCGCGATCCTCAGATCTCAGCCTCCTGAGTAGCTAGGATTACAGGCGTGAGCCACCAGCGCCCGGCTAGAGCATAGGCTCTTGAGTTCAAGCTCCAGGACTGGCAAAAGAGAGGGAGAAGGAGATAGAATATTGTCAAAAGACCACTCATGGAGCTGGGAAGGTGGCTCAGTGGTAGAGTGTTTGCCTCGCATTCATGAGGCTCTCATGCACCTCAGCACCACATAAACATAAAAAGCTGGAAGTGGCACTGTGGCCCAAGGCACTAGCCTTGAGCAAGAAAGCAGCTGAGGGACAATGCCCAGCCCCAGAACTGGCAAAAAAAAAAAAAGTGGTGCTGTGGCTCAAGTGATAGAGTGCTTGCCTTGAGCTGAAGAACTGAGGGACAGTGCCCAAACCCAGAGTTCAAGCCCCACAACCGACAGACAAAAAAAAAAAAAAAAAAAGCCTTTTATTGGGGCGGGAAGGTGGCTCAGTGGTAGAGTGCTTCCTTGCATGCATGAGGCCCTGGGTTTGATAAACAGGAAAAAAAAAAAAGGTGGATGGGCACTGCGGCTCAAGTGGTAGAGTGCTAGCTGAAAAGCTTAGGGACAATGCTCAGGCCCAGAGTTCAGGCCCCACAACCGACCAAAAAAAAAAAAAAAAGAGCCTCATGGACTTTCCTGCCAGGGCTGGCTTTGAACCTCAATCCTCAGATCTCAGCCTCTTTAGTAGCCAGGATTATAGGCATGAGCCATTGGCACCCCATTTCCATGAGATTCTTATCTCCAATTAGCCAGAAAAAAACCTGGAGGAGTAGTGAGCTGGGAATGTGGCTTAGTGGTAGAGTGCTTGCCTAGCCTGCATGAAACCCTGGGTTTGATTCCTCAGTTCCACATAAACAGAAAAAGCTGGAAGTGGTGCTGTGGCTCAGTGGTAGACTGCTAGCCTTGAGCATAGAGAGGCTCAAGGACAGTGGCCAGGACCTCTGAGTTTAAGCTCTAGGACTGGCAAAAAAAGAAAAAAAACCTGGAGGAGTGGAGTGGCTCAAGTGGTAAAGAACCAGCTTTGAGTGAAAAGACTAAGAAAACACAAGTTTCCTGAGTTCAATCCCCATTACCGAAACCCCCCTCCCCCACATCTGCATTCACATGTACGCACACACACACAGATTGTCAGGAAAACTTGACACTATTGTAAAGGAAGACAGATGTGCCAGGAGCCGGTGGCTCACACCTGTAATACTAGCTACTCAGGAGTCTGAGATCTGAGAATCATAGTTCAAGGCCAGGCCGGGCAGAAAAGTCTGTGAGACTCTTTTGTGTGTGTGTGTGTGTGTGTGTGTGTATGTGTGTCGGTCATGGATCTTGAACTTTCCTGCCATGGCTGGCTTTGAATCGTGATCCTCAGATCTCAGCCTCCTAAGTAGCTGAGATTACAGGCATGAGCCACCGGTGCCCAGTCAGTGAGACTTATCTCCAGTTAACCAACAGAAAACCAGAAGTGACTCAAGTGGCAGAGCGCTTGCCTTGAGCTGAAGAGCTCAGGGACAGCGACCAGGCCCAGAGTTCAAGCCCTATGACTGACAAAAAAAAAAAAAAAAAAAAGGAGGACAGGTGAGCCCACTAGTACATTCTCAGAAACTCTCCTCAAGTGTCCACCCTCCTCCTCCCCTCAATTTGTTCTGCTATCATATCGCGGTGGTAATTGCTAAACCACAACTTTTCTGGACCTGTTTTCCATTTATGTTATTTGAAGGAGATAAATCCTGGTCTAACATTACAGCTTTGTTTCTTACCTAGTCAGTTTAACTGTATTCTTTCACTTTGCAGTTTTACAGTCTCCTAGTGTTGTAAACCTGAGATTGGAAGTTGCTTAAGATGGGAAGCACCCAAGATCAGACTCCAGAAAAAAAACCAGTACATCTACCCGTGTAGGTAAACGCTTATGGGAGGGGCAAGAAACTACAACTCCCAAGAAGCCTCAGACTCTAACGAAGGGAAGGTTGGGAGGGGTAATGCATGCTTACTCTGGCTAAAGCAAGAACTACAATTCCCAGAGAGCTCCACGCTACAAGTTAGCCAATCAACTCTAACTAAAAAGTATCGCGATGCTCAGTGAGACTTGATTCTATAAGCCCTAGGAAATCGACGCTGGAAACCCTTTTCACCAAGATGGCGCCGAAAGCGAAGAAGGGAGGTGTGTGTTAGGTCCGCGGGTTTCCTTGGAATGCTCGCAGACAACTTACTGGGAGGACATGGTTGGGCTAAGTTCGCGGGGATGTGTCCCGGAACGGCATCCGGCGGTTATGCCACACTGCGGCGTTATGTGGGCGCTGTAGGCCCAGCCGCATGGGCTGGGTCCTGTGAAGTGGGTTACATGCAATCCAGCCACGTTTTCGCCAGGGAAGGCCAAATAACTGGCTTGGGGGGAGCTGTACAACATCATAGCTTGTTTCCAGACCTAAAAGGAATTAGGATTTCCCAGCATTACTCGTTTTCTCCCTCTTTTTCATGTTATATGGGGCCATGTGTCCCTCTGGGTGGTTAGGGCGGTGGGTATAGTCAAAACTTCCTAGCAAATATCACGTGCTAGTTTCGTTTCTTCGCCATTCTACTGAAGTTCTAACAAGTGGATTACCTTCGCTCCAACATAGTGCATATGATGGGAAATATCTTAATTTTCTGAGATTTGTGATGTTTTCAAAGGAACCTCTGATGCACATGTGGACGTGGGCGCTTGAGGCAGCTCTCCAGGCCGGAAGTAACAGATTTCTGGTTTAAGCCCCCTGCCTGATTTTCTTTCCTTCTCTCAGCTCCTGCCCCTCCTAAAGCCGAAGCCAAGGAAAAGGCTTTGAAGGCCAAGAAGGCAGTGCTGAAAGGTGTCCACAGCCACAAAAAGAAGAAGATCCGCACTTCACCCACCTTCCGGCGGCCCAAAACGCTACGGCTCCGAAGACAGCCCAAATACCCTCGGAAGAGTGCTCCGAGGAGAAACAAGTAAGTGCTAGTGTTGCCCCATGCTTGTGTGTTAATTACTACTTAACGTGTCAATATTCCAAAGTCCAATTTATTGAGTATAAAGGAGAGGTTAAACACATGCTTATTTTGGAGTTAAATTTTATTTCTTTCTTCATAACACTTATTGCTGCAGAGGACAGCCTTGAGGGAAATCACATAGGCAGATTTGATGGTGAGGATTCAGTCATTGTATTTGGGCAGTAGTGTGGCCTGTTAACAATGTCTAGGAGGTACACTTGTCAAGTTTTCTGCACTCTGGGGCTGGGAAAGTGGCTGAGTGGTAGAATGCTTGTCTTGCATGCAAGAGGCCCTGGGTTTGATTCCTCAGCACCATATAAACAAAAAGAAAAAAGCCATAAGTGGCGCTGTGGCTCAAGTGGTAGAGCGTTAGCCTTGAGCTGAAGAGCTGAGGGACAGTGCCCAGGCCCAGAGTTCAGGCCCCACAACCGGACCCCAAAGGGAAAAAAAAATTTTATTCAACACTACGTCTGTTTGAACCTAGAATTTAGTCTTAACTCTGAACAGGAAAGTATCTTGAGAAGCTATATTCTAGATGTGCTTAAGCCACTGCAGAGTTGTAAGTAAAAAGGTGTTCTTTCAGGGCTGGGAAGGTGGCTCAGTGGTAGAATGCTTAGTAGTGCTTCAAAAGCATCAAACCCTGGGTTCGATTACTCAGCACCACATAAACAGAAACAAAAATCAGAAGTGCTGTAGCTCAAGTGGTAGAGTGCTTGCCTTGAGCTTAAGAGCTGAGGGACAGGGCTGGAAGTCATGGTTCAAGTGGTAGAGTGCTTAATAGTGCAGGCCCTTTAGTACAACCGAGTCCTCAGTTCTCCTGAGTAGCTAGGATTACAGGCATGAGCCATCTTTTAGTAACCAATGAAGTAGAAATGAGTGAAAGTGTTTGAAGTCAAAGGTGGTTCTTAAGTAAATCCCTTCAGGTCAAAGAAAATGCATAAGGGTCTGCCTCCAGGCTGGGCCTTCAGAGCTCTGGAACTCAGGGTGCAGATGATGACACTGTTAAGCGACCAAAGTCTGACAAAAATGATTTGCATTCTTATTGTCTGATGCACCTATTCTCCAGCCCTTCAGTTGGACTCAAAAGAGAATGCCCATCCAACCTGGGTCCCTGCCTCCATTTTGCTTTTCCTTTCAGGCTTGACCACTATGCTATCATCAAGTTCCCCCTGACCACTGAGTCAGCCATGAAGAAAATAGAAGACAACAACACACTTGTGTTCATTGTGGATGTTAAGGCCAACAAGCATCAGATCAAACAGGCTGTGAAGAAGCTCTATGACATTGATGTGGCTAAGGTCAATACCCTGATCAGGTAAGTGGGCCACAGTCAGGGGTCTGAAAGTTAATGCTTCTGTACAGTTTTGTACATTCTCCCCTGTATGTGGTGTCAGTTTTAGGAAAGTGTCCCTCTGGTATAGGATTGGTGCTCATTTTCTGGATCCCTACCTCTAATTGATAAGGGGCTAAGGTACATTGTAGCCTTTTCCAGTAAAATACTTCTCTCGCCTATTCTGCGCAAATGATGGAAAATTCACTATTCAGAAAGGAATGATATGAACAAAGGAACCACTGATGCGCCCAGAATTGGCAGGGGCGGTTGGAGGAAGAGAGTATGGAGACCTAGCTGTAGAGACTGTAGTCACTAAGCTTTCTGTTTCCATCTAGACCTGATGGAGAGAAGAAGGCATATGTTCGACTGGCTCCTGATTACGATGCTTTAGATGTTGCCAACAAGGTAAGCTTCCAACAGACCTTTCTTTGGCTGGTACCAAGGCTTGAACTCTTAGGGGCTTTGTGCTTTCATACAAGTGGCTCTAAACTTCTAGGCTTTTCCACCTGAGCTGGCTTCTGACCTTGATCCTTCAGGCATGAGCCCAAGTGTCTGGCTGCAACAAACTCTTAGTGCCTACCTACCTCTGAACACTGATGATGCATTTGTTAGTCACCAAGCCTGACTTGCTAATTACCCAACTGTCATTTTCCCTCTTGACCATGAATGACACTTAAGCATAATCTTGAAAAGGAGCTCTAATAACACAGTCCCCCCCCCCTTTTTTTTTTTTCAGATTGGAATCATCTAAACTGAATCAAGCTGGCAAATTATAAATATACATTTTTTCCCACCAATTATGTGTGTCTTGTCTTTGTTGGTTGTTGGTTTCTGGCTGGGCCTGGGGTAGGCTAAACTGTCAGTAGGAAAATAGAGCTTAAAGAGTTTTGGAGCTGGGAATCAAACCCATGGCATTGAGCTTGGTAGTAAACTGCTTTACCTTTAAACCCACATCCCCACCCCTTTGCAAGACCTCTACTCAGGCCCCAGAGGTACTTATTAATTGTCCTAGAACAACTTGGACATACTCCCTATCCCATCACAGAGATAAGAGAACAACCTTTGTTCTATCCCTTGAAGGGGCTACATGTGAAAAGGCAGTTTGATGCAGTAGAGGGGTTAGGGCTGTCATTGGCATGACATGGCAGTGTAGGTTGCCTGGTTTTTGGGTCATCACTCCCATCTACCATGTCCAACCAGTCTGACTGCTTCCCTCATCCCTTGCCAAACAAAAAGACTTCAGAGGAGTGCTTTCATTAGTGTTTCAATAGTGTGGGTGCAGGCTCAAGGTGGCCCCAGAAGACGCCCACACTTGAGGCAGAGTCCCGGTTTATGTGAGTCTGTTCCAGTTCTTGGCTGTGATTTTTATCCTTTGCCCCATGTCCCAGGCCTTGCACCTCTCACTCAGTCAAAAACTTGTCTTTGTGTTGCCGGCTGGGGACCGGCTCAGGGCAGAAGTCAGAGCGTAGGAGGCGGGAAAAGTAGATGAGGATCATCACATCCAACATGAGCAAGATGCTCAGCAGAAAGCCGCCCAGGTTCCTCTGGCCTGCATATTGCAGGAAGAATTTGGTGAGGTAGACCTGAGGTGCCAGGCGAAAGAGAAAGTACATGACCAAGTTGACGTACTTGTTGATCCTGTAAAGGAGAAGCTCTTGGGCATTGTTGATCTTCATCATCATTCGGAAGGTGAGGAAGATATTGCTGACTTCCACCAGTAGTGTCAGGACACCTGCACCAACAAAGCTTCTCCAAAAGATGCCAGAGAAGAAGGCACCTATAGCCTATAAGACAAGGTGTCAAGGTGGAGATATATCAGACCATCAATTGAGGGCTGGGGAAACAGATGTAATATTTGTGTTTGGGGTTTTTTTCATTCCATAGACTTTGATCTTTGCCCAAAGGTTCTAGCTCTGAGTAGCTTTCCCAGTTTGTTTGCTCAGTAGGTGAGCCTAGGTATTAGTAGCCTCTGAGAAAGGGAGAACACAGCAGACATTAAGACAAGCCTTTTGCCTCCTGGGTTCAGGAAAACGGATAGGATCCAGTCCTGGATCACATCACTTACCATGACATGGTGAACAAGGTATTCCCAAGAGGCCCGAGTCTGGCTACTAATCACGATGTCCACTGTGTCATGGATGAAGTATCCTAACAGACACAAAGCTTTCTTTTAGCTGTACGGTGTTATTTGTCATCGCGAATGCTGCCCACCTCCTTCCCCTCTACCTCAAGCTTCCAGGGCAAGACCTACCTGCGGAGAAGCAAACGAGCAAATAACCAGAAAGTGACCACGCTGTCTCCATCTCCACTAGCATCTCGGGAGTCTGCCATAAACTGGAAGGGAGGGGAAAAGGGAGGTTCTCTCGGTTTCAGCATCCCCAAGGACCCTGAACTCCCCCAATACTCTGGCCGGTCCCAGGGTAGTCTGGGCTCCCATCATTGGCTAACTGGAGAGTAAGGAGGAGCTTGGCCGAAACCCAGGTGTCTCGGGTTTCCCAGGATCGTAGCTGGTTGGGTAGTTTTCCCAGCCAGGGAATCAGGTGAGATCCCACGGCCCCGGCTCGCTGTGAGTGATGGGAATAATAACAGGGAAGCCAGTCCCAGCACCCCGCCGCCGGCTCCCTTGGCCACCTCATTTCCCAGTCGCTCACTCACCACAGCAGTGCCCAGATCCCTGACACAATGGAGTGGGTGAAGGAGACGAGGAGGTTGTGCCAGCGCCAGGTGCGCAGGGGGTCGGTGCGCACGTGCGCCGGCAGGGGCAGGCGACTGAGGGCTCGCCGGAGCGCTCGGAAGGTCAGCGTGGCGACCAGGAGCAGGGGCAGGGCGGGATGCAGGACGGGGGTCATACTGGCCCTCCCTGCCGTCTGTCTGTCCGCCTTCTAGGCCGTCTCTCCGGGCAGTTGTGGAAACAGGACTCCGTCTGGCCAGTGCGCCCCGACAGCCTCTCTCGCCGGCCGAAAGCCCCACGGAGTTTTCGCTGAGCCTCTAGGCCCCATCGCCCCTCCCCGCCCTCCTGGCGGGGCCTCTGCCCCCGCCCCCCGCCGCCCGCGCCCCCGCCCCGCCCCGCCGCCTGCCTCCGCCCCTCGGGCGCCTCTGCTGCGCGGACGGCGCGAGACCCATTCTCCCTCCTCCCCCGCCCCGCCAGCGCCCCGGCCCCGCCCGGATCTCGTCGACTTCGGGCGGGAAGTGGTTGTCCTGGGGGCGTCGCCGCCAAGGCGCCCCAGTCTGGCTCCTCCCGACTGCCGAGGTGTCCCCAGCCGCCCTCGCTCGCACGGACTCATTAGCCTCATCCCCACTTTTCTCCCAGGGCCAGCAGTTTCCCAGCATAGATCGGAGAAGTGCGCTCTCAATTCCTTTCTGGGCACAGCTGAGTGAGATCGTCCAAGACCCAAATCACCTAAATCCTGATCTTGGAGAGGGGTCGGAAGCCCCGCCTTGAGAGAATGGCTCCGCCCAGCTCCACTGGCCAGTAACAGGCGATGTTTACCTGCCTCTCCAGTGCCCAGAGCCACTACTTAGGAACTGTTGAGTCACCCATCACCTGTCTTCTCAGCCACTCTGGGGCTCCCGGGGCCAGGCGGCTGTCACAGTCCTCCCTCGGATAGTCCCAGGGCTCCTGGCTCCCGAGGCTGGAGTGGGGAAGACCAGATTTGCCCAGACAGCTGGGGTGACCCACCCCACCTCTCTCTCCAGGACAGTACCCTGGAGCAGTTGCGGCTTCTGGCCACTAGGTGTCAGCCTGTCCCCACCGTGGACTTGGGTCTTCTCCCGCCTTCAAAAGAGCAAAGTGGTTGCTTCGGGGGCGGGGATGGGGGATGGAAATAAGGCTGATCCCAGTTGGAAGTTGGTGAAGTGAAGTGTGAGTAAAGCGTGGAAGAAGGGGGAAGGGAGAAGTATGGAGGAGGAAGAACCTGAAAATTCGAAGCTCAGAGACCCAAGGACCAGGTCGTCTGGATGTTTGCTCTGTGTTCCATGAAGGCTCCAAGGTTACACATTAATCCTTGCTGGGGGAACCTGGGTCATTCTAGGGCCAGTCCATTACTAGGTGACAGCACGATGTCCTAGGAGAGTGCCCTCCCCCCTCTTAGCTCACGAGACAACCGGTCCACCAGCCAACACTGGTCTGTGCTAGTACCGTTGGTCCGTTCCAAGTGTTCCTTCCAAGAAGGAAAGTGTCCTTCCGAGGCGGGGGGATCACAAGCAGAAGATAAACATCCTTTTCCTCGAATTACTCCCTCATTCAAAAACAGGGACGCTAGCCTTTAGCGAATGACCATTTACTTCTTTAATGCTGAGATTTTAATTAATTAATTAATTAATTTTATAGTTGTGGGGCCTGAACTCTGGGCCTGGGCGCTGTCCCTCAGCTCTTCAGCTCAAGGCTAGAGCTCTACCACTTGAGCCCCCTTCCCAGCCCAATGCTGAGATTTTATAGAGCTCCCGCAGAGCAGGAGGGGCTCAACTGGAGCTGGGATTAAATTTAAATTCACTTACCGTGTACACTGGCCCTAGCTACTTAGTAAGTTGAGATCTCAGGATCACGGTTCAAAGCCAGACTGAACAAGAATTTCAGTGAGACTATCTTCAATTAACCACCATAAAACCAGAAGTGGGGGACTGGGAATGTGGCTTAGTGGTAGAGTGCTTGCCTGGCATGCATGAAACCCTCAGTGCTACATAGAAACAGAAAAAGCCGGAAGTTGGCGCTGTGGCTCAAAGTGGCAGAGTGCTCTTGAGCAAAATGAAGCTCAGGGACAGTGCCCAGGCCTTGAATTCAAACCCTGCAACCAAATCAATCAACTAATTCACTTCTATTAAGAATTTAGTGGGTGATATCAGTTAGCTTTCTACTTCTGGTCAAAAGCATTGAATCCTTTTCCAGAAGCTGCCAGATACTGAGTTACTTCCACCTACTGGAGGAGCCCATCTTCAAGGACAGCGGTTTGGGTGTGCATTCCGAGGTGAGAGCAATGACAAATGCCTAGTCACCAGTCGGGTCAGCCCCAGAGGGGGGGTGTGGTGTGGTGATAGTGGTGGTGGTGGTGGCGTGAAGTCTTCCCCAGATGAATCAACTGATACAGCTCGGGGTTTCCCGGTCCCTCCTTAGGCAAACACGAAACTCACCCTGCTTCCAGCCCCACAGACCCAGCACGACTCTCGGATTGTTTTGTTTCTTGTGTTTACGTGCCAATAAAAACCCACGCCAGTCCGAAATGGCGTCCTTGGTGGGAAGAGCAGGGTTAGTCTTCCCTCATTCCGCCTTGGGGTGTGCGGATAACAGTGGATCACGGCCTTCCTCCAATCGCGCTTGGCCCAGGGCCAGGTTGCGCGCCGCAGGGGTGAGAAAAAGGCGGGTGCGAGCAAACAAACACATACACACACCGGTACCGCCCTATTCTTGGACCCTACGTGGGGGATGATGGTCGCGAGGGAAAAGCGAACCCGTGTCGGGGAAGTGAGCAACAGACGGGTTCGAAAACACCCGCGCGCGCCCCAGCCAGTTCTTAATTAGCTGAGCTGGCTCCGCCCCGAAAAAGTTGCACAGCCACAGGGGCGGGGCTCCAGGACGGGCGGGTCTGCGCACGCGCCGCGCGGAGGGTCCCCGGAGGCTTAGCTCTGAGAAATGAGATGGAGAAATACGAGCGGATCCGAGTGGTAGGGAGAGGCGCCTTCGGGTGAGCCGGGGCTCTGGGGAAGGGAACTGCTAGGGCAGAGGGGAAATAAGTTCCAACTCTTGACTGAAATTTGCCGCCTGGCTAACCCCTCCCCAAGGCGTGAGTGCCATTCTGAGAAGCCCCGCCCCGGCTTCCGGTTCGGGCCTAGCGAGGAGATTCTGCCCTAAAGCGGCCACGCCCCTCGCCAGCCGCAGGGCGGTGGGGAGTTCTCTGAAGTTGCTTGTCCTTGATATTTCTTGATATGGAGCCAAGACGTCTGGCTGTGGGCGCTGATGATACAGATGACAAAAATAGACGTGGTCCTCATTCACCATACAGGACCTGTGTACAGTAAGATGTTAAGCTGGGTGCTAGTGGTTTTCACCTGTAATTCTAGCTATTCAGGAGGCTGAGATCTGAGGATTGAGGTTGGAAACTAGCCTGGGCAGGAAAGTCTGTGAAACTTATCCCAAGTAAACCAACAAGAACAACAACAAAGCCAGAAGTAGCCGGGCACTGGTGGCTCACGCCCAGAATCCCAGCTATTCTAGAGGCTGAGATCTGAGGATCACGGTTCAAAGCCAGCCCTGGGAGGCAAGTCCATGAGACTCTTATCTCCAGTTACCCACCAGAAAACCCGAAGTGGCGCTGTGGCTCAGGTGATAGAGCGCTGGCCTTGAGCTGAATAGCTAAGGGACAGCACCCAGGCCCTGAGTTCAAGCCCCAGAACTGGTTGGGTACAAAAAAAGTAAAAGGACAATATAATTTCTGCTTTTATATACACTGACCACAGAATTGAAATAATATATTGAGTGGGTTCCATTCATTGAACTTTTTTTTTTTTTGAGACCATGTCTTATTATATATCCTAGAACTTATGTAATTCAGGCTGGCCTCAAACTCAAAATCTTTCTGTCTCAGTTTTCCAAGAGCTGGGATTACAGATATGTACTACCACACTTAACTTCTTCTACCTGATATATGGCTGGAGGCTCAGCTAGTGCCTGCTCCATTCTATATGTCTCTAGGATTGTGCACCTCTGCCTGCGAAAGGCTGACCAGAAGCTGGTGATCATCAAGCAGATCCCAGTAGAGCAGATGACCAAAGAAGAGCGGCAAGCAGCCCAAAACGAGTGCCAGGTGCTCAAGTTGCTCAACCACCCCAATGTTATTGAATACTATGAGAACTTCCTGGAGGACAAGGCACTCATGATCGCCATGGAATATGCACCAGGTGGGCCTGCCTCCTTTCCGCACCTGGTTTCATGGACCTCGCACTTCTAGGATAGCCAAACAAATATGTGATTAGGTAGCTTCCTTCATTGGAATGGGGCTTGGCTGAAGGTCAGAAGTGCATTCTGGTTCCTTGTCCTCTAATCCTCTTCCATAAAAGGAGAGGAGTTGTCTCCCATTTGGAAGAGTCCAGATCTTGAGGAGCTTCTTGGGTTACAGGTGGCACCCTGGCTGAGTTCATCCAAAAGCGCTGCAACTCTCTGCTGGAGGAGGAGACCATCCTTCACTTCTTTGTGCAGATCCTGCTTGCCCTGCATCATGTGCACACCCACCTCATCCTGCACCGGGACCTCAAGACCCAGAACATCCTTCTTGACAAACACCGCATGGTTGTCAAAATTGGTGATTTTGGCATCTCCAAGATCCTTAGCAGCAAGAGCAAAGCCTACACGGTGCCTAGACATGGAAGGGACCCTAAGGATGCTAAAAGTGTTGAGGGCAGAGGTCTATTCTACATCCTTACGTCCTCCCAGCACCCCCCCCCAAAAAAAACAAATCTGGCTCCCTGGCCCCTAGCTGTATAGTCTTGTAGGAGAAAGCCTTTTGGCCTGCTTTGAAGGGAAGCTGTCCACAAATGGGTGTGTGGCCAAAGCCTAAAGTGGACTCTAATTAGATTTCCTTCCTGCAGGTGGTGGGTACTCCATGCTACATCTCCCCTGAGCTGTGTGAGGGTAAACCCTACAACCAGAAGAGTGACATCTGGGCCCTGGGCTGTGTCCTCTATGAACTGGCCAGCCTCAAGAGGGCCTTTGAAGCTGCAGTGAGTATAAACTCCCCTAAAGAAACAACTGGGAAATCTTGCTCCGTGCTCAGCAGCCCTCAGTTCCAACCATTTCTGAGCTTCTTCTCTTCAGTCAGTCATATCTCAATTGTATCTGGATTTCCCCAGGTGGATTACCTCAGGTCTGGGCTTGTGGCTGTTCTGGTTCAGATGACCTGTGGTAGTCTCAGCAGTTTAGGGAGGAAGTGCTGGAACTCCCTTATCAGACTAGGAATTCCTGAAAGTAGGGTTTGGCTTTGCTCCCATTGGGAGAGTCCTCTGATGAGACACTGAAGTCTCCTTCAGTAAGACTCTGCTTACCCCATCAGATCCTCAGATGGAGATGGAGCTAAGGGTGCTGCTCTGGCTAAGAGCCTAGCCCAACACCCTGGCCACCTATACTCCAACTTTGGGGCTTCACAGAACCTGCCAGCACTGGTGCTGAAGATCATGAGTGGCACTTTTGCCCCCATCTCTGACCGGTACAGCCCTGAGTTGCGCCAGCTTGTCCTGAGTCTGCTCAGCCTGGAGCCCTCACAGCGTCCACCACTCAGCCACATCATGGCTCAGCCCCTCTGCATCCGGGCCCTCCTTAACCTTCACACGGATGTGGGCAGCGTTCTCATGCGGAGGTCTACATAGATGGAGGGGTCCTGGGTGATAGGAGAGGGGAAGAGGGGGGGCTCCCTCTGTACTGTGTAAGATTGCCAGGGAGTGTCCTTGTCCTGAGGCTTGTGTCTGTCCTTCAGAGCAGAGAAGTCCCTGGTCCCAGGACCACCCATAGCCCCTAGCAGCACAGGGAACAGGACTTCCAGTGCCCGCTGCAGAGGTAAGTGGGGTGGTGGTGTGTCAGCTGCCAAAGCTTGCTTATTCCCGACCATTTCCATTAGTTTAATTGGCTGTGTACCCACAGGCATGCCCCGGGGATCACTGAGGCCTGCCATCCCGCCACCACTCTCTTCAGTGTATGCGTGGGGTGGGGGGCTCAGCACACCTCTGCGGCTGCCCATGCTCAACACTGAGGTGGTCCAGGTGGCCACCGGGCGCACACAGAAGGCCGGGGTCACACGCTCGGGACGCCTTATCCTGTGGGAGGTGAGCAGGTTGGCATTGGCTGTGGCCTGGATTGGGTGAAGGTGTCAGGAGGTTTGGAGATGCTCAGGCGCCGCCCACTTCCCCTCCCCTCCCGCAGGCTCCGCCCCTAGGCGCTGGGGAAGGCGTCCTCTTGCCTGGGGCGGTGGAGCACCCTCAGCCCCAGTTCATCTCACGTTTCTTGGAGGGCCAGTCAGGCGTGACCATCAAGCACGTGGCCTGCGGGGACCTCTTCACCGCTTGCCTGACTGGTGAGCTTGTCAGAGGAGACTCCTGTAGGAACTTCTCCACAGAGCAACTTTTTTCCGTTGCAAATTGCTCAACTAATGCTTGTCTCTTTTCTCCTAATTAACAAATTAACTGCTTCTATGGACTAGCAGTTGAGAACACGTGCTTACACCCGTCTCTGTTACCCCGTAACAACGGGCAGATGCCACAAGGGCCCATTTGACAGATGGGGAAACTAAAGCTTAGAGAAGTGGTCACTTGTCCAAAACCACACACAGGAAGAGATCCCTATCTTTCTCGCCCCCCTCCCCCAATCCTTCTAGCCTTAGCCCCAATTTTATCCCGCTCCTCCAACTCACGTGTGTATCAAGCTGGTTTCACTCCTCTTTCCTTAACTGCTTTCTTTCCCAGACCGAGGCATCATCATGACCTTTGGCAGTGGCAGCAATGGGTGTTTAGGCCATGGCAGCCTTACTGACGTCAGCCAGGTGGGTGGCACTTGTGCCCTGGAAAGGGGAAGTGAGAGACTGCTAGGGAGCGCACATGTGAAAGCTGACACCAGGTGGTGATGGTGGGAGGGGTGGTGGGGGAGGTGTGGGGAAGTCCTCAGCAGCCAAGTTACCACTAGCTCCCAGGCTGCACCTGTTCTGGGTAGGATCTGAGCAAGTACAGAAAGACCATGCTTGGAAATGGTGCTGTAGCCCAAGTGGTAGAGCGCTGGCCTTGAGCTGAAGAGCTGAGGGACAGCGCTCAGGTCCAGAGTTCAAGCCCCACGACTGACAAAAAAAAAAAAAAAAAAAGAAAAAAGACCATGTTTTTTAGTGGCTACCCACCTGGCAGTTTGTTCTGAATGTGGTGGAGGGAGGACTGCATTTAAAGAGACAAAACCTTCTGAAAATTTGCAGCCTAGCTGTAATCCTAGTTACTCAAGATGCTGAGACCAGAGGATCATGGTTCCAAGGCACTGTGGGCAGGAAGGTCTTTCTTTTCCTCTCTCCTCTCTCTCTTTAGCCCACCATTGTGGAGGCCCTGCTGGGCTATGAGATGGTGCAAGTGGCCTGTGGGGCTTCCCATGTACTGGCCCTCTCCACTGATCGAGAACTATTTGCCTGGGGCCGTGGAGATGGTGGTAAGCTCCCTCTGTTTCTTTGCTGTAGCCTCAAAGTTCCTTTTCACAGCTTCCTTAGCCATGGTTCTCCTTCATACCTACTTCTACCCCCCCCCCCCCTTGGGTCTTTCCTCTTTCCTCTCAAATTCTTTTTTTTTTTTTTTTTGTTGGTCCTGGGGCTTGAACTCTGGGCCTGGGCACTGTCCCTCAGCTCTTCAGTTCAAGGCTAGCGCTCAGCCGGGTGCCAGTAGCTCACACCTGTAATCCTACCTACTCAGTAGGCTGAAATATAATGATTGTGGGTCAAAGCCAGTTCCGGCAGGAAAAGGCCTCGAAACACTTATCTCCAATACCAGCGCACCGGAAGTAGTGCTGTGGCTTAGGTGGTAGAGTGCTAGCCCTGAGCTAATCTCAGTTTCCTGAGTAGCTAGGATTACAGGTGTGAGCCACTGGCACCTGATGAGTTTTTTCTTTTTCTTTCTTTTTTTTTTTTTTTTTTTTGGGTCCGGTCATGGGGCCTGAACTCTGGGCCTGGGCGCTGTCCCTCAGCTCTTCAGCTCAAGGCTAGCGCTCTACCACTTGAGCCACAGCGCCACTTCCAGCTATTTTTTTTTTGCTTATGTGGTGCCGAGGAATGAACCCAGGGCCTCTGGCATGCAAGGCATGCGCTCTACCACTGAGCCACCTTCCCAGCCCCCCTGATGAGGTTTTTTCTTTTCCAACAACATTTATTTGTTATTATTACTTTATTACTTTATTTATTTATTGTGGGTCATAGGGCTTGGACTCTGGGCCTGGGTGCTCTCCCTGAGCTCTTCAGCTCAAGGTTACTGTTCTACTACTTTGAGCCACAGAAACACTTCCAGTTTTCTGGTGGTTAATTGGAGATAAAGAGTCTCACAGCCTGGTGTTGGTGGCTCATGCCTGTAATCCCAGCTATTCAGGAGGCTGAGATCTGAGGATCACGGTTCAAAGCCATCACAGGCAGGAACATCAATGAGAATCTTATCTCCAATGAACCACCAGAAAACCAGAAGTGGTGCTGTGGCTCAAGTGGTAGAGCAGTAGCCTTAAGCTGAATAGCTGAGGGACAGCACCCAGGACAGATTCAAGTCCCATGACCAATCAAAAAAAAAAAAAATCTTACAGACTTCCCTGCCCCAGCTAGCTTTGAACTTTGATCCTCAAATCTCAGCCTCCTGAGTAGCTAGGATTACATACGTGAGCCACCCCCCCCCACCTTATTATTATTATTATTTGCAGTGTTGGAGATCAGACCGAGCGCCTTGGATATGCTAAGCATATCTATCCATCCAACAGTACTTACTGAGATCCTTTCTGGATTAGGCATTAGACTGGACACTGAAACTAGAGATGACATAGATGGTTTCTGGAAGAGAGGGGTGGAGATGACCCATTTTCAGCATGCTCAGGACAACTAGCATCAGGGTTACATCCAAGATTCAGAGGTGACAATTCAAGGATAGCTGTGTCACCTGTCAGGGACAGGTAGCATTAGAACAGGAGCTTGAGCCAGGTATTGGTGGTTCATGCCTGTAATCCTAGCTGCTCAAGAGGCTGAGATCTGAGGATCACAGTTCGAAACCAGCCCAGGTGAAAAGGCCCATGAGACTCTTCAATGAACTACTCAGAGAAAGCTGGAAGTAGCTCTGTGGCTTAAATGGTAGAAGCTAGTCTTGAACAAAAGATGCTCACCGGTTTTCTAGTGGTTTATTGGAGATAGCAGTCTCAAGGTCTTTCCTGCCCGGGCTGGCTTTGAACTGCGATTCTTAGATCTCAGCCTCCTGAGTAGCTAGGATTACAGGCGTGAGCCACTGGCGCCCGGCTTGCTTTTTTCTTTGTGTGTGAGACAGGGTCTTGAAGTGTCATCCATTGATTGTTCTATAACCTAAAAATCTTCCTGCCTCAGCCTCCTGAATAGAGGGATCATGAACAGGCTTGTAAAGGATTTTCAGCAATAGAAGAACCTCGAAAAGTCATTTTAGGCTAAGAACAGCCTTCACTCATACTGTTTCCCTAGTGGGCCCTCTTCCTTCTGACATCAATATCCCTAATGCTCCAACTAACCTCAACTTATTTCTTCTTGTAGGTAGGCTGGGACTAGGTACCACAGAGTCCCATAGCTGCCCCCAGCAGGTACCTTTACCCTCAGGACAAGAAGCCCAGCGAGTTGTATGTGGCATTGATTCTTCCATGATCCTCACAGTGTCTGGCCAAGCCCTGGCATGTGGGAGCAACAGGTGAATAGGTGGATGTAAATGTTCCATTCTTCATTCTTGTGCCTCTCCCCAAGAAACAGAACTGAAGGGGGCTGAGAGTGATGTTTGGTTCAACTCAGGGTAGCATCTGTCTACCAGCCACTACCCATATAGGTGGGGGCAAGGCAGCTATATAAACTGTCAGTTGGCTTTGTCTTTAGGTTTAACAAGCTGGGCCTAGACCACCTTTCTAAGGGGGAGGAGCCTGCCTCTCATCAGCAAGTGGAGGAGGCCCTAAGCTTCACACCACTAGGCTCTGCACCCCTGGACCAAGAGCCCCTCCTGAGTGTGGATCTAGGCACTGCTCATTCAGCTGCTGTGACTGGTGAGTAAAACCTGGGGACCAGGGTTTTGAGAGATGCTTACCGGGCCTCCTTGGGACTTTTGTTAAAGGACCTTCCTTTTTCTCCTTTTCCCTTCCCCACAGTCTCAGGCAGCTGCTACACTTTTGGCAGCAATCAGCATGGGCAGTTGGGTACCAACACTGCCCGCCGGGGAAGCCGGGCACCCTGTCAGGTCCAAGGCCTGGAGGGCATTAAGATGGTGATGGTGGCCTGTGGGGATGCCTTCACTGTAGCCATTGGGGCAGGTGAGTGTGGGCTTGATGGGGGCAGGCCCAGGCATGCATATGTAATCTCAGGGCTGGTGGACTCAACAACCTTTTGTTGGAACCAATTTAACCATTTGGTTGTATGGCTGCTTGCTTAGGCTCTATCCTATCTGGCCAAATCCACCTAGCACCACCACTACCATAAAAAAAAAAAAAAAAGTCTCTTTCAGAATTCTTGGAATTCTTTTTGGCAGAGGGAGAAGTGTATTCCTGGGGCAAAGGAGCCCGAGGTCGGCTTGGAAGGAGGGACGAAGATGCTGGACTCCCTAGGCCAGTGCTGCTGGAGGAGACACACCCTTATACAGTGACTTCCGTGTCCTGTTGCCATGGAAACACTCTCCTGGCTGTGCGCCGTGAGTTATCTTTTCTTCATCCACACAAGAATTACCCAGGCTGTCCGCTGTGTCACACTCTATCCTCAGTGATTACAACTCAAATCACACAAAGCATCTGCAGTCCCCAGATAAGTGAAAGCAAAGGCTGCAGGGTAAAACCATGAGCTTCCTGCCTGGGTGAGGAAGGGCTGCACCACTCTTCCTTAGTGCTCACATGCATTCTGTCTCCTCTCCTTGCTTGGGTCTAGTTGGTGTTCTATGTCTATTTGTAGGTGGGAAGGGGCCATACTCCAGGGCCCAGGGGGAATGGCAGTAATTGATGCTTGCTGGAGGCCACCCTCTGGGAAGCTGCAGACTCTACTCTTTGGTATTTTCCAGCTTTCACAGATGAGCCAGCCCCTCCTTGAGGCACCAGGATACATCTCTGGACCACCGTGACATGGCTTCTCCCTTGGTGTTCTGGAAAGTGCTGGTGCCTGAGGCCTGATGGTCCCCATCAGCCAGCTCCCCAGATTGCATCATCAGTGGGATGGAAGGACCCTACTGTGCTTTCGGCCTGCCAGACTAAAAGCCCTGCATAGGCATAGCCACTGTTTCCCCAATACTCTTCTCTCCCCACTCCTTTCCTTATTTGTTGTCCCCAATGCTCCAACTCAGTGGGAGTGGGCAGCCAAACCTACTTTTTAAAGAAAGGATGGTTTCCAGAACCTTGCTATGAAAGCATCTTCATCCTAAGCCCAGTTAGAAAATTAGGTCTGGGGCTGGGAAGGTGGCTCAGTGGTAGAGTGCTTGCCTTGCACGCATGAGGCCCTGGGTTCGATTCCTCAGCACCACATAAGCAAAAAGGAAAAAGCCGGAAGTGGCACTGTGGCTCAAGTGGTAGAGCGCTAGCCTTGAGCTGAAGAGCTGAGGGACAGCACCCAGGCCCAGAGTTCAGGCCCCACGACTGGACCCCCCCCCAAAAAAAAAGAAAATTAGGTCTATTTGAGGTGCTGGTCACTCATGCCTGTAATGCTAGCTACGCAGGGGGCTGAGATCTGAGGATCACCATGTTAAGGCAGCCAGAGCAAGAAATTAACCACCAAAGAAGTGGGAAGTGGAGCTCTGGCTCAAGTGCTAGCCTTGAGCACAAAAGCTCAGGGACAGTGCCCAGGCCCTGAGTTCAAGCCCCAGGACCAGTGGTGGGGGAAGGGGGTAGTAAGAGGGAGGGAGTGTATGGAGGAAGAGGGGGAAAGAGAGGAAGAGAGAAAATTAGTCCCTGGAGTCCAGTTCCAGACTTCAGAGCAGGACAAGATGGGGCCTGTCTGAACTGGCCATTAGGCCTACTTAAGCAATGCATGGCCTGGGGCAGGGCCTTCCAAGGAAGCCACACCCTCCTTTTATCCAGAAGCAGATCCAGAAGCAGGGATCTGCACCACCTTGGAAAGCCTCCACTGGAAATGGGTGGGAAAGCCCGGAAGTGGTTGTACTGAGGATCCCCCTGAAAGTTGCAAGCTTTTCCCCAGACCCCCAGGTTGGGAAAAAGATAGCTAGTTAGGCCATACCCGTTTCCCAAAGGACCGCCAGCAGCATCAATAAAAATATCACTGCCTGCCTGAAGTACGGTCTCTTCAGTGGTGCGGGCGGCCGTGAGCCACCCAAGGACTGGGCCAGGCCTGACTGCGGTTGCAGGGCCGTGGCGAGGGAGGAATGTGGGCGCGGCTGGAGACTTGAGGCCGAGGATCCTCTGGCCCAGTGCCCGGCCTGGCCTCCTCGTCCCAACCAGGCCCCTAGGATTCCGGTTGCCAGGCTTCAGCTACCTAGCACCTGGAAGCCAGAGCACTCCACGAGTTCCTGGGCGGCGCGAGGCCCCGGAGGAGACGGAGCTGTGGCCTCCAGAGAAGCAAGTCTTTCGTGGTGCGGCACGCCGGGCACGCCCCCCCCCCCCCCCCCCCCGAGCCCCAAGCCCCGTTCCAGGGAGAAAAGAGGCCTCCCCTCGCCCTCTGCTTCTCAGGGGGGACCCACAGGACTTATTTTCGCGGCCGGGGCCAAGCAGAGGCGCCCCTGACCGCAGAGCGGAGGGCCAGGCGGGGAGGGCGGGGCGCCGGGCCCGGCGAGCGCTAGGACCGCGCGGGCGCGGCTCCGCCCCCTCTTCCGGCGAGCGGGCTCCCGGGTCGGTCCCCCCGGCGGCCGCGGCTAGTCGGCGTCGCCCGGAGCCGGGGAGCGCGGGCCCGAGCGAGGCGCGGGCTGTGGGGCCGCCGCGTGCCCCGGCCCCGCTCGCCCGTGCCCGCGGCTGAGCCCGCCATGCCTGGCTTCGACTACAAGTTCCTGGAGAAGCCCAAGCGGCGGCTGCTGTGCCCGCTGTGCGGGAAGCCCATGCGCGAGCCCGTGCAGGTCTCCACCTGCGGCCACCGCTTCTGCGACACCTGCCTGCAGGAGTTCCTCAGGTGCGACGGGGGGGGGGGCACCCGGAGGGGGGGCGCCCGGCGAGGGGCGGGGGCTCCGGCCGGGAGCACGTCGGGCCTTTGTCTGAGCCCCCGCCAGGTGACCCCAGGGGCTCCTGCCTTGACGTCATGGGGTGGCGATGACGTCAGGCCCCGAGGGAGGACACCCCCCCTCCCCAGCGTTTGTTCCCCCTCCCTCCCCCCGGCGGCTCCCCGGGTCCCACCTGCCCAGCCCAGGTGGGGAGAACTCTGGACGTCCCGGCGGGGCTGGGCAAGGAGAGACGCCCTGCCCCCTCCCCGAGGGCCGGGCCGCGTCGGCCGTGAACTTTGGATCGCGCGGGGAGGAGGCCGCCCTCGCCGGAGCCGTGGGGCTGTGTTTTCCCTCGTCCAACCTCTTCTGGCTGGCCTCAGTACCGTGGCTATTGTTCTCCCATTTCAGAGATTCAGAGGAAGGCTGAGACTTGCCCAAGGCCACCTAGGAGAAGGCTTAGGCGGAATTCAAGCCCGGGCCGCACGCGGTCACACTGTCCCGGGAGGAGGATCGTGGCCTCCACCCCTCCCCCGAAATAGGCATCCCTCGGGGGTCCCCCCGCCCTCCCGGGGCGGCTGTGGAGTGCGGCTGGTGGGAGGGTCACGCACGCGGGTTAGAGCTGCTGTCCCTCTGGCCCCCCCCCGGGGCATCCATTACGTTTCCTTTGGGTCTCCAGTCCACTCTGGGAACTGCTGGGGCGAGACGAGGGGCGAGGTGGGGAGCCCGTCCCGAGGAGGCGGCGCCCCAGCGCACGGGGACGCTAGGGTCAGCCGCGCGTCTGCTGTGACTGAGGGGCCCCGCACCCGTGCGCCCGCCCTCGGCGGTGGCAGCCCCTAGCTGGTGGAAATCTCAGCAGGTCCTTTGTTTTCGGTTCCCCGCAGCCTCCCGGCTCCTGCCCTCACAGATGCTCCCGCACTAGCTACTGTGAGCCCCCTCCTCCCTCTCTCCCGTTCCCTCCTCCCTGCCGTGTACACACTTAACTCTGCTACACACACACGGGCCCATTGTCCTCCCTCCTTCGCTTTCTGGTTTCCAGATGAGGCCAGCTGAGCCAGCCCCCCTCCAGCTGACCCACCCTTACCCGCCGCAGGGAAGGAGCGGGGGAGGGGACTGTCAGGCCTGGCTCCCTTCGCCGTCCCCTAGCTAAAGCTTCTGCCCCTCCTCCTCCCGGAAATCCCCTCTTCCTCTCCTACAGCCCCCTCCCCCCATCCTGTCTTCTCCCCTGGGCCTGGGCCTCCACTGCTCAGCCAAGAACAGCCTCTACGTCTCCCCCTCCCCCCAGTGCCTGAGCTCCGTTGCTGAGGCCTCTGGAGAGAAGAGGTTGGATAGGCCTCTGTCCCTCACCATCACCTCTATCCTACAAGCTAGGTAGACCATAGTCCTGGCTTAAACCTTTGTCCTGGATGGGCCCCAAACTGCAGGGTAAGCTTCTGCCTGAAGCCTAGGGACTTGCCTTAGTCCCCTCCCTGTCTCCAGAACGACTAGGTCAGCACATTCCTGAAGCAGCCAAGTGGACCCCCCCCCTCCCCTTGGCCCACTCCTCTTTCCCCACTCCTGCCAGGGCTATTACTCAGGTCGGGCCAGGAAGTCTGGTTGCACTGTTGGTACAGGCACACCTTCAGTGCCTGGGCATGTACTGGTTTTGGCATTGGTGGCATGGCCAGTGATAGTGGGGTCAGGAGGAGGGGATACTAGAAACTCTTTTTTTCTGAACCTGGGACATAAATTGTCCTGGCTCTAAAAGTGCCTTCAGAACAGGGCTGCCATGTGGCCTCTGCTTCCACCTTGCCTACCACCTATCTGATTCCAACCTACCAGAAATGTCATGCCTGGGGGGGCTTAGGTCCTGCTCAATGAGCCTTTGCCCTGCCTGGGCCACACCAGGCATGCATGACTGGTCCTGGCAGGGTCAGCAAGGACATGCTGGCAGGAGGAAGCCCAGCACTGGGCTCCTTGGGTGCTAACAGCCAGGTGGGGACTGGAGAGGACTAGGGAGCAGCTGGTAGGGGGTGGGGTGACTAAGCTCCTGAAGCCAGAGGAACAGTGATCAGCCAGGCCGTGTGTGTGTCTGTGTGTGTGTCTGTATCTGTCTGTGAGACTGTGACAGTAAAGCCTGACTGAGCTGTAGAGTCATAGACCAGCCTCCTTCCTTTCTTTGACTTCTGAGTGAGAAGATTAACCCTTCTCAGAGACAAGTGGTGAGGACCTGGACCTGGTAGGATTGTGAATGACTGTCAGGCCTCTTGCCTTTGCTTGGGAAAACACACCCTCAAAGAGGAGGGGGGGATGGTTGGTGTGAGGTAGCCTGGGGCTAACCTTTGCCCTGGTTCTTAGGCTGGCAGTGTTGTGGAGATTGAGCAGCCCTGGCACTTAAATCCCAACCCATCTCAGCTCACCCTCCCATCAGCTTTCAGCCTAGCCAATGAAAACCACTCTGGGGGGAAGGGGTAGCTGGGCAGCCTGTTTTAAGTCCAGCTGCTATCCTAGGGGAGGGGGTGCCAGCTGCCACCTGTTGGCCAAGTGCTATCCTGGCAGCTGGCTCTGCCTCCACTGGTCCCAGAACTACCATTCCCAGAACAGGGAAGGAGTCCTAGAGAATTGGCTCCCCTCTGGCCTCTGCTTGCCCCCTTTGTCTGTGCTGTGGCTGGTTGGGAACCGGTCTGGTGAGGGAGGGAGGGAAGGAGGGAGGCTGTCCAGGTTGAGAGGGTGGGGCTATGTTCTCCCTTCCCATAAGGAGAGCTTTGACCCTGCCCTCTCCCCATTTTAGTGAAGGAGTCTTCAAATGCCCCGAGGACCAGCTTCCTCTGGACTATGCCAAGGTGAGTCCACACTGCCAAATAACCCAGGCACAGGGTACAAAGCTGTTGCCCTTGCTGGGGGCTGTTGCTGTTAGCAGCCAGCGGGCCCAGGGCCAGTGTCAACCCCGAGCCTCAAGATCGCGTGCCCCCACAAAGGTAGCCTGTTCTCTCCCACCAGCCCAGTTTGCAAACGGAGGCTATGTTTGCCCTGCAGGGCAGGCACAATGCCCAGCCTGTGGGGGTGCACAGAGCTGCTCTGTGTCCTTAAGAAGTGCTCCTTCCCCTTGCCACAGGGCAAGTTAGACTTGTGGCTGAGGGCCAGGAGCCCTCCACTAGGGGATAGGAAACAGGGCAGAGGAGGACACAGCCTGGACTGAGTACTATCTCTGGAGGGAGCATGGTTCTGTGCAGGCATGTTAGAGACCCTGAGATCCAGCAGCAGGGAAGTGCCTTGGGCACAGAGTGGCAAACAGTATAAAAGAGAGAGGCCTTAGCTCAAGAGAGGCTATTAAGGGCTCTAGAATTGAGCCAGATTAAATAGAGGTGGGGAGGGGTGGGAGTTGGGGACTGAAGCAAGCTCTGACCTTGGCTGGTTCCTTATCCCTGCTTCCAGATCTACCCAGACCCAGAGCTGGAGGTCCAGGTGCTAGGTCTGTCTATCCGCTGCATCCACAGTGAAGAGGGCTGCCGCTGGAGTGGGCCACTCCGTCATCTACAGGTGAGACTCTGATGGGGGGAGGGCTGGGACTACTACTCCCTCAGCAGGCACTGACTGTAGCCCTTCCCACCAGGGCCACCTGAATACTTGCAGTTTCAATGTAGTCCCCTGCCCCAATCGCTGCCCTTCCAAGCTGAGCCGCCGTGATCTGCCTGCACACTTGCAGCACGACTGCCCCAAGCGGCGCCTCAAATGCGAGTTCTGTGGCTGTGACTTCAGTGGGGAGGCCTATGAGGTCAGTGGGGCCCAGCTGAGAGTGGAAGGGAGTGGGGCACTTGGCGGCCCAGGTATCCCTTAATTCAGCCTCTCTGACATTTCCAGAGCCATGAGGGCATGTGCCCCCAAGAGAGCGTGTACTGTGAGAACAAGTGTGGTGCCCGCATGATGCGGCGTCTGCTGGCCCAGCATGCCACCTCTGAGTGCCCCAAGCGCACCCAGCCTTGTGCCTACTGCAGCAAGGAGTTTGTCTTTGACACCATTCAGGTGAGGCCCTTCCTAAGCTGTGGGTTGTGGGGTGGTAACAAGGAGGCAGGCTACTGACTGTTTTTCTGGTCCCAGAGTCACCAGTACCAGTGCCCACGGCTGCCTGTGTCCTGCCCCAACCAGTGTGGTGTGGGCACTGTGGCTCGGGAGGACCTGGCAGGCCATTTGAAAGACAGCTGCAGCACCGCCTTGGTACTCTGCCCATTCAAAGATTCTGGCTGTAAACACAGGGTAAGAGTCCTCCTCCTTCCTGTCAGCTCCTCTTTAGCCCTTCAAGTCCTGGACAGGCTAGGTTTCCTGGCACAGTGAGGCCTTGGTGGGCTCTGCTCTGGAACCCTCATTTTTCCCCTGCTGGTCAGTTAGTTTCTGCTTGTTTCTAGCACCCTGTCTTCCTCATGCAGAGTTAGATGTCTACTCTTCCTCTCCATCTTCTCTCCCCTGGACCTTCCCCTTGTGGTAACTTCTCCATTCCCCCCATGGCCTGGGGCTTTACCAACAGTGCCCTAAGCTGGCAATGGCACGACACGTGGAGGAGAGTGTGAAGCCTCATCTGGCTATGATGTGTGCTCTGGTAAGCCGGCAGCGGCAGGAGCTGCAGGACCTTCGCAGAGAGCTGGAGGAGCTGTCAGTAGGCAGTGATGGTGTGCTCATCTGGAAGATTGGCAGCTATGGGCGGCGACTACAGGAGGCCAAGGCCAAGCCCAACCTTGAGTGCTTCAGCCCAGCTTTCTACACACATAAGTATGGTTACAAGCTGCAGGTGTCTGCATTCCTCAATGGCAACGGCAGTGGCGAGGGCACACATCTCTCGCTGTACATTCGTGTACTGCCAGGTGCCTTTGACAATCTCCTTGAGTGGCCCTTTGCCCGACGTGTCACTTTCTCCCTGCTGGATCAGAGCGACCCTGGGCTGGCCAAGCCACAGCATGTCACTGAAACCTTCCACCCTGACCCAAACTGGAAGAATTTCCAAAAACCTGGCACTTGGAGAGGCTCCCTGGATGAGAGTTCTCTGGGTTTTGGATACCCCAAGTTCATCTCCCATCAAGACATCCGAAAGCGAAACTATGTGCGAGATGATGCTGTCTTCATCCGTGCCTCTGTTGAACTGCCCCGGAAGATCCTCAGCTGAGTGCAGAGCTGGGGAGCTCAAGGGGTATAAGGGATAGGAATGACCTCAGTCAGGCACTGGCCGAAACTGGAGAGGGGGCTGGCCCCCCTTTCTGCTACTTCTGCCTAGGTTCTGTTACCCTGTTCTTCCCCTACCACCACCCTCAGGTGCCTCCAATCGGTGCTTCATCCCTGATCCCTGGAGGGAGCAGGTCTCGGGATTATCAAGGGCTGGAAACAAGTGATCCCCAGGGCCTGTCTCCCCTCCTGGGCAGGGCAGACATGCCTTGGTGCCAGCCACATTCTACCTGGACTGAGGCACCTGCTCAGGTGCTATGTCCCAAGAGCCATAGGGGGGAGTTGGGAAATGGAGGGGTAGTTAAAAGAATCTGCCTTGAGATTAATTTTTCTTCCCCTTTCTCCAGCTGTGGCCTTTCTGGTTATTTATTTCTTTAGTGCTAGGAGGTCACAGCAGGGGAGCTCTGATTTTTAATAAACCCTGAGTTGTATTTATTAACTTTGTGCCAGCCTATCTCCTCTGGATTGGTTTGGGACCTGGGAGGCTGGACCCAAGTGAAGGCTAAGGAGCCTTTGAAGAACTCTACACCAAGATCTGATCTACTATAGTCCCAAGATCCAGCTGCCCTAGTGTTACACTCTAGTGGCCTTCAGCGAAACTGCAGCAGGCTTTGTGTGGAAGTTGCTGGCTGCTGCCCTCTGGTGCTTTGATGGAACAGGTGCAGACCCTGCCTGTCTTAGAAGATTGGAGTCCCTCCTGTCCATCCTTCAAAGGATAGTGTTCTGCTCTAGATAGATCATTCTTCGTCAGTAACTACTATTCATCAGATGCCTTCTTGTGGTAAACAGTGCTAAGCACTTATTTTTGCCAGTCCTGGAACTTGAACTTAAAGCCTGGGCACTGTCTTTGAGCTTCTTTCTGCTTAAGGCTAGCACTCTTGAGCCAAAGTGCCACTTCTGGCTTTTTATGTTTATGTGGTACTGAGGAATCAAACCTAGGCTTCATGCTTGCTAGGCAAGCCCTCTACCACTAAACCACATTCCCAGCCCCTGCTAAGCACTTTTATTGCAGTATTTCCTTTAATACAAGCGAAGTAGCTTCTGCCATCATAAGACCTTATTTAAGTGAAGTGAGATGTTACAGACATAAGTGCAAATGGATGTTAATCTAATCCAAAACTCAGTCTACCCAGGCACTAAACTTAGTAAAAAGGGCCTTTGGCTTCAAGGTATATAAGAAACTGTTTTTTTACCCTCATCCTTATCTCATTTGCCTTCCACAAGCTTAAATGGGTGCCTATGATTACTCACATTTTGTCAGTTAACTGAACAGAAGTGAGTTGACTTATCAGTGTTCCCTCACCTGGTTTTGGGTAGGGCCTCTGCTCCGTACCTCCTCCCCCCCTCCCAAGGTATCCAATCTAGGGCCTTGCATTTGCTGTGTACATGGTTGTACTGTTACAGCCTCAGCTCTGGGATTTGCCTTTTGTGCCAGTCCTCAGCCTGGCAGATGTTTTGCTCATGACTAGCATTCTACAACTCCCCATCCCTACCACTCAGCTTAACCTGGCCCTCATGCCAATATGCCAATAATTTGTGGAACCTAGGCTAGGCTCTGAGTATGAGCTGATATTCCCATGAACCTAACTCAGCCCAGGAATCACTAGTTTGACTCACTTGTTGACTTAGTTCCTGTGATGTTGGATGGGTTGTAGGTCTTTTGTCCAGGTACCAGGGTGTAAACTCAGGAATTCATGTGATCAGATTTTCAGCTCACAGCTGGTACTCTCAGCTATACCTCCATTCTTTTACTAATTAGACATGGAATCTTAGACTTTTCTGCTTGGGCTGACTTCAAACTTCAATCTTCCAAGTGTTAGCCTCTTAAGCAGCTAAAATTATAGGTCTGTCTTATTTGAAAGCTTAGGATGGCAGGAATAAAGGAAATAGGCTCACAGAGAATGGCAAGCTGAGGAGGGAAGGGTGGCTTTTTTTGGGAGGGGGTGGGGCTTGAACTTAGGGCCTATGCTTCGTCACTCAAGGATAGCAATCTATCACTTTGAGCCACAGCTCTACTTCTAGTCTTCTGGTAATTAACTGGAGGTTAATCTCTCGGACTTTCCTGCCCAGGCTGGCTTCAAACTATGCTTCCCAGATCTCAGCTTCCTGTGTAGCTAGGATCACAGGCATGAGCTATCAGTGCCTGGTAGAAGGGTGTTTTTAACTCCATGAAGGTTCCTTCCATTTAGCACGCTGCCTATCAACTCCTGTTACCAAAGGTTAATTTTTTTTTTTTTTTGGTTGGTCATGGGGCTTGAACTCTGAGCCTGGGCACTGTCCCTCAGCTCTTCAGCTCAAGTCTAGTGCTCTACCACTTGAGCCACAGTGCCACTTCTGGGTTTCTAAGTGGTTTATTGGAGATAACAATGTTAGAGACTTTCCTGCTTTGAATCACAATCTTCAGATCTCAGCATCCTAAGTAGCTAGGATTACAGGCATGAGCCACCAGTGCCCGACCAAAGGTTGATTTTATTGCAAATTCCACATTTTGTAAAAATCAATCTTTCCCTCCATCATATCAGCACGAATCTATCAGAAAGCAAAGAAGGTAACTGAAATAGTTCTTTTGGGGTTTCTCCTATCTTTGCAGATAAGAGGAAATTAAAAAAAATTTTTTTTGAGGGTCACAGGGCCTGAACTCAGCCTGGGCCCTATCCTTTGGCTCTTCAGCTCAAGGATAGCATTCTACCACTGGAGCCACAGTGCCACTTCAGAGTTTTTCTGCTTATGTGGTGCTGAGGAATCAAACCCAGGGCCTCAGGCATGCAAGGCAAGCACTCTACCACTGAACCACCTTCCCAGCCGAAGGAAAAAAATTCAACACGTGAGAAAACTCAAATCACTAAGGTGGGTAGGTGGAGGTACAGTTTCCAGATTACAGAACATGTGTCTCCAGTTAAGGGCCCTCAGAAATTGCAGTGTTGGAGGTACAAGGGAAACTTCCATTTTAGTTAGCTTATTTGCAAACTAGATCTTAACACGGTGGCTGATGGCCCCTGGGGCCAAAGTGTGATAAAACCCTTTGGTCCCCTAAGAGGCAGCAAATCATGCTTACCAATGAAATTCCACACTAAGCCCCTAGCGGCCCAGCCTGGGGCCTGGGCAGAGGCCATCAGCTGGGCCCCACTCTGGGTTTGCTGAAATACCCACGTGCATGCTCTATAGTCAGTGGCACAACATAGTCTGAGGATTTTTACTACAGGACCCTCACCAACCCCACCCCCTCCAAATGAGTCATTCCCATTCTAGTGAGACAGAAAAAATCACCTCAAACACTCATCACATTACACGAATAGGACAAGATCAAAGGTGAGTTTTTTCTTTTTACTGGTTTATAATAATCTTAAAAACCCCATCACACCCATAAACCACCACAGGTGAGGTGAGAGATGGAGAATGAATGCTACAGTATGTGGATAGAGTGGAGAATCCAAGGTATTCCCTAGGAGTAGCATGGGATGGAGGCAGGGAGTAAGTGGACAGGAGGTCCAAGTTTGGACCCTTATTGCTGGTTGGGGGTTGGCTGGCAGAGGGGCTCAGGTTTAACTAGGAAACATCTCACACTGAAGGAGAGGGCAGTTAATTGTAGGGTGGGGAAATCACAGTACATTATCCATGCAGACTAGAGGTGGGAGTGAGAGCTTCAGAGACTTGCACCCCTACATAGGAAGAGGTGGTTTTGAGGTTGTTTGAAAGCCCCTAAGTTGGTGTCTTGTCCAGTTTCCTACAGTGGCAGCTCCCCTTTCGGCACTGGGAAAATTACAGTAAGAATATTTGATTATAGAGATCAAGCAAGAAGTAGGGAACATAGTTAAGTGGGAGCTGGAAAGGTCAGGTAAGAGGATAACCAACACCTTGGGAGGAGACAGCACACCAAAAGTTGCAAGGGCTCAGGGACAGGGAGGTACCAGTGTTCACAGACGGCAGGAAAACAATCAGGAACAATAAATTAGGACTTCATGTTGCTATCATTTGGCATAACACAATCAGGCTTTTTTTTTTCTTTTTTAAATATAAGGCAACTTGCCCACACATAATTTAAAAACTGGTCTTCAGTCACATTGCTTCAGATCACTAGAGAATTTCTGGCTAAGGAACAGTGGATAGTAAACAGAACCCAGAATCTTAAAAAATATCAACTCACATTCCCCAGAGACAAGAGGAAAGGTTTAAGGGCTTATTTGGTTTAAGGGGGGAGGGGAATGAGGGGAAAAGCAAACTGAGCCCAACTAGGTATCTTTAACAGAATACAGGTGCAAAAATTTTACAACAAAACATAATCTAAGTTTAAAGTTACACAAAAGTGGATTTCTAGCCAACTGTCACTTGGGAATGAGACGCGTTGGGCATGGAGTGGGTGGAGGATGGTTTTAAAAGTGAGTGAAAGGGAAAGAGGCTATTTCCAATGTAGACTCCTCTCCAGTGGTCAGAATCATGCTCATTTGGTAGAGGAAGAATTAAAGAGCTTAAGGCTTTGTGTTTTTTTCTCCTTTCTTCATTAATTTAGGGGCTGCAAAAGGAGGTGACTAAGGGAATGTACCTGTGGGGCCACTCATACACAATGCTACTCAAACCCACACTACGTTCATACAGAAACATGACATTTAAAACTTACAGTGTACAGCAATATTCTTAGCCAGTGTAGAGAGAACCAAATGCATTTTAACTTTTCCCCCTCCTTTTTTTTTTTTTTTTTTTTTGGTGTTTTTAGTTCCAAACTCCAATGTGATCATCCCTTACCTATCTGATTCCTTCAGTAAGGTAAGGTTTTGTGGGTTTTTTTGTATGTGTGTGATTTTTTTTTTTTGTCTCTTTTGCCTTTTTCTTTTTTTTTTCTTTTCTTTTTTTTTTTTTTGAGGGGGCAGGAGGTAGGGTTGAGGACAGCAGTTAAGCAGGGAGAGGCAACCATGAGTAGGGGATCCTGGTTATGCCAGATGGCCACTACATTTCTCTAGGTCTAGAAGGGAACTTGGGAACCAAGCGGCCAATACAAAGGCAGTTTTTCTCCATGTCTCAAGGGTATGGCCAAATACCTGCAAGATGCCCTTGAGGTGGAGTGTGTGGCAAGGGTAAGTTCTGCCCAGGAAGCAGAATAAATGTAAAACAAAGCCTTGAAAAATGGAAAAGAGCTGGGAGATGAACATTGGGTGAGTTTTGATTTGTCTTTGGGTGAATAAGGAATTAGCTTCCAGAGCACTTTGAAAGTCTGGTAGTTCTTAGTCCCATAGAGAGAGACAGGAAGAGGCCTGCTTTAGGGGCCTTAGTCACACAGTCCTAAGAGAAACAGGCAAAGGTTCAGGGAAAGATAAGAGAGGGCTGGAAAAACATAGCCAAGGTGGAAAGCCTAATAGGCAGGCAGTGGAGAGAAAAGCCTGGGGCTAGGGTTAGGTTCTAACATAAAACAAAAAATTTTCTTGAGGGGATAAGAGGAAGAGGATCCCTTCTACTCCCTGCCAAATGCCCTTCTTTAGTCATCTAAGAATGATCACATTGGAGAAGCAAAACTTTTAAACTACCCAGTTACTTAAAAGTAAGACTAAACCTTGGAGGGTGATGTATGAAGTGTAGCCTGAGGAGGGTACCATGGCTCCCTATCTATACCCTGGGTGCTGAATATGAAGACTTCGACTATCTGTGGGATCAGGAGCACGGGTGGAAGGGGCTCGGTGGGCCTTGCTCAGCATAGCCAGGCTCTGTTCTCGAAAGCAGGCCTGTTGGAAATCCCCACTCAGGTAATCCACCGTTTGCATCAAGCTGTTCTGGCTTGCCACTGGACCACCCCCAGTCCCTGCTCGGTAATGAGCCCCAGGAGCTGCTGCACAGTCGAGGGGTGCACCTGTGGGCTGCCCACCATGAAATGGCATGGCGAGGTCCTGAGACCCCGAGCTGTCGCTATTGGGAGTGGGAAGAATGTTGTTCCACAGGGGTTGGAAGTAGTGACCATTGGGGTAGGCCAGTGGGGCTGCCAGGCCATTGACTGGTGGAGATGGGGTTGGCTTCTCCAGAGTTGGCTTCAGATGGAAGGACTGTGCCAGGCAGAGTTCCTGCGGGTAGGTAGGGGCCTTGCCCACAAAGCCAGTCCCTGCCAACTCACGTCCTGCTGCATGCTTGCCTGTCAGGCCAGGGGCTGGTGTTCCACCAGCCTCGGTGCACATATGTTGTAGGTGGGCCAGCTGATGCTGGTTCCAGGTGACTGGCTTGAGATCGCTAGGGTAGCCAGTGGGGGCTCGAGAGATGCCCGCAGGAAGGTTGACAGGACCTGTGGCAGGCAACGCGGCTGTGGCTGCATGGGTGTGCTCCATGGGATTGACCACACATGAAGGCATTGGTGTGGGGATGCTGTGGGTCGACACCCGGGTACTTGCATTGATGAGCAGACTGCGACTAATAGGGCTGGGGTTGGCGATCTGGCCCTCACACACTGAGGTAGTGCTGATGCCTGCCCTCGTCTGGCAAAACTGGTTGATCTGGTGTACAATGCTGCTCAGGTCCGGGGGCTGGCTGTGCTGCAGGGTGGCCGCCATTGAAAGGGGAATAGTTGAGGTAGACACGGTCACATTCGGGGGAGCATCTGAGTCTGGCATCTTCCGGCCTCCATGAAGCAATGGATTGGAGGGGTGCTGGAGACCTTGGTGAGCCAGGGCCTGTGGGTGGACTAAGCCCTGGGTTTGAGCCATGGGCTGAGGGTGGCCCAGGCCCTGAGGCTGCTGGAGGCTCTGAGGGTGAGACAGTGCCTGTGGTGGCGGGATACCCTGAGGGTGCTGCAGCGTCTGGGGAGGGGCATGGGCCAGGGTCTGTGCATGCTGCAGGGCCTGCTGGCGGGCCAGAGCCTGGGCCTGGGGGTGGGCTAAAGTGCTGGGTGCCACAGTAGCATAGGGTGCCACTGGTGGGTTCATGATGGCCTCAGGGAGTAACCGGGCTCGGGTGCCGTCAAAGTCCTTGAGTATACTTTTGGCTGGCACTTTGACAATAGCAAGCAGGCCTGCCTTGGTGGCAGCCTGAGTCGGGTAGGGGCTGTAGCGCTGGGCTGATGTGTCGAGGCCGTTCACAGTACGACGAACGTGTTTCCTCTGGGGAACCTTCACACTGTTGGGGAAGATTTTTATAGTCAGTGGGTTGTTTGCGACCTTCTTAGCATACGCGTCCAATTCGGCTGGGGTAGGATAGTGAGCAGTTCTCATTTTCTGTGTAGTGTCCCCTAGAGAGAGAGAGAGAGAAAGAGAGAGAGAGGGAGGGAGAAAGAGAGGGAGGAAGGAGAGTAGAGAGGGAGCTCATCAGTGCCAAGCCAACCAGGCCTACTAGAGTCCTCTGTTGAGGGCCTGGGGAGTGGTGGTAGGGGACTGGCCAGTCATCTATAGCCTTTGTTCTTGGTCCAGCCTCAGACCCCATAATCACATGCAGTGCTGACAACCACTAAGTATGTATAGTGGGCCAGGCTCTCTTCACTACTGCAAGGATTATCATGAGCCCCATTTTTATAAATGAGGTTACTAAGGATCAAAATGGCAGAGCAACTTTCCAAGTCCTATATCTGTATCCTGCCCATTTCTCAAAGGTAACCAACAGTTTCTTTTGCTATATGGAACTGGTAAGTTCCTACTAGCCCAAGCTGGGGTGGAAGTGGAAAGTTCTAAATAGAGCTGCATGTCAAAGCCCTTGGCGGCTACTCAATCCGTTCCTTGGACCCTCTGGTAAAGAAGGTCCCCAGAGTTACTACTCTTCAGTCTCCAGTGGCCAGTGAGGCATCAGCATTTCTTGTGTCTTGGCAGCTGCAGTGCATGACCATGAGTGGACATGCCCAGCTGGCACAGTGAATAGGACATTTCTTTCTCAGGAGAGGAGGAAGAAGCTGCCAACATCTCTCCCCATCCCCAATTTACTTTTGTTTACAGTTTACTCAGTGCCTGACAGGGTGGAGATCAAAAGGCTTTTTATTTATTTGCCTGTGTGGAGGGAGGGTGATAATAAATAACAGGACAGAAGGGAGAGAATTGAGAAGGAGTCAGAACATCTTTAAGGTCTAGGAGCCAAAAATAATCTGTATTTGGTCCATGTCAGCTGTCATTTTCAAAAACCTGCCTTCCTTTGGAGACTGCGGAAATGCCCATTCCATGGGCCTCATTAATGTTAACAGTCTCTTTGTTCTCTTCTCCCGGTGCCTCCCATCAGGGGGCTCCAGCGGATGTCGGGCTTCCAGTCAAAAAGGAAAAGATTCCCAGAACAAGAGTTCTTTAAGGAGGTAGGGCTCTTGTAAGGGGTCACTTCTTAGTTCTAGCTCTCTCAGAGGAGGGGTCTACCCTGCATATACACAAAAGGTGTTTAATAAATGCTTGCTGAATGAGTAAATACACAGACTGCCCAAAGCACAAGTGGCTTGGCTGAAAGCCTGGACTCAGCTAGCTGACTTCCTCCCTTGCAAACACAGCCAGGATAGATAGACCGACCAAGGACTAATTTGCTGAATGCCCAGCTGGTAGTCTCAGCTGGCTACAGCCCAAAGGAGACCCCATTCAAAGTCACATCACTGAGAATCAACTTAGTGAGTGTGCTGGAAGGCAACAGGGCACAGCTGCCTGTATTTGGTGACATTACTGGCTAGCTGGCAGCAACTGCTTAGAAACTGCTGCTGCTCTCTGAAGCAGGAAAGAAAAGCTCAAGTCCAGGAAGGGCAGAGAGATTTGGTCTCATGCTAAAAAAGGCAGACCTGAGCAAAAAGGAAACATATATAAAGGAAAAAGCCAGTGCTTCTATATATTAGCGCAATGACTATTCTTAGTAAATATTCCAACAAGGACCTGCTTTATTTGCTGATTACAGAATAGATGTTTATACATAAATGTCTGTGAAACGTGATTCAGGAAGGTCTTAAAAAGATGAATATGAGCCAGGCACTGATAGCTTGAGCCTATAATCTTAGCCACGCAGGAGGCTGAGATCTGAGAACTGCAGTTCAAAGCCAGCCTAGGCAGGAACATCTGTGAGATTCTTATCTCCAATTAACCACCTAAAAACTAAAAGTAGCATTGTGGCTCAAGTGGAAGAGTGTTAGCCTTGAGCTGAAGAGCTCAGGGCCAGCGCCCAGGCCCAGAGTTTAAGCCCCACAACCGAAAAAACAAAAACAAACAAAAAAAAAGAATATGATGGTGAGAGCTGAGGGCATGAAGAAGGGAAACATAGAAGACCAGAAATCTCCTATTACTATGTACAACTGTGTGATCCGAATCGAAGTGCAGCTTGAATTTTACCATTTCTTTTTTTTTTTTTTTGGGCCAGTTATGGGGCTTGAACTCAGGGCCTGGGTGTTGTCCCTCAGCTCTTCAGCTCAAGGCTAGTGCTCTACCACTTGAGCCACAACGCCACTTCGGCTTTTTCTGCTGATGTGGTGCTAAGGAATCAAACCCAGGGCCTCATGTATGTAAGGCAAGCACTCTACCACTAAGCCAACTTCCCAGCCCAAATTTTACCATTTCTTATATAACAGTGATCCTTAATGGGCTTTCGCTATCACAAGGTAAACCTATTTTCTGGCCTTTCTTACATTCTTCTGAGAAAGATTAAAAACAAAGCCGGGCGCTGGTGGCTCACGCCTATAATCCTAGCTACTAAGAAGGCTGAAGTCTGAGGATCACAGTTCAATGCCAGCCCAGGCAGAAAAGTCCGTGAGACTCTTATCTCCAATTAACCACTAGAAAACTGGAAGTGGCAGTGTGGCTCAAACGGTAGAGCGCTTGCCTTGAGTTGAAGAGCGCATGGATAGTGCCCAAGCCCAGAGTTCAAGCCCCACGACCAACAAAAAACAAACAAACAAACAAAAAAAACCCAAGGTGCTGGTGGACTCTCGCCTGTAACCCAAGTTACTCAGGAAGCTGAAATCTGAGGATTATGAAGCCAGCTGGGCAGAAAAATCCTTAAGACTCCAATTAACCACCAAAATGCCTGAAGTGGAACTGTGGATAGCCAGGCACCAGTGGCTCATGCCTGTAATCTTAGCTACACAGGAGGCTGAGATCTGAGAATGGTGGTTCAAAGCAAGCCTGGTCAGGAGCAGGAAGATCCATGAGAGTCTTATCTCCAATCAGCCACCAGAAAACGGACGTGGTGCTATGGCTCAAGTGGTAGAGTGCTAGCCTTGATCTGAAGAGCTCAGGGCCAGCACCCAGGCCCAGAGTTTAAAACCCACAATTGACCTCCTCCCAAAAATAAATCCCAGGGACAAAACAAAAACAAAACAGAAAACAACAAAAAACCTAGAACAACACCAACAGGTTTGAGATTTTTGAAAGCTAATTCCTAAATCTCAACTCAGTATTCCAACAGAAGCTCCCTTGTCAGCCATTATACTTAAGTGTGTGGTCAGAATCACAGGCTAACATAGGGCTTTATCCAGAGCAGATACTTGATAAGTGCTATTAATTCAGTTCTGCCAACTGAACAATCAATGGGACAACTGAGTTGTCAAACTGAGATGGTGAGTTTTACTTCTTCAGAGAGGAAACGCATGTCTGCTATCTGGGTTCTATAGCCCATGTCTATGTTAGCAGTCTTCTCTGCTTGAAATCCAAGCAGGAGACTGTGGTACAGTCAGTGGCTTATTGAATACAAAAGTTTCTTTGTTCCAAGGCCGTACTGACTCTCAATTTTTTTTTTTTTCCTAGCAGAGGCATAAGGGCCTGGGTACTGTCCCTTAGCTTTTTTGCTTATTGGAAATAAGAGTCTAACAGAAGGCTGGGAAGGTAGCTCAATGGTAGAGTGCTTGCCTTGAATACATGAGGCCCTGGGTTCGATTCCTCAGTACCACATAAGCAGCAAAAGCCAGAAGTGGCACTGTGGCTTAAGTGGTAGAGCACTACCCTTGAGCTGAAGAGCTGAGTGACAGCACCCAAGCCCAGAGTTCAGGCCCGTGACCAACCCCCCCCCCCCCCAAAAAAAAAAAAAAAACAACAACAAAAAAAGTTGCATAGACTTGCCTGCCTGGGCTGGCTTACAAATCCTCAAATCTCAGCCACCTGAGTAGCTAGGATTATAGGCGCCAGCTCATAGGAACCTGGTTTATTTATGACTTTTCATGCTTTTACTACTAAATATACTTTATCAAAAGCACACACACAAAAAAATAAACTCATCTACTTAAATATCTGGTACACAGTGTCCACAGAGGTAAGGCAGCATAGAGAATATGGAGTATATGGCTAGGGAAAATAGATCTAGAGTAGAGCTTTATCATCTGCCTAGTGAGTCTGGGTCATTCCTCATTCATCAGCAGAAACAGTATCTGCTCTCTTACTACCAAGATCAAGAGATTCAAGGAACAGGAGAATACTTCGTGAACACAGACCATGACTCTGAGAGGCATTTAAGAATAGCAGTATTGGGCCAGGCGCTGGTGGCTCACGCCTGTAATCCTAGCTACTCAGGAGGCTGAGATCTGAGAATCGCGGTTCAAAGCCAGCCCGGGCAGGAAAGACGGTGAGATTCCTATCTCCAATAAACCACTAGAAAACCGGAAGTGGTGCTGTAGCTAAAGTGGTAGAGCGCTGGCCTTGAGCTGAAGAGCTGAGGGACAGCGCCCAGGCCCAGAGTTCAAGCCCCATGACCGACCAAAAAAAAAAAAAAAAAAAGAATAGCAGTATTGGCTAAGTCTGCACATATATGAGACAAAGAAATCAGATTAAAAAAAAAAACCAACTGTAAGCTCTTGGCCTTAAGGTAAATGTAACTTAAATATGACTCAAGTCAAATGAGAGTTAGAGGTAGCAGGAAGCACTATTGTTTGTCTGTGGACGAAGGAAAAAAAATTCCAGAATCTTATCTTCCCCAGACTTGCCTGCTTTTCCTTTTATTTTGAAAGTCAGAATACATGGGTAGCATATTCAATGTATTATAAATATAAGCTTCAGAGTTTGATCTAAATGTGAGTTCCAGCTCAGTTAGTGCTGAACAATCGTGTGACACAGTTAAGAGACAAACCCTCTATGCCTCATTCATACAATGACACTTGCTAGCAGTCCTAGTTACTTCAAAAGCTGAAGCACAGAGGATCGACTTAGCCTAGAAGTTTGAGAACAGCCTGGCCAATGTAGTAAGATCAAAACTCAAAAAGACAAAACAAACACGAACATATGGAAGGTAGTGGGTACCAGCAGGAGAAGGGGAGCTAATAAGGGTGTAAAAGATGAATATAGTAGTACTTTTTTTGCATGCATGAAAATAGAATGAAACTGCTGAAATTGTTTTCAGGAGGTAAGGAGGAAAGTGGTACATGGGGTGAGGTTGACTGGGATACAGTATATGCATGTGTAAAAATGTTACAAGAGAAATCCCTTTGTATAGCTAATGTATGCAGATAAACATAACATTCAACACAGTGCCTGATACATGGCATGTACTCCATTGTTAGCTATTACTACGATTTTATCCAATCATAGGGTCAATTCAACATTTCCATACCCTTCCACCACTAGGGGGCAGACAGGTATCTAAAGAAGTAGTAAACAATCATTTCAGCATTTGTCCAGGACACTCCTTCAAAGGCCACTTGAAAGAGTCAAAGTGGTCATCTAAAAGTCGGTGTGACACTAGGACATGGCTCAAGCAATAGAGCACTTGCATATCAAGTATGAGGCTGAGTTCAAACCACTGTTACTGCCAAAAAGAAAAGATGATGAGGACTAAGAAACCTTAAATATTTCAGCCATTTATATGGTGAATATCTGGTAAGTCATTACTACATATCTGAGGCTAAGCCATGGAAATAAGTAAAGGTTCAAAGTAAAGGAAGAAAAAATGTCTGGGGTATTGGGAGAAGATGGGCCAGAAAAACAACAAATTTCTAAGTACATAGTTACAAAACGGCTGAAGGTTCTCAAAAATAAGCGACATAGGGCTGGGAAGGTGGCTCAGTGGTAGAGTACTTGCCTTGCATGCCTGAGGCCCTGGATTCAATTCCCCAGCACCACATAAGCAAAAAGAAAAAAAGCCGGAAGTGGCGCTGTGGCTCAAGTGGTAGAGCACTAGCCTTGAGCTGAAGAGCTGAGGGACAGTGCCCAGGCCCAGAGTTCAGGCCCCATGACCGGACCAAAAAAAAAAAAAAAGCGACATCATGGCTTGTGTGCAATGTAGAAAAGTTCTAGAAGGTCTGGGATGCGGCTCAAGTGGTAAAGTATCTAACAAGGACAAGACCCTGAGTCCTAAACTCAAGTACTGCTCCCAAAAAGCTCTAGCAGGGTATCCACCTAACCCAACCTGTTTATGTCTAGTTATAGAGCCTACCCAAAGCCAAGATGATTTGGGGACTTGCTATGTAGCTTAGGTTGGCCTGTAATTATGTTCCTACAGCCTAAGCTTCCTGAGTGTTGGGATTGCTGGTGTGGGCCACCATGCTTGTCAGAAGGCTTTTCCTTTTTATATCACACCTCTGGAGGAAGGTGTCAGAGTATGTTAAAGAATATAGAAGTAAGCCGGGCGCTGGTGGCTCACGCCTATAATCCTAGCTACTCAGGAGGCTGAGATCTGAGGACTGAGGTTCAAAGCCAGCCCGGGCAAGAAAGTTCGTGAGACTCTTATCTCCAATAAACCCGCTAGAAAACTGGAAAGGGTGCTGTGGCTCAAGTGGTAGAGTGCTCGCCTTGAGCTGAAGGGCACAGGGACAGCGCCCAAGCCCAGAGTTTAAGCCCCAAGACCGACCAAAAAAAAAAAAAAGTAAGAATATAGAAGTAAAACATCAAGCTTCTCTCCTTGTGTTATTGTATATTTCCAAGTATATTTCCTCTCTCATTTTGTTTGTAGAAGCAAAAGCTAGATACAATGTAATGTGCTGAATGTATGTGTATGTGGGAGAGTGTAGGTAGGCGGGTTAGGCTGAGATGAGAAAGTATGGCATAGCAGAAAGAATTTGCTTACTGTGTCAGTAAGCCAGATATAGAAGATGGTCACTTCAGCCTTGAATGTTCAGAGTTAGATTCATCAGACAAACCGAATTACAGGACAAGCTAGGTTATGGGTTTTCTGCTCTCTCAAGAAATTTTTTTTTTTTGGTCAGTCCTGGGGCCCGAACCTTGAGCCTGGGGGCTGTCCTTCAGCTCTTCAGCTCAACTCTAGCACTCTACCACTTGAGCCACACTACCGCTTCCAGCTTTTTTCTTATGTGGTGCTGAGGAATTGAACCCAGGGCCTCATGCATGCAAGGCAAGTACTCTACCACTGAGCCACCTTCCCAGCCCCCAGGTGGCTTTTCCTGCTGTAGTACTGGGATCTGAACTCAAGGCCTTGTGCTTACTTTGAGCCATACCTTCTAGCCTGAAGCTAGATCACTATTTTTTTTTTTTTTTTTGGGTCCAGTTGTGGGGCCTGAACTCTGGGTCTGGGCGCTGTCCCTCAGCTCTTTAGCTCAAGGCTAGCACTCTACCACTTGAGCCACAGCGCCACTTCCAGCTTTGTTTTTTTTGCTTATGTGGTGCTGAGGAATCGAACCCAAGGCCTCAGGCATGCAAGGCAGGCGCTCTACCACTGAGCCACCTTCCCAGCCCACTAGATCACTTTTTTATTTTTATTTATTTATTTTTTTTGGGGGGGGGGGGTCCGGTAGTGGGGCCTGAACTCTGGGCCTGGGCGCTGTCCCTCAGCTCTTCAGCTCAAGGCTAGTGCTCTACCACTTGAGCCACAGCGCCACTTCCGGCTTTTTTCTTTTTGCTTATGTGGTGCTGAGGAATCGAACCCAGGGTCTCAAGCATGCAAGGCAAGTGCTCTACCACTGAGCCATCTTCCCAGCCCTCCCCCCCCTTTTTTTTTAGATCACTTTTTTAATGGTTGATGATCTCACAGAATAAGAGTTGCACTAAGTTCAGCTGCTGTGTGGGAATTTTTTTGTTGTCATTGTTTTTTTGTTGGTCCTGGGGCTTAAACCAAGGGCCTGGTGCGCTGTCCTTGAACATTTCTGCCCAAAGCTAGTGACGTGAGTCATAGCTCCACTTCTGGCTTTTTGGTGGTTAATTGGAGTCTCATAAACTTTACTGCCCTAACTGGCTTTGAATGGCAGTTCTCAGATCTCAGCCTCCTAAGTAGCTAGGATTATAGGCATGAGCTACCAGCTCCTGATTTGCTGTGTGGTTTTGTAAGAAATTTAATTGGAATATTACACTTACTTGTTTACATGTTGGCTCCCTTTGTCCTAGAGTCAAATAGATGCAATAGAGGCAGTGTGCACTTACATAAAGCTAACAATATCTACTATCTGGAATTTACAGAAAAAATTTGCTGGGGCTGGGAAGGTGGCTCAGTGGTAGAGTGCTTGCCTTGCATGCATGAGGCCCTGGGTTCGATTTCTCAGCACCACATAAGCAGAAAAAGCCGGAAGTGTGGTGTGGTTCAAGTGGTAGAGTGCTAGCCTTGAGCTGAAGAGCTGAGGGACAGCACCCAGGCCCAGAGTTCAGGCCCCACAACCAACCCAAAAAAAAAAAGTTTGCTAATGCCTGTCATGAAGGATTTAAATAACGTGCTAAGGCATTTTGTCTGACTAAAGGAAAATTTCACTGCTCCATTGATTCCCCCTTTGCTCTGAAAGGATATTCTCTTGCTATTTCTGGGCCATTTTATACATAAAGATACAAAATATGTAGTAATGAGCCAGGAATAGAATATTTTCCTTGCATATCATGTCATATGAGGATAGAATGCAATAATCTGAGAAACTGTGAACTATATTATGTTCCAACTCTAGCCAATTAAGACAGGAATCTTACACAGTTCTCAAAGGCTCAATCTTGTGGGAAATACATTGGCAGGTAAATGCCCAGAGAGCCTAAGAGAGCTAGTTCCCAATTCTTCTGAGGGTAAAAGCTCCTTTACTTTCTGTGAACTGAAGCCAACTGGCTCAAAAGACAGACAGTAATACCAAAGGGAATTATTCCCATGGTAGAACATGGTATAGTTTTAGAGACACAGTTTAACTAGAATATGAGTCTTCATCCAGTTCTTCAAACTGTAGTGCCTTTTCTTTTTGTGCTGGTACTGGGGCTTCAACTCAGGGTCTGGACACTGTCTCTTAGCTCTTTCACTTAAAGCTGGTGCTCTACCATGTAAGCCATTGCTCTACTTTTTTGGTGGTTAACTGGAGATAAGTCTCACTAAATTTTCTGTGTGGCCCAGCTTGGAACCAAGGATTACAGGCATGAGTCACTAGTACCCAGCTATGTTGCAGCACCTTTTGAAGGGTGGTGGTGTAGTGTGTGTGTGTGTGTGTGTGTGTGTGTGTGTCCTCTAAAGTTCTGTGTGTGTGTGTCTCTCCTCTAAAGTTCCTTGTCTTATAGTTCTTTTGCTTAACAGAAAGCTACTACCAGTAATTAAAGTGAAGATCATATACATTAAGGATTTGGAGTATTAAAGAGATTTTGATCACAAAAGTACCTCACATTGCTGACAGGTTGGGCCTTTGCAGCTGCTTTCCTGCTGTCCCTCTATATATGCTTCATATACCTCGAAGGTAGCAAAATTCAGGATTAATGTTCCCAGATGTATTCTGGGATGGCCTACATGTAGGCACAAACAAAAGAATCATACATCCTTCCTTGGGAATCTAAATGACTTACATTTCTGAAGTCCAGTGTTCATCTGCGTGTGAGAAAGAAGCTGAAAGGACAGGTCACCTGGCCCTGGTAGACAGGCTAGCATGGCACACCAGCATCAACACAACATGGGGCTCACACTGTAAAGAACAAAAATAAAACAGGGTCATACAATAAGGCAACTCATTCAAAAAAGACATTTGGAACATTAGGTATGAGCAGGCTAGGTCCACATTTAAGCAAATAAACAATTTAATTAGCAGCACACTGGTTTGACAATATATGTACATCTTGTATGGTAGTATGTCTCTATAATCCCAGCACTTGGGAAGCTAAAACAGGAGGATTGTGAATTCAAGGTCAGACTGGGCTACATAGCAAGTTTTAGAGCAACCTGGAATATATATAAGAAGACTTTCTTTTTTTCTTTTTCTTTTTTTTTTGGTCAGTCGTGGGACTTGAACTCTGGGCCTGGGCGCTGTCCCTCAGTTCTTCAGCTCAAGGCGAGCGCTCTATCACTTGAGCTACAATGCCATTTCTGGTTTTCTAGTGGTTTTTATTGGAGATAAGAGTCTCACAGACTTTCCTGCCTGGGCTGGCTTTGAACCGTGATCCTCAGATCTCAGCCTCCTGAGTAGCTAGAATTACAAGCGTGAGCCACCGGCGCCCGGCATAACAAGACTTTTCAACAACCATTACTATAGCTAAAATGATATTCCAGTCAGCATAGTTGTATGGGTAGGAGAAATAAAAATTGGCAAATGAATATTCATACAAATTATTGAAAAATACAGGTGTATTTGTGAAGCTTGAACATACTTAAAAGTATACTGCCCTAGGGGCTGGAAACGTGGCTTAATGGTAGAATGCTTGCCTAGGATGCATGAAGCCCTAGGTTTGATTCCTCAAATATTCCTCAGTACCACATAAACAGCAAAAGCTGGAAGTGGCGCTGTGGCTCAAATGGCAGAGCATTTTGAGTACAGAAAGGCTCAAAGACAGTGCCCAGGCTCTGAGTTCAAGCAACAGGATGGACAGAAAACAAAAACAAAACAAAACAAACACTGGCCTTTGTAGGACCTAGCTCAGTCCATTTAAAATCCTGGTTGGAGGCTAGGGAAGTCAGACATTTCTAGAGGCACTTTAGTATATGAATTATAATGGTGTACTGACTTGCGATCAAGAAATTTGAATGCATTCCTCCCCTTGGCCTCTTGTTATGTAGTTCAGGCTGGCCTTAACCTTATAGTTAAATCTTGGGGTTACAGGCATATATTCCCAAACCTGGCTCATTAAATTTGTATGTGTGTGCACACCAGTGCTAAGACTTCAGCCTCAAGGTCTGCCTTAGTTTTCTCACTCAGTCCTAGTGCTCTATCACTGTATCTCTACTTCCAGCTTTTCTGCTAGTTAATTGGACCTTAAGATTTTCTTGGATTTGTCTGTCCTTGCTGGCTTCAAACTGTGATCCTCAGATCTTTTTTATTTTTATTTCGTTGGTTGTGGGGCTTGAACTCTAGGCTTGGGCAATGTCCCTGCACTCTTCAGCTCAAGATGAGCGCTTTACCACTTGAGCCACAGCGCCACTTCTGGTTTTCTACTAGTTTTACTGGAGATAAGAGTCACATGGACTTTCCTGCCCAGGCTGGCCTTGAACCATGATCCTCAGATCTCAGCCTCCTGAGTAGCTAGATCCTCAGATTTTATTCTCCCAAATACCTAGGATTATAGGAATTGAGCCACCAAAACCTAGCAAGGGTCTCATTTGACATGTCCATATATTCACACAAAGTTCCTTGATCAGACTCACCCCTTCATCATTGCCCATATCCCCTGAACTTGCTTTTAAAATGAAGACGTTGCAAAGCATTCTACAAGGTGTAATTACTTCTCCTTGATACAGGTTCTTAGTATGTAAGCCCAGGAAGACCTTGGTACTATTTTTTTTTTCTTTTTTTGCTTATGTGGTGCTGGGGAATCGAACCCAGGGCCTCATGCATGCTACCACTGAGCTACCTCCCCAGCCCCGACCTTGGTACTATTAATCCCTCCCAAATACTGGACTTACAGGCCTCTGCCACCTCACCTTGGCTACAAGTAACAATTTTCCTATTTGTACTTTTTTTTTTTGGCCAGTCTTAGGGCTTGAACTCGGGTCTAGGCACTGTCCCTGTCCCTAAGCTCTCCCCCCTCTGCCCCCACCGCCCCTGTCGGTCATGGGGCTTGAATTCTGGGCTTGGGCACTATCCCTGTGTTCTTCAGCTCAAGGTGAGTGCTGTACCGCTTGAGCCTCAGCACCACTTCCAGTTTTCTAGTGGTTTATTGGAGATAAGAGTCTCACAGACTTTCCTGCCCAGACTGACTTTGAACCATGATCCTCAGATCTCGCCTCCAAGTAGCTAGGTCGCTAAGCTTCTTTTGCTCAAGGATAGATAGCACTCTACCACTTGAGCTACAGCACTATTTGTAGCTTTTTCTGTTTATGTGGTACTGAGGATCGAACCCAGGACTTCATGTATACTAGGCATGAAGCACTCTACCACTAAGCCACATTCCTAGCTCCTATTTATACATTTTAAGGAATTAAAAGAATTCAATTTTCTCACTGCCTATTAAACAATTAAGACTTCCTGGACTCTTAGCTGGGCACTGGTAGTTCTCACCTGTAATCCTAGTTACACAAAACGTTGAGATATGAAGATTGCAGTTCAAAGCCAGTCAGGACAAGAAAGTCCATGAGACTTTTATCCTTTTATCTCTAATTAACCACCTGAAAGCCAAAAATGGAGCTGTGGGATCAAGTTGTAGAGTACTAGCCTTCGGGGGGGGGGGGGGGGGGGGGGTGGAGAGATGGAGAAGATGATAAAAAACACTCAGAGAGGGGCTGGGAAGGTGGCTCAATGGTAGTGCGCTTGCCTTGCAAGCATGAGGCCCTGGGTTCGATTCCTCAGCACCACATAAGCAAAAAAGAAAAAAGCCGGAAGTGGCACTGTGGCTCAAGTGGTAGAGCGCTAGCCTTGAGCTGAAGAGCTGAGAGACAGCGCCCAGGCCCAGAGTTCAGGCCCCACGACCGGACCCCCCCCAAAAAAAACAAAAACACTCAGAGACTGTGCCCAGTCCAAGCCCCAGGACTGGCACACACACTGACACACCCACATACACATACCCACACACACTCCTGGACAACCCCCCCCCCCCCCACACACAAAAAACAGCAGCTCTTTTTTTTTGGGGGGGGGGGGGGTCCAGTTGTAGGGCCTGAACTCTGGGCCTGGGCGCTGTCCCTCAGCTCTTCAGCTCAAGGCTAGCGCTCTATCACTTCAGCCACAGCACCACTTCCAGCTTTTCTCTTTTTGCTTATGTGGTGCTGAGGAACTCAGGCATGCAAGGCAAGCGCTCTACCACTGAGCCACCTTCCCAGCCCACAGCAGCTCTTTGTATAGATGAATTTAACCAGTGATATTCACACAAACCCCTGCTGTTGCAAAGAAGTCCTGCAATAATGTAAGCTCCCTTTGTAGCAGAAACAATCTTCTCAAATAAGTAGAATATAGTAAAATGTATGAATTTCCTTCCCAATGCTGCAAAACCTACAAATCAAGGTTCCATGTTAGAACTTTAGATCATAACAAAGGAGTGAAGGAAAAGCTCAAATGTTAAAGACCACAAAACCTCTTTATTTCGTTTAGAGAGCTTTGTTGGATATGTGAAACAACCTCAAAATGATGAGTATCTCAGAGTTCCAGCTTTAAGGATCAGGTACCTGAAAAGATACTTTGTAAAAGAGGCTGCTTATACTGTGTCTAAGATAGTACTTTCAGGAAAAGAACAAAAGAATGAATACCTCAGTGAAAATAGAACTGCTTTGGAGTTCTGGCAGATTGAATCTTTTTAGGTCTCTAGTGGATGGGACAACAGAATGAACACAGTGTGCCCAATACAATGCAACAAGAAATAAAATCAAGGGCTGGGAAGTTGGCTCGGTAGTAGAGCGTTTGCCTTGCGTGCATTAGGCCCTGGGTTCGATTCCTCAACACCACATAAGCAGAAAAAGCTGGAAGTGGTGCTATGGCCCCAGTTGTTGAGCACGAGCCTTGAGCTGAAGAGCTGAGGGACAGCGCCCAGGCCCAGAGTTCAGGCCCCATGACCAACAAAATAAATAAATAAATAAATAAAAATGAAGTCAAATGATCAAGGTTGTGCTTACAATCTGTTCCCTTATAAATGCTGGTCTCTTATTTAATAACCTCTCAATTACCACCCTAATATATAGCTCAGGGCATAATCCAGTAAAGGAGAGGAGGTATCAAATCCAGTGTTGTATAGTAGAAAAATTTTGGTTAATGACACTGTCATATGGTCTATAATGGAAGCTAGATGCTGGTGGTTTACCACCTGTAATCCTAGCTACTCAGGAGGCTGAGATCTGAGGATCAAGGTTTGAAGCAAACACAGGGAGGAAAGTCTGTGTGAGATTCTTATCTCCAATTAATCACCAGAAAACTGGAAGTGGTTCAGAAAAGCTCAGGGATAATGCCCAGGCTCCCAGTTTAAGCCCCACAACCACCACCACCACTACCAACAACAACAAAGAGATCTATAATGGAGCTGGAAATTTTGCTTTTAGGTAGTATTTTGGTTTTGTTTCTGTTTTTTTGGCCAGTCGTGGGGCTTGAACTCTGGGCCTGGGTACTGTCCCTGAGCTTTTTCACTCAGTGCTAGGGCTCTACCACTTTGAGCCACAGTGACACTTCCTTGCCTAGTATTTTCTTTTTAAACTGCAACAATGTATTTATTGGAAATGAATTTAACATGACATTAATCTGATACAGATGCAAAATATATGGAGTATAGTTGATGTAACATGTTTAAGAGTCACAAATGAAACAGAAAAACTGACTTTCAAGAGAAAAGAAGACTGAGTCGCCTTCATCTCTGAACACCATGATGCAATTCATAATGTTGATCCTAAACATCCAGAATAAAGTTGAAACTGAGTTTCAGAAAGAAAAAGTGACCTTCCCCAACTTGAAGACTCACTGGCTAATACCTGTGTATCACATCCATAAGGCAAATTCCATTTTACTCTGTGATAAGAAGACAGTATTTCTCCTATTGATAGGGAATTTAAAAACCTCTGAAGTAACACTGATCAAGATCCTTTATACTCATAATCTGACTTGTTTAATGGAAACCCCTTTGTCCAAACTTAAAATCAATAATAAAAAAAAATTAAATCTAGCTGGGTGCCGGTGGTTCATGCCTGTAATCCTAGCTACTCAGGAGGCTGAGATCTGAGGATTGAGGCTCAAAGCCAGCCCGGGCAGGAAAGTCCGTGAGACTCTTATCTCCAATAAAAACCACTAGAAAACCAGAAGTGGCGCTGTGGCTCAAGTGGTAGAGCGCTCGACTTGAGCTGAAGAACGCAGGAACAGCGCCCAAGCCCAGAGTTCAAGCCCCAGGACTGACAGAAAAAAAAAAAAAAATTAAACCTACATTCCTATAAATAGGAACATTTTCAGGAAACTCAAGCAACAAATACTTTGGTGGGTCTCAACTAAATGAGATATTTAGAACCACCATCTCCTAGGACCTAGAAGTTACACTAGATTTACTTCTTGCCAGGTATTTTTATGGTGCCTCTTCTCTTTTCCTTCTCCTTTTCTCCCATTATCCTTTAGCCATACAGGATGCTTGCTAAGCACGTGGTTTATCCCTTGAACCACACCCTCAGACTTTTTGTGCTTTTAGGTATTTTTTTGGATAGAGTTCCACATTTTGCCCTAGATTAGCCTGAGACAGAATCTTCTTACCCATGTCTTCTGAGTAGCTGTGATTACAGACAAACAACACCATACCCTGCTAGTTGGCTGCAATGGAAAAGGGATTTAAAAAAAATTTTTTTTTTGCCTTGGCTGTCCAAAAACTTCAATCCCCCCAATCTCTGCTTCTCAAGTAGCTAGGATTACAAATGTGTGTTATCTTGCCCAGACCTTTACTGTACCTCTTCTGTTTTTGTTTTGTGTTGTCCCGAATTGAACCGAATGCTGTCCCTGAGCTTTTTTTTGCTCAAGGCTAGCACTCCACACTTGAGCCAAACTTAAACTTTTGGGTTTTTCTGGTGGTTGATAAGAATCTCATGGACTTTTCTGCCTAAACTGGCTTTGAACTGTTATCCTCACTTCAGGCTCCCAGGTAGTTAGGATTAGAAGAATGAGCCACAGGTGCCCAGCCAGACACCAGTGCCTCATGCCTGTAATCCTAGCTACTCAGGAAGCTGAGATCTGAGGATCATGGTTCAAATCCAGCCTGGGCAGGAAAGTCCATGAGACTCTTATCTCTAATTAACCACCAGAAAACCAGAAGTGGTGCTATGGCTCAAGTGGTAGAGCACTAGCCTTGAGCTAAAGAGCTGAGGGACAGCGCCCAAGCTCAGAGTTCAAGCCCACTACCAACCCCCACCCCCAACACCAAAAACCATACCGCCAGCCAGAAATGGAGTGGTGGCTCAAGTGGTAGAGCACTAACCTTGAGCAAAAAAATTCAGGGAGATGGAGTGAATGAGATAGATGAGGTAGAATGGGGTGGATGAGATGGGATGGATGGAACAGTGAGATAGGATACATGGGATAGAAGAGATGGGCTAGAAGAGATGATGGGATAGTATGTGACAGGACAAATAGGGTGAGATGGAGGGTGAAGTGGAATGGGATATGTGGAATGCAGGGGGTGAGATGGGTGGGGTGGATGAGATGGATGGAATGGCAGAGTAGGAAAGGCTGGATGGGTGAGATAGGATGTGGGAACATGGAACAGGATGGTGAGGTGGGTTAAAATTCTCTAAAAGGAAAGAGTTAGCACAAAATAAAATAATTAAAAGCACTAAAAACAAAGCTCAAGGACAGAACCCAGGACCAGCAAAAACAAAAACAAGTCAACACTGCTAACTAGGTGCCTCATACCTGTAATCCTACCTACTCAGCAAGCTGAGATCTAAGCTTCTTGGCTCAAAACCAACCATGAACTACCAAAAAGCTAGAAGTAGAGCTGTAGTTCAAGTGGTAAAGCACCAGCCTTAAGAGAAAAAAGCTAAAGGACAAAGGCCAGGCCCTAAGTTCAACTCCCAGAACTGGCATGCCCACACACCCACACATGCACAGACCGACACACACACACACACACACACACACACACGCACAGACCGACACACACACACACACACACACACACACACACACACATACACACACACACACACACACACACACACACAGAGTCATATTCCTTAGCAACTTTTCTTTTTTTTTTTTTTTTTTGGGTCCGGTCATGGGCCTGAACTCTGGGCCTGGGCGCTGTCCCTCAGCTCTTCAGCTCAAGGCTAGAGCTCTACCACTTGAGCCACAGCGCCACTTCCGGCTTTTTTCTTTTTGCGTATGTGGTGCTGAGGAATCGAACCCAGGGCCTCAGGCATGCAAGGCAAGTGCTCTACCACTGAGCCACCTTCTCAGCCCCTAGCAACTTATTTTCAACCAGATTTTTTTTTTTAAGCCAGAACATTTATTGTATGGCTAATCTTTGAAATTCTCAAGATGAATTGGATTCTGTAACAGCTGCTCTCTTGGGATTAGGTGTTGTTCGTACACAGAATCCATGCCTGAAATCTGCAACAGACAATTTTTTAGTGCCTCATCTGACCTGTCCTTGTAGTATTTCATCTGTTCTTAGCCTTGGCACTCCAGTTAAACTTCCTCTTGCGATTTGCAGGGTAGCCACATTTGCTACATTGCAACTTCTGAAGGTGGTAGGCCTTAGTACTGCAACAGTGGCACAACGTGTGAGTCTTATTGAAACACTTTCCAAAGAATGATGTTCCCTTTGTCATCTCACTTCTGCTGCCGAAAACAAAGACGTCAGAAGATAAAGCACTTCTGCTATGCTTGTGCTCAGGCATTTCAGTCCAGGGAACTACCTCAACCAGATTTTTACGTAGCCATGTCTATTAAAACACCCAAAGCGGGCCTGGGAAGATGGCTCAGTGGTAGAGTGCTGGCCTTGCATGCATGAGGCCCTGGGTTCAATTCCTCAGGACCACATAAGCAAAAAGAAAAAAGCCAGAAGTGGTGCTATGGCTCAAGTGGTAAAGCACTAGCCTTGAGCTGAAGAGCTGAGGGACAGTGCCTGGGCTCTGAGTTCAGGCCCCACAACCAGACCTCCCTCCCCCCACCACCCCACCCCTGCCAAAAAAAAAAGACACCCAAGGAAACAGATAACCCCTCTGAAAGAGAGACTAATACCAAAAGGAGATTAAGGCAAGTAACTTCAGAAATGAAAGCAACAGCAAGTCACCTGGAGATCTTGTGAGAGACTCATCTGTAATCCACTTCAACCTTTTGTATTTTAAGGAATCTTTTGTATATGAGCACATTTAGGGGGTTGGAGGCATGGGTTCAGTTGGTAGAGCATTTGTCAGTGAGTGAAAGCGTAAGGTACCAAATTGAAGTCCCAGTCTCAGATCAGAAAAAAGAAACAATAAAGAAGAAAAAGGAAAGAGCACATTTAGTTCTCAGAGTAGCCATTAAATAATACTGAAGTAAAAGTTTGAAAGAAAATAGCCAAGGAAACTAAGGATCTTTTTTTTTTGGGGGGGGGGGGTCAGTTGAGGGGCTTGAACTTTGGCCCTGAGCTCTTTTCCCCCAGGCTAACACCCTACCACAGGATCACTTTATAAAGAAATGGTTATTTTCAAATATATTTGCGGTTTTCTATTAAAAGAACATAAACTCAGTAAATACATCTTTAGCGTCTCAGCCAAACCAACAGTTTTCTTTCCTTTTCTTTCTCTCTGTTTTTTTTTGGTGGTATAAGGGTTTTGAACTCAAGGCTTCATATTTGCTAGGCAAGTATCTACAATTGAACCACACCTCCAACTCTAATATTTCTCTTTTGTATTTAGAGAATTTAAATTACAGTTGGGTGCGGGTGGTGGCACATACCTGTTTTGTGGTAGCACGGGGGCTTTAACTCAGGGCCTCACATTCTTGGTTAGCTTTTTGCGCAAAGCTGGCACTCTACCACTTGAGCCATACCTCCACTTTCCCACTTTTTGTTGGTTAATTAGAGGTAATAGTTTTATGTATTTTTCTGACCAGGCTGGCTTCAAACTGAAATCCTTAGATCTAAGCCTAAGATCTTAGGCTTAGATGGCACATGGCCCTTGCAATACCTGCAATCACAGCACTCAGGAGGCAGAGGTAGGAGGATCGTAAGTTTAAGGCCAGCCTACACTACATAGCAAGTTCAAGGCCAGCCTCAACTATAGAGTGGGGCCCTGTCTTTAAAAAAACAAATAAATAAAACACAACAGATCAGATTGTACCTTGCCGATCAGTATAATGTCACAGCAACTAATGGGTGGTACTATGAATGCCATTTTCTATTGTCTACTCTCTTTTTGTTTTTTTTTGGTCCAGTTGTGGGGCCTGAACTCTGGGCCTGGGTGCTGTCCCTCAGCTCTTCAGCTCAAGGCTAGCGCTGTACCACTTGAGCTACAGTGCCACTTCTGGCTTTTTCTTTTTGCTTATGTGGTCCTGAGGAATCGAATCCAGGGCCTCATGCATGCAAGGCAAGCGCTCTACCACTGAGCTACCTTCCAAGCCCCTAGTCTACTCTCTTGTAAGCATCAATGAACTCAAGGGTATAATCTCAGAATATAAGGTCATTATGGCTGTTCCTAATAGATTCTTTTAAAATATGATCCTACACAGCTCTTCAAAAGAAAGATAATATGTGAGATGGATTTTTACAATGCTTTAAGCTCATGTCTAAAAGAGGTCTGGAAAAAGAAATAACTGCAATGGAATGAGTGTAATATGTCATAGTGGTTAATAAAATCCATCAAGTTCATACTTCAGCCTTGGGTAACTGCAGCCAAAAACTGACTTGGAAGTAATTATCACCACTATCTGCAATATAAGTTAATTGGACATAATTGAACTAATGCCCTAATCATGGCAAAGCTGAAACTGGCAAACAGCCCATTCTTTCTGCTACTTCTATCTGATAGCAAATGAAACTGTGGATAAACACAAAATTACTCTCAGTTTCCCCCCTGCAAATCAATCAGCAATTCCAACTAATGCCAAGAGTACTGGGCCAGGAGAAAAAGCATTAACTGGTGCTTCCTCAGATAAACATGATTTTTTTTTTTTTGGTCGGTCGTGGGGCTTCAACTCTGGGCCTGGGCACTATCCCTCAACTCTTCAGCTCAAGGCTAGCACTCTACCATTTGAACCACAATGCCACTTCTGGCTTTTTCTGCTTATGTGGTGCTAAGGAATCAAACCCAGGGTTTCAAGCATGCAAGGCAAGCACTCTGAAGATAAATTTTTAACAAAAACATGACCATTAAGGCTGAAGGTTGCTGAGAATTGTTACGTTCCCCTAGACACGCTAAGTAACCCATTGTAATCTTATCTCCATGCTCTAATAGGTACCCTTTGCCACTAGCATGTACTAGTGAGAAATAAAGCTGGGTGCTGGTAGTTCATGCCTATAATCCTACCCAGGAGGCTGAGATCTAAAGATTATGGTTCAAAACCAGCCCAGGAAGGAAAGTCTGTGAGACTCTTTATCTCCAACTAGCCACTAAAAAGCAAGGAGAGTTGTGGCTCAAGTGGAAGAGGCTAGCCTTGAACAAAAGAAGCTCAGGGACAGTGATTAGGACTTCAGTTAAAGCACCAAGATTGCCACCAAAAAATAAATAAAAAGAAATAATGCAAGGCTAGAAGTACTATTATACTCATAATTTCTTTTTTTCTCCTCATTAAAAAAATTGTTATTATAAAGCTGATATACTGAGCGGTTATAGTTACATAAGTCAGGTAATGAGTCCCTCCCCCCCCCTCTCTCTCTCTTTCTTTCTTTCTTTTGGTTGGTCATGGGAGCTGAACTCTGGGCCTGGGCGCTGTACCAGCTCAAGGGGAGCACTCTACCACGTGAACCACAGCGCCACTTGCAGCTTTTTTCTGTTTATGTGGTGCTCAGGAATCGAACCCTGGGCCTCATGCATGCAAGGCAAGCATTCTACCACTGAGCCAACTTCCCAGCCATGAGTACATTTCTTTTTTTCTTTTTCCTTTCTTCTTTTGGTCATGGGGCTAGAATTTAGAACCTAGGCACTGTCCCTGAGCTTCGCTCAAGGTTAGCACTTTTCCACAAGTGCCACTTCTGCTTTTCTGGTGGTTAACTGGAGATGAGTCTCACAGACTTCCTGCCTGGCAAGCACCCAGGCCCTGAGTTCAAGTACCATGACTGACACCTCCCCCTCCCCACAAAGGCAACCCAGCAAGAGCAACTTTGTAATCCTAGAATCTGTAATCCAAGCTAAAGATCTGAGGATCATGAAGTTCAAAGTTAGCCTAGGTAAAGAAGACTGCGAGATTCTTTTCTTTTTTTCTTTTTTGTCAGTTGTGGGGCTTGAACTCAAGATCTGGGCACTGTCCCTGAGCTTTTTGCTCAAGGCTACCACTCTACCACTAGGAGCCACAGCTTCAGGGTTTTGTTTTGTTTTTGTTTTTTGAGGAGAGTATAGTTGGAGATAGTCTCACAGACTTTCCTGCCTGGGCTGGCTCTGAACTGCTCTCAGATCTCAAGCCTCCAGAGTAGCTAGGATTATAACCAAGAGCCACCAACAGCCTGCTGGTGAGATTCTTATCTACAATTAACTAGTAAAAAGCTGGATGTGAGGGTGTGGTTCAAGTGGCAGAGCAGTCTTGAGTGGGAAAAAGCCACTTGAGAGCTTAGGCACCCAGCTCAAGCCTTATTACTCATGCATGTACACACATGCAAGTACACACACACACACCTACCTACACACACATACACACACACACACACACACACTCACACACAAGCTAGTATTAAGAGCGAATTTCTGATTTACTTGGAATACCTTAATTCCCCATAGGACCTCAGTACAATCAGATAAGGGTCAAGTCTCTTTTGGAGCTCTTAGATATCACAGCTCCAAGTTTGTTTTTTGTTTTTTTTTTTTGGTTTTTGGGGGTTTGTTTGGTTTTGGTTTTGTTGTCAGTGTGAGCCACCAGTGCCCAGCTGGGAAATTTTTATTTGTTTCTTGTAGTGATGGAGATTGGATCCAGACCTTTAAGGATGTGAAGCACATGGTCTACCACTGAGCTACATCCCCAGCTCTCAAATCACTTTAAATAGGGGTTCAAAAAGTTCCTGTAGGGCTGGGAATGTGGCTTAGTGGTACAATGCTGGCCTAGCATGCATGAAGCCCTGTGTTTGAATCCTCAGTACCACATAAACAGGAAAAGCCAGAAGTAGTTCTGTGGCTCAAGTGGTAGAGTGCTAGCCTTGAGCAAACGCAGCTCAAGGACAGTACCCAAGCTCTGAGTTCAAGCCTCAGGACTGACCAAAAACAAACAAAATCACCATAAAATGGAACTGGTTGAGTGGCTCAAATAATACAGTGCCTGTACAAGACCAAGAGTTCAAATCTTGTACAAATCTTTCTCTCACCCCCCCCCCACACACAAAATGGGGAAAAGAATTAGAATTTAGAGATCTATGCTCTAGTTCTTTTTCTTTTTTTTTTTTTGTGAAAATACTGTTCAGAGGGGTTACAATTACATGGGCAAGAAAATGAGTACATTTCTTATCAAGCATTGTAGCCTCCTCCTTTGTTTCCCCTTCCCATCCCTTCCCATCCTCCCCACCTAAGCTCTAGTTCTGACCTTACTAACAAATCACATGGATGTTCACAGGATATTAATTTTCCCTAACTCAGAGAAATGCTAAGAACAATGAGAGCATACTTGAATATTTATTTAACCCACTGGACAAACACTAATCTGAAAGCAAAAGTATCTTAATAATGATTCTTGAACTTAAACTTTTGTCTTAACCTTTTTTGAGATACTATTAATTATATCCTGAACTATAATCTATATTCAAGATACCAATGAATCTCTTGAAATAAGGCTCCAATTTTTTCTTCTACCACATAAATTTACAAATAATGAAATCATTCACTAAGCAAAAATCTAAGATCTGGCCAAACAAAAGACTCCAGTGTTCAAAGCATAACATATAGAACAAGGTTTGGGGAAAGAAGCAAAGCTAGCATTCTCAAAAGAAAACAATTAGAGTCTAGTTGGGGATCAGAATGGGTTAAAAGTTTCTATCAGAAAGATAATTTTGTTTTGAGTGGTTCTAACAATTCCATAATACATGCAGTATTTCAAACACAGTGTGGGTAATTAATTCTGTGGGCTCTTCCCCTTTCACTGCCAGATTGAACAGCTTTTGAGGATAATCTCCCTTACTCTCTTAGGGCTCAGTTGGAAGATTCATTATTTATGCTCTCAATTGTTTATTCTGTCCTATTTTTCCATCCATCCAGGCCCAAGGGCAGTGTTATCACTGGCCTGTTTCCAAAATGTGCTAGCTCATTGCTGCACTAGTTACAAAACCAAAGATAATCAAACACAGTGGTATATTAATACTGGAGATCAAATCTCACCTACCACTTGATCCAGAAGAGAAGTTATTAACATGCTGGCCCAGGTTAAAAGCTAAATTACCTTAACAGAAGTGAAATCTATACATTATTCTAATTATTTCTTTATTTATCTATTTGTTAGATCTCTCTTTGTAGCTGAAGCTGGCCTAAAAATCCCAATCCTCAGTGTCCTAAGAGGTAGGATAGGATTACAGGTGGTCAGGTTGGCTATTTTGAACCACTGAACATATGCATGTACATCAAACAAAGAAGGTAACTCTGGCTCTCACTAAATACAGAAAAGCACATTATTAAGGACTGAACGCAATTTGATTAGCAAATTTTTTACTAAGAGCTCAGTAACTCGTCAACAATCAATTCCATGTTCTGAGTAGCAAACAGATTATAGAATCTACCAAGTCCTCTACCCTCGGAATTCAGACTCAACAGCAAACAACTTTCTCAAAAGAGGCTTCTAAGTATCAAGTCCAGTGGGAGAAGTTTATACTTAGGCACACACAAAATATTGCTCTGACACCTGACTGACAAAGCTAAACACTATCAGCCAAATCTCCTTATGAATGCATCCATTGTCTCTAAATAAATCTCATTTTGAGAGCAGCATTCCCTTTTTTGCTTCTAATATTTTCTTACCTTGAGAAAGCTTTTGCCAATTCCAAACCTTACAACATTCAAGCTGATTATTGAGAATTAAGTAATACCAAGGGTCCAATGTTTTCCTTCACCTTCTCAAGGGGATCATTTTATACTTCAAGTGTGAATGAGGGATTAGGCTGGAGTCTCCCCCTTTAGAGAGAACACAGGGCCATTTTACTTAACACTTTTTAAGCTGTGACAGAACAAGATGGATAGAAATAGATTATTAAAGAAAATTAAATCAGTTCCTTTTACTTCAGTAGCACTGTCCACTCAGCCTAAAAAATTATAAGTAGTCATGGCTTCATGTAATTGTTTTCTTGCAGAGGACAAAACCTGAGCGTTTCCAAGCCACTTAAATGATATCTGGAGAACAATGTAGATATGCCTATGAACAGTTCTATACATAGCTTTTTGTCTCCTGGGAAAAATTCTTTAGGGAACCCCAACCATTGCACCATACAAAATACTGATTATACAAATCAGTCAAGAAAAGATATTTTTTAAATAGTAAGAAAAAAAATAGAGGTTAAAAAAATAGTAAGGTCTAACAACTTTATAAAGCTTTAGTAACTGTTGACACATAGGGAGTGAAAGGGAAAAAATAAATACATAAGATACCAAGTAGGAGGGAAATTTGCTTTTGGGGAGAAAAAAATTTAGGTGCTACATTCTTCTTTATGATGTTTTGTATGTTTGTGTCTGTCACTTCCCTCCCCTAGCTTGCTACATCTTGGACAGTGAAGTGCACTTCATTTTACATACCAGCTAGCTCACAAAAGCTGCAATTATATTTTGTATGTATGTGGGTATGCACCCACATGCACACCTACACGCACACACATGGGAATTGGGTGAAGTGCTGGGGCTAGAACTCAGGGACTAGACGCGCCCTTAGTTTTTTTGCTCAAGGCTAGTGCTCTATCACTTAACATAGCTCCAATTCAGGCTTTTTTTGTGTGGTTAAGTGGCAATAGAGTCTCATGGACTTTCCTGTCCAGGCTGGCTTTGAACTAAAATCCTCAGATCTTAGCCTCCTACGTAGCTAGGATTACCAGAATGAACCACTGGTGACTGGCTAGCTTCAGTGATTTTTTTTTTTGGTTGGTTGTGGGGCTTGAACTCTGGGCCTGGACGCTGTCCCTCAGCTCTTCAGCTCAAGGCAACGCTCTACCACTTGAGCCACAGCACCACTTCCGGTTTTTTAAATTTTATGTGGTGCCGAGGAATCGAACCCAGGGCCTCATACATGCAAGGCAAACACTCTACCACTGAGCCAACTTCCCAGCCCCAGCTTCAATTTTTTTTTTTTTTTTTGGGGGGGGGGGGGTCCGGTTGTGGGCCTGAATTCTGGGCCTGGCCTCAGCTCTTCAGTTCAAAGTTAGCACTCTATCACTTGAGCCACAGCACTACTTCTGGCTTTTTTTTCCTGCTTATGTGGTGCTGAGGAATCGAACCCAGGGCCTCATGCATGCAAGGCAAACGCTCTATCACTGAGCCACCTTCCCAGCCCTTCAGTGATTTTTAACAGCATATTCTCAGCAAGTTGTTAGATTAGACATCTAAGGAACACTCTTTTCCTCACAATTTAAAATTTTCTATAGAACCATTAGGGATAAATGATTAAAATTCCTAAATATAATATAGAATTATTGTATATTTACTTTTTTGCATAATTCTATATTGACTGCTTGTTGCTTTTTTTGGTCAGTCGTGGGGCTTGAACTCTGGGCCTGGGTGCTATACCTGAGCTCCTCAGCTCAAGGCTAGCACTCTACCACTTGAGCCACAGTTCCGCTTCTAGTTTTCTGGTGGTTAACTGGAGATAAGTCTCATAGACTTTTCTGCCAGGTCTGGCTTTGAACTGTGATCCTCAGATCTCAGCCTCCTAAGTAGCTAGGATTACAGGCATGAGCCACCAGCACCTGGCAAACTTGAAATTTATACGTTATATATTTTAATTTTTATTTTATTGTAAAGATGCTATACAAGGAGGTTACAGTTACATGAATAAGGTAATAACTACCTTTCTTTCTTTCTCTCTCTCTCTCTCTTTCTTTCTTCTTTCTCTCTCTCTCTCTCTCTCTCTCTGTCAGTCATAGGGCTTGAACTCTGGGCTTGGGTGCTGTCCCTGTGCTCTATAGCTCAAGATGAGCGCACTACCGCTTGAGCCACAGCGCCACTTCTGGTTTTCTAGTGGTTTTATTGGAGATAAGAGTATCACGGACTTTCCTGCCTGGGCTGGCTTTGAACCAAGATTCTCAGATCTCAGCCTCCTGAGTAGCTAGGATTACACTGGTGCCCAGCTTAATGACTACATTTCTTGTCGAACATTGTTACCCCCTCCTTTGTTTTTCTCCTACTATCCCTTCCCTCCCTCACGCCCCTCCCCTGCAAGAAGTTGTAAAGTTTGTTTCCAACATAGTATCTTGTGAGTATCATTGTTGCAATGGGTCATCCTGTGTTCTCCTTTCAGCATTTTGTTATTCCCCTTCTCCTCCCCAAGTTAGATAAACGTACATATAAGATTCAGGGTACCAAAATAAAATACGTTGACAACAGGGGATATACCATAAAGGGAGGAACATACAAAAGAAACAAAAAAAATCACATAGTACTATATTATGTATTTTTGTATAAGTATCTGCTTGTATATATGTATGTTTGTTTACACATAGCACACAAATATATATATGTGGGGCTGGAAATGTGGCTTGGTGGTAGAGTGCTTCCCTAGCATGCATAAGGCCCTAGGTTTAATTCCTTGGTACCACATAATCAAAGAGTAAATAAAATTAAAACAAATATGTATATATGTACACACACATATACCATACACATGGCTACATGGTGTTTCCCACCTGAGGTGATTTCCTTTCCTATCATCTTACTCTTCATAATATTTGCTTTCACTCAAAATTACAAATGATTTGTGAAAGATCCAATAAGTCAATGTGAAAAATTACTCACTAGCCGGGTGCCAGTGGCTCATGCCTATAATCCTACCTACTCAGGAGGATGATATCTGAAAATCTCGGTTCAAAGCCAGCCCGGGCAGGAAAGTCCATGAGACTCTTATCTCCAATAAACCACCAGAAAACTGGAAGTAGCACTGTGGCTCAAGTGGTAGAATGCTAGCCTTGAGCTAAAGAGCTGAGGGACAGCTCCCAGGCCCTGAGTTCAAGCTCCACGAACAACAACAACAACAACTACTACTACTACTACTCATTTGGCTAAAACTGTAAGATAGCTTCAGTTTGTCAATTCTGTCTTCAAAGCTGAACTCCAGAGCTAGAGGTATAGGTAACTACTGGAGTAGCATGCTTGTCTAGCATCCACAAGGTTCTGGGTTTGATTCCCAGTACCAAAAAAAAAAAAATAGACACATAAAAAACTAAACCTGAATTCCAAGAATAAAATTATGTATTATTTTAGTTATTATCCAAGTGTTGACAAAACATTCACATTCATCCTTTCTGGCACTTATAGCTCTTTGTTAATCAATATTAAGATAGACCTGTTCTATAAGCCACCAGTGGCTCTTCTCTGTAATCCTAGCTACTAACACACATTTGAGAGAGGGAAAGAGAGAGAGAGAAATATACTTCTGTTTCTAACATAATGAATTCTTAATTTTTGGGGTATCCTACGTTCAAAGGATAACTTTCCACTCAACTTAGAACACTCAAGCTACGTGTCACCACCACCTGTAATCCTAGCTACTCAAGAGGCTACGATCTGAAGATCAAAGTTCAAAGCCAGTGCAGGCAATGAATTTTTATCTCCAATTAACTAGCAAAATGCTAGAAAATGCTAGAGGTATGGCTCAAGTGATACAACACCAGCCATGAACAGAAAAAGGGAGCCAAGAGCTTGAAGCTCTGAGTTCATGCCCCAGTACCAGCAAACTACTCAAGAAGAGCAGGGGATATATTGTCTGCCTAACAACTGTAAGGCCTTGGGTTCAATTATCAATATTGCAAAAAAATAAAATAAAAAATGAAACTACAGGGGATGGGAAGGTGGCTCAGGGGTGGAGTGCTTATCTTGTATGCATGAGGACCTGGGTTTGATTCCTTAGCACTACATAAACAGACAACTGGAAGTGGCTCTGTGGCTCAAGTAATAGAGTGCTAGCTTTGAGCTGAAGAGCTGAGGGACAGCACCCATGCCCAGAGTCCAGTCCCTACCAGCAAAAAAAAAAAAAAAAAAAACTATATAAAGAGGTATCTAATTTATGCTAGAGATAAGATACATATCTTTCAGGAAAAAAAGGGACAAGTAACAGAAGCAAAGGAAGACAAAAGAGGTAAATAAATTTTAAATTATAATGTTACAATTATTCAAATTCATAAACTTTGGGGAGAAGAACCTTTATTTATTTATTTTTTTTTGGTTTATTTTTTTTTTGGGTCCGGTCATGGGGCCTGAACTCTGGGCCTCGGTACTGTCCCTCAGCTCTTCAGCTCAAGGCTAGCACTCTACCACTTGAGTCACAGCGCCACTTCCGGCTTTTTTTTTTCTGCTTATGTGGTGCTGAGGAATCGAACCCAGGGCCTCATGCATGCAAGGCAAGCACTCTACCACTGAGCCACCTTCCCAGCCCAAGAAGAACCTTTAAAAAGTGAACTAAGCCAGGCACCAGTGGCTCATACCTGTAATCCTAGCTACTCAGGAGGCTAAGATCTGAGGATTACGGTTCAAAGCCAACCCGGGCAGGAAAGTCCATGAGACTCCTATCTCCAATAAAAACCACTAGAAAACCAGAAGTGGTGCTGTGGCTGAATTGGTAGAGCACTTGCCTTGAGCTGAAGAGCGCAGGGACAGCGCCCAAGCCCAGAGTTCAAGCCCCATTACTGACAAAAAGAAAAAAGAAAAAAAAAAAGTGAATTAAAATGCATCTGGATTTTAAGGCTTTTTAAAAAAGTCTCAGGGGACTTTTTACCCCAGGCTGGCTTTGAACCATGATCCTCAGATCCTCAGCCTCTTCAGTAGCTACAATGATAGGTGTGAGCCACCTGCACTTTTCTTTTTTTGCCAGTCCTGGAGCTTGAACTCAGGGCCTGGGTGCTGTCCTTGAGCTTCTTCTTGCTCAACGCTAGCACTCTACAACTTGAGCCACAGTGCCACTTCCAGCCTTTTCTATTTATGTGGTACTGAGGAATTGAACCCACGGCTTGCTTTTTCTGTGTATGTGGTATGGAGGAGTCAAACCCAGGGCTTCAGGCATGATAGGTAAGCACTGTACCATTAAGCCAGATTCCCAGCCCATGCACCTGGATTTTTAAAGGCTTTTGATGGCAGAATTCTGGAGGTTATGAATATAGGAAATACACCAATGAAGAAATTGACAAGATTTTCAAGTTTCAGTAACACCAAGGTAAGTTTGCCCTTAGGAGAAGGTTTCTCCAACAGGGCTGGGCTACTACACAAAGCCAGTGACAATGTATTTGGGAAAAGAGACTTTAGCAGAGTCAAGTGCTAACAACTATAAGGATTTCGTTTAACCAACATTGACCTAAACTGCTCCCTCTTTTCACAAGCTCCTACTCTTTTCAGATTGCTGTTACTAATTAAGGCAGACTCGGAGGAAAAAGATGAAGATATTCTTAAAGGACACAGATGTTGTACAGCTCCTCCAAACACACTTTTAGCTTGTCCTTTTTTTCTTTCAGTTTACAACATCAGATGCCATATAAAAAAGGGCTCCTCTTTTCTTCTCTGTGCATTTTACAACGCGGCTGACGACATATCGATAGAGGTGGTAAGAGTACTGAATCTCCTCACACAGCTAAAGGGGTGAAATGAAGAGGGAAACTGGAAAATCAAGATACACGGATAGAATGTGGAGCTCTTACTTCCAGATCCATTTCTCCTTTTCTTACAAGGTTAAGTCGACTAAAGTCGGGGTCGCGTCAGAAAAAGCACACGCACACGCGCGCGCACACACACGCACACACACCTGGCGCCCAGGAAAGGTGAGATTCGCTCCGCGGTGCTCGGCAGGGCTCCGGGACTCCACCCAGCCCGCCTGGGACCGCTCAGCCCAGTTCGCCCCAGCCCAGGAAGGAAGGATGAGAAGGGGCTTCCAGCGGCCTCGGTAGGGGGAGGGGGAAGCGGCTACTCCGGGTGCCAGGCTCACCGAGCGCAGCACTCCGCGGTGCGCCCACACCCCCTCCCCCAGGCGGCTGCCACTCGCTCCCGGCCGCCGGAAGCCAACCCCGCCCCCTCAACTCCATCCTTCTTTGCAAGTCTCCTCCCACTACACAGCCAATCCTCAACCAGGGAACCAGCAGAGCGACTTGCCAGGCAGCCAACTGGGAAGAGCCACTGGGAGGTCAGCCGCCTGGGATAGGCCAGCTACCCGACGCCCCTGCCCCGGTGCGGCTCCTCTTTGTTAGTGCTGCCCCCAACTCTCCAGCTCCCTACCTCAAACCTTGGAGCCTAGCATCCCACAACTGGGAAACATCATGAGGAACCATTTATCCTGTTACCCATGCTGACTGTGTACTAAAAATGAACCCCTCAGGCAGTAGATCCAGGAATGCCAGAGACTTGTCAGTGTTTTTTTTTTAAAGGATGCCCTCTAAGCCTCTCCCTCCTCAGATTAATGAATTACATTCTCTCAAAACAGTGGGAAGATTTAGGTTTATATATTAAATCAATTGCATACTTCAATATTCCCTGTCACAAACTTTTTCTTCCTGTGACAGGGAAATTAAGGAATGAGGCAAAGGGGGAGTAGGCTGCTGGCCAAGTATGTATCAACAGAGGAGGGTAAGAAATACATTAAGGGCCTGGGAAGGTGGCTCAGTGGTAGAGCGCTAGCCTTGCATGCCTGAGGCCCTGGGTTCCATTCCTCAGCACCACATAAGCAAAAAAGAAAAAAACCGGAAGTGGCGCTGTGGCTCAAGTGGTGGAGCACTAGCCTTGAGCTGAAGAGCTGAGGGACAGCGTCCAGGCCAAGAGTTCGGGCCCCACAACTGGACTAAAAAAAAAAGAAATACATTAAACTGGTCTGGGAAGGTGGCTCAGTGGTAGTCGATTCCTCAGCACCACATAAGCAAAAAGAAAAAAGCCGGAAGTGGCGCTGTGGCTCATGTGGTAGAGCGCTCGCCTTGAGCTGAAGAGCTGAGGGACAGCGCCCAGGCCCAGAGTTCAGGCCCCACGACTGGACCCTCCCCCCGCAAAAAAAAAAGAAAGAAAAGGAAAAGAAATACATTAAACCATGTGTAAACAACAACAAAAAAAAACAAACATGAAACAACACACACAGGGACTGGGAATGTGGCTTAGCGCTTGCCTAGCATGCATCAAGCCCCAGGTTTGATTCCTGGGACCACATATACAGAAAAAGTAGGAACTGGTGTTGTGGCTCAAGTGGTAGAATGCTAGCCTGGAGCAGAGAGGCTCAAGGACAGTACCCAGGCCCTGAGTTCAAGCTCCAAGATAAGCAAAACACAACAACAACAACAACAACAAAAACCTACACACACCCACAGAACTGGCCCCAACCTATGTCAAATCTAAGATATCTTCTCCCTTTCTGTATAATTTGGATGCAAACACTTAAGCTTTGTACAGACCATATGCCTAGTGTTAGCAAAACCTCCCGGCAACTGCCAAGTGAGAACATTACTGGAAGTGAGCATCCCAACTTAAATCACTAAATTAATGCTAGGGTCATAATGTTGCTGAAATAGGATATGACAAAGTATATTTTCTTGGGTGGAGCATTATATGGAATTCATTTTTTAAAAGCAAGGACTTGAGAGTCTTTCTTCTTCTTTTGTTTCTTTTTCATTTTTCGTTTTTGATCAATCACAGGGTTTAAACTCAGTCAGGGCCTGGGTGCTGTCCCTGAGGTTTTTCTACTCAAGGCTAGTACTCTACCACTTTGAGCCACATTGCCACTTTCCAGCTCTCTGGTGGTTAACTAAAGATGAGTCTCACAGACTTTACTGCCTGGTAACGTCAAACTGCAATTCTCAGATCTCAGCCTCCTGAGTAGCTATGATTACAGGCATGAGCCACTGGTGCCCAGCTTCTTTGTGTTTTCTTTTCTTTCTTCTTTTTTTTTTTTTTTGGTCAGTAGTGGGGGCCTGAACTCTGGGCCTGGGCAATGTCCCTCAGCTCTTCAGCTCAAGGCTAGTGCTCTACCATTTGTGCTACAGCGCCACTTATGGCTTTTTCTGTTTATGTGGAACTCAGGGCCTATGCATGCAAGGCAAGCACTCTACCACTGAGCCACCTTCCCAGCCCTCGTGTGTGTGTATGTGTGTGTGTGTGTGTGTGTCTGTGTGTGTTTTCTTTTTGTACCTATTCTGGGGCTTGAACTCAGATCCTAAGCCCTGTCCCTGAGCTTTCAGTAAAAGAGCATTCTTTTTTTTTTTTTTGGGTGGGGGGGTCCGGTCATGAGGCCTGAACTCTGGGCCTGGGCGCTGTCCCTCAGCCCTTCAGCTCAAGGCTAGCGCTCTACCACTTGAGCCACAGCACCACTTCCGCCTTTTTCTTTTTGCTTATATGGTGCTGAGGAATCAAACCCAGGGTCTCAGGCATGCAAGGCAAGCGCTCTACCACTGAGCCACCTTCCCAGCCCATCAGTAAAAGAGCATTCTAACCAATTTTCTGCATGGAAATTAGGAAATGTTTTGCCTTTTTTTTTTTAAACTATTCCTCTACTTTAACTGTTACAATAAAATAAATCCTTGCTAAAACTTTCTTTAAAAAGGGGAGCACAGTGGAACACAATGGACACTGGTGAAAGTAAAATATGCAACTAGTGGGTGGAGATGGAAGAGAGGGAATGGGAGAAAATGAGGGAACAGATGATACTGAATGGGAATGTACTTATTACCTGGTGTATGTAAATGTAACACTGCTGTATATCACCTCTAGAAGGAGGAGGAGGAGGCGGAGGAGGAGGAGGAGGCGGAGGAGGAGGCGGAGGAGGAGGAGGAGAGGAGGAGGAGGAGGAGGAGGAGGAGGAGGAGGAGGAGGAGGAGGAGGAGGAGGAGGAGGAGGAGGAGGAGGAGGAGGAGGAGGAGGAGGAGGAGGAGGAGGAGGAGGAGGAGGAGGAGGAGGAGGAGGAGGAGGAGGAGGAGGAGGAGGAGGAGGAGGAGGAGGAGGAGGAGGAGGAGGAGGAGGAGGAGGAGGAGGAGGAGGAGGAGGAGGAGGAGGAGGAGGAGGAGGAGGAGGAGGAGGAGGAGGAGGAGGAGGAGGAGGAGGAGGAGGAGGAGGAGGAGGAGGAGGAGGAGGAGGAGGAGGAGGAGGAGGAGGAGGAGGAGGAGGAGGAGGAGGAGGAGGAGGAGGAGGAGGAGGAGGAGGAGGAGGAGGAGGAGAGCGAGAGCAGTGGCTCATGCCTGTAATCCTAGCTACTCAGGAGGCTGAGATCTAAGGATTTCAGTTCAAAGCCTGCCTGAGCAGGAAGGTCTATGAGACTCTTATCTACAATTAGCCACCTAAAAGCCAGAAGTGGCAATGTGGCTCAAATGGTCTAGCCTTGAGCACAAGAGCTCATGAATTTCACCCTGGCCCTGAGTTCAAGCCCCAGAACTGGCACCAGTTGGGGAAAGAAAAAAAAAAAAAAAAGGAGTAGGGTGCTAGAGAGGTGGCTCAGGCCTGCAATCCTACCTACTCAGGAGGCTAAGATCTGAGGATTGAAGTTTAATGCCAGCCTGGGCAGGAAAATCTATGAGACTCTTATCTTCAACTAACACATGCACACACATGCGCGTGCATGTGCCTAAATGAAGCTGAGGCTTATGTGAGAGAGCACTAGCTTTGAGCCAAATAAAGAAACCTCAGGGGCTGGGAAGGTGGCTCAGGGGTAGAGTGTTTGCCTTGTATGCATGAGGCCCTGGGTTCAATTCCTCAGCACCACATAAGCAGAAAAAGCCAGAAGTGGTGCTATGGCTCAAGTGGTAGAACGTTAGCCTTAAGCTGAAGAGCTGAGGGACAGCTCTCAGACTCAGAGTTCAGGCCTCACTGCTAACAAAATTAAGTAAGTAAATACCCACGTGCTTAGTTAAGGCCTTATAACCTGCACAAAAAAGAGGGGGGTGAGTTGAAGGTATACATCTCAGAGCCTCAAACTTAATATTACAAAAGCCTCAGGAAGGAAAGGAAAGTAAGAGGAGAAAGAAGAGATGACAGAGGAGACCAGAAAGTAGTAGTCCAGGAAGTCAAGCTGTTATGTAGGCTGTCACTTTTGTTCACCAACTTCTTCCAATTACAAAGTTAAATATCTACATTATAAAGTAAAACCTTTCCCACATACTACTGTAATTTAAAATAAGACTGCAGATATCACTCCAGTGGTAGGGTGGTTGCGAGATGTTGAACTGAATCACCAGAAACACACAAACACACCACCACCACCACCACCACCACCACCACCACCACCACCACCACCACACCACCACCACCACCACCACGGGATGAGAATGTGCTTCCCAATAGAACAGAGTTTTTAACATGGGTACCCCCATCAACACCCCCCTTGAAAAAAAATTAAATAAGAATAAAACAAAACTCTGGCTGGGGTGGTAGCTCAGGTATATAAACCCAGCACTCTGAAGTCTAAGGTAGGAGGATAGGCAGTTGGAGGCCAGCCTGGGTATATAACATAACAAGATCCTAATTCAAAGAAAAAAATAAAGATTTCAATTTTAGTAGCACCTTATGTGGAGCTCAAAGTATTTAATGTATAATAGCCTTAATCTTCCTGAAAGATAGAAAAAAAGTATATGACAGCCAGTTTTAAGACCAGCTCAATTCTAACTAGAATTAAGATTTTTTTTTTTTTGGGGGGGTGGTCTTGAGGACTAGAGCTTGAACTCAAGGTCTTGTACTCTTGCTTAGCATTTTCACTCAAAGCTGTTGCTCTACCACTTGAGCTACAATTCTACTTCCAGCATTTTCACTCAAAGCTGTTGCTCACCACTTGAGCTACAGTTCTACTTCCAGCTTTTTTGGTGGTTGGTTAAAGAGTCTCATAGACTTTCCTGCCTGGACTGTCTCTGAACAGTGATCCTAATGCTCAGCCTCTTGAGTAAGTAGAATTACAGATATGAGCCACCAGCACCTGGCACTATCCTTGTTTAAACAGAATTTCATTGGTGTTTCATTAGTTAGCTTTTGTTAGGTCCCATATAAGAAGAAAGATATGAAAATTTTAATTATTTTAGATACTGGCAGATTGTATTATAAAATAATATTCCCACTGGACATTGTAATCCTAACTACACATAAGACTGAGATCTGAGAATCATGGTTCAAAGCCAATCCAGGCAGGAAAGTCTCTTGAGACTCTTATCTCCAGTTAACCACCAAAAAGGCAGAAGTGGAGCTATGGCTCAAGTGGTAGAGTGCTAGCCTTGAGTAAAAGAACTCCGCAAGCATCTCCCAGGCAGAGTTCAAGCTCCAGGTTCTGGAGAGAGACAGAAAGAGAATGTAGTACATGTAGTATATGTGTGTGAGTGTGTGTGTAGTGTGCATATGTAATGTGCATATTCCTACCTTGTGTTGCCTAGCCTGGCTTTGTATACTTCCACTTCAAGCTTGTCTTTTGTTTTTCTTAAGGTCCTTGGGATCAATCCAAAGGCCTCTGCACAAGCATTCTACCACTAAGCTGTATCTACAGCCCTATTTTGTAAGTATATAGAATATTATATGAGTACAGATCCAAGAAAATGCCTGAATATATACACACTAATTTGTCCAAAGTGGTTACCATGGACAGGAAGATAAAAGAAGTATGAAGGAGGGGCTGCGAAGGTGGCTCAGTGGTAGAGCGCTTGCTTTGCATGCATGAGGCACTGGGTTCGATTCCTCAGCACCACATAAGCAAAAGGAAAAAAGCCGGAAGTGGTGCTGTGGCTCAAGAGTAGAACGCTAGCCTTGAGCTGAAGAGCTGAGGGACAGCACCCAGGCCCAGAGTTCAAGCCCCACAACTGGACCCAAAAAAAAAAAAAAAAAAAAAAAAAAAGAAGTATGGAGTGAAGGATAAGTTTTTTATTAAATTTCTTTTATTCTATATTTAAAGATATAAAATACATAAATTTTATAATTTTAATAGTTAAGTGAAATTACAAAATTTTCATTGTTCTTAAGCTTTCTATGTTTAACATATCTTACTTTTATAATCAACAAAAGATATTAAAACATAAACATTAAAAAAATAAAACATAAACATTTTTTAGAGACGGAACACATCTACCAGATGACCTGACAATTAGTTTAGGTAACATCTGGCTAGCCAAATCAATTGGTATCTTGTTGTTTCTTGAGTATATTTGAAGGTATTTATAACAAGCAAAGAATGAACAAACAAAAAAATACTGACTTTGATTCTTACTTTACTGCAATCAAAATTACACAAGCTGGTCCTGTAATCCTATATACTCAGGAGACTGAAATCTGAGGTTCATGGTTCAAAGTCAGCCTGGGCAGGAAAGTCCAGGAGACTTTTTTATTTTTTTTGGTCAGTCGTGAGGCTTGAACTCTGGTCCTGAACGCTGTCCCTGTGCTCTTCAGCTCAAGGCAAGTGCTCTATTACTTGAGCCAGAGCGCCACTTCCAGTTTTCTAGTGGTTTATTGGAGATAAGAGCGTCATGGACTTTCCTGTCCGGGCTGGCTTTGAACCACGATCCTCAGATCTCAGCCTCCTGAGTAGCTAGGATTACAGGTGTGACCCACCGGCTCCCAGCTACAGGAGACTCTTATCTCCAATTAACTACTAGAAAACTAGAAGTGGCACTGTAGCTCAAGTGGTAGAGTGCTAGCCTTGTACTGAAGAGCTGAGGGACAGTGCCCAGAACCTGAGTTCAAGCACCAAGACACATACACAAATACAGGCCTATAATCCCTGCTCAGGAGGTAGGGGCTGAGGATTATAAATTTGAGGCCAGCCAAGGATGGAGAGCAAGACCCTGTCTCAAAAAAACAAAAGCCAAGCCGGGCGCTGGTGGCTCACGCCTGTAATCCTAGCTACTCAGGAGGCTGAAATCTGAGGATCGCAGTTCAAAGCCAGCCCAGGCAGGAGAGACCGTGAGACTCTTATCTCCAATAAACCACTAGAACATCAGAGGTGGCTCTGTGGCTCAAGTGGTAGAGCGCTCGCCTTGAGCTGAAGAGCTGAGGGACAGCGCCCAGGCCCAGAGTTCAAGCCCCACGACCGACAAAAAAAAAAAAACAAAAGCCAAGGCTGGAGGTATGGCTCATATGGGAGAGTGCCTGCTGTGAGCCAGAAAGCAGAGTAAGGGCACAAGTTTCCCAGTATCACCAGTAACCTAGACTAGACTAAAAATTACCTTTCTGCTTCAGCCCACTGAGTGCTGGGACTACAGATATGAACTCTTATACTGGCTACAAAATGTTCTTCAACTGTTGATTTTGTTTGTGTTCTTATTTAAGTGGCTGCATTTTCTCTTTAAACAATGGAGTATAAAATCAATTCACGGTTTCTTTGGGAATAATTTTGTTCATTCACTTACTACCTTTACCCAACATTTAAGTGTGTTCCTATATGCCAGAAACTCTATTAGCCCCCATGGACAAAAAGAAATAAATGAGATATACATTTGTCTTTAAGGTACATTTTAAAAAACAATAGCCAATAACAAGGGAGGGTAAATGAGGATGCATATGGTTCAAGTAGATTGTTTGCAGGTATAAAAACAAACAAGGAAACCTGTTGAAATTGTTTTAGGAAGGGAGAAGAGGTCCTAATGATAAGAGGAGTAAAATTGATTAGAATACATTGTATATATGTGTGGAAATGTCACAATTAATCCTATCCTTGCACATTGTGTACTAGTACAATAAAATTAATTGGACTCTCTCTTACACTTACACACACACACAAACACACACACACACACACTAGCCAAGGGCTAGAAATGTAGCTCAAGTGGAAGAATGCTTGCCTAGCATGTACAAGGCAATTGAGTCAATCACCAGTACTAATACTCATAATAGCTAAAAAAGTGGGAGAACTGATTGAATAAACAAGTTCAAGATCAGCTTGGACAACGGGTTAAGATGTAGTCTCCAGAAAAAAATGATAATAAAAGGTCATTGTATTCCTGTAATTCCAGCACCCAGGAGATAGAGGCAAGAGGATAGAGATTACAGGTTTAGCAGCATTTGAAAGATTATGGGCATGAAGCAATCTATTAGAAAAACAGACAAGTATCCAGAAGTCCACCAACTCATGCAATAAATCTAGCTACTCAGAAGGCTGAGATCTGAGGATCATGGTCAAAGTCAGCCTGGGCAGTAAAGTCCGTAAGACTTTTTTTTTTGTCAGTCATGGGGCTTGAACTCTGGGCTTGGGCACTGTCCCTCAGCTCTTCAGCTCAAGGCTAGTGATCTACCTCTTGAGCCACAGCGCCACTTCTAGTTTTCTAGTGGTTAATTGGAGATAAGAATCTCATGGGTGGTCTGGGAAGGTAGCTCAGTGGTAGAGTGCATGCCTTCCAAGCATGAGGCCCTGGGTTCGATTCCTCAGCACCACATAAACAGAAAAAGCCGGAAGTGGTGCTGTGGCTCCAGTGGTAGAGCGCTAGCCTTGAGCTGAAGAGCTGAGGGACAGCGCCCAGGCCCAGAGTTCAGGCCTCATGGCCGGCAAAAAAAAAAAAAAAAAAGAGTAAAAATCCAGTATCCTCAAAAAGTTTCACATACATAGACAAAAATGAGACAGCAACTTGTGAATCAAGCATGATTTGGCATCTTTAAATGCAGAGCCAATTTTCCTCTATCTAATGCCAAAACCAATGGCTTCTCCTGTAGATAAAATGGCACTGTTCCTGAAAAAGCCCTGGACGCTGTTTCCCCACAATCTTATAATCTGTCAGAAGACAGAAAACAAAAAGGAGGCTATGCCAGCCAGAAAGAGCAAATTATAACCAACACCGAGCCAACACTTTACTTTGGACAGAAGGAGCTTTTCTATGTATCTTTGGAAGGAGACAAAAGAAGCTTACCATTGCTCAAATAACCAAAGCAAGCAATTAATTTAACTAAACACCATGTTAGCATTTGATGCAATAGGCTGCCTGCACACTTCTTTTTTTGTTTTTTGTTTTGTTTTGTTTTGTTTGGTCAATCGTGGGACTTGAACTCTGGGCCTGGATGCTGTCCCTCAGCTCTTCAACTCAAGGCAAGTGCTCTACCTCTTGAGCCACAACACCACTTCCGGTTTTATGAGTGGTTTATTAGAGATAAGAGTTTCACAGACTTCCTGCCCAGGCTAGCTTTGAACCATGATCCTCAGATCTCAGCCTCCTGAGTAGCTAGGATCACAGGCATGAGGAACTGGCGCCCGACTCACTTCTTATTCACAGACTTAAAAAAAAATAGTTGCTGCTGTCAGACACGGGTGGCTCATGCCTGTAATTCTACCTAGTTAAGAGGCTGAGATCTGAGGATTCCAGTTCAAAGCCAGCCTGGGAAGGAAAGTCTGTGAGACTCTTGTTTTTTGTTTTGTTTTGTTTTTTTGCCAGTCCTAGGGCTTGAACTTGAGGGCCTGGACATTGACCTAAGCTTCTTTTTGCTCAAGGCTAGCACTCTATCACTTGAGCCACAGTGCCACTTCCAGCTTTTTCTGTTTATGTGGTACTGAGGAAGCAAACCCAGGGCTTCATGCATACTAGGCAAGCACTCTACCACTAAGCCACATTACCAGTCTGTCCATGAACTCTTTTTTTTTTAATTTAATTTAATTTTTTTTTTTTGGGGGGGTCCAGTTGTAGGGCCTGAACTCTGGGCCTGGGTGCTGTCCCTCAGCTCTTCAGCTCAAGGCTAGCGCTCTACTCTTGAGCCACAGCACCACTTCCGGCTTTTTTTCTTTTTGCTTATGTGGTGCTGAGGAATTGAACCCAGGGCCTCAGGCATGCAAGGCAAGTGCTCTACCACTGAGCCACCTTCCCAGCCCCTCTTTTTTTTTTCTTTTAAACACTTCAGGAATTTGCATGTCATCCTTGCACAGGGGTCATTCTAATCTTCTCTGTATCGTTCCAATTTTAGTATATGTACTGACGAAGCGAACACATTCATGAACTCTTATCTCCAATTAACCACAGAAAACCGGAAGTGGTGCTGTGGCTCAAGTAGTAGCATGTCTGCCTTGAACTGAAGAGCTCTGGATATAGCACCCAGGCCCAGAGTTCAAGCCCCATGACCAATAAAAAAAAAAAAATTACTGCTGATGCATGTAGTCCTAACTACTCAGAAGACTGAAATCACCAGGTGCTACTGGCTCACACTTGTAATCCTAGCTACTTAAGAGGCTGAGATCTGAGGATCGGTGTTTGAAATCAGCACAAGCACAGGAAAGTACATGAGATTCTTTATCTCCAATTATCTACCAGTAAACTTGAAGTAGAACTGTGGCTCAAAATGGTAGTGCACTACCCTTGAGTGAAAAAGCTCAGAGACAGCACCCAGGCCCTGAGTACAAGCTCCACAACAGGAGGAGGAGGATGAAGAGAGAGAGATGAGGGAGGAGGGAGGAGGAAGGAGAAGAAAGCTGAAATACAAGAATCACAGTTTAAAATCAGCCTGGGGAGTAAAGTTTCTATAATTCTTATCTTCAATTAACCACCAAAAAGCTACAAGTGAGCTGGGTACCAGGGACTCACATGTGCAACTCTAGCTACTCAAGAAGATGAGATCTAAGGACCACAGTTCAAAGCTAGCCCAAGCAGGAAAGTCTAAGAGACTTCTATCTCCAATTAACCACCAAAACAGCTGGAAGTAGAGCTGTGACTTAAGTAGTAGAGCATCAGCCTTGAATGAAAAAGCTAAGTGAAAATGGTAAGCCCTGAGTTCAAGCCCCAATACTGGCACCAAATTAAAGAATATAGATGAACCTTTACATATGAACAAGTCAATTCTTGAACTGTAGTAAGGAAGATGACCAAAGCTAAGTTTTACTATAACCTCAAAACTAAGACATCTACAAGAAAGTAAGCTTACTCAACTGTCTTTGCTATGCAATCAGGCCATTCAAGTACCCCGTTTTTAGTCATCATGCCTGTGTGCTGCAAAAGCTAACACAATCTTTCCATTAATCAGGAAAGAAACCTTAACCTTCTATTTCTCCTTGACACAGAGATACAGGAGTAAGGAGAACTCTAATTCCAAAGAAAAAGATTCAGTTTCAACCTATGTAAACTAGTTTCTTGAAGTCACTTTATTCTAAAATTGGCAACACACAAGTCCCTGTACTGAAAACAATACACAGATATCAAATGAGCAGGGTAAAGTACTGAGCAATCTATCACTTTACCATTTCAATTTCCCCTCATTGATTTTAGACTACATCCTGATTTTCTTCTATTGTTAATGCCACTATAAAGGCTAAGAAAAACTTAGTTCCACAGATTAAAATTTCAAGTATTTTCCAAGTTCATTATAGGTAATGACAATCTATATTTATTATCTCAGATATGGAATAAAAACAGTTTCACTTGAAATGGTACCATATCCTTCCTCAAATCCTTAATTGAAATTATCACCAAACTTGCATTAAAGTATCTTTATGGTGTTGCCTACAATGAATTAAAATGATTTTCAATAGCCGGGTGCTAGTGGCTCATGCCTGTAATCCTAGCTTCTCAGGAGGCTGAGATCTGAGGATCTCGGTTCAAAGCCAGCCCGAGCAGGAGAGACCGTGAGACTCCTATCTCCAATAAACCACCAGAAAACCGGAAGTGGCACTGTAGCTCAAGTGGTAGAGCGCTAGCCTTGAGCTGAAGAGCTGAGAGACAGCGCCCAGGCCCAGAGTTCAAGCCCTAAGACTGACCAAAAAAAAAAAAAAGATTTTCAATATGTTTGTGTAAGTATTCTAGTGATTGGTTGTGATGCTTTAAATATTGACAACAAACCACCTCTACTAGTTTCTGTAAATTGTTTTTTGGTGGGTTTTTTTTTTTGCCAGTCATGGGGCCTGAACTCTGGATCTGGGCATTGTCCCTCAACTCTTTAGCTCAAAGCTAGCACTCTACCACTTGAGCCACAACTCCACTTCCAGCTTTTTCTGCTTATGTGGTGCTGAGGAATCGAACCTAGAGCCTCATGCATGCAAGGCAAGTACTCTACCACTGAGCCACATTCCCAGCCCCATCTCTGTAAATTTAGCACTAGAACTTTTACAAGGTGTTATCTGTATCTTACTTGACCCAAAAAGCCAAGAAGAACCAGGTGCTAGTGACTCATACCTTTATTCCTAGCTATTCAGGAGGCTGAGATCTGAGGATCAAAGTTCAATGCCAGCCACAGCAGACAAATCTGAAAGACTCTTATCTCCAATTCCAAGAAAAAGCTGGAAGTAGAGATGTAGCTCAAGTGTTATTACACTAGTTTTAAGCAGAAAAAAATCCTAAGCAAAAGTGAAAGGCCTTGAGTTCAAGCCCTCGTAATGGTTTAAAAAAAAAAAAAAAGGGCTGGGAAGGTGGCTCAGTGGTAGAGTGCTTGCCTTGCATGCCTGAGGCCCTGAGTTCGATTCCTCAACACCACATAAGCAAAAAGAAAAAAGCCGGAAGTGGCGCTGTGGCTCAAGTGGTAGAACGCTAGCCTTGAGCTGAAGAGCTGAGGGACAGTGCCCAGGCCCAGAGTTCAGGCCCCACGACCGGAAATTTAAAAAAAAAAAAAAAAAGGAAGCCAGGAGCCTGTGGCTCACGCCTGTAATCCTAGCTACTCAGGAGGCTGAGATCTGAGGATTGCAGTTAAAAGCCAGCCAGCTCTGGCAGGAAAGTCTGTGAGACTCTTATCTCCAATAAACTGCTAGAAAACCAGAAGTGGTGCTGTGGCTCAAGGGGTAGAGCACTCGCCTTGAGCTGAAGAGCTGAGGGATAGCACCCAAGCCCAGAGTTCAAGCCCCACGACTGACACAAAAAAAAAAGGAAAGAGAATAAAACTCTTGAAAGAGCAATCTTCTATAATAAAATCTATGGGGAAATGCCTTTAATAAGCAGTTGCCTCATTATGGTTCCATGATATCCATGATTACTATATTCCAGAAATTAGGGTAACAGTATCTTTTCCCAAATTCTAAACTATTTTTTTCTCAAATAGTATTTATAAAAATATATCACCTTTCTCAAAAGGAACTTAAGCCTCTAACAGACATCATGTTGCTAATTTTCACAACATCCCAATAAAGAACTATTATTTAGCATTTATATCACACTTTAACTTGCAAAAGTGTTTTACAATTATTTTCATTAGTAGTCATGCCTCACAACCACCCACCTGAGCTAAACTGGTCCTGTTATCCTCCTTTTGACAGTTGAGAAAACTGATACGTCCTATGATCAAAGTCAAGGTCGTCAGCTTTTCCAAGATCAAGGACTAACCTTTAACTCTTAACCACTCATCCACTGTCTGTATTGCCCATAACACTAGTGAAAACAGGAGATATTTTGGGTTTTTTTTTGTGCCGATCCTGAGGCTTGAACTCAAGAGTCCGGGTACTGTCCCTAACCTTTTATGCTCAAGGCTAGTGCTCTACCACTAGAGCCACAGTTCCACATCTGGCTTTTTGACAGTTTATTGAAGAGCCTCACAAACTTTCCTGCCTGGGCTAGCTTCCAAGCATGATCCTCATATCTGAGCCTCCTGAGTTGCTAGGATTACAGAAATAAGCCACCAGCACTTGGCTGAAACTGGATTTTAAGTGATCATCAACCCACCTAAATTAATAGTACAAAAATATTAACAAGGCTGGGAAGGTGACTCAGTGGTAGAGCGCTTGCCTTGCATGCATGAGGCCCTGGGTTCGATTCCTCAGCACCACATAAGCAAAAAAGCCGGAAAGTGGCGCTGTGGCTCAAGTGGAAGACTGCTAGCCTTGAGCTGAGGGACAGCATCTATGCCCACAGTTCAGGCCCCACGAACGGACCCAAAAAAAATAATAATAATAATTAACGAATTAACTTCAACAAAAATATATAACTAATTAGAATACAAATAAGGACAGTAACAATGACATAGAAAATTCCAAAGAAATTGACTTCCAGGTGAGCAAGCAAGTACAGTGACACACATCTATAATTCCATCTACTCCAAAAGCTGAAACAGGATTGTTTTGAGTCCAGGAGTTGTAGGCTGACCTAAGTAACACAGCAAAGGCTTTTTTCAAATATCAAACATGCTCTAAGCCAGGCACTGGTGGCTCACACCTATAATCCTAGCTACTCAAGGGGCTGAGATCTGAGAATCGAGGTTCAAAGCCAGCCCAGGCAAGAAACTCTGTGAGACTCTTATCTCCAATAAACCACTAGAAAACCAGAAGTGGCACAGTGGCTCAAGCTGTAGAGTGTTTGCCTTGAGCTGAAGAGCACAGGGACAGCACCCAAGCCCAGAGTTCAAGCCCCACGACTGACCAAAAACAAACAAACAAACAAGGGGCTGGGAAGGTGGCTCAGTGGTAGAGCGCTTGCCTTGCATGCATGAGGCCCTGGGTTCAATTCCTCAGCACCACATAAGCAAAAAAAAAAGCCAGAAGTGGCGCCGTGGCTCAAGCGGTAGAGCACTCGCCTTGAGCTGAAGAGCTGAGGGACAGCACCCAGGCCCAGGGTTCAAGCCCCATGACCGAAAAAACAACAACAAAAAAAAGAACAAACAAGGATTGGGGATATAGCTTGGGGAAAATAGCACTTCCCTTGCATATGCTACACTCTGCCAAAGGAAAAAAACAAAAAAAACAAACAAAAGGCTTCCACAAGCCAGGCACTGGTGTCCCTCACCTGTAATCCTAGCTACTCAGGAGGCTGAGATCTAAGGATCGAGGAGCCAGCCCAGGAAGGAAAGTCCATGAGACTCATCTCCAATTAACCACCAGAAAACTGGAAGTGGCTAGCCTTGAGCAAAAGAGCTCAGGGACAGGGCGTAGGCCCTGAGTTCAAGCCCCATGACCAATAAAAGAAAATAATTGCTCAGCCAGGCCCCAGCGACTCTCTCCTATAATTCTAGCTACTCAGGAGATGAAGACCTAAAGATTGAGGTTCAAAACCATCCTGGGCAGGGAAGTCCATGAGACTCTTATTTCCAATTAACCACCAAAAAACCAGAAGTAGAGCTATGGCTCAAGTGGTAGAACACCAGCCTTGAGCAAAAAAATCTCAGGCCAAGTTCAAGCCCTAGGACCTTACCACACACACACACACACACACACACACACACACACACACACACACACACACACACACACACACACACACACACACACACACACACACACACACACACTCACACACAAACATACTCATAAATTATCCTAGGCTTATTTTAGCTTCCCAACTCGCTTCCTACAAACTTCCATTTCATTATTCAGATGAATTGGGGGTTTTTGGTAGTCCCTAGGCTACCAAATCTCACAGGCCATTTTTCTGTTTTAATCTACTTTCAATAGTATTTATTATACCTGCCTACTCTTTCCTGAGACACGTTTTTTTTCCTAATTTCACTACTAGTTGGTCTCAAACTCCAGATCCATTTGCCTCCACGTCCTTAGTGCTGAGTTTACAGGTACAGGCCATTATACCCAGCATCTAAAACATTTCTTCACTTGTATAATTAATTTTCCTGTTTCCCACCTACCTGTCTTATTCAAATCTCTGTCCCAGTCACACACCATCCTTGAGTGATATCTTAATTCTATAATTTCACATTCTATTTACATGTTCATGACTTCCAATTCTTTAATTCTAGCCCAGACTTCCAGGAAATGCAAATTTTTCCATCCAACTCTCTGTATTACATCTCTATTTCAAGCATCTTAAACGTGGTTTGACTAAAACCAAACCATTGACAAATATATTCTGCCAGTCTGACCCATCACAATAAAGAGGAAGACCATTTACTTATCTACTATTTCCAGTCAGTAATTTATAAAGTATCCATAATTTGTCTTCATCTCATACCCTAGCTATGACCATGTCCAAAGTAGGCTTTATGGACTTCATTCTCAAAATACATCTATGCTGGGCTCCTGAAGCTAACTCCTGTAATCCTAACTACTCAGTAGTTGAGATCTGGGGATCACAATTAGAAGCCATCCTGGAGGTAGAGCACTCGTCTTGAGCTCTTTGAAGAGCACAAGGATGCCGCCCAAGCCCAGAGTTCAACCCCCACGACAAAAAAAAAAAAAAAAAAAGGGGGGGAGGTATGATTGGGTGGGGGGGAGGGGGGAGGCTGGGAAGGGAGGTGAAGGGTAAACAAAGGAGGAGGCTGCAATGCTTGGTAAGAAATGTATGCATTTTCCTGCCCATGTAATTGTAACCCCTCTGTACAGTATGTTCTCAAAAAAAAATAAATAAAATTTAAAAAAAAAAAAAAAAAAAAAAGAAGCCATCCTGGGCAGCAGGAAAGTCTGTGAGACTCTTATCTCCAACTAACCACCCAAAAAAAAAAAAGACAGAAGCAGAGCTGTGGCTCAAGTGGTAGAGCACTAGCCTTGAAAATCTGAGGGATAACACCCAAGCCCTGAGTTGAAGCACTAAAACGGATAAAAAAGAAAAAAAAAATAATCGGTTTACCTTTTTACAGCTCTTCTACCTTCACCACACCTGCCCAAGAGCCATCAAATGGTCTTGACACCCCTATAAATAGCAACTATAATACTCTAATCACAAATTGATTCACATCATTACCCTATATCCAAAAAACCTTACTCTAGCTATCAATTTTTTTTAAATTTTTTTGCTGGTCCAGCACTTGAACTCAGCCTGAGCACTATTCCTAGCTTCTTTTGCTCAAAGCTAGTACTCTACCCACTTGAGCCACGTGCCATTTCTGGGTTTTTCTGTGATTAACTGGAGGTAAGAATCTCACAAGACAGGCTAGGAATATGGCTCAGTGGTAGAGTGCTTGCCCATCATGCATGAAGCCCTCAGTTCAATTCCTCAGTACCACATAAACAGAAAAAGTTGGAAGTAATACTGTAACTCAAGTAATAGAGTGCTAGCCTTGAGCAAAAGAAGCTCAAGGACAGTACCTGGGGTCCTGTGTTCAAGCTCCAGGATTGGCACAAAAAAATTATAAAAAAAAGAGTCTTAGGGACTTTTGCAGTCTGAGCTAGCTTTGAACTGCCATCCTCAGACCTCAGCCTCCTGAAAGCTAGGATTACAGGCGTGAGAAACCGGTACCCTGCCCAGTCCAGTTTTTTGCCAGTTACTTTGGAGATGAAATCTTGAAGACTATTCTGGTCAGGCTAGCTTCCAAGTAATAACCTCTAGATCTTAAACTCCTGAGTAGCTAAGCTCATGGACATAAACCACTGATACCTGGCTAACTCACTTTTTGCTAGGAACTACATTTTCCCATTAAACAGTTAAATATTAGACTAGCATTTTATAACAGAGCTATCAAATCTGATTACCAATTTCCTTCCTTGTATTTTTTTCATTTTTCAGATAGAATCTCATGCTTTTGCCCAGTGCCAATATTAAACCACAATCCTCCTACCTATGCTCTATAACCTCCTAAGCAGCTAGGCTCACATTTGTGTGCCAACATGCCTGACTAGTTTTGATAGTTTGCTAAAGCAAGGTCTTGCCTTTTTACCTTGACTGGCCTCAAATCTCAATCTTTATTTCCCAAGTAGCTGGGGACAAGCATAAATTATCAAGCACAGGCTTAAATGTTTTTGTTTTTGGCCAGTCCTGAGGGCTTGAACTCTGGGTCTGGGCACTGTCCCTGAGCTTATTTTGCTTAAGAAGAGCACTGTACCACTTGAGCCACAGTGCCACTTCTGGCTTTTTTGAGTAGCTTGTTGAAGATAAGAGTCTCACAGAGTTTCCTGCCCAGGCTGGCTTCAAACTGTGATCCTCAGATCTCAGCCTCCTGAGTAGCTAGGATTACAGGTGTGAGCCACCAGCACTTGGCCTTATCTTTAATTTTAAAACAATACTTTTCCTGTTAAACTATATTCCTTCTTACCCTAAATCACAGAACTCTGACTGGCTTATAATCAGATCTTTAGAGGCAGTGAAAAGACAAAAATAGATATAAGAAAGCATTCACCTCTCACCAACAGTGCAATGACTTCACACATCCCTTCTCTGGTCAGCTGTAAAGCTTCAGCCCTTTGCTTGGCCATTTTGCTTCTCACATTTATTCTCACTTATCCATTTATTTTATTAGATTTTTTTTCTTTGATTACTGAAGTTCAAATTCAGGGCTTCACACTTGCTGGGCAGGCAATCTACCACTTAGGACATGCTCTCCCAATCCTCCTTTTTGTTTTAGTTTTGTTGGTTTTGGGTTTTGGTTTTGTTTTGTTTTTGGTTGTGGGGCTTAAACTCTGGGCCTGAATGCTCTCCCTCAGCTCTTCAGCTCAACGCTAGCACTCTACCACTTGAGCCACTGCTCCACTTCCAGTTTTGGTGGAGGTTTTTTTGGAGATAAGAGTCTCATTGACTTTCCTCTGCCCAGGCTGGCTTTGAACCGTAATGTCAGGGGCTGGGAAGGTGGCTCAGTGGTAGAGCGTTTGCCTTGCATGCCTGAGGCCCTGGGTCCGATTCCTCAGCACCACATAAGCAAAAAGAAAAAAGCTGGAAGTGGGGCTGTGGCTCAAGTGGTAGAGCACTAGGCTTGAGCTGAAGAATTGAGGGACAGCGCCCAGGTCCAGAGTTCAGGCCCTATGACCGGACCCAAAAAATAAAAATAAAAATGAACTGTAATCTCAGATCTCACCCTCCTGAGTAGCTAGGATTACAGCCATGAGCCACCTGCGTCCAGCTTTTGTGTGTATTTGCCAGTCCTGGGACCTGAACTCAGGGCCTAGGGCACTGAACTTTTTTTGCTCAAAGTTAGCTTTGAGCCACAGCTCCATTTCTAGCTTTTTTTGGTAGTTAATTGGAGACAGTCTCACAAACTTACCTGCTTTGGCTGGCTTCAAACCAAAATCTCAGGTCTTTGCCTCCTACTCTGAGTAGCTAGGATTACAGGAATGAGCCACAAGCACCTAGCTTCAGTCATTTTTCAGATAGGATCTCAACTTTTTGCCTAAGCTAGACTGGACTCATGATCCTCCAAAGAAATCCACCTCCCAAGCAGATGAGCTTACAGGTGTTTTTGTTTGTTTGTTTTTTGGGGGTGGTGCTAAGGATTGAATTTTAGAGCTCATTTTTGCTAGGCAGACATTCTACCACTTGATGAACCATGCCTCTAGCTTCTTTGTGGGTGGGTTGTGATGCTCTAGCCACTTTATGCCTGGGCTATGCTCCTCCTACTTATGCTGATCTGTATCACTAGAGATGACAGGTTAATACCACACTCAGCATTGTGCTTCCTTACAGCTTGGACAACAAGCTTCCACCACTCTGTGTGTGTGTGTGTGTGTGTGTGTGTGTGTGTGTATTATGCTATCCCTCTGCTTAACAGGCTTCCACCACTCTGTGTGTGTGTGTGTGTGTGTGTGTGTGTATTATGCTATCCCTCTGCTTAACAGGCTTCCACCACTCTGTGTGTGTGTGTGTGTGTGTGTGTGGTGTGTGTGTGTGTGTATTAGGCTATCCCTCTGCTTAACAGGCTTCCACCACTCTGTGTGTGTGTGTGTGTGTGTGTGTGTGTGTGTGTGTGTGTGTGTGTTTTGTCGGTCATGGGGCCTTGGACAACAGGCTTCCACCTCTGTGTGTGTGTGTGTGTATTAAGAAGCTATCCCTCTGATTTTTTTTTTTTTTTTTTTTTTGTCGGTTGTGAGGCCTGAACTCTGAGCCTGGGCGCTATCCCTTAGCTTTTCAGCTCAAAGCTAGCGCTTTACTACTTGAGCCACAGTGCCACTTCCGGCTTTTTCTGCTTATGTGGTGATGGTGAATTGAACCCAGGGCCTCAGCATGCAAAGGCAAGCACTCTACCACTGAGGCACCTTCCCAGCCTCTCCCCCTGCTTTTTTGCTGAGACAGTCTGCTATATAGTCCAGACTAGCCTCACACTAAAACCTCCTGCCTCAGCCTACCAAATGCTGGAATATAGGTATGAATCATAATACCTAGTTTAGAATCACCTTTTTTTGTCAGTCATAGGGCTTAAACTCAGGGCCCAAGGACTGTCCCTGAGCTCATTTGCTCAAGGCTAGCACTCTACCACTTTGAGCCACAGTGCCACTTCTGGTTTTTGAGTAGTTAACTGGAAATAAAGAGTCTACTTTTCTGCCCAGACTGGCTTTGAACCTCAGTCTTCAGATCTGTTTCCGGAGTAGCTAGGATTATATAGTACCCAGCATTAGAATCACCCTTTTAAAGCTGCTACGTCTTAAGAGATCAAAATCAAGTACAGCCAGCACTGGTGGCTCACATTTTTAATCCTAGCTAGTCAGAAGACTGAGATCTGAGGATCATGGGTCAAAGCCAGCCCTGCAATTCTTTATTTTTAATTTTTATTTATTTTTTGTTTATGTAGTACTAAGGAATCAAACCTAGGGCTTAATGCATGCTAGGTAAGCACTCTACTGCTAAGCCACACTTCCAGCCCAACCTTTCAATTCCTATCTCCAATAAATCAGCAAAAAGCTGGAAGCATGGGCGGGGAAAGTGGCTCAGTGGTAGGGTGCTTGCCTCACATGCATGAGGCCCTAGGTTCGATTCCTCAGCACCACATAAACAGAAAAGGCTGGAAGTGGGCTCTGTGGCTCAAGTGGTAGAGCGCTCGCCTTGAGCAGAAGAGCTGAGGGACAGACAGTGCCTAGGCCCAGAGTTCAAGCCCCATGAGTGACAAAAAAAAAAAAAGCTGGAAGCAGAGATGTGGCCCAAGTGGCAGAGTACCAGCCTTGAACAAAAAAGACAAGCAAAAGCATGAGGCCCTAGATCCAACCTCAGTACAGGTAAAAAGAAAAAAAAAGTTTAAGACTCACATGTCTTCTAAAAACCTTCCAAGCTTCCTGTGGTGCTTTGCATTATACAGTGTTACTCTGCCAAACTCTTAGCTAATTTCCTCCTCTCCTTTCCTATTCATATATATACATATGAATAATGTTCTCTCCCTTTTACGACTTTACTGCTGAATTGGAATGACCTATTTTTCTTGTCCAACCATAAGGGCATGTTGTCTGTCATGAAACTTCAATGAACAATATCTTTACTGAAAATAATCGCACCTTATTCAACTGCAATTCAACAATTTCACATTTTAACATCTCTGAAAACAGGACTCATCTTATAACTATGGCATGCCAGCCTGATAAGCAGCATTTCTCCATTTTTAATGCTATACAAAACAATTATGACTTCAGTTGGAGGCTTAGCTCAGTGGTATAAAAAAAAACTTGCGTAGCGTGTACAAACCCCTGGGGTTTAATCTTAGGGAATTAAAAAAAAAAAAAAAAGCCAGGCAAGGTGGCTGATACTACTAGGGAGTAGCTAGTCAGGGAAAAAAGATAGCAAGACCCCTATCTAAATCTATAAGCTGGGTATAATGGTATGTGTCAGTGATTCCCCACAATACTTAGGAACCTATACATAGGAAGATTGAGGTCAGAGGCCAGCCCAACAAAAACAAGAGACTCTACCTGGAAAATAACTAAATCTAAATAAGGCTGGGGACATTTGCACATATACATTGCCAAGGAAACACAAGACCATGAGTTCAATATTCCAGGACTTGCCAGGTACTGGTGTCATACCTATACTCATAGCTACTCAGATATGAGGATATGAGGATCAAGGATTGAAGCCAGCTCAGGTAGGAAAATCCATGAGACTCCAATTAAGTACCCAAAAAAGCCAGAATTTTAATGGAGCTGAGGCAAAAATGTTCATGTACAGCACCCAGGTCCTGAGCTCAATCCCCGGGACAGGCATAAAATAAATAAATCTAGGAATACCAAAACACTTATACAGCTGGATGCCTGTGGCTCACACCTATAATCCTAGCTATTCAAGAGGTTGAGATCTGAGAATCAAGGTTCAAAACCAGCCCGGGCAGGAAAGTTCATGAGACTCTGATTCTTTATTTTATCAATCAGAAAACCAAGGCACAGATATTTCATACAAATATGTTCAAAAAGCCGGGTGCCGGTGGTTCACACCTGCATGCTTAGCTACTCAGGGGGCTGAGATCTGAGGATCAGGGTTCAAAGCCAGCCCGCGCAGGAAAGTTCATGAGAATTTATCTCCAATAAACCATCAGAAAACAGGAAGTGGCGCTGTGGCTCAAGTGGGAGAGTGCTTGCCTTGAGCTGAAAAGCTCAGAAACAGTGCTAAAGCCCAGAGTTCAAGCCCCACCAATGACAAAAAAAAAAAATTCAAAGACAGTAAAGCCAAATATTAAGTCCCTTGTTTATGAATCATGACTATGATACATAATTTGTTGTCATTTTTTCATTCAAAAAATATTAATGCGCAATTAATTTAGGATTATTACTGTACTAAATACTAGAAGCAAAATTTATTTTAGAGGAGGTCTCTATCCTAAACCATTGTTCCATCCCTGAATTCTTTGTGCTCCAAACATTAAGATTAACTATAATTTCAGTAATAAAATCCATCCATCTATGGGGCTGGGAAGGTGGCTCAGTGGTAGAGCGCTTGCCTTGCATGCATGAGGCCCTGGGTTCCATTCCTCAGCACCACATAAGCAAAAAGAAAAAAGCCGGAAGTGGCGCTGTGGCTCAAGTGGTAGAGCACTAGCCTTGAGCTGAAGAGCTGAGGGACAGTGCCCAGAGTTCAGGCCCCATGACCGGACCCAAAAAAAAAAAAAAAAATCCATCCATCTATTCATTCATTCATTCTCCGTAAATGAATCAAAGGTTTCATTTATGCAAAGGTTTCATTTGTGAAAAGGTTAAACCTAGGGCCTCAGGCACTTACTATATTCACTAAACTAATAATCCCAACACCTACTTTTTCTCTTTACTATCCCCCCCCCCCCCCCCAAACAGTTTTCCTTTTAAAGCTGTCAGCTTTAGATAAGGAATCAAAACAAAACAATCAGTTGGACACTGATGGCTTGAGCCTATAATCCTAGCTACTCAGGAGGCTGAGATCTGAGAATCAAGGTCCAAAGCCTGGCTGAGCAGTAAAATCTTGTAGACTCTTTATCTCTAATTAACCACCATCGAGCCAGAGTGGAGCTGTGGTTCAAGTGGTAGAGCACTAGACCTCATTATTAGTTAGCTGTAGTGAAAACAATACAAAAGAAATTTCAGTAAGGAAATAGGTTGAAAGATCAAAAAGAAGCTTAAGAAACAAAGATTCTGTTTTTAGGCAAATGTTTTCAATAAAAAGGAGAGAGGTATAAAAACCATTATTTTGTTTTTAAATAGAATGTTTCTAAGTTTCCTCTGAGGTATGGTATGCTTTTTTAATAAAAATGATTCACTTTATGAAGATTAAAATATGAGTTAATAAGCCTTATTCCTTTTACTTTCGCCCTTGCTATGTCAAGGACTCAACAGAAAATCTTACATCCACACAGCTCATTTCCCACTTTACACAGACTGCTCACACAACAGGCAATCAAGGCAGTGGCCACCCCCTTTCTCTCCCCAGGGAAAGAAGTCCTCATCTGGCAACTATCACCTACTTACATAAAAATAACCACAAATAGGAAAGAGAATAGAAGGAGAAAAGGACAGGAAGTTCTCATCACAGCTGAACAAACCTCTATTAACAACATGGATGGCATTTATGGACTCGCCTGAACTGATGGAAATTTCCAGAAGGGAAAAATGCATTGCCAACATTAAAAATAAATGTCCAGTTATTAAAAACAAAATAAAATGGCTAGGCCAGTTCTTTTCTACCTCTATTATGTACCATGTGGTAAAAACATAATGAATTTGTATTCTGTACTATCCATAATAATAACAAAGGCTTTTTTTGTGTGTGTGGTACTAGGGACAGAACCCAGTGCCTCACAAATGCTAAGCAAGTACTTTACCAATGAATGACAAGCCCCTTTTAAAAATTACTCCCCAAACACAGAATAATCAGTGCGATAGATAAAGAATTTATTGAGCTGGGCATCAATGGCTCATGCCTATAATTCAAGCTACTCAGGAGGCTGAGATCTGAGGACTATAGTTCAAAGCCAGCCCAAGCAGGAAAGTCCATGAGACTCTGATTCCCAATTCACTCCCAGAAAACAAGAAGTGGTGCCATGGCTTAAAGCAGTAGACTAGTAAGTAGGTTCAGGGACAGCCCCCAAGCCCCACAACAGGGGAGGCAAAAAAAAAAAAAAGGGGGGGCTGGGAAGGTGGCTCAGTGGTAGAGTGCTTGTGTTGGATGGATGAGGCCCTGGGTTCGATTCCTCAGCACCACATAACCAGCAAAAGCTGGAAGTGGTGCTGTGGCTCAAGAAGTAGAGTGCTAGCCTTGAGCTGAAGAGTTGAGGATTAGCGCCCAAGCCCAGAGTTCAGGCCCATGACCGATAAACAAAAAAAACAAACAAAAAAATTTATTGGCAGAGCTAAGGAACTAGACTGAACAAAATATTTAAATTATACATCACTGATAATTTCCACAAAGAGAAGTAAAACATGTTTTACCAGATAGAGAAGTTAAAGACAACTAAAATTCTTTCCCCCCATCCCTATAATTCACTCTTCTTATCTGTGAATCTTCAAGAACCTTGAACAGCCACTCCCCATCTTTATTTGGTGCAAAGACAAATCACTTGCCAACTTTCAAAAGTCCTCACTATTTAAAGCTCTTAATCTTTGGAGCCAGAAACTGGAGGCATGACTCAAGTGGTAGCAGCATGCTAGCCATGAGAGAAAAAGCAGAGCCAGAGGGCAATAACCTGAGTTCAAGCAGCACTAAATACAAGTCCTCAGAGCCAGCAGAGTTGAAACATCTGTGTCTCTTAAAGTAATTTGCTCCCATCTGTAATCCTTGCTACTTAAGAGATCTGAGGATCAAGGTTCAAAGCCAGCTGAGGCAGTAAATCCCATGAGACTCATCACAAATTAACTACAAAAAAAAAAAGTGGATCTGTGGCTCAAGTGGTCGGGTGTTAGCCCAAGCCCCAGGACAGGCACGTGCATGCATGTGCACATGTGCACGCACGCACATACACACACATACGCACGCACATACACATGCGCACACACACGCACACACACATACGCACGCACATACACATGCACACACACACACACACACACACACACACAAAGTTGTAGCTAGAAGGCCATTTTCTCTCTATCTAGAAGTGAGTAATTTAACCCTGTCCTTTGCTTTGTCTGCCCTAAAGGCTCAGGAGTTCTCCTCCTGACTCTCAAAGAAAAAGAAACCTCTTAGACTCTAAAAAACTGCTTGTCTTTTTAACTCCACAGAAGAGGGTCCACAGACAGGCAGAGTAATAATAACAATAATAATAAAAGAGTTGTGCAGGGAACCGGTGACTCATGTCTATCATCCTACCTACTCAGGAGACTGAAGTCTGAGGATCATAGCCCAAAGCCAGCCCCAGCAGGAAAGTCTGTGAGACTCTTACCTCCAATTAACCACTTAAAAACAAAAAACACCAACTGGAACTGGAGCTGTGGCCCAAATGCAGCTGTAGCCCAAATGGTAGAGCATTAGCCTTGAGCATAAAAGCCCAGGGACGGTGCCCAGGCTCTAAGTTTAAGCACCAGTACCGGCACAAAAAGAGAGAGAAAAACACCCTGCTGCATACTTATCTGACCTCCAAAAGAAAGACAAGACCCTAGAACCACCAGCCACCACATTTTTTTGCAAAGGAACAATTTTTGCACTTCGAAAATAACTTGGGGGGCTAGGGGCTTAGCTCAGCATAAGAGCACCTGCCTGGCAAGCACAAGGCCCTGAGTTCGGTCCTCAGCTCTGGAAAAAAAAAAAACTTAAAAAAAAACCAAACTTAGGAAATGGCACTATAGCTCAAGTGGTAGAGCGCTCACTTTAAGCTGAAGAGCTGAGGGACAGCGCCCAGGCCCAGAGTTCAAGCCCCATGACCCAGAAAAAAAACAAAAACAAAAAAAAAACTTAGTAAACTGGGACAGTGACCTACACCTGTAAACTCAGCATTCCAGAGACTAAGATAGGATGTTCAAAGCTAGACTGGACTATATGATCAAACTCAGCTTCAAAAAAAATAAGCTGGAGCCAGGCACCACTGGCTCACTCCTCTAATCCTAACTCAGGAGGCTGAGATCTGAGGATCCCAGTTCAAAGCCAGCCTAGACAGAAAAGTCTGTGAGACTCTTTTTTTTTTTTTTGGGGGTCTGGTCGTGGGGCTTGAACTCTGGGCCTGGGCGCTGTCCCACAGCTCTTCAGCTCAAGGCTAGCACTCTACCACTCAAGCCACAGCGCCACTTCCGGCTTTTTGCTTTTTGCTTATGTGGTGCTGAGGAATCGAACCCAGGGCCTCCGACTTGCAAGGCAAGCGCTCTACCACTGAGCCACCTTCCCAGCCCTGTGAGACTCTTATCTGCAATTAACTACCAGAAAAACTAGAAGTGGTGGTGTGGCTCAAGTGGTACAGTGTTAGCCTTGAGCTGAAGAGCACAGGGACAAGCACCCAGTCCCAGAATTCAAGCCCCGTGGGGGGGAGGGGGGGGAAGCTAGGCACAGGTGGCTCACACATGTAATAGCTACTCAGGCTGAGATCGGAGGATTGAGATTCAAAGCCAGTCTGGGTAGGAAAAGGTTAAAGTTTGACTCATCTCTAACCACAAAATCCAGAAGTGGATCTGTGGCCCAAGTGGTGAAACATTAGGTTTGACAAAAAAAAGAAAAAAAAAAAAAAATCAACTCGTAGGGCTGGGAAGATGGCTCAGTGGTAGTGCTTGCCTTGCATGCTCAAGGCCCTGGGTTCGATTCCTCAGCACCACATAAGCAAAAAGAAAAAAGCCGGAAGTGGCGCTGTGGCTCAAGCGGTAGAGTGCTAGCCTTGAGCTGAAGAGCTGAGGGACAGCGCCCAGGCCCAGAGTTCAGGCCCCATGACCGGACCCAAAAAAAAAAAAAAAAAAAAAAACTCAGGGACAGGATCCAAGTTCAAGCCCCAGTACTGGCACAAAAATGAATAATAAATAAATAATAAGCTGAGGATATAGCTCAATAACAATATGCTTGCCTAACATATGCAAGGTACTGAGTTCAATACCCAGCACTGCTCCCTCCCCAAATAAAAAGTTGTATATGCCCCCACTGGGCAGCCTTCCTAACTTGTCTCAAACTGTTTTTCTCAATTCACAATTTTCTCAGCTCATAATAAAGCCCATGATTGCAAACTGTTACAAGGGAACCCGAATGAGCTATGTTCAGAAGCATGGAATGGATTGGCTCTCCACTCTCTATTTCCTTCCTCTTTGGTGAGGAGCTACACATCATTTGTAAAAATACCAGAGTATGGTATTTTCCTACTGATTTCCTACAAATGTCTGACAGCTAATTTATCACATCACAGACAGAAGGTAGTATTTCTGCATATCATCATGTTTCTATATAGAAAGCATATACTGGTCTATTGAGGTGTTACAAACACTACGTTTCACCTTGACAGAAAACTCAGTCATCCCGTTAATAATGGTAAGATATAAAACCCGTTAGTACTGGTGAACTGTTAGTATGTGCATTAAGTACTTACAATTTACAATTTTCATAAACACCTTCAATCACATACATGATGCTTGCAATAGCGGGTCTGAAGCTCGACATCTTCCAGAGGATCAGAAAGGTTAAGTGGGCCCTGTCCAAGGTTATCTCTCAGCTTCCTCGGTGATGGACCTGGCTTCAAACCTGTCCCAATCCAAGCCTCTAGTTCTTTCCCTGCTTTAAACAGAGAGCTCCCGACTCACATCCTCTCCCTCAGCTGGGCCCATGACTGGCCCACCCCAGCCTGGTTCAGGGTTGGCTTCTTCAGCTCCAGCAGGGCTTTCATCCTCCACCCCCCTCCCCCCGCGACCATTCTCTGAAAGAAGCGGAAAGGGAGAGGCGACCAAAAGCTCCTGGGGGAAGGGATGCTGACAAACGGGGCAGCACAGGACAGCTGGCCTGGCCGAGGGCTCTTTCTTCACTCCATAGCATACCACCCCTTCCCTCCGACGAGCCGTCCAGTCCGGGCACCGACGACCCCTTTGCCCATGCCCCAAATTCTCCCATCACCTCAAACTGTCCCTCCCCCAACGACCTCCGTCCCCACCGGCAGAGTCCACCCGACCAGCCGAAGATATCCTTCCGCCAGACCCTTCGGTGTGTCCGTTCCCCTCCTACTACCACTCACTGTCGGTGACTGGGCCCGGCCCTCATGGCTGCTCCGGTACCGCCCGCCGCCGCCGCCGCCGCTGCTCCACGCCCCAGCCCCTCAGTCACCGCCGCCGCCGCCGTCGGGACTCTCCCGGAGCTGCTCCTGCGCCTGCGCAGCCTGGAGGGACGGGGCCCTCACGGGCAGCTGCGCCTGCGCAGCCCGCGCCGGGGGCGTCTTCCTCAGTGCCTGATGGCCTGCACCTCTGGGTCTCAGGTGGTTATGGCCGCCAGCGGGCCGTGAGGTTTTAGGCTTAGGTTGGCGGCAGTGCTAGGCTTTGAAGCCTCCAGAGTAAGCTTGCTTAGATTAATGAACTCTTGGCCTGCGGTTTCCCTAAAGGGGGCGGGGTGGGGATGGGAGTGACAAAGATTTGATGGCATTTGCAAGATTCTGGGTTTTATTTAACATTTAAAGGCCTGACTGAACTCAGGTGCTCTTTGAGTTGAGCACTGATGATAGATTTGGGATCCTTTCAAGAAGACAATCGAATCTGGACGCCGGTGGCTCATGTCTGTAATCCTAGCTACTCAGGAGACCTGAGGATCGCCATTCACAGCTAGTCCAGGCAAGAAAGTCCATGAGATTCTTATCTCCCAATTAACCATGAAAAAAGCCGTAAAGGGAGCCATATCTCAAGTGATAGAGCTTTAGCTTTGAGCAACAAATCTCAGGAACAGCGCCCAAGGCCCTGAGTTCAAGCCCCCCCTTTCCCCCCCCAAAAAAAAAATCACATCTAGAAGATGTTCGGGGTGGTTATGGAAGAGGTAACTTTGCAATTTCACAGTACAGAGTGGCCAGAAGCCCTGGAGATGTATCAGAGTGGTAGATACACTGGCCGTTAAGTTCAGCCCACTTACAAAGTGTAAACTATTCACTGGACATGTTCCAGACATCCCAGACAGGAATCTGCAGATGAAGAGTCCCTTACCTTTCACTTGCCACTGTGGAATCTTTTTTCCTTTTCTTTTGTCGGTTGTGGGGCTTGAACTCCGGGCCTGGGTACTGTCTCTCAGCTCTTCAGTACAACGTGAGTGCTCTACCACTTGAGCCACAACACCATTTCTGGTTTCCTCATGGTTAGAGAACAGAGTCTCACAACCTTCCCTGCCTGGGTTGGCTTTGAACCATGATCCTCAAATCTAAGCCTCCTACTGAGTAGCTAGGATGACAGGCATGAGCTACCTGCACCCAGCTTACTGTGAAATCTTGTACAAATTGGCAAAAACCAGACCCTTGGCTGGGAATGTGGCTTAGGGAGAGAGTGCTTGCCTCATGCATAAAGTCGTGGTACCACATAAACAGAAAAAGCTGAAAGTAGCCTTGTGGCTCAAGTGGTAGAATGCTAGCCTTAAGCAAAGAAACTCAGGGAAAGTTCCCAGGCTGAGTTCAAGCCCTAGGACTGGCAACAACAACAACAACAACAACAAAAAGACTAATCAGAGGATCACTGGTTCAAAGCCAGCAAGACTCTTATCTCCAATTAACCACCAGAAAACCAGAACTGGTGCTGTGGCTCAAAGTGGTAGAGCTCTAATCTTGAGCAAAAAGTGCTCAGAGACAGCACCCAGCCCCTGAGTTCAAGTTCCAGGACAAAAAAAAAAAAAAAAAAAAGCCGTGATACAAGTGATAGAGTGCTAGCTTTGAGCACAGAAGCATAGGGACAATGCTCAACCTCAAGCCCCAGGACCAACACACACACAAAAAAGTTAACAGCTAAAAAACAAGGTGGTGGGTAGTAAGTAGGATGTCTTATGAGTGGGGTCCAGAATTTATCCTAGAGGCTAGTTCCTAGCTTCAAAGAGTTGGCATTGATTACAGAAGTATTACCCTTTGGAAAGAAAGCACATTTGGCACCGGAGGAGAAATACAGAGCCAAGAAATAGAATTAATATTAACACTACACTCTGATGAATAGATGACTAAAAAGGCCTGAGCTGTCCTTGAAGTTTCTGGGAATTGTGCCTTCCTTTTTTGTCTATACCATCAATTTTCTCTCTACTACTTTACTGCCACATGTGGCCTCTTGGGAAGGCTTGCTGGGATCTATGTATGATGATAGTATATCTTCCTATATTCCCATATTTAAACCATACTAAAGACTGGGAATATGGCTTAGTGATAGAGAGCTTGCCTAGAATGAATGAAACCATGGGTTTGATTCATCAGTACCACCTAAACAGAACAAGCCAGAAATGGCACTGTGGCTCAAGTGGTAGAGGGCTAGCTTTGAACAAAAGAAGCTCAGGGACAGTGCCCAAGTCCTGAGTTCAAGCCCCAGGACTGGCAAAAGCAAAACAAAACAAAACAAAAAACCATACTGTGTCTCCTAAGCCTTTTTTTTTTAAATCTTTTGTGGGGCTTGAACTCTGGGCCTGGGTGCTGTCCCTCAGCTCTTCAGCTCAAGGCTAGCACTCTACCACCTGAGCCACAGTGCCACTTCCAGTTTTCTGGTGGTTAATTGGAGATAAGAGTCCATGGAAGGGCTGGGAAGCTGGCTCAGTGGTAGAGCCTTGCATGCCTGAGGCCCTGGGTTTGATTCCTCAGCACCACATAAGCAAAAAGAAAAAAGCCGGGAGTGGCGCTATGGCTCAAGTGGTAGCGCGCTAGCCTTGAGCTGAAGAGCTGAAGGACAGCGCCCAGGCCCAGAGTTCAGGCCGTACGACCGGACCCCAAAAAAAGAAAAGAAAAGAAAAGAAAAAGTCCATGGACTTTCCTGCCTGGCTTTGAACCATGATCCTCAGATCTCAGCCTCCTGCATAGCTAGGATTATAGGCATGAGACACTGGCGCCTGGCTTTTTTTTTTTTTTCCAGTCCTGAGGCTTGAACTCAGAGCATGGGCACTGTCCCTGAGTTTCATTTTGATCAAGGCTAACACTCTACCACTTGAGCCACAGCACCACTTACAGCTTTTTCTGTTTATGTGGTACTGAGGAATTGAACCTCAGGTTTCATGCATGCTAGGCAAGCATTCTACCACTAAGCCACATTCCTAGCCCTACTAAGCCATTCTTCTAACTGAATTAATTCATTTCCTTCCTTCCTTCCTTCCTTCCTTCCTTTTTTTGTGCTGGTACTAGGGCTTAAACTCAGAGCCATGCTTTGTAACTTCCCTCTGCTTCCTTGCTTATGGCTGGTACTCTGCCACTTGAGCCACATCTCTATTTCCAGGTTTGTTTGTTTTCTATGTTGGTCATGGGGCTTGAACTCAGGGCCTGGGCGCTGTCCCTGAGCTCTTTTGCTCAAAGCTAGTGCTCTACAACTTTGAGCCACAGTGCCATTTCCGGTTTTTGAGTGGTTAATTCGAGAGGAGAATCATACCCCAGCTGGCTTCAAACTGAGATCCTCAGATCTCAGTTTCCTGAGTAGCTAGGATTACAGGCATGAGCCACTAGTACCCAGCTATTCCAGGTTTTGGGTTTTTTTGTTTGTTTTTTTACAGTCCTGGGGCTTGAACGTAGGGCCTGACACTATTCATGAGCTTCTTTTGCTCACTGCTAGCCCTCTACCACTTGAACCACAGTGCCACTTCCAGATTTTTCTGTTTATGTGGTACTGATGAATTGAACCCAGGGCTTCATGCATGCTAGGAAATCACTCTAAGCATTCACTCACTTTATTCAGAGAGAGAGAGAGAGAGAGAGAGAGAGAGAGAGAGTTATAGTCATTCAGAGACGCACCCTACTACAATTTCCAACCATATAATTGTTTTCCTTTCCTTTCTTTCTTTTTTTGGCAGTTGTAAGGCCTAGGCACCACTTCTAGTTTTCTGGCGATTAATTGGAGATAAGAGTTTCACAGACTGGGCACAAGTAGCTCACGCCTGTAATCTAGATATTCAGGAGGCTAAGATTTGAGGATCACAGTTCAAAGCCAGCCTGGGCAGGAAATTCTGGGAGATTTTTTTTTTTTTTTTGCTGGTCATGGGGCCTTAACTCTGGGCCTGGCACTGTCCCTCAGCTCTTCAGCTCAAAGCTCAAAGCTAGTGCTCTACCACTTGAGCCACAGTGCCACTTCCAGATTTTTCTGTTTATGTGGTACTGAGAAATCGAACCCAGGGTCTCATGCATGCAAGGCAAGCACTCTACCACTGAGCCACCTTCCCAGCCTGAAAGTCTGGGAGACTTGTCTCCAATTAACCACACAAAAACTGAACATGGCACTGTGGCTCAAAGTGGTAGAGTGCTAGTCTTGAGCAAAAGAGCTCAGGGACATTGCCCAAGCCCTAAGTTCAAGCCCTACAACCTACAAAAGAAAATCTTTATGTTCTTTTATTGGAACAAGATTCTTGACTGGTATACCGTGATGTATTTACTAACCAGAGACCTGTAAAGAAATTACATACTAATCCATCTAGACAGCTTTTGGTTACACTTTTGTCTATTGATTGAATAGTACCATTTATAAGGTTTTACACATCAGAAAGTTTCCAATCTGACCAGGCTGTCCATTAATTCACCTCTGAAAAAGTGGCATTCAATAATTTCAGCTGTATTTTACAACATTCAGCAGCTTCTCTGTGTGATGGCATTGGGCAGAGTTCTTTGTCCCACACAGATCCACAGTCACACTTGAAAGCTTTAGGTTAGACACTTGGGACTTAAGAGACAAGAAAGTCCTCCTAACTACCAACACAGACTTCTTCCTCTGAATCCATCTTCTTGGATGCACTTAATTGTGCATGACACACCAGCCATGGCAAGGTGCATTGTGCAACCTGATCTTAGAGCAGCAGGTCTGTATGCTGGTGGAAGCTGGTGATATCCTACCGACACACAAAAAGACTGCTTTTTGTTTTTTTTTTAATGCCAATGAGATAAAAATGAAGAGTACAACTCTGAACTCTCAATTTTGAGGTTCTAATAGCCCAAACAACATGATGAACTAATGGCAGCAATGTTTCCCAGCTATGGAGACATTAAGACATTGATTCAAATCTATTTATAATGGATCCAAAAGCACGTATCAAAAAATACTAAGCCGGGCACTGGTGGCTCACACCTATAATCCTAGCTACTCAGGAGGCTGAGATCTGAGGATCGCGGTTCAAAGCCAGCCCGGGCAGGAGAGACCGTGAGACTCCTATCGCCAATAAGCCACCAGAAAACTGGAAGTGGCACTGTAGCTCAAGTGGTAGAGCGCTCGCCTTGAGCTGAAGAGTTGAGGGACAGCGCCCAGGCCCAGAGTTCAAGCCCCAGGACCGACAAAAAAAAAAAAAAATAATACTAAGTAAAGCCAAGTGCTGGTGGCGCATCCCTGTAATCCTAGCTACTGAGGAGGCTGAGATCTGAGGATCATGGTTCAAAGCCAGCCCAGGCAGAAAAGTTCCAGTGAGACTCTTATCTCCACTTAACCATTAGAAAACTGGAAGTGACTCTGTGGCTTAAAGTGGTAAAGCTCAAGCCTTGAGAGCGCCCAGGCCCAGAGCTCAAGCCCCACAACTGACAAAAAACAAAAACCGGAAAACTAAGTTAGGGGAACAGTTTGACAGCAATGTCAAACCTGGAAGGTCAGATCAAGTATGTCCATTCTGAGAGAAAAGCATCAAACCTTTTGTGTACGTATTTAGTTTTATTGCAACCAAGCAACTTGTATACTTTACATGTTTAAAACTGAATATCATCTTTCCTTGCCAGTGAAAACAAAAGAAATTTTAAAAATAAAGAGGGCTGGGCTGGGAAGGTGGCTCAGTGGTAGAGTACTTGCCTTGCAGGCATAAAGCCCTGGATTTGATTCCTCAGCACACATAAGCTGAAAAAGCCGGTACTATGGCTCAAGTGGTAGAGTGCTAGCCTTGAGCTGAAGTGCTGAGGGACAGCATCCAGGCCCAGAGTTCAGGCCCCACAACCAACAGAAAGAAAGAAAGAAGAAAGAAAGAAAGAGAAAGAGAGAAAGAGAGAGAGAGAAAGAGAGAGAGAGAGAGAGGAAAAAAGGAAGGAAGAAAGGAAGGAAGGGGGGGCTGGGAAGGTAGCTCAGTGGTAGAGTGCTTGCCTTGCATGCATGAGGCCCTGGGTTCAATTCCTCAGTACCACATAAGCAGAAAAAGCCGGGAGTGGCGCTGTGGCTCAAATGGTAGAGTGCTAGCCTTTAGCTGAAGAGCTGAGGGACAACGCACAGGCCCTGAGTTCAGGCCCCATGACCAGCAAAAAAAAAAGAAAGGAAGGAAGGAAGGAAGAGGGCTGGGAATGTGACTTAGTTGTAAAGTGCTTACCTAGCATGCATGAGGCCCTGGGTTCAAATCCTCATTACCATGTAAATAAAATTTTAAAAATTAAATAAATGAAGAAAATTACAATAGAGAATTTCAATTCCAAATAAGATTGTACAAGGTCTGCTGATTTGGCAGGGCTCAAGTCATTGTTAGGAGATAATTGTATCTTAAAAGTGTCATCTTTGGGGCTGGGAAGGTGGGTCAGTGGTAGTGTACTTGCCTTGCATGCATGAGGCCCTGGGTTCAATTCCTCAGCACCACATAAGCAATAAAATAAAAAGCTAGAAGTGGCACTGTGGCTCAAGTGGTAGAGTGCTAACCTTGAGCTGATAAGCTGAGGGACAGCGCCCGGGCCCAGATTTGAGGCCCCACGACCGGCCCCCCAAAAAACCCCAAAAACCAAAAAAAAAAAAAAAAAAGAAGTGTCATCTTAAACTGCAAGGATGTCTGTTAAACATCACAATTACACAAGCCAAAGGAGAAGCCATGTTGTCAAAAGCCCACTTAACCTACCCAAACATCTCAAACCCATCCTTTGCTGACTTTCTACAACCCCATTTTGTTTTAAGTTTTTTTATTTTTATTTTTTGTCAGTCATGGAGCTTGAACTCTGGATTTGGGCACTCCCTGCACTGTTCAGTTCAAGATGAGCACTCTACTGCTTGAGCCATCTTGCCACTTCCAGTTTTCTAGTGGCTTATTGGAGATAAGAGTCATGTGGAGCCGGGCGCTGGTGGCTCACGCCTGTAATCCTAGCTACTCAGGAGGCTGAGATCTGAGGATCGTGGTTCAAAGCCAGCCCGGGCAGGAGAGACTATGAGACTCTTATCTCTAATAAACCACCAGAAAACCGGAAGTGGCGCTGTAGCTCAAGTAGTAGAGCGCTCGCCTTGAGCTGAAGAGCTGAGGGACAGCGCCCAGGCCCAGAGTTCAAGCCCCACGACCGACAAAAAAAAAAAAAAAAAAGAGTCATGTGGAAGCCGGGCGATGGTGGCTCACGCCTGTAATCCTAGCTACTCAAGAGGCTGAGATCTGAGGATTGCGGTTCAAAGCCAGCCCGGGCAGGAGAGACTGTGAGACTCCTATCTCCAATAAACCACCAGAAAACCAGAAGTGGCACTGTAGCTCAAGTGGTAGAGTGCTCGCCTTGAGCTGAAGAGCTGAGGGACAGCACCCAGGCCCAGAGTTCAAGCCCCGAGACCAACCAAAAAAAAAAATAAAAAAAAGAGTCACATGGACTTGCCTGCCTGGGCTAGCTTTGAACTTTGATCCTCAGATCTCAGCCTCCTGAGTAAGATTACAGGTGTGAGCCACCAGCACTTGGCTTTACTTAGTATTTTTTTTTTGGGGGGGGGGGGCTGAACTCTGGGCCTGGGCACTGTCCCTCAGCTCTTCAGCTCAAGGCTACTGCTCTACCACTTGAGCCACAGCACCACTTCCGGCTTTTTTTTTGCTTATGTGGTGCTGAGGAATCTTACCCAGGGCCTCATGCATGCAAGGCAAGCGATCTACCACTGAGCCACCTTCCCAGCCCCACTTAGTATTTTTTGATATGTACTTTGTAGATCGAGTATAAATGGATTTAAATCAATGTCTTAATGTCTCCAGAACTGGGAAACATTGCTACCATTAGTTCATCATGTTGTTTGGGCTATTAGAACCTCAAAATTGAGAGTTCTGAGTTGTACCCTTTTTTTTAAAAAAAAAAGGGAAAATAGACAAGATACATGTTGGTAATGCTGATTGTATTTACATAGACACAGTATAATCTCTTGAGCCCAATATATAGAAAAAGGAGGAGAAAAGCTAGAATCTATGCATGACTACACAGGGCCTGGTGCCTCCAGTGAAGCAAAGGAACCGGAAGCTTTTCTTGTTTTCCACAGAGCAGGTGGTGATGGTGATTCCATAATTTTTGTTGAGACAGAAAGGGATAAAAATGAATTTAGAACAGAGAGGTGTAGATTCTTGTCTTATTGTATTCTGAGCAAGATATTTCCCCCCAAATAAGAGAAACATGTTGTTGAGAAAAGAGACCTCAAGAACAGGGCAACTGAGCACAGAGTGGGAAAAGATTAGTTGCAGGGTTTTTTTTTTTATGTTTTGTTTTATTTTTTGTTGGTTCATGGGGCTAGAATTCAGGGCCTGGGTGCTGTCCCTGAGCTTTTTCACTCAAGGCTAGCCCTCTACCACTTTGTTTTTGTTTTTTTTGCCGGTCGTGGGGCCTGAACTCTGGGCCTGAGCACGGTCCCTCAGCTCAGCTTTTCAGCTCAAGGCTAGTGCTCTACCACGTGAGCCACAGTGCCACTTCTGGCTTTTTCTGCTTATGTGGTGCTGAGGAATGGAACCCAGGGCCTCATGCATGCAAGGCAAGCAATCTACCACTGAGCAACCTTCCCAGCCCCCCTTTACCACTTTGAGCCACAGCACCACTTCTTGTTTTCTGGTAGTTATTGGAGATAAACAGTAACAGACTTTCCTGCCCAGGCAGCTTTGAACCTTGATCTTCAGATCTCAGCCTCCTGAGTAGCTGGGATTACAGGCATGAGGCACTGGTGCCCAGCTTAGTTGCAGTTCTAATGCCATTTTACCTAACTGTCCATCAAAGAAGATTATTATTTTTCTAATTACTTGTTACCTCACATATTTAGTAATATTTTCTTCTGGGTTCCATATGCCCAAAGAACATCTAGAATATCATGTTCTAAAAAGGCCGTTCCTTACACGAACAGAGCAGGAGGCCTGAAAACTGGAGCCTGATGCCATTTGGCGTCTCCGGCTCTGTCAATTCTGTGACATTAAAAGATTTTTCAACAGACACCTCCCCTCCCCTCCCCCCCCTCCGCCCCAATTTCTCAACAGTATCCTGTCCCGGTGATTCTCTTCACCTCCCAAACCCCGTGCCAAGTTTTCGCCTGTAAACTAGTACATTGCCATTAGCAAACAAACAACAAAAAGTCCCATCTTTACGAGAGAAATCTCTCATTTAACTCCCAATCAGCCCAGACTTGTCCTGTTTTATTACCATCTTCTTATTGTTTTGCCATCCTGGGGAGATAGAGAGATAAAAATTTATATATAGACAGCTATGGCTTTATCTCTTCTTCCCTCTGGTTAAAAGTACAGAGATAGATGAGGCAGGAGGATCTCAAGTTCCACACTAGGTTACATGGCAAGATCCTGTCTCGAAAAATAAAAGGAAAAGGGAAAAGAACTCAGGAACGAGGGACTAAAGGATCATTCCTTACAAAAAAGATAGCACACGGTCTTAGTATCCCGAATGCACTTGATTGAGAAGAATAAAACAATCTTCCAGGAAGGCACAGCGCCCTTTCCCAGGCCCATCTCCACACCTCCCCCCAACTCTCCCCTCCTAGCTCCAGTCCCGGCCCCAAGCGGGTTTTTCCCTGAGCGCAGTCAGACTCAATAAGGAGGAGGAAGATTTCTGTTGCTTAGCCTGAGAGGGAAAGTCCGAAAGAGGCATTTTTGACAAAACATTGGCAGAAGGAAAGAGGATGTGTACGGTAGTCCTCAACACAGACGCCCGCATAGACTCAAAGTACTACTTGCCTCTCCCTTCCCTAGCTTCCGCCCATCACTCTGGCGGATCCGTCTCCAGGACACCTCCGATATCCCGTGAGTCTCCGTGGGTTCCGTTTGGACCGATCTAGTTTTCTTGTACTCGATGGTTTGTCTGCCTCACTGTCCAATCAGGTGCGTTCCTGCTGGGCTCCCAAGAGGCTTTGCTGCCGTAATGGCTGCCCCCAGCCGGTGTGGAGTTGGGGTGTTTCGGGGGGTCCTAGGGATCTGGAAGCAGGGTCCCGATTCCGCCAAGGGATGGGTGGCCCCGATCCGCTCCCTTCTAGGTTGTCAGAGGAGGTGCGTGTCTTGTGTCGTGGGCACTTTCGCCAGTCCCCGCCTGGCTCCTGCCTCTCACCGTTATGGCCAAGGCTCAGCCCTAGACCGCTTCCTCGGAGTCACTCAGCCTGACAGTTCGCTGACTCCTCGCGTCCCAGCCGTGTCCATGTGTAAAGGTAAAGGGCTTCATGTAGTTTTTGTTTTTGTTTTTTTGTCGGTCGTGGGGCTTGAACTCTGGGCCTGGGCACTGCCCCTCAGCTCTTCAGCTCAAGGCTAGCGCTCTACTACTTGAGCCATAGCGCCTTTTTCTGTTTATGTGGTACTGCAGAATCGAACCCAGGGCCTCATGCACACGAGGCAAGCACTCTAGCGCTGAGCCACCTTCCCAACCCTCGTATAGGTTTTGTTTGTTTCTTTGCTTTTTGTTTGCTTGTTTTGAGCCAGGATCTCACTACATAGCCCGGGCTGGCTATGAACTCGAGTTCCTACCTTGGCCTCCCAAATGCTGGAATTACAGGAGTGATCTGATTGGATTTTCCCATGCCTGGCATGGTTTTAGCATGGAAAATTCCTTGTCAGGGAAACCTCACTGTCTTTGGGGATATTTTTTTTTTTTTTTTCCGGTCGTGGGGCCTGAACTCTGGGCCTGGGCGCTGTCCCTCAGCTCTTCAGCTCAAGGCTAGCGCTCTACCACTTGAGCCACAGCGCCACTTCCGGCTTTTTTTTTCTTTTTGCTTATGTGGTGCTGAGGAATCGAACCCAGGGCCTTGAGCATGCAAGGCAAGCGCTCTACCACTGAGCCACCTTCCCAGCCCGGATATTTTTTTTTTTTGACCGATTTTTTTTTTTTTTTTGTGGTGGAAAATAAATTGGGAGCTCTGCAAGAGAGGGATCCAATCTGCTCACAACCAGAGATGCTCACTAAAGAGCAAGGTGCAAACTGCATTGTGGCCTTCTGCCAACAAATGCCAAACAATAAACACATGTTGAGCCCTATCTAATTTTCAAGACACTTGTGGTGCACTCCTGTAATCCTAGCACTGGAGAGGTGGCAGCAGGAGGATCTCAACAGTTAGAAGCCAACTTCAGCAATAATAGAAAGACTATCTCCAAAAACAAAACAAAAGGCTGGATGCTAGTGGCTCCTACCTGTAAACCTAGGTACTCCGGATGCTGAGATCTGAAGATTGCTGTTTGAAACCCAAGCTGGAATGTCTGTGAGACTTAACATCTCCACTTAGCACAAAAAGCCAGGAGTAGAGCTCTGGCTCAAGTGCCAAGCACAAGCACTTATAAAAGCTAAGCAAAGTCAGGTGCCGGTGACTCACACCTGTAATCCTAGCTACTCAGGAGGTTGAGATCTGAGGATCGAGGTTCAAAGCCAGCCCGGGCAAGAAAGTCTGTGAGACTCTTTTTTTTTTTTTTTTTTTTTTTATTCTTTTTTTGTTTGTTTTGTTTTGTTTGTTTTGTTGGTCGTGGAGCCTGGGTGCTGTCCTTCAACTCTTCAGCTCAAGTCTAGCACTCTACCACTTGAGCCACAGCGCCACTTCCAGTTTTTTCTGCTTATGTGGTGCTGAGGAATTGAACTCAGGGCCTCATGCATGCAAGGCAAGCACTCTACCACTGAGCCACCTTCCCAGCCCCAGTCTGTGAGACTCTTATCTCCAATTAACCACCAGAAAACCGGAAGTGCTGCTGTGGCTCAAGTGGTAGAGTGCTAGCCTTGAGCTGAATAGCTGAGGGACAGTGTCCAGGCTCAGAGTTCAAAACCCATGAATGATAAAGGAAAAAAAAAAAGCTAAGCAGGTGTATGGAGCCCTGAATTCAAGCCCAGGTATTGGCACACACACTCACACACACAAAGTCCATCATGTGGTGCAAGCTTGTAATCCTTGCTACTTGAGAATCGAGATATGGTGTATCAAGCTTGAGGCAAATTGAGGTAGAAAATTTCACTAAATGTCATCTCCAAAATAACCAGCAAAAAAAAAACAACACACAAATAGGGCTTGAGGCTATTGGTTAAGCATGAAGCTCTAAGTTCAAAACCTGAGTACCACTACTAAAACAAAAAACAAATAGCCAGGCTTAGGTGGCTCATACCTGTAGTCCTAGCTACTCAGGAGGTTGAGATCTGAGGATCGAGGTTCAAAGCCACCCAAGGCAGGAAAATCTGTGAACTTAGGACCCAGGTGCTGTCCCTGAGCTTCTTTTGCTCAAGGCTACCACTTTACCACTTTGAGCCACAGGGCCACATCCAGTTTTCTGGTGGTTAATTGGAGATAAGAGTCTCATGGAGCTGGGCACCAGTGGTTCATGCCTATAACTCAGGAGGCTGAGATCTGAGGATGGTGGTTCAAAGCCAGCCTGGGCAGAAAAGTCTGTGAGACTCTTCAGTTAGCTGCCAGAAAACCAGAAGTGGTGCTGTGGCTCAAGTGGTAGAGCGCTTGCCTTGAGCTGAAGAGCTCAGGGACAGTGCCCATGACTGACAAAAAAAAAGTTTCATGGACTTTCCTGCCATGGGTGGCTTTGAACTGCAATCCTCATAGCTCAGCCTCCTGAGTAGCTAGGATTACAAGTGTGAGTCACTGACACTCGGCTTTTTTTTTTTTTTGTCGGTCGTGGGCGGCTGAACTCTGGGCCTGGGCACTCTCTCTCAGCTCTTCAGCACAAGGCCAGTGCTCTACCACTTGAGCCACAGCGCCACTTCCTCCTTTTTCTGTTTATGTGGTGCTGAGGAACTGAATTCAGGGCCTTATGTGCAAGGCAAGCACTCAACCACTGAGCCACCTTCCCAACCCATTTTTTTTAAAACCAAATAAAAACTCTTGATTTTTATTATATTTCTAATTTATTATTATTATAAAGTTGATGTTCAGAGGAATTACCATTTGATGTTAGTCTCAAATTCATTGTTCTTCCTACCTCAGTCTTCCAAGTTCTGGATTACAGGTGTGTACCAACTGTGCCTGGCCTACATGATTGTTTTTTATTGAGTTACCAATTGAAAAAGGTTAAAATAGATTCCATTAATGTCAATTCTACATATGAAAAAAACTAAGGAGCTTAAAGGTAGCCAAGTTGATAAAAATAAACTACAGGCCAAACCGAGTCATTAAAGTTGGGTATAAAATTCTTCACGGTACACTAAGCTTTTGTGTATTAATGCATCTGTTGGTATATTGGCTTGAACTCCTTTTGTTTGCTGGGCTAGCATACTACCAAGCCTCTGGTCAGCATTTTGCTGGTTAGTTGAAGGTAGAATCTTGAAGACTTTTCTGTCAGGCTTGCTTGCTTTGAACCATGATCTTCAGCCTTTTGAGTAGCTAGGATTATAGGCATGCTGAGCCACCAGCACATAGCTTGATACTCTAATTTTGTATCCTTATTTTCTTGTTGGGAGGGTAAGGTAGAACATCTGTCAGGGAGTTCAAATTCTACTATGTCTCTCTTCTCTCCCCATCCAAACACAGATGAGCAGGATGAACTCTTGATTCATTCCCCTGACATGCCTGAGAATTCTCGGGTTCTACGAGTGGTCCTCCTGGGAGCCCCAAATGCAGGGAAGTCAACGCTCTCCAACCAGCTGCTGGGCAGAAAAGTATGGAGCATCTTTACCTCCTCCAACCCATGTCCTTTTAATCTCTCACTTCTTGCTTTGCCTTCATGGATGGTTCTGGAGGGATCTGGGATCTCACTGGTACATCTTTGTTCCTGGCAGGTATTCCCTGTGTCCAAGAAAGTTCACACCACTCGCTGCCAAGCTCTGGGGGTCATCACAGAGAAAGAGGCCCAGGTGGTAGGTATCTAAAAGGGAACTCTGAAAACAGGACAGAAGGTGGAGCTAAACAAGTCTTCTTTGCCATTAGGCTTACAGAAAACAACGCTAACATTCACTTACCAGCAGTTCTGTCTCTACTTTCCTCTCTTTGCCATCTAATCTGAAGTATCATTTCCTATTTACTATTTCCCTTACTACATTCCTTCTTGTTTTTTGTTTTTTTTTTTTAATTTGTGTATGTGTGTGTGCCTGTGTGTGTACATATGTATGTCTGTTTGCCAATTCTTGGGCTTAAACTTAGTGCCTGGATGCTGTCCATTCTGAGTAGTTAAGATTACAGGTATGAGCTACCAGTACCCAGCTACCAGTGCCATAGTCATCATCTTTCTCTGGGATCCTATCTAGAATTGACGCAATGCTGATGAGTAAAAAAATCTAAAGTCAGGAGCAGCTTAGCTAGGAGGGGAGGGCAGACTGCTGCTGTTAAAGATGACCTCTCGGGCTGGGAAGGCGGCTCAGTGGTAGAGTGCTTGCCTTGCATGCATGAGGCCCTGGGTTTGAGTCCTCAGCACCACATAAGCAGAAAAAGCTGGCAGTGATGCTATAGCTTAAGTAGTAGAGCGCTAGCCTTGAGCTGAAGAGCTGAGGGATAGCATCCAGGCCCAGAGTTCAGGCCACACGACTGGCAAAAAAAAAAAAAAAAAGATGACCTCTCCAAGGCAAAGCTCACTGGTAAAACACCTAGTGTATGTGAAGCCTTGGATTTGATCCTCAACAAGAACCACAAAAAGAAAAAAGAAAAAAAAGGTGACTGTCTCTCTTCCCTATTTTTTTTTTTGTCAGTTGTGGTGGGGCTTGAACTCAAGTCCTGGGCCCTGCTCAAGGCTAGTGCTCTACCACTTGAGCCACAGTGCCACTTCCAGTTTTTGAATGATTAATTGGAGCTAAGAGTCTCACAGGGACTTTTTTGCTCTGGCTGGCTTTGAACCACAATCCTCAGATCTCAGCCTCCTGAGTAGCTAGGATTACAGGCTTGAGCTACTGGCCATAATGTTTTTATCTAAGTATCTTTCTTTCTTTTTTTAAGATTCTGCTTGACACACCTGGCATCATCAGTCCTGTTAAACAGAAGAGGTATTAGCTAAGGAAACAGGTGGGGGGGGGCAGGGCAGGAGGGTAATTAAAGAGAGAGTGGGGAGATTCCATCATGACCAAACCTCTTACCACACCCCACTGCTCAGGGCTGGGAACGTAGCTTAGTGGTAGATTGCTTGCCTAGCATGCATGAAGCCCTGGGTTCAATTCCTCAGTACCACATAAACAGAAAAAGCCAGAAGTGGCGCTGTGGTTCAAGTGGTAGAGTGCTAGCCTTGAGCAAAAGAAGCTCGGGGGTAGTGCCCAGGCCTTGAGTTCAAGCCCCAGGTCTTGGGGGAGGGGGAGAAGTATCAGTCATAACATCTTGACTAGCATCTGTCTATCCCATAGGCACCGTCTGGAGAGCTCTTTGTTGGAAGATCCATGGAAGAGCATGGAATCTGCTGATCTTGGTTAGACTCAAGATGGAATCTTTTTTTTTTTTTTTTTTTTTTTTGGTCGGTCGTGGGGCTTGAACTCTGGGCCTGGGCGCTGTCCCTCAGCTCTTCAGCTCAAGGCGAGCGCTCTACCACTTGAGCTACAGCGCCACTTCCGGTTTTCCGGTGGTTTATTGGAGATAGGAGTCTCATGGTCTCTCCTGCCCGGGCTGGCTTTGAACCATGATCCTCAGATCTCAGCCTCCTGAGTAGCTAGGATTACAGGCGTGAGCCACCAGCGCCCGGCTCAAGATGGAATCTTACGCCCAGTTTATAGGGCCTTTCATTCCTGGTAGTTTGGGGGTTGAGGTTTGGCCTAAACCCATATTATGGAAGTTTTTGTCGGTCAAAGGAAATAGTGGTTATATCCTTGTCCTTCTACTGCCCTGCCATCTTCCAGTTGTAGTTCTTGTGGATGTCTCAGATAAGTGGACTCGGAATCGGCTCAGCCCCCAGGTGCTCCAGTGTTTGACCCAGTTCTCACAGGTTCCAAGTGTCCTTGTCTTGAACAAGGTAAGCACTGACTACCTGAGGGAGCAGTGTGCTTCCTTGAGAGGCCTCCAACTCGCTAACCACACCCTTTTCTCATCCCATGCCCAGGTAGATTGTCTGAAGCAGAAGTCAGTTCTCCTGGAGCTCACAGCAGCCCTCACAGAAGGTGTAGTCAATGGCAAGAAGCTCAATATGAGGCAGGCCTTCCGCTCATATCCTGGCACCCATTGCCCCAGCCCAGCAGCTAAGGACTCAAACACACAGTTTGTGGAAAAGACACAGAAGATTGGCTGGCCCCATTTTCAGGAGATCTTCATGTTGTCAGCCCTAAGCCAGGTGGATGTGAACACACTAAAGGTCAGTTAACCTTGGCTATAGTACTTGGTTTCTGCCATGTTAAAATATGACTCAGGCCCAGTGCTGGTGGCTCACACCTGTAATCCTTGCTACTCAGGAGGCTGAGAACTGAGGATCACAGTTCAAAGCCAACCAAGGCAGAAAAGTCCATGAGACTTTTTTTTTTTTTTTTGGGTCTGGTTGTGGGGCCTGAACTCTGGGCCTGGGCGATGTCCCTCAGGTCTTCAGCTCAAGGCTAGCGCTCTACCACTTGAGCCACAGCGCCACTTCCGGCTTTCTTTTCTGCTTATGTGGTACTGAGGAATCGAACCCAGGGCCTCATGCATGCAAGGCAAGCACTCTACCACTGAGCCACCTTCCCAGCCCCCTCCATGAGACTCTTATCTCTAATTAACTACCAGAAAACCGGAAGTGGCCCTGTGACTCAAGTGGTAGAGTGCTCGTCTTGAGCTGAAGAGCTGAGGGACAGCACCCAGGCCCAGAGTTCAGGCCCCATGACTGACCAAAAAAAAAAAAAAACAATGATATGACTCAGATTTCTGGAGAAGCCCTGATTAGGGCTGGGAATATTCACCTATTCCTTCCCACAGCAATATCTCTTGGCACAGGCCCAGCCAGGGCCCTGGGAGTTCCATAGTGAAGTCCTCACTAGCCAGACACCTGAAGAGATCTGTGTCAACAAAGTTCGAGAGAAGCTTCTAGAACACCTACCAGAGGAGGTGCCCTATGGTGTGCAGCAGGTATGGGCAGAGAACAAGAGATCTGGGGCTTCTACCCAAGGCCCACACCCAGAACAATACAAGAATCACAGTGATGAGCCTATCTGACTAGTTATGATGTCTTCCTGTACAGAAGACAGTGTTATGGGAGGAAGGACCGAATGGGGAGCTGTTGATCCAACAGAACCTTCTGGTACCCAAAGAATCTCATATGGTAAGTGAAGCAGGCTTGGAAGAGAGATAAAGGCTAGGCTAAGGTGTTTTTCCTTTGCTTAGAAACCTTGAGGACATTATCCCACTCTTTTACCCATTTCAGAGGATCCTGATAGGTAAAAAGGGCCAACTGATCTCCCAAATTGCACAGGAAGTGAGCCGGGACCTCATGGACATCTTCCTCTGTGACGTTCACCTCTGCCTCTCTGTGAAACTCCTCAAGTGAACACCTTCTGTTGCCCCTCTCAGGGCATCCCAGCTCAAGCTGCTGGCAGGAGTCACAGACTATAACTGCCTGCAGAGCCTGGTGAGGAATATGGATACTGACTAGCCACCGTTTGACCTGGCTTTGCTGAGTCTGCACAGTCCCAGCAATGTCTCCTTTGGAGGAAAGAATCTGCCTGAGTTCAGTTCCTGTGTAATTTCTCTGCCTGGGCCCACAGTTACATAGGTCTCAGACTTTGGGCCTACAGTGGAAGCAGCACCTCCATTCTGCAGGTCACATTGGGCCCAGAGTCTCACCCTGAGAAGCTAATTGTTAATAAAGAAGAGATCTTTCTCTTCTCCCCATAGTTCCTTCACCTTGAAGAAATATAAAAACATGTTTCTTTTTGGCATATGTGTGCCAGAACTGGGGCTTGAACTCTGGGTCTCACGCTCTCACTTAACATGATTTTCTCAAGACTGCTATTCTACCACTTGAGCCACACCTCACTTCTAGCTTTTTGCTGGTTAATTGGAGATGAATCTCTTAGATTTGTCTGCCCGGGCTGGCTTTCAACCTTGATCCTTAGAGTTTAGCTTCCTAAGTAGCTAGAATTACAGGCATGGGCCATGGTCACCCAGCCTAAAACTCATGTTTTGTTTTTTTGCCAGTCCTGGGGCTTGAACTCACAGCCTGGGCATTGTTCCTGAGCTTCTTTTTGCTCAAGGCTAGCATTCTACCACTTGAGCCACAGCACCACTTCTGGCTTTTCAGTTTATATGGTATTGAGGAATCGAACCCAGGACTTCATGCATGCTAGACAAGCACTCTACCACTAAGCCACAATCCTAGCCCAATCCATGTTTCTTGAGTAAAATAGTGCTGCTGCCCTGTTCTCCCAGGTCCGTGATCTCTCCAGCCCCAGCCATCTGCCCAGTGTTGGGTGTTAATAAAATCACAAGACATTTATTTTGGTTCTCATCTTTATTTCTTTAGAATAGGAAAACAAAACTGTATCTTTTCCCTTATCCCTATCCCCAAGTTAAACTGAAGTTCCCCCCCTTCCCAGAGGTCTGCTCCAGGGTCTTGAGCTCTTCCTGGCACGTTTTTGGAAGCAGCAACAGAACCGTTACCATTACTAAACTCAGTAATGGTAACGGTTTCCTCGCCATTCCCAAGTGCTCTAGCAGTCGGCAGGCTGTGACAGTCTGTGTGATGAGCCCCATGGGCTTGCAGCATTTCCCCTGCCCTCTTCAGGCTTCAGAGCAGGGGTACCCAGACTAGTACATCATCTATACTGTAGTGTCTCATCACAAACTTACAGTATATGATGATATCCCAGCCAGAGTCCTGTAGGTGATAGGTGACCACGAGGAAGCAAACTTTGGGAACACTGTGGTTATGAAAACTCAGAGGCTGAGAACAGGACACGGCAAGGCTAGAAACATAGCTTTCCCCCTCCCTGCTGCTCAGCTCCCTCCTAGGCCAGCATCTGTTTGATTCTGTGGTCATGTTCAGCACAAATGGCTTAGAACGGCATTGGCCTAATAAAGCCTCTGCAAAGCTAAGCAAGCCAGAGCTAGCAAATTGAAACAGAATGTTTCCTCTGATCAGACCAACAAGCACAACCCAGAGAGGAGCACATACCTGGAGATGGAGCTATAGACTGGGGAAGCCCTTGGGTGTAAGGGGGAAGTCCAGTCTTGTCTCTTTCTCTTCACTCAAGCTGCTTGCCTTTTAACCCACTGGTTCCTCCCCTGGGTGGGGCACTTTTCCTCTGTTTCTAAAAGGCCCTCCCTCTTAACCCTTCCCCTGCTGGACTTCATGGAACTAGGGTCACTGGCTCCTCTAGCTGTTGTGTTTTTTTTTTTGTTGTTGTTTTTTGTTTTTGTTTTTCCTGGGGCTTGAACTCAGGGCCTGGGCACTGTTCCTGAGCTTCTTTTGCTCCAGGCTAGCACTCTACCACTTGAACCACTGTACCACTTGTGGCTTTTTCTGTTTATGTGGTGCTGAGGAATTGAACTCAGGGCTCTGTTCATGCTAGGCAAGCACTGTAACACTAAGCCATATTCCCAGCCTATTTCTGTTGGTTTTTGTGTTTTGGTATTGATGCCGATGTTTGAACTCAGAGCCTCATATTTCTTCAGCGTTTTTGCTCATAGATAGTATGCTCTACCACTTGAGCCATTCCTTTAGCCCACTTTTTGCTGGTTACTTTGGAGATTAAATTTCTTAGACTCTTCTGTCCAGCCTGACCACCCAGCCTCTTGAATAGCCAGGAATTACACATGTGAATTACAGGTTTGCTTATGTGGTACTGGTGACCCAGTTTCAGGCTCTGGTGTATGCCAAGCAAACCCACTGAGCTATATTTCCAGCCTTCCTCCATTCTTTTAAATGAGAGAATTTTACTAAGCCTAATCCTTTGATTTGTGTGTGTGTGTGTGTGCAAGCACTGTACCACTTAAACCACAGCTCCACTCCCAGCTTTTTGATGGTTAATTGGAAATAAGAGTATCAGTCATGAACTTTCGTGTCTAGACTGGCTTTAAACTGTGATCCTCAGATCTCAGCCTCCCGAGTAGCTAATATTATCTAAGATTAGGCATGGATTTGGTTTGGTTTTGGTGCTAATGAGGAATGTTTGGTGAATCTCTGTAGGATAGGGAGGGTCACAGCAGTGGATCTTTGTAGAAGAAAGCTCACAGGACCCCTCAACTTAAATTTTCTTTTCTTTTTTTTTTTTGCCAGTCATGGGGCCTGAACTCTGGGCCTGAGCGCTGTCCCTCAGCTCTTCAGCTTAAGCCTAGAGCCCTACCACTTGAGCCACAGCACCATTTCTGGCTTTTTCTGCTTATGTGGTGCTAAGGAATTGAACCCAGGGCCTCATGCATGCAAGGCAAGCACTCTACCACTGAGCCACCTTCCCAGCCCCAAACTTAAATTTTCTTTTTTCTTTTCTGATAATGTAGAAATTTATTGTGAGAAATAAAGAAGAAAATGAAACTAACTTCCATCACAAAGTAATAACATATCAGAAAATTGTTGCAACAAAACAGATGAATAATCCAATTTTGCAAAATGAATTAAATTAACATAATGATAGAAGCCTAGAAGTAGAAGGACAATCAGAAATAAATAACCTCAGGAAGTAAATTATTAGACAAAGAAATACATAAAATGAGAATTTTAAACTCTTAGAAAATAATAAGACAGAATTAAATTTTCTTTACTAAGACCTGCCAACCTTTATGCTCAGCCCAAAGAGCCAGACCTGGGCAGGTAGAAACTCTGCCCATTAGAAGCTTACTGAGCTGGGAGATTTAAAAGCAGATGAGTCCCAAGCTCTTGGAGCCAACCTAAGAGTGGCTAAGACACATGGACACACACACACATACACACAAAAACACACACACACACACAAACACACAGAGTGGCGAGGGACCTGTTCTGAGCTCAGAGCACTTAACGTGAGAACCTGACACTATAGGCGGCACTGTTTGGTTCTGTCTTTGGAGAAAGGGAACCTTCTGGGGTAGAAGCTACTCAAAGCAGTCTCCTCTAGGCCTTCATTCTGAGGAATGCCCTTTCCCTTTTGCTTATCCTAAACAATATGGTCTGTGCCTCTTTTCAGCAGAGGCAAACTAGACCAGGATGGGGAGTGGGAAGACAGGCCAAACCTTTACATTCTTTCTTTCTTTCTTTTTTTTTTTTTTTTGGTGGATCATGGGGCTTGAACTCTGCCTGGGTGCTGTCCTTCAGCTCTTCAGCTCAAGGTAAGCACTCTACCATTTGAGCCATAGCGCCACTTCCAACCTCTTGATTCTTTAGAGGTAATTTGTTTCCTTCTGCTATGGCACTGTGGTAGGTGTTTCTACTCTGTGCTTAGCATAAGCCTCCCTCCTTCCTTTTCTACTTAACTCCTCTTTCCTTTTCTACAGGAGACTTTTTCTACCTGTTATAGAGCCAGGCGCCGGTGGCTCACGCCTGTAATCCTAGCTACTCGGGAAGCAGAAATCTGAGGATCGAGGTTCAAAGCCAGTCTGGGCAGGAAAGTCCGTGAGACTCTTATCTCCAATAAACCACTAGAAAACCGGAAATGGCACTGTGGCTCAAGCTGTAGAGCGCTCACCTTGAGGTGAAGAGCACAGGGACAGCGCCCAGGCCGAGTTCAAGCTCCATGACCAACAACAACAACAAAAGAACCCTGTTATAGATTCATTTATTTATGTATGTAATTGTGAGTGTGTATGTTCCTGGGCATCAAAACCCAGAGCCTTAGCCAGGCGCTGGTGGCTCGCGCCTGTAATCCTAGCTACTCAGGAGGCTGAGATCTGAGGATTGCGGTTCAAAGCCAGCCTGAGCAGGAAAGTCCGTGGGACTCTTCAATAAAAACCACTAGAAAACCAGAAGTGGTGCTGTGGCTCAAGTGGTAGAGTGCTCGCCTTGAGCTGAAGAGCTGAGGGATAGCATCCAAGCCCAGAGTTCAAGCCCCAGGACCAAAAAAAAAAAAAAAAAAAACCAGAGCCTTGCACAAAGGCTAGGCAAGTGCTGAGCTATTTGTGTGATCCTTTACATTATGCCATTGATCAAGCGAGCCTGATTTATTCACCAAAGTGTCTGTAAGCGGATACTTACTAATAGAGTCAATATTCATCTTTTTTTTTTCTTTGTAGGTCGTGGGGCCTGAATTCTGGGCCTAGGCACTCTCCCTCAGCTCTTCAGCTCAAGGCAAGCACTCTACCACTTGAGCCATAGTGCCACTTCTAGCTTTTTCTGCTTCTGTGGTGCTGAGGAATGGAACCTAGGGCCTCATGCATGCAAGGCAAGCACTCTACCGCTGAGCCACCTTCCCAACCCTTAATATTCATCTTGACTGACCTCAACCTGAGCATAATATAAGGACAGAAGGGAGAGACAAAGCTGTGGCTCTCGTAGGGAAGCTACTTCCTCTCTTGGATCCTCTCTGGAAGAGTGAGAATACTGAGTTATGAGAATTAGGACATTTTGGGTGGGAAGGTGGCTCAGTGGTAGAATGCTTGCCTTACAGCCCCCAAACCAGGTTACTATTGAATACTAGAGTAGCTTGGAGCCAGAAGCTGATGAGTCACATCTGTAATCCTAGCTACTCAGGAGTTGAGATCTGAGAATCACCTCAGTCTGAGCAGGATAGTCTATGGACTCCTTTTTTTTTGTTTTTTCCCGGTCGTGGGGCCTGAACTCTGGGCCCGGGCACTGTCCTTCAACTCTTCAGCTCAAGGCTAGTGCTCTACCACTTGAGCCACAGCACCACTTCCAGCTTTTTCTGCTTATGTGGTGCTGAGGAATTGAGCCCAGGGCCTCATGCATGCAAGACAAGCACTCTACCACTGAGCCACCTTCCTAGCCCCAGTCTATGGACTCTTATCTCCAATTAACCACCAAAAAAGTCAGAAAAAATGAGAGCTGTGGTTCATGTGGTAGAGTGCCCAGACCCTGAGTTCAAGTCCCACTACTAGCACACACACACACACACACACACACACACACACACACACACACACACACACACACACACACACACACACACACACACACACACACACCCATATGCACCTACACCTGCTTGGAACTATGGAAATAGCCCAGATATATCAGCGACAGGTCTTGAGTGACAGTCTCAGCTCACTGCATCCAGTTTTGTGACTTTGGGCCAAGTTCACTCAGCCTCAGCTTCCTCAAATGTGACATGGGAGCTATTAATACCTGTCTTATATGATGATCATGAGGATTTTATGAGCAATCATCTCAAACTCCTAAAGCCCAGTTCTTGTAAAATGATGCCAGTTTCCTTCTCTCTTTTCTTCCATCTCACTAACTCTAACTGGGGGCAAGTTACACTTTTCTGAGCTTGGATGGTGATACATATCTCACCATGTTGTAAGAATCAAGTGAGAAGCACATGGGTGAGAAAGCGTCATCACCCAGTTGCTGTAGCCAGGGGAGGAATTATTACATCTGCTTCTGCCTCCTCCTGACCTGACCCCCTTTCCTGTGCTGTATCCCTTCCCCAGGCCACCTCTATACTCTGAGGCCCCTGCCTCAGAGTAAGCATCCAACTTCATGTCACTCATTACACTGCCTAGACTTTTGAAATGGGCAGAACCCAGGGGTCTTCGAGATAGAGGATAAAGAGATCTTGGCCAGTCAGAGGTCCTGTGGGGATAGCTTCTTGGCCAGGGGGGTAGTGGGGGGGGGGATGGGGACTCCTGTGAGCAGGGTGTGAGCTGGAAAAGAGTCTCTCTCTGGGTGGAGAAGGCTGGAGGCCCTGATATGTGGGGACATTATGCTATCAGGGTGGGGACCCAGCACCCTTCTGCTTATCAGGAGGCTGCAGAGGTCAGAGCAGAAGCTGAAACCACTTTCCCGCCAATTCTTGGATAGCTGCTCTTCTATTCTTTTGCTTTCCTAACACCCCAAAGGACTTAGAATGACAGTCCCATTCCCTTTGTGCAAATTATATGGAAAACTTTGACCAATGTTATGGTGGGTGACACCATTTGGGTCCTTGGGCTTGGCTTCAAAGTCTAACAGCTTTTTCTTCAGACTAGAGTACTGTAACTTTCCTCAAGTAGGAAACTAGGCCTTTTTCCTCCTGAAGTCTGACTCTGATTCCTGCCATAACAGTTTGAAACTCTTTACTCTTATTCATGCCTTCTTCAGAGACCCTAAACCACGTGGCTGAGGGTAGCTTAATAGTAGGGCATGTGTACTTAGTATGTTCAAAGCCTTGGGTTCAGTCCCTAGCAAAGAAAACATACAAAGTAAACATACAAACAAAAACCATATGATGAATAATAAAGTTAAAAATAGTGGGCTGGGAAGGTGGCTCAGTGGTAGAGCGCTTGCCTTGCATGCCTGAGGCCCTGGGTTTGATTCCTCAGCACCACATAAGCAAAAAGAAAAAAAAAGCCAGAAGTGGCACTGTGACTCAAGTGGTAGAGCGCTAGCCTTGAGCTGAAGAGCTGAGGGACAGCATCTAGGCCCAGAGTTCAGGCCCCATGACTGGACCAAAAAAAAAAATAGTATGAGCCGGGTGCCAGTGGCTCACACCTGTAATTCTAGCTTCTCAGGAGGCTGAGATCTGAGGATCATGATTCAGAGCCAGCCTGGGCAGGAAAGTTCATGAGACTCTTTTTTTTTTGGGGGGGGGGGGGTCCAGTCATGGGGCCTGAACTCTGAGCCTGGGCGCTGTCCCTCAGCTCTAGGCTAGTGCTCTACCACTTGAGCCACAGCGCCACTTCCGGCTTTTTTCTTCTTTTTGTTTATGTGGTGCTGAGGAATCGAACCCAGGGCCTCATGCATGCAAGGCAAGCGCTCTACCACTGAGCCACCTTCCCAGCCCCGTTCATGAGACTCTTCAATAAACCACTAGAAAACCGGAAGCTGTGTTGTGGCTCAAGCAGTAGAGCACTCGCCTTCAGCTAAAGAGTGCAGGGACAGCACCTAAGCCCAGAATTCAAGCCCCAGGACCGACCAAAAAAAAAAAAAAAAGTCTGATATGGAAAGGACAAAACAAAGCAAAAAAAAAAGTAGAGCTGTGGCTCAAGTGGTAGAGTACTAACCTTGAGCAAAAAAAAGTTCAAGGACAGTACCCAAGCCTTGAGTTCAGCCCAATCATACACACAAAAAAAACAGATGCTGACAATAAAATTACTTATTACATTTCATGAAGTTAGCAGTTTTATGCAGAGGTTAAAAAAAAGCCCAATAATATGGTTATTTGAGACTCATTTAATGGTTTCACAGCACAGCTGCAGAACTCAACTGAAACCAAGGACTTTGAGAAGCTCTGGGAAATGCTTTCTCTTTTGTTGTGTTTTAGATGCAGGGGATCCAAAGCAAGACATTGGTGTGGATCTAGGAGTCAGCAGGTGTGAAAAAAAAAGAAAGCTGAAGGGCTGAGGTGTAGCTCAGGAATAGAGCACGTGCTTAGTTGAAGGAGGCCCTGGATTCAGTTCCCAACACAATGACAAACCTATAAAAAGTGTCCTAATAAACTCTCCAAGTGATAAATGATGGGTAAGGAAAGGTGTTTGGACTTAGGGGGCTATCAGAGATGACTGCTGATGGTTACCTGCTTATTCCAGCCCAGGTTCATCTTGACTAGTCTGTGAAACTTCTGACACTTGATACCTTCCCTTACTGTCTTCTTCATTAGCACCTGTGGAAAATTCATTTAATCCCTGTTTGTTCCTAACTAGTCTGTTAAGTGGGTAACTGGTCTGATTCATTTCCATATCCAGCATCCTTTGTGAGCCTCATCCTGGGAACTGTTCAGAGACTGTCATCATACTCAGCTATGGATTGAGAAGGGGGTCTTTGGAACTTTTCTGCATGGATTGGCCTTGAACAACAATTTTTACATTCCTTAGCTTCCTAAGTAGTGAGCCACTGGTTTCCTCAAGCCTCTTCGTAAGCCTCCTTGCTGTCCAGCTAAGACCCAGTAAAAACTACTTTACTTTTCTCCCACCTTCTGCAGTTTGTGAATCCACCCACCTCATGGTCCTTCCCTTGTCCTGAAACCATAGGCTGTCATGAGCTTGAACTAGAGCTTCTGCCTTCACAGTGTAGGGGTTGCACTTTGGAGTTCTTGCTTGTTTTCTAGACCATTTACTCATGATGGACTGAGAGCCAGAGGGGAAAAAAATAACAGCTTTGAGTTCAAAGTCTGGGATTCACTGCTACCAGCTGAGTAGCCTTAGCCTTTGACCCTGATTTTTGAAGCTGCGGCTTCCTCATCAGAAAAATAGGGCTCAAATTGGAAATTTAACCAGATAGGTGCTAATTTCTAATATAGAATCTGGTTCACAGACAGCAGGAGCTCAAGTGCCAGGCTCCTCTTCTGGCTTTACAGCAGGCTTTATCCCACTGGTCTCCTCCCAAGGGAGCGTGGCCATGGCTTGTGTGCTCACTGTCACAGCGTGTATGCTCACTCTCACACCTGTGAAGATGCTTGTGATAGTATGCCCCTTACATACTGCTGAGACAAATATGAGTGAGAATAGTTCCAGTGTTCTGGGTCAGAGTGGACTCCATTGTCTAGTCTTGAGCCATGACCTCTCTAGTTTCCACTCATAAGCCTGCAGATAGCTATTGGATGTGAAAGGATCCCCAGGAAGCCTGGGTGTCCCTCCCTTGCTGCCAGTCCTTCCTACCAATCCTTCCCGCCATCAGCCAGGCCCTTACCTCCCACCCTGCCAGGACAACCTGTCTGCCTCACAGCTGCTATGGAGGAGATAGGCAGCCCAGATTATCAGGCTCCTGATGACAGTTCGCACCCACTGCAGAGATGGAGTTTCCTAAGCCTTTAACTCTCTCTGTGCTGAGCTCTCAGGCCTAGGGCCTGGGAAAAGCAGTGAGGGAGGGCCTGTGCACACTACAAAGGTTGAATCAGAAGGACCAGGAAGTAGTAAACATCACTTATGTCCTCCAGGATCTGTCTGCATAATTTTTGTGGTGTGTGTGTGTCTGTGTGTGCCTGATGTGGTTCTGGGGCTTGATCTTAGGACCTGGATGCTCTCCCTTAACCTTTTTTTGCTCAAGGTGGGTACTCTACCACTTGACCTACAGCTCCATTTCCAGCTTTTTGTGATTAATTGGAGATGAGTATCATAGACATTCCTGGATGGAGAGGGTGGACTGGGCAAGCCTCTGAGGGATACTGGAGTCAGAGGCTTTGTCCTCATTCTGGGAATGTGTTGGTTTCAGTGCAGATGCTAATGCTTCTCTCCTAAGTACAACCCCAAAATCATTGCCACTTTTTCCTCTTCAGCATCCTTCAAAACTCTGTCAGCAAGGCTGGCCTTTTTTTCCCTTTTTTCTTTTTGGCCAGTCCTGTGGCTTGAACTCAGGGCCTGAGTGCTGTCCTTGGAGCTATGGGTAGCTCCACTTCTGGCTTTTTCTGTTTATGAGGTACTGAGGAATCAGACCCAGGGCTTCATGCATTCTAGGCAACCACTCTACCACTAAGCCACATTCCCAGTCTATGGCTGACCTTTTTTGTCTTTTTCTATTGTGGGGCCTGAACACATTCCCAGCCCAACTTTAAGGCTTTTAAAATAGTATCCATACTCTGATATCTCCTTACCCTGGGTCTCCAGCTTAAACCACTCTCCTAAAGTAACTTGCAGAGTGAGTCTTCTTGCCAATTTCTCTATTATGTGCCTCAGATGTAACCTGTCCCAAACAAGTCCTGTTGTATTTCAAATCTGCTCATTCAAATGATTTTCTCATTTCAGTGAATAACAAGTCCATTCTTCTAAAGAGGCCAAAAATCTTGCAAACAACTTAAGATTTTTTTTTATTGTGAAAATACTGTACAGAGGGGTTACAATTACATGGGCAAGATAATGAGTACATTTCTTATTTTCTTATTAAGCATTGTTGCCTCCTCCTTTGTTTCCCTCCCCCCCTCCCCCTCCCCCCCCCCAATTTAAGATTTGAAACAGGGCTCACTATGTAGCCAAGATCCTCTTGCCTTAGCCTTTTTTTTTTTGTCGGTCACGGGACCTGAACTCTGGGCCTGGGCACTATCCCTCAGCTCTTCAGCTCAAGGCTAGCGCACTACCACTTAAGCCACAGTGCCACTTCCGGCTTTTTCTGCTTATGTAGTGCTGAGGAATTGAACCCAGGGCCTCATGAACGCAAGGCAAGCACACTACCATTGAGCCAACTTCTCAGCCCTGCCTTAGCCTCTGAAATTCTAGAATTATAGACATGGATCACCTTGTTCAGCTAGGAATGTATTTATTTGTGTTGGTATTAGGGTTTGAACTTAGGGTCCTATATTCTCCCTCAGCATTCTTTACTCACAGCTGATGCTCTGCTCTAAGACTCCCATGGATTTGTCTGGCCTGACTGGCTTTGAACCAAGATCCTCGTATCTTAGCCTGAGATTATAGATATGAGTCACCAGTGCCATAGTTGGGTTTATTTGTGTGTGTGTGTGCCCATCTTGGGGCTTGAACTCGGGCCTGGGTACTGTCTCTGTGCTTCGTTTTCCTCAAGACTACTGCTTTACCACTTGAGCCACAGCTCCACTTCTGGCTTTTTGATAGTTTTTTGGAGATGAGAGTCTCACAGATTTTCCTTCCCAGGCCAACTTTGAACTATGATCCTCAGCGCTCAGCCTCCTGAGTAGCTAGGATGATAAATGTGAGCCATTGGTGCCCAGCTTAGTTGGTATTTTTGTTTTGTTCTGTTTTTTATTGGTCATGGGGCTTGAAGTCAGTGCCTGGGCACTGTCCCTGATCTCTTTAGCTCAAGGTGAGTTCTCCACCACTTGAGCCATAACACCACTTCCAGTTTTCTGGTGGTTAATTGGAGATAAGAGTCTCACAGAAAGCTGGGCGCAGGTGGCTCAAGCTTGTAATCCTAGCTACTCAGGAGGCTGAGATCTGAGGATCGCAGTTCAAAGCCAGCCGGGGCAGGAAAGTCCGTGATAAACCATTAGAAACCGGAAGTGGCGCTGTTGCTTAAGCAGTAGAGCACTTGCCTTGAGCTGAAGAGCGCAGTGAAAACGCCCAAGCCCAGAGTTCAAGCCCCACGACCCCCCCCCCCCACACACACACACACGCGTCTCAGATTTTCCTGCACTTGCCTTGAGCTGAAGAGCGCAGGGAAAACGCCCAAGCCCAGAGTTCAAGCCCCACGACCGACACACACACACACACACACACACACACACACACACACACACGCGCGTCTCAGATAAAACGCCCAAGCCCAGAGTTCAAGCCCCACGACCGACACACACACACACACACACACACACACACACGCGTCTCAGATAAAACGCCCAAGCCCAGAGTTCAAGCCCCACGACCGACACACACACACACACACACACACACACACACACACACACACGCGTCTCAGATAAAACGCCCAAGCCCAGAGTTCAAGCCCCACGACCGACACACACACACACACACACACACACACACACACACACGCGCGCGCGCACGCGCGTCTCAGATTTTCCTGCCCGGGCTGGCTTTAAACCTCAATCCTCAGATCTCAGCCTCCTGAGTAGCTAGGATTACAGATGTGAGCCACTGGCATTCAGCTAGATTTTTTTTTGCCAGTCCTGGGACTTGAACTCAGGGCCTGGGCACTAAGCTTCTTTTGCTTAAAGGTAGCACTCTACCACTTAAGCCACAGTGTCACTTAAGGCTTTTTCTGCTTATTTGGTACTGAGGAATTGAACCCACCTAAAGCTTCATGCATGCAAGGCAAGCACTCTACTACTAAGCCACATTCCCAACACCTTAGTTGGAATTTTTAATTATTGCTTCTATGAATGTTATTGTGCCTATGTATGTGTGTATTTCTGTTAGGCATGAAATGGTTTGGTCAAGGGATATACTTATGTCCATCAAGAATAGATTCTGTCAAGGGGCTTGAAAGGTGGCTCAGTGGTAGAGTGCCTGCCTTGCATGCACAAGGCCCTGAGTTCAATTCCTCAGTACCACATAGCATAAAAAGTGGATGTGGTGCCGTGGCTCAAGTGGTAGAGCACTAGCCTTGTGCTGAAGAGTTGAGGAACAGCACCCAAGCCCAGAGTTCAGGCCCCACGACCAACAACAACAAAAACAAAGAATAGATTCTGTCAGTTCCATTGGTTTTCCATAGCAGGTGTGTAAACATACATTTCTTTCTCCTTTTTTCTTCTTCTACTACGTATCAAATTCAGGGTGTCTCATCCATGCTAGTGTTCTACCAGTGAGCCATGTTCCTCAGCTCTTCAGGTCAAGGCTAGCACTCTACCACTTTGAGTCACAGTGCCACTTCCGGCTTTTCTCTTTTTGCATATGTGGTGCTGAGGAATCGAACCCAGGGCCTCATGCATGCAAGGCAAGCGCTCTACCACTGAGCCACCTTCCCAGCCCGAGCCACACCTTACAAGGTACACTTTTTTGTTGTTGGTCATGGCACCTGAGCTTAGGGCCTGAGCACTGTTCCTGACCTTTTTGCTCTACCACTTTGAGCCACAGTTCCACTTCTACTTTTCTTTTTTTGTACATTTTTTATTGTAAAAATGCTGTACAGAGGGATTACAGTTATATGAGCAAGGTAATTTTTTGTTGTTGTTGGTTGTGGGGCCTGAAGTCTGGGCCTGGGCCCTGTCCTTCAGCTCTTCAGCCCAAGGCTAGCACTCTACCACTTGAGCCACAGCACCACTTCTGACTTTGTCTGCTTATGTGGTGCTGAGGAATTGAATCCAGAGCCTCATGCAAGGTAAGCACTCTACCACTGAGTCACCTTCCCAGCTCTCTTAATTTTTTAAATTAGAGTTCTTTAATTGGAGATAAGTGTCTCATGGATTTTCTTTTTTTTTTTTGGCCAGTCCAGGGGCCTGAACTCTGGGTCTGGGTGCTATCCCTGAGTTCTTCAGCTCAAGGCTAGCCCTCTACCACTTGAGCCACAGCGCCACTTCCGGTTTTTTCTGCTTATGTGGTGCTGAGGAATCGAACCTAGGGCCTCATACATATAAGGCAAGCACTGTATCACTGAGCCACCTTCCCAACCCCTAACGGACTTTCTTAGTTGGCTTCAAACAAGATCTCAGCCTCCTGAGTAGCTAGGATTATAGGTGTGAGTCACCAGCACCTGCCCGGTACACTTCTACCAGCAACATATATATGTTCCAGTAGCTTCACACCTTCACTTATACTTGATATTGCCACTTTTCTAGCACCACTCCCCTGAGCATGAACTTAGGCCTTGCACATGGTAGGCAAGCACTTTACCAATCAATGAGCTTTAATCACAATCCTTAAGCTATGAACAGTTCTTTTCTCTTACAGTTTTAGCGATGTGGACTTTAAGACTTTGGCTGGGCAGTCCTGGCTTAGGGGGTCTTTTTCTTTCCCTCCCTCCCCTTCTTCCTTTCCCGTCTTTATTTTTTATTCTCCTTTCTTTTTTTCTTCCTTCCCTATTTCCCTCCCTCTCTTTCTTGCTTTCTTTTCCTTTTTCTTTTCTTTTTTAATTTTTTTTGTCGGTTGTGGGGCCTGATCTCTGGGCCTGGGTGCTGTTCCTCAGCTCTTCAACTCAAGGCTAGCACTCTGCCACTTGAGCCACAGTGCCACTTCTGGCTTTTTCTGCTTATTAGGTGCTGAGGAATCGAACCCAGGGCCTCATGCATGGGAGGCAAGCACTCTACCACTGAGCCACCTTCCCAGCCCTTCTTTTCCTTTTTCTTGCCTCCTCCTTTGTGTCCCCTTCCCATCTCCCCTCCCTCCTCTTTTCTTTTTTCTCTGTGCCAGTCCTGGGGCTTGAACTCAAGGCCTGGGCACAGTCCCTGAGTTTTTGTGCTCAAGACTAGCACTCTACTTCTTGAACTCCATTTCCAGCTTTTTGGTAGTTAATTGGAGATAAGAGTCTCACAAATAAATAAAGCAGAAACCCAGACTGCTTTTATGATCTAGCCTTGAAAGTCCAAGAGTTTCACTTTTGCCATGCATTATCGATCTGAATAGTCACAAATGTCCACCCAGTTTCAAAGGAAGAAGGCGTAGGCTCTACCTCTAATTAGACAGATATCAAAGTCATACTGTGAGAGGAACATATGGGATAGGAGATATTGTTGCCACTCTGTTTGGAAAGTGCAATCTGCAGCACACATTTTTATGTATCTATTGAACACTGTATAATGCCTGAACTATCATTTATCTATTTTTTTCTCCAGGGTTGCTTTTTTAGCTTATTGTTGGCAAAATAAATTATCAATGCTAGTTTCACCCCAGACATCTATATTGCAGGTATTTCTTTCCAGTATGCTAAAGCATGCCTTTGCCTTCCTCTTAAGGAGTCTGTGTGTGTCTTCATTCAAACTTTTTTTTTTGGGTGTGTGTCGCTGGTCCTGGGGCTTGAACTCAGGGCCTGGGCACTGTACCTGAGCGTTTTTTTTTTTTTTTTTTTTTGGTTGTGGCTTGAACTCTGGACTTGGGTACTGTCCCTCAGCTCTTTAGCTCAAGGTGAGCACTCTACCATTTAAGCCACAGAGCCACTTCTGGTTTTCTGGTGGTTAATTGGAGATAAGAGTCTCATGGACTTTCCTGCCCAGGCTGGTATTGAACTGTGATCCTCAGATCTCAGCCTCCTGAGTAGCTAGGATTACAGGTATAAGTCACTGGTGCTGGCTTTTTTTTTTTTTTTTTTTTTTTTGTGGTCAAGGCTAGCCCTGTACCATTTGAGCCACTTCTGGTTGTTAATTGGAATTAAGAGTCTCACTCTCACAGACTTTCCTACCAGGGCTGGTTTTGAACTGCGATCCTTAGATTTCAGCCTCCTAAATAGGATGACAGGCATGAGCCATTGGGGCCTGGCTTGGGTCAATTTTTTTCTAATTAGTTAATTTTTATTTATCTATTTTTAGAGTGCTGTAGATCAAACTAAGGGCCTCAAGCATGCTAAGCAATCAGTCTACCAGTAAGTGACATTCCCATATTTTAAAATAATTGTAGGTTTATATGCTATAGAATAAAGAAATCATTATTGTAATAATGATAAATATCATATAATTCTTACAAATAATAATTGCAAGAAATAATATAAAATGACTCCTAAAGCAGGGGGTAGTTGCTCATGTCTGTAATCCCAGCACTAGGAACACTGAGACAATATAGAATATTCTAGGTCATCATGGGCTACATAGCAAGATTGGAGAGATCCTTTGTATACTTTGCTCATTTCCTCCAACATAACCTGTGTGTGTGTATGCATGCATGCTGGGAGTGGGCTTGAACTCAGGACTTTGAGGTCTTACTTAGCTTTTTCACTCTAGGATGGTGCTCTACCACTTAAGCCCTACCTCCGCTTTCAGCTATTTGCTAGTTAATTGGAGATAAGAGTCTCACAGAGCTAGGTGCGGGTGGCTCACACCTGTAATCCTAGCTACTCAGGAGGCTGAGATCTGAGGATCAAGGTTTAAAGCCAACCCCAGGCAGGAAAGTCCTGTAAGACTCTTATTTCCAATTAGCCACCAGGAGCCGGATGCTAGTGGCTCATGCCTGTAATCCTAGCTACTCTGGAGGCTGAGATCTGAGGATCATGGTTCAAAGCCAGCATGGGCAGAAAAGTCCGTGAGACTCTGATCTCCAATAAGCCACTAGAAAACCAGAAGTGGTGCTGTGGCTCAAGAGGTAGAGCGCTCACCTTGAGCTGAAGAGTGCAGGGACAGCGCCCAGGCCCAGAGTTCAAGCCCCATGACTGACAAAAAAAAAAAAAAAAAAAAAAAGTCTCAGAAACTTTCTTGTCCAGGCTGGCTTTGAACCGCGATCCTCAGATCTCAGCCTCCTGAGGAGTTAGGATTACAGGCTTGAGCCACTGGTGCCTGGCTTGATATGTGTGTGTGTTAGTCATGGGCCTGGGTGCTGTCCCTCAGCTCTTCAGCTCAAGGATAGCTCTCTACCATTTGAACCACAGTGCCACTTCTGTTTTTTTCTGCTTATGTGGTGCTGAGGAATCAAACCCAGGGCCTCACATATGCTAGGCAAGCACTCAACGACTAAGCCATATTCCCAGACTGACCTTACTATTCTTTGATTGAGCCATGGGTTGGATGGAAAGCTCATTATTCCGGAGTTTGCATGGCTCATTCTTTGGTTTTCCTCTCTGTTACCTTCTCAGCCACATTCTTTTGGAACACCTAAAAGCCCTAGCATCCTCCCAAAATTCCTCTTCCTTTCCTTGTTTTACTTTCTTCCTTGCAACCTTCAATTATTTAACATATGATATACTGAATTTTTTTTGCATTGTTTCTACCTGAATGTAAGCTCTAAAAGTTAGTATGTAACTTGTTTAGTTTTCTTAGCCTCTAAAATAACTGGTGCATTTGTAAAATAGAGGGTGGAGATGTAGCTCCAGTGGTAAAGTGCCTGTTCACATTTGTGTATGTGTCTGTGTGTGCAAACACACACATACACACACACAGCTGGGCATGGTAGTACATGCCTGTGATCCCAATAGGACTGTAAAGCTCCGACTCAGAAAACAAAGGACTAGGGGCTGGAAGGTGGCTCAGTGGTAGAGTGCTTGCCTTGCATGCATGAGGCCCTGGGTTCGATTCCTCAGCACCACATAAGCAAAAAGAAAAAAGCCGGAAGTGGTGCTGTGGCTCAAGTGGTAGAGAGCTAGCCTTGAGCTGAAGAGCTGAGGGACAGTGCCTATGCCCAGAGTTCAGGCCCCACGACTGCCTACCCCCGCTTTCTTTCAAAAAAGAAAGAAAACAAAGGACTAGGGGCAGAAGCATGGCTTAGCATGAGTGCTTTGCTACCAAAAGTGAGCCACTGAGTTCAAATCCCAATACCACCCCAAAACAAAAACCAAAGACTGTGGATGTAGTTTGGTGGCAGAGCACTTGCCTAGTATAGCAAGGCCTTGGATTTGATCCCCAGCACAGCAAAAATAGCTATATAGATATATACATTCATAAGATGGATAAGAATATTGAGGCTCAGGAAGAGGAAGTTACCCAAGATAACACAAGTAATAACTAAGCGATGAAATCCAAGTGTCTTGTCTTCAAAATTCATGCTCTTATGCCAAAGAGGTGGGCTCCATTTCTTTCTTTCTTTTTTTTTTTTTTGGGTCTGGTCGTGGGGCCTGGACTCTGGGCTTGGGCGCTGTCCCTCAGCTCTTCAGCTCAAGGCTAGCGCTCTACCACTTGAGCCACAGCGCTACTACCGCCTTTTTTCTTTTTTTGCTTATGTGGTGCTGAGGAATCGAACCCAGGGCCTCCTGCATGCAAGGCAAGTGCTCTACCACTGAATCACCTCCCCAGCCCATCCATTTCTTTTTTATTTTTATTTTTTTCATTTTTAAATATTTTTTTATTGTAAAAATACTGTACAGATGCCAGGTGCCGGTGGCTCATGCCTGTAATCCTACTCAGGTGGCTGAGATCTGAGGATCATGGCTCAAAGCCAGCATGGGCAGAAAAGTTCGTGAGACTCTTATTTCCAATAAGCCACTAGAAAACCAGAAGTGGCTCTGTGGCTCAAGAGGTAGAGCGCTCACCTTGAGCTGAAGAGTGCAAGGACAGCACCCAAGCCGAGTGTAAGCCCCATGACCGATCAAAAAAAAAAAAAAAAAAAGGCCAGTAGTCCTCTGCCAGATTTTAAGTCTGGCCTCAGTGCCAAGGTCAAGGCTTGCTGTTCCTAGGGCAAGGTCAGTATGCTGGTGCCCCCCAGTGGCTAGTATAAGGAAGAACAGCTAAGAGCAGCCCCTTGATGCTGAAAGTGGTGAATGGGTGGAGGACCTACTTGGTTCCCAGATTCTCCCCTCAGAGAATACACAACTCAGGGACTAGGCATAAGAGATCTTTATTTTCCTAGAGGGGACAGGCAGTGGGGCAGTGCAACATCCAAGCCCCAGACCAAACATGCAGCATCCACATGCAGAACAGCTACACAGGCTGGGGCAGGGCCAGGGGTGGGAACTGAGACTGTGGGATGTCCATAGTACCCCTGCTAGGATATTTGAGCTCTGGGCTCTGGGCTCTGGTGCCCCTATTGGTACAGAAGCTTGAAATGCTTCCCATGGCTCGAACCCCATAACTCTGGCCAGGAAGGAAGATGGCACAGGAAAATGGGGTTTAGCCATTCTACGGCACTTGATTCTATAGAGTTGGCACAGTCCTGCCAACTGGAAGAGTCTCATGCCCAAGATAGCACAGTACTTAGCAGGAAGAGGGTCTACACACTTTCCTGTCCCCAACAGGGCTAGACCCTGACCTCAGAAAGGCTTAGGATAGTTAGGAGCAAGATCCTACCCACCTTGCAGGGCAATGCCAACAAAGGGACTTCCCTGAGCACAGGCAAGGGCCTCCTAAGGCAGTAGTAAACGGAGGGAGCTGCTATAGACAGGAAGCCTTGCTTCTGTGCCTCAATGGTAAGGGAGAGGACAGGGTAAGAAGTCTAGGCTTTGGGAGGGATGAAGTAAAGGGCAACGGCCCAGGGCCCTGCAGGCCATGGCTACTCAGGCCTCCAGGGACAGGAGGGAGGTTAGGGCTGGGAAGACCAGGCCAAGAGAAGGGCCTTCTACCCAGAACCCCTGCACCCATGCTGAGCTCTGGCCAGGCAGGCCTGTAGGGAGAATAAATACATGGATACATGGAAAACTTCAAGGCACCAGGATTCTGAGGAGCTGTAGAGCCACTCCCCACAGACAGACAGTGGTTTTATCTTTAGCTTAAACTATGTAATGTGGGAAGGGGAGAAGGAGAAACACTCAGAGGAAGAGACATGTAGGGACATGAGAGTAGAAGGCATGAAGTAGATGAAGGTGGCAGTGAAAGTGAAAGTGTCTGGAGGAAAAGAGGGGAGACAGACAGACAGGAGAGAAGGGAAGGCAGACAGAAATGGCCTGAACACGCAGCACTTCTGGTCCCTATAAAATAAGGCACCAGAGTCAGTAACGTTGCCGTTGTCCCTGTGGTATTAAAACAGGTGCTGGAGAAAAGGGTGGGCAGCTGCTGAAGGGCCTGGGTGTGCAGAAGCCTCACACCTGTGCACCGGTGGCATTCTTGATCAGGGGTATCTGTAAGGATGGGAGATGCCATGAGGGCTTGGCTGTGGGGCCATGGACCCCACTGATTGGGTCAGTCCAATGGGCTGTCCACGCATCCCCACCCCAGCCAGGTAGGTACACACCTTTGAGAGGTCTACACCAGTGAGGGCATGCACAGAGGCGGGCAGCTCTGCCAGCAGCCGGTTCACTTCTGATGTCACTTTGCTGTTGTCCCCACTGAGGACCACAATCTCATCAACTTTGGTCAGTGGTGCGGCAACTTTGGCAGCAATCTAGGTGGAGAGGGAAGAGTGTTGGTTAATGTCTTGACTCCTTCTGCCTAGTGCCTCTCTCTCCTTTCTCCAGGTCACCCAAATCCAAAGCAGCCTGGATAGTGTGGTAGAAAAAAAAAATCTCTGGGCCAAAGGTTGATTTTGTTGAAGGGTCCCTGCCCCATTGCTAAGTACTTTCCTCATGTAATCCTTCCAGCTGCCTGTTACTGAGTAGGCCCAGAGAAGTTCTGGAATTTGCTCTGCCAGTCTCCTCAAAAGAGAAGACCTAGGGCTGGGAATGTGATGTAGTGGTAGAGTGCTTGCCTAGCATGCATGAAGCCCTGGGTTTGATTCCTCAGTACCACATACACAGAAAAAGCCAGAAGTGGTGCTATGGTTCAAGTGGTAGAGTGCTGTCCTTTAAGCAAAAGAAGCTCAGAGACAGTGCCCAGGCCCTGAGTTCAAGCCCCAGGACTGGAAAAACAAAAAAACAAAAAACTAAACTTTGGGCATCAGCCTGGAGTATGGCCTTACCTGTGGTAAGGCCTCTAGTACCAAGGCCATCTTGGCTGCATCCCCATATTTCTGGTAGGCCTCAGCCTTGAGCTTCATCCGCTCAGCCTCTGCCTTTCCCATTGCCTCAATGACTGCTGCTTCTGCCTCCCCGATTTTTCGAATCTTCTCAGCCTCTGCTTGTGCCAAGAGGACTTGCTTCACCCTGAAGGAGCCCAGGCCAGATAGATCAGTTGGATGGGACAAGCCTTATCCGGATGCCAACAAACTCTTCAGCCCTCTGTTCTGGTGGCTGTCAGGGGTGAGAAACATTTAAATGGGGGGCCCTGGCCTGGCTATGGCCAGGGAGAGACTACCAGCTCTACTACTCCAAGTAGGAGAGGAGACTAACCAGAAATAGCCCTCTATGCCAGTACTATCTTAGGAACTCCAGTCTCCTTTACTTAAGTCTTCTTGACAAGATTCCAATGTAGGGAAAGTGGGCTTATATTGCTTTGCAGTAAGGGACAGAGCCAGGGGAAAGCAGCGTCTAAGCTGTGGAGAGGAAAGTTAGGTGCTAAGTCCCCTGATTAAGCCTGACACAAAGCCTTACTTTTCACCCTCAGCGATCTGCTGGATGCGGTGAGCTTCAGCCTCGGCAGGGCGGCGCACTGTGGCAATGAGTTCCTTGTCGGTGCGCAGGATCTCCTGTGCTTCCACAGCTATCTGCTTTTTGCGCTGCACAACTTCAATCTCAATTTCTTCCTGCCGGATCTTCTGCTGCTCCCGAGCTCCTTGCAACTCATAGGCTAACTGGGCCTCAGCGGTCTGTGGCAGAAGTGTCAGTTTGTTAGAGGCTGGCCAAGTCCTAAGCCCTGAGCTCTCTGCTGGGGGTGCCCTGGTTTCTCACCTTGATGTTGACCTCCTCACTGAAGGCTGATTTTTGTAGCTCAAAGGCTCGCTTGGAGTCAGCGATCTTGGTGTCTGCCATGAACTTCACATCCAACATCTCCTTCTTGCACTCAGCTTCCTGGGGGTAGGAGGGACAGGTGTTAAGGATCATCTGATGGACTGTGATCCCATGGCTCCCAAGCTCCCAAAGACAACTCCATGTACCCGGATGCCTGCATCCCGTTCGGCTTCAGCCACACCAATGTCCGCATCTCTCTGCACCACAGCAGTCTGTGTTTTGCCCAGGGAGCTTAGATAATCCACTTTGTCATACACATCCTGGGGTGGGAAGAAGGAAGTCACCTCAGGGGCAGCCATGGGCAGAAAGGTGCCCTCCTACCTGCCCTCATGCTGTGAGTCTAACATTCCTGTCACACATCACCTTGATGGTGAAACTGAGGATCTCAATGCCCATGCGGCCAACATCAGGAGCTGCCACTTCCCTCACCAGCTTGGCAAACTGGTCTCGGTCCTGATAAATCTGTTCCACAGTTAGGGTCCCTGGGGGGTGGAGAAATCATGCATCAATTTGGGAAAGGGAGGCAGTATTTGAATAGAAGTCTATGTACACACAGGGTGAGTTGGGTCTTCCTGGGATTTCTCCTTCTGCAGTCCAGGCTGGCTGAGGGGTCTGAGCAGACTGTTCCATTAGCATCCCTCTTCCACACTGTCCATTCCTTCACAGAAGTACTGAAGTTACCTGGAGACTTTTTTTTTTGTCGGTCGTGGGGCCTGAACTCTGGGCCTGGGTGCTATCCCTCAGCTCTTCAGCTCAAGGCAAGCGCTCTACTCACTTGAGCCACAGTACCATTTGCAGTTTTTTTCCTGCTTTATGTGGTGCTGAGGAATTGAACCCAGGGCCTCATGCATGCAAGGCAAGCACTTTACCACTGAGCCACCTTCCCAGCCCCGCTAGAGACTTTTCCCCCTAGAAATTAAATCTAGAGTCTCTTAAGTGCCAAGTCCTCAGTCCATCTCAAACTTCAGTAGGACAGCCCCCTTGTCCAGCCAGCCTGCATAGTATCCAGTCAATCTGGGGACCATGTGAAGCTGGGCAGGGTCTCACCAAGGATGGAACGCAGATGTCCCTCAAGTGTCTGAAGGACGACATTCTTGATATCCTGAACATTCTTGCCCAAAAACTGCTCGCAAGCCACGGCCAAGAGCTCCTTCTCTGTCATGATCTTCACCTGCCAGGATCACAGAAGTGCCTGAGTGAGGCTGGAGAAGGCTGATGGAGGCCCCAGACCCAGAGGTGCTGAGGCTGGTGGCTAAGGCCCTTCCCTCTTTTGGCAAACCTGGAGGCCTTGGGACAATAAAAGGGGCTGGAGTGACTCATGCCCCTAGTGGGAATACTGCAGTATCTGTCTTCACTGGTGACCCCAGTCCCTAGCCCAGTCTCTCTCCATGCATTTGGGATTTGTGTTCCCACCCCTCAAGCCCTGATCCCTTACTAGCCAATCCTCCTCTTCAGCCTACCCACATGTGGGAGACTCTCAGGCGGAGGGGCAGAGAGGATGAAAAGGAGAATGAGCAATAGGGACACAGACAGACAGATGGATTTGGAAAGAGCCTAGAGAGGGCATGAGAAAGGTCCAAGGGTGTATATGATGGTGCAACTGCTTCTTGAAGTATTGGGCTACTTGCTCACCAAAGGCCTATAATGTGGTTGAATCTCACTGCCCTGTGAAGTTGAGGGTAGATTAGGACACAATATCCCTTCCCAGGCTCTGAGCTGGACTCTCAGAGCTCAGAGCTCCTCTGCCTCACAGGGCCTTTCCCTCTGGGTCATCCATCCCATCCCCTGCCCAGGGAAGAGGGGAGGCCTGAACTCTGGGGCCTGGCATGTCCAGTACCTGCAAAGAATGGGGATGGGTTAGTGAGACAGGAGCCCTCAGCACTGGTTCTGTCCTGCAAGGGCTGCTGAAGAGAGAAGGAGTAGCTGTTAGTCCTTGAGTGGCCAAAGGGGCCAACGGTATGTTCCAGTGATGATGACCCTCTTGGTGGGGGGATGGCAGGGGCCCTAGGTAAAGATTGCCCCTGGCTGCTATCCTCTCCTCCTCCCCCCCAAACACCAGCATAGGGATGAAACACCTCAATGGACATGCGTGGGGCTTCTGAGTTACTATACCTGGGCGACACCCGTCACAGTTAAAGCTACCCCCTCGGCCGTCTCTACGTCCTCGCAGCGGGGCTGCAACGTCATAATCTCTAGGGAAATCCTGCCAAGAAATGCAAAACAGGGGCATGGGTCTGGGGGCCCAGGGCCTGGGGGATGGGAAGAGTCTAGTTCCTCACTGCTCCAGGTGGAACAGGCCCAGGGTCCTGTAAGGAGTCTCCAGGGATGTGTAGCTGGCAGTGTGTGAGGTAGATGAGAGGGAAGAGTGGGTGCAGGAAGCTCTGGGGAAGTAGAATAAGTGGGCTACATGTGTGATACATGTTCTCTGCTCAGGTTACCTGCTTAAATTGTGAGGAATAGGAAGTGGGAAAGAAGTTGCTGTGGTGGGATTGATGGGGTCAGGTGGAACCAGTACTGGTACTCCAAGTGGTACTATGGAGGCCATAGGGGGTGGGGGGATGTTAGTTATTTCTTGGGTCTAGCTCAGCCTCCTGAATGTCTGACAGGGTTGCTCAAAAGCTGAATCTGCAAAGGTGGGTACGCTGGCAGTCTGCCCACTGCTGGGCAAAGATGGAAGTGATCCTGCTCCTGCACCTTGCCAAGTAATCAATCACTCACTGTCCGATCCCTTTACCTGGCCACAGAGTATGACTTGAAGCCTGGCTTCTGCTATTGGACTCAGGCATGCCACATGGGGAATGTAGGCTAGTTGTACCCTTAATCCTAAAAAGAGCTGTGTGCCCAGGTAATCCGACTCCCTAAAGGCCATATTCTCTAACTTAAAAGGGACCTGGACTTGGGAAATGTTTCAAGGATAGTAGTAGGCTTGGAAGCCTGAGATCTGCTTCTAAAGGATATTGAGGGAGGCCTGGACCCTACCTATGCCATATAAGGTGTTCTAAGTCTCTTCTCAGACCTCTGCACTGAACCTGACTTCCCACCATACTACAAGGGCTGATGAGATAAGGATGGGGAACCTTCCCAACTAGAGCTGGCAGGATGTGTGAGGAAGGGGGAATGCAAGACACAGTTTAGGTTCCTTTCCAGCCTGTGGACCCAACAGCTACAGGCTCTGAGGAGGCATGGTTTTTTGGGTATTCATTGCTGCATTCCCAGTGCCTAAAACCAAGCAAATGTACAATAGAGAGCTGGCAAAAAACTCAATGAAGACAAGAGCCTGCACATTATGAAGCACTTGGGAGTTGCTTAACAATCTAGCCAAAGCAGATCTTACCAGCTATGGCTGCATGGTAATGAGGCCTGGTATCCAAGGACACCCACTGTCCGACTTGGACTTAGCTTCCAGTATCCCTTGTTCTTTTCCCATTGCAGCCCATGGGCAAGGGTTAGGGCCCTGGGGATCTACTGGGGTCCATCTACCCTGGCATCTAGAGCAGCAGAGATGGGAACAGAGGGGAGGGAGGTACACCTCAGGAAGAAAGGCCATTCAGCTTCTGCCTGCCAAGCCCCGCAGGGCAGGAAGAGAGAAGGTTAGACACAGAGGAGGAAACAGGTGGGTTATTACCTGTGCAACCCCTGTTACGAATAGCGGGACCCCCTCCGACGTCTCAATATTCTCACAGCGACACAGGATGGTCATAACCTCCAGAGACAGTCTGAGGAGCAGCCAGGGAGTAAGGGAGAGGTAGGGACAGGAAGGGTAGGAGGGGACACAGCAAACACACATAGTAGTTACTAGATAAGCACTGATGCTTGGTAAATGGGGGCAAGGTGGAGGTAGATCTTACTCAACACTTCAGCTCCCATTCCCGCCAGCTTAGCCTAAGGCTGTAGGAGAGCTGCAACAGGCACCCCCTTGCTGGCCTGAGACTTTGGGTCTCTTCTATATAGTCCCCTCTGGGGCCACAAGCTGAGGAGTGCAAGGTCTGTGCTTAGGGCAGCCAAGTTGCTCACCACCTCATTGCTCAGGAGATTCCTGCCACAACCTAGGAAATGTAGACTTAGCTCTACCCTCCTAACACAGGAAAACCTATGTTTCTAGAAACTGGAAGGAGGTGGCCATTCTTGGAATTAATAAGCCACAGCAAATACTGAATCTTGCTTGGGGCATGAACTCAAAAGGATACACATCACTAAGAAGGCAATTTATGTCCAGAAAAGCCCAAAGAAAATTCTGGATGTTTGTAATATGGCTAACGAAGGCTGGGGGAGAAAATATGCTCCTGCTAGAATAGTCACAGGGACCAATAAGAGATAATGGAGTGTTTTGCTTTGGTATTTCCAAACTGGGGCATGAGCATGGTTACTGGCAAAGAAAACTAGGTGCCTCTAAGCTACTTGGCCCACCCCAGCTGTGAGTGTGCATGTTTAGAGTGGTGGTCCAGGCACAGCAGGCTGTGGATAGTGTGGAAGGGTTCCTTAAACCCAAAGAAGGAAGGGAAGACAGAGGCTGAAGGACAGAAGCAGGTGGGCGGGGTAGAGATTAGAAGCAGTAGGCAACATGGAGTCCCCATTTAACCCTTAAATGGCCTTCTTGCTGGGCTGCTCGTCATGCAGACATGCAAAGGCTGCCTTCATTCAAGCTCCTAACACTAGTACCCTTGGGCCTGAGATTTTTTCTTTCAATGCTGGGTATTGAATCCAGGGTCTTGCTAGGTAAGAGCTCTACCACTGAGCTACATTCCTAGCCCCTGAGAGGACTCTTGACCTTACTCAGCTAGGAGCCTACGAAAGCTCTCTATTCTGGAAAAAGCTGGAGGAAGGAAAGGAACAGGGGAAGGAACAGGGGAGGGAACAAGGCAGGGAGGGAGGCTGCAGTTCAGATACCAGAGGTGGAAGGGAGAGGGAGCTGCCCACATCAGGGTCTCAGGATAGTACAGGACAGGATGTAGCAGGAGGGACTTCACTGAGCCTGGGGGAAGAATGGTTGACACTACAAGTAGGTGACATACAGGATGGCTGTGGAAAGTTCCTCCAAAGGGAGGCTAAGTGTGGAAACTAAGTTAAAAGTCTCTAGTCTGACCTGACAAGGCTCCTGCTAGCCTAAGGAAATAAAGACCTCAGCCTATGGAGCTATTCACCAAGTAAGCTATGGGCTGGGGTAGGACTACCAGCCAAAAAGTAAACAAGAGGGGAATGGCTGTAGGCTCAGACTGCCTAGCAAGTCAGGCTAGTAGGAGGACCTTTAGCCTGAAGTCTACCTCATTCTTAGGATGAGAGACCAGGCCCCCAGCTCCCACTTCTAACAGGGTCAGGGAGGTTTGGACCTCCTGTGCTAGGATCTGCTCCCTAGAGCCAGGAGTGGGAGACCTGGAAAAGGGCTGCGGTGGTGTTGCCTTAGTAGTGGGCGTCCACACAGGACAGGTCTCTGGACAAGTCAAACTTTTGGGCCTGGCTATAAAGTCGAGGTGTTTGAAAAAAATATTCTGCTGTGTATGGTGAATAACTGTATTACATTGCAAGAGTATATGAAAGCAGTATGGAGAAACTCAATGAAAGCTGTTAATCAGTAAGGAGATGGTGGGCAGCCGGGTGAGGGGGGGCAGGAGAAATTGATTATCAGTGGGTGGAAACTGGTCAAAGAGGGTAGGGCTAGTAGGGAGGATGAACGTGGCTGAATCCTATTGAATACTATTATTTGCAACTTCGAAGATGGAAAATGAAATCTGTTGTGGATTTTTCGGTAGGGAGGGGGAAGGGACAGTGATAGAAGTAGCGAAGGGGAGCCTGATTGGAGTGCAGTGCAAATGTGTGGAGATGGAACAATGAAACCTCTCCCTGTGGAACTAAGACAATATAATAAAGTATTCTGCTGTGTGGGGACTGCATATGTGGGGTGGCAATGTCCCCTGGAGCAAATGGGTGTGTCATGTGCCTAGGACTCTGGAGTAGAAGTTGGGACAACTACTGATGACTGATACTTTTGGCCTTGGATCGGAAGAGTTCCCCAGAAAATCCCTTAGGTCAGGCATGGTAAAGTGAGGGGAGAGATGACAGAGTGGAGAGGGTTATGGAGAGATGAGCGGTGTTAAAAAGTCGTGACAAGCTTCCCATCCCTTAACCATTATGGTGCCCTCAGACTCCCAGAGCTTATACCAACAGTTGAGTGCAGACATGGGGCTTCTTTTCGGATGGATGGATGGGGGTGGGGTGGGGATTTCTGGTGGAATCTTTAGTGCTTCCCCTTTGAAACGGCCAGCCCCCTTCAACAAGCCCACATCTTCAAAGTTCTATTGTTCTGGTTGCCTGGGTCCTGGTCTGGAAGGATTTGTTCTCCCCCATTTTCTTTTCTTCTCTCCCCCCCCCTCCACCCCCCTCCCTCCGCCCCCGTCCTAGTGCTTGAACTCTGGGCTTGGGCACTGTCTCTAAACTCCTTTTTGTTCAAGGCTAGTACTCTACTACCTGAGCAACAGTGCCACTTCCAGCTTTTTCTGTGATTAACTGGAGATAAGGACTTGCCGGCCCCACTGACTTCAAACCATGATCCTCAGAGCTCAGCCTTCTGAGTAGCTAGGATTACAGGCGTGAGCTACCAGGTGCCTGGCCCCATTTTCCATACTCAAGAAAAGGGTGATAATAGAAAAGGTGGCTGGCATGCCCTATCTCCTGTGGGGGGCAATAAGACAGTGAAAGAGGCCATGTCTATCCTGGCCTTGAGCTCTGAGGGCACCAGAAGGGAAAGCTGGATGAAGGACACTCTGAGAAGCCAGAATCTCCCTTTCTCTAGTAATTCTTTTTCAAACTGATTTAGGAGGTCCAGACTTGTTTTGCCTGGCCCAGCATCAATCCCTTATGCTCCTACTCCTGTATCTAACCCACTGCAGTCACAAAGCATTTCTGACTGTACATTCATCCTCTGCCATTAGTCCTTGTCTGAATTGTCCCAATCCTACACAGGTTAAGGTGAAAGTATGGGCTCTTTTTGCCCTTTCTTTCCTCTGTACTCCCCCTCCAAATGGTATATAATGAAGGCTTCTTGAATAGCTTTCTTTGTTTTGCTGAGGCAGGCTCTTGCTATGTAGCATAGGCTGCCCTCAAACTCACAATCCTCCTGCTTCTGCTTCCAGGGTTGGGATGGTATGGCCCTGAATTCCACCTCCAGTGGTAAAATAACACACAATAAAAAGGGGCCCACGGACAGGTCTTCCTGATGTGTGCCTCTTGCAGCTCATTTCACCTGTTCCTTAGAAATCTTCCCCTACCAGATGGAAAGTAGAATGAGAGATGCTGTAGCTGGCCTGTGGGGTAAAAGGGGATCTCTTACCTTTGAGTGTCAGAGATGCACCACCAGGCCCAGGCCCAGCCGCCGAACACGTACTGTTTATAGTCAGAGCCACAACAGCCACCTGGGGAACAAAGCAAACCACTGTTGATCAGTTCAGTTTCTGGATTTGGTCTACCCCTGATCCCCTCTAATAGTAACTTTGGCTTCTTAACGTATTTGGACTTGACAATGGCAATTGTTGGGTGCCAGGTACTAAAATTACACATAGAGATAAGTTCTCTCTACCCTTAAGGTACTTAGAATCTAGTTTGGTAGGCACATAGTTTACATAAAAGGATATCCACTAAACACTTTGGAATGGAAGTATTTTTAGAGGACACATCAGTACACAGGGGTGGAAAATTCTGTCTGCCTGCAGACATTTCAGTGAGGCTGGCCCTCTATTCCTACAGCATTCAAACTGACTTTGCTTCCTTTGTAGGAGCCACTGGGGAAGAAAGGCCTCAAAACCAAAGAGTACTTGTGGTACTAATTGGAGAAATGAAGAGAAAGGGAAAAGGCCTCAAAAAGAAGTTGTTCCTGGAAATTGTGCATCAACTAATCAGCTAATTTGGCCAAGCCCAAATCCAGGTTTGTAGACTGCTCAGCACGTCTTCCACCAGAAGTGAGGAAAATAAATTCCTGAAATTCTTGTAGTAAACTCCTCTGTTAATACCAAAATCACTGAATTTCCATGAAGTTTTAGTAAAAATTAAAAGAGGCACTTGGAGGACACATATATGTATAGGAAACAGATAAATCAGAGCAAACAGAATTTTAGGGAAAAATACCTTGGGTCTTCATGAAAGCTTCAGGACAGGTCTAGGTACGTTTGTTTGTTTTATTTGCCATTCCTGGGTCTCAAACTCATAGCCTGGGCACTGTCCCTGAGCCTCTTTGTGCTCAAGGCTAGCACTCTACCGCCGGGCGCTGGTGGCTCACGCCTGTAATCCTAGCTACTCAGGAGGCTGAGATCTGAGGATCGCGGTTCAAAGCCAGCCCGGGCAGGAGACACTGTGAGACTCCTATCTCCAATAAACCGCCAGAAAACCGGAAGTGGCGTTGTAGCTCAAGTGGTAGAGCACTTGCCTTGAGCTGAAGAGCTGAGGGACAGCGCCCAGGCCCAGAGTTCAAGCCCCACGACTGACAAAAAAAAAAAAAAGGCTAGCACTCTACCACTTGAGCCACAGTGCTACTTCTGGCTTTTTCTGAGTAGTTTATTGGAGATAAGAATCTCGGGCTGGGAAGGTAGCTCAGTGGTAGAGCGCATGCCTTGCAAGAATGAGGCCCTGGGTTCGATTCCACAGCACCACATAAGCAAAAAGAAAAATTCCGGAAGTGGCGCTGTGGCTCAAGTGGTAGAGCGCTAGCCTTGAGCTGAAGAGCTGAGGGATAGCGCCCAGGCCCAGAGTTCAGGCCCCACTACCGGACCAAAAAAAAAAAAAAAAAGAATCTCATGGACTTTCCTGCCCAGGCTGGCTTTGACCTGTGATCCTCAGATCTCAGCTTCCTGAGTGGCTAGGATTACAAGTCTGAGCCATCAGTGCTTGGCTTAGGTAGCTTTCTGTAACAGGATGAGTGTCTTTAAGGACCCATGGCAGGTGACCAGGCAGGAAGAAGGTAGATCATGGTGTCTTCTTAAGTGAGTGATGGGGAGCCACAGGGGCTTTAAGCTGGGAGGTGGTAAGGTTAGAATAACATCTTTGTACAAGGAGGAGGAGACGGAGGTCAGGGAGACTAGGTAGATGCCTCTTGCAGAAACCCAGGCATTTTGACAGGTGGCTGACACTAGTAGATAACATCAGGAGGAATGCTGCCTAAAGAAAATTTCTGAAGGGGTGGAAATGTTCTATATCTGTGTTGTGGAGTATGGTAGCTACTAGCCATGGTGGTGACTGAGTCCTCCAAATGTGGCTTATATCAATATATGAATTTATTTTATTTTATTTTGGTGCCAGTATTGGGGATTGAACTCAAGGCCTATTAGTCTGGCTTGGCTTTTCACTCATGGCTGTTGCTCTATAACTTGAGCCACATACTGGCTTTTTGCTGGTTAATTAAAGGTAAGAGTCTCCCAGATTTGTCTGCATGGACTTCTTTTGAACCTCAATCCTCAGATTTCAGCTTTTTTTTTTTTTTTTTTGTAGGTTGTGGGGCTTGGACTGTAGGCCTGGGTGCTGTCCCTCAGCTCTTCAGCTCAAGGCTAGCGCTCTACCATTTGAGCCACAGCGTCACTTCTGGTTTTCTAGTGGTTTATTGGAGATAAGAGTTTCTTGGGGGGCTGGGAAGGTGACTCAGTGGTAGAGCGCTTGCCTTGCATGCATGAGGCCCTGGGTTCGAGTCCTCAGCACCACATAAGCAAAAAGAAAAAAGCTGGAAGTGGCACTGTGGCTCAAGTGGTAGAGCGCTAGCATTGAGCTGAAGAGCTGAGGGACAGCACCCAGGTCTAGAGTTCAGGCTCCACGACTGGACCAAAAAAAAAAAAAAGTTTCTCGGACTTTCTTGCCGGGGCTGGCTTTGAACTGAGCTCCTCATATCTCAGCCTCCTGAGTAGCTAGGATTACAGGTGTGAGCCACTGGTGCCTGGCAGATTTCAGCTATAATTACAGACATGAGCCACTAGTGCCAACCCCTATTGGTCACTCGTGAGAGAGGAGGGATACAGGAGGGCTTATACGGTTGGATAGTTGGTATCTGAAATTGCTTATGGGACAGCCACATGTACAAAGTGCAACTACATTTTATTTTATTCTATATTACTGGGCAGTGAGCCAAGTGTCTTGCAACTGGTAGGCAAGTAAATATTCTATATGAGACACGCTCTCTGCTTTAGTAAATGTTGAATATCTCTAACATGAAAACCCCAAACCTGAAATGCTCCAACATGAAAAAAAAAATTTCCACCAGGCAGGATATATAGCCATATAGCAAGGCAGGTCTTGAATTCATGATCCTCCTCCCTCAGACTACCAAGTGCTGGAATTACAGGTATGTACCACCACATTCAGCTTAAAAATAAAAACTTTTTTTTTTGGTGCCGGTCCTAAGGTTTGAACTACTCAGGGCATAGACGCTGTCACTCACAATTTTGTACAAGCCTAGCTCTTCCACTTGAGCCACAGCTCTACATCCAGATTTTTTTTTTTTTTTTTGGGTTTGGTTGTGGGGCCTGAACTCTGAGCCTGGGCCCTGTCCCTCAGCTCTTCAGCTCAAGGCTAGCGCTCTACCACTTGAGTCACAGTGCCACTTCTAGGTATTTTATTGGAGGTAAGAATCTCATGGGCTTTACTGCCCAGGCTGGCTTTGAACCCCGATCCTCAGATCTTAGCCTCCCGAGTAGTTAGGATTACAGGTGTGAGCCACTAGCACCCAGCCACTTCCAGCTTTTTAGTGGTTTTTTGGAGATAAGAGTCTCATGGCCTCAAACCATGGTCCTCAGATCTCAGACTCTTGAGTAGTTAGGATTACAAGAGTGAGCCACTGCCATAAAATAAAAACTTTTTGAGGGGCTGGAATGTGGCTTAGTGGTAGAGTACTTGTCTAGCATACATGAAGCCCTGGGTTTGCTTCCTCAGCACCATATAAACAGAAAAAGCCAGAAGTGGCGCTGTGGCTCAAGTGGTAGAGTGCTAGCCTTGAGCAAAAGAAGCTCAGGGACAGTGTCAGGCTCTGAGTTCAAGCACCAGGACAGGAAAAAAAAAAACAAAAATAAAAAAAACAAAACAAAAAATCCCACAAAAAACAAAAACCCAGGCTGGGAATGTGGCTTATAGAGCGCTTGGCTAGCATGCATGAAGCTCTGGGTTCAGTTCCTCAGTACCACATAAACAGAAAAAGCCAGAAGTGGTGCTGTGGATCAAGTGGTAGTGTTAGCCTTAAGCAAAAGAAGCTCAGGGACAGTGCCCAGGCCCTGAGTTCAAGCCCCAGGACTGGCAAAAAACCAAAAACTTCTGTTCTCAAGCATTTCAGATAAACTAATCAACTTGAGCCAAAACCAGAACTTCAGGAATTAAAGAACATCACCAAGGTAGGGAGCCAGTGGTTCATACCATTAATTCTAGCTACTCAGAAGGCTGAGATCTGAAGAGTCAAAGATCATGCTTCAAACCAGACCGGGCAGGAAAATCTGTGAGCTTCTTAATTAACTGCTAAATAGCTGGAAGTAAGCTAGTGATGGTGGCTCACGCTGTAATCCTAGCTACTCAGGAGGCTTGAGATCTGAGGATCATGGTTCAAAGCCAGCCTGATCAGCAAAGTCCATGAGACTTTTTTTTTTTTTTGTCGGTCATGGGACTTGAACTCTGAGCCTGGGAGCTGTCCCTCAGCTCTTCAGATCAAGGCTAGCTTGCTACCACTAGAGCTACAGAGCCACTTCCAGTTTTCTGGTGATTTATTGGAGATAAGAGTTTCACGGGCCAGGCGCTGGTGGCTCATGCCTGTAATCCTGGCTACTCAGGAGGCTGAGATATGAGGATCTCAGTTCAAAGCCAGCCCAGGCAGGAAACTCTGTGAGACTCTTATCTCCAATAAACCACTAGAAAACCAGAAATGGTGCTGTGGCTCAAGTGGTAGAGCGCTCGCCTTGAGCTGAAGAGTGCACAGACAGCACCCAAGCCCAGAGTTCAAGACCCACAACCGACCAAAGAAAAAAAAAGAGTTGCCGGGCGCTGGTGGCTCACGCCTGTAATCCTAGCTACTCAGGAGGCTGAGATCTGAGGATCGTGGTTCAAAGCCAGCCCGGGCAAGAAAGACCGTGAGACTCCTATCTCCAATAAACCACCAGAAAACCGGAAGTGGCGCTGTAGCTCAAGTGGTAGAGCGCTCGCCTTGAGCTGAAGAGCTGAGGGACAGCGCCCAGGCCCAGAGTTCAAGCCCCACGACCGACAAAAAAAAAAAAAAAGAGTTTCACGGACTTTCCTGCCCAGGATGGCTTTGAACTGTGATCCTCAGATCTCAGCCTCCTCAGTAGCTAGGATTATAGGCATGAACCACCGGCCCAGCTTCCAAGAGACTCATCTCCAAGTAACCACCAGGAAACTGGAAATAATGCTATGGCTCAAGTGGTAGAGTGCTAGCTTTGAGCATAATGCTCAGGAACAGCACCCAAGCCCTGAGATCAAGACTCAGGAGAAAGAAAGAAAGAAAGAAAGAACGAAAGAAAGAAAGAAAGAAAGAAAGAAAGAAAGAAAGAAAGAAAGAAAGAAAGAAAGAGAGGAAGGAAGGAAGGAAGGAAGGAAGGAAGGAAGGAAGGAAGGAAGGAAGGAAGGAAGGGAGAGAGAGAGAGGGAGGGAAGGAGGGAGGGAGGGAGGAAGGGAAAGAGGGAGGGAGGGAGAGAGGGAGGGAGGGAGGGAGGGAAAGAGAAAGAAACGGAAGGAGAGAAAGAAAGAAGAGAGGGAGGGGGGTGGGAAGGTGGCTCAGTGGTAGAGCGCTTGCCTTGCATGCATGAGGCCCTGGGTTTGATTCCTCAGCACCACATAAGCAAAAAAAGAAAAAAGCCGGAAGTGGCACTGTGCCTCAAGTGGTAGAACACTAGTCTTGAGCTGAAGAGCTGAGGGACAGCGCCCAGGCCCAGAGTTCAGACCCCACGACCGGACCCAAAAAAAAAAAAAAAAAAAAAAGAAAGAAGAGAGGGAGGGAAGTAGAGAAGGAGGGAGGGAAGAAGAGAAAAGAAAAGAAAAGAATACCTCCACAGTAAGAGATCTTAGAACTGGACACTGGTAGCCTAAGCCTATAATTATTACTACCCAGGAAGCTTAAGTCTGAGACTTGAGGTTCAGAGCCACTCAGAGCAGACAAGATCTGAGACTCTTATCTCTAATTAGCCGGCAAATAGCTCTTTAAGTAGGGGATAAATGATGGGAGGGGTTACATTGATTAAGATCCACTGTACTCATAAATTAACATGTTGAATTGAAACCCCCTTTGTACAACTAGTTTAAAAAGTAATAATAGCTAGGCACTGATGGCTCATGGCCTGTAATCCTAGCTACCCAGGAGGCTGAAATCTGAGGATCACTTTTTTTTTTTGTTGTTGTTGGTCATGAGGATTGAACTCTGGGCATGGGTGCTGGCCCTGAGCTCCTCAGCTAAAGGCGAGTGCTCTACCACTTGAGCCACAGTGTCACTTCCAGTTCTCTGGTAGTTAATTGGAGATAAGAGTCTCACAAACTTTCCTGCCCAGGCTGACTTTGAACCATGATCCTCAGATCTCAGCCTCCTGAGTAGCTAGGATTACAGGTGTGAGCCACTGGCGCCCGGCTTGTTATAATTCTTTTCTTTTTCTTTTTTTTTTTTTTTTTTTTTGCCTGGGGCCTGAACTCTGGGCCTGGGCACTGTCCCTCAGCTCTTCAGCTCAAAGCTAGTGCTCTACCACTTGAGCCACAGCACCACTTCCAGCTTTTACTGCTTATGTGGTGCTGAGGAATCAAACCCAGGGCCTCATGCATGCAAGGCAAGCACTCTACCACTGAGCCACCTTCCCAGCCCCTGTTATAATTCTTATAGTTAAGGAAAGTTGTTCTATCATTTCGGAATAATAGCTTAGGGACAGTGCCCAGGCCCTGAGTTGAAGCTCTAGGACTGGCATGGGCATGTGTGTGTGCACACATACACACATAATAATAAAGGCCAGAAGTGGAAGTGTGGCTCACGTGCTAAAATATCAGCTTTGAGTGAAAAAACAGAACCAGTTCAAGTCCCAGTATACACATGTGTACACATGTGTACACACACACACATACACACAAGGTATTAGGTCTACATTTCATTTCTCTGGGGTGGAAATACCTGTCCTGTCCACAGGGCTGCTTTTTTGCTGGCTTCTCTGTCCTATAAAGTTTTGCAGGGGAGGCCTCTGAGGACAGGCAGTTGCTCTGAAACCCAAACCATCTTTGGGATCAAGTAAAACTGGAAGAGGGCCAAAAATCAGCTTGTTTGGCATCTTAAGGCCTGGTGGGAATAGGGGAACATTTGCTTCTGGCCAGCTCCAGGGGACTTCTCAATTGCATTATGGGAGGAAGTGGTAGATGGGGGAGAGGATAGCTGGCTACCCTTTATCTTTCACTTAGTTTTTTGACCTTAGGAGTAGACTGCCTCAAACTGGACCTTAGCTAAGGGAAACATGCCAGGTTTCCAGAGGCAACAACAAGAGGAAGTAGGCTGCCCCCACCCTTCCCCCTCCCTCCTCTTGGTCACCCTGAGCCTAAGTGCCATTCCAGAGATATTGTGTGTGTGTGTGTGTGTGTGTTTTCATTATTTTGAAATAGTTTCACTGTGTGGCAGACTGGCCTAGAACTCACAATCCTGTAGGGCCACCATGTCTGGCCTTCCCAAGATAACAGTTAAGGGCTGGGGATGTGGCTTAGTGGTAGAGTGCTTGCCTAGCATTCGTGAAGACCTGGGTTTGATTCCTCAGTACCACATAAGCAGAAAAAGCCGGAAGTGGCACTGTGGCTCAAGTGGGAGAGTGCTAGCCTTGAGCAAAAGAAGCTCATGGATAGTGCCCAGGCCCTAAGTTCAAGCCCCAGGACTGGCAAAAACAAACAAGCCAAGGGAACAGTTAGGTGCCTCTTCCTTGACCTCACTAGCTCTCACTCATTTTGAGATCTACAAGTTTCTTCTAATTTTTTTGTTTTGTTTTGGGTCATGGGGCTTGGACTATGGGCCTGGGTGTTGTCCCTGAGCTCTTCAGCTCAAGGCTAGCAGTCTACCACTTGAGCCACAGCACCACTTCCAGTTTTTGGTGATTAATTGGAGATAAAAGTCTCACAGACTTTCCTGCCCAGGCTGGCTTTGAACCATGATCCTCAGAGCTCAGCCTCCTGAGTAGCTAGGATTACAGGTGTGAGTAAACGCCTGGCTCTTCTAATTTTTATCTATTTTTAAGCCAACTTGCTTTCCCTTGCCTTGTCTCAATCAAGCTGAAAACCATAAAATACTCCTCTGTTATCCTCTGTTCCACCCCTCACTGTCCTCTTAGCAGTCTCTTTTTTTTGTTGGTCATGAGTCTTGAACTCATGGCCTGGGCGCTGTCCTTAAGCTCTTTTGCTCATGGCTAGTGCTCTACCACTTTAAGCTATAGTGCCACTTCCAGTTTTCTGGTGGTTAACTGGAGATAAGAGTCTCACAGAATTTCCTGCATGGGCTGGCTTTGAACTGTGATCCTTGGATCTCAGCCTGAGTAGCTAGGATGACAGGTATGAGCTACTAGTGCCCAGCTAGCAGTCCCTTTTCTTCCTGCTCTCCTCCACTTTCTTCCTACTGCACAATACATTCAGGAGTGTTTTGACGTTTTTTTTTTTTTTTTTTTAACCAGTCCTGGGGTTTGAACTCAGGGCCTATGCACTGACCCTGAGCTTCTTTTGCTCAAGGCTAGCACTTTACAACTTGAGCCACAGCGCCACTTTTGGCTTTTTCTTTTTATGTGGTACTGAGGAATCGAACCTGGGGCTTCATGCATGCTAGGCAAGCACTCTACCACTAAGCCACATTCCCAGCCCTGTTTTGACCCCCCCCCTTTTTTTTTGTTGTTGTTGTTGGTCGTGGGGCTTGAACTCTGGGTTTGGGCACTGTCCTTACGCTCTTCAGCTCAAGGTGAGCACTCTACTGCTTGAGCCACAGCTCCACTTCCAGTTTTCTAGTGGTTTATTGGAGATAAGAGTCTCACGGACTTTCCTGCCTGGACTGGTTTTGAACCGCGATCTCATATCTCAGCCTCCTGAGTAGTTAGGATTACAGGCGTGAGCCACCGGTGCTGGCTATTGTTTTGACCTTTTTTTTTTTTTTTTTTTTTACAAGAGCACAGATTTACTTTATTTAATTTTCATTAGTTTAAATTCTGGAGGGGTACAGCATCACACGGATTCTGTGTCCAATGGCCTTAGCAGGAAGGTTGCTTCGGAATTTGGCACGAACCATGCCACTGTTTCCATGGGCACGCGTTACCTTTCCCCAGATTACTCTGGTTTTGTTAGGTTTGCTGCCAGGAGTCACTGTGTTGTTTTTTGCTTTGTATACATAAGCACATCTCTTGCCCAAGTAGAAATCGGTATCACCTCGGGCATAAACACCTTCAATTTTAAGGAGAGCCGTGTGCTCCCTTTGGTTCCGGAGACCCCGCTTATAGCCAGCAAAAATGGCCTTGCACCATAGCCTTCCAGACATTTTGCCTTTTAGAAGTCCTGTTCCCAGCAGGCCTCCACAGGCTCCAAGATGGTGGAGAGAGTGTTTTGACCTTTTTTGAGCCATGAATCCTTCTACAAGTCCAGCAGTGCCAAGTGTCCCCTTCTCAAACTATAAAAGTGTAAGTTCTGCTCCTGGATGGCAAGAAGACTCCACCCTCCTCACAGCAAAGTCTCCACCCAGTACCTGCATTACCTAGGCAACTGGCACACCTGGAAGAGGTCACATCTGCATCCGCTGAGGTCACATCTGTGGCCACACCTTTCTCCGCCCATACCCTAGATAAGGCCTAGCCCAGGCCCAGACGCCCTCTTTTCTAGCTCTTTTCTCTCTCTTTCCCAGCTCTTTCCCAGCCGCGTGGAGGGCCAACACGGCCTGGTGCCAGCCAGTACGATTAATAAACCTACCCCTTACCTGAATACCACGTGCATGGTGCTGTTCTTACTCGGCTACCTCTTTTTTTTTTTTTTTTTTTTTTTTTATTTTTTTTATTTTTTTATTGTAAAGCTACTATACAGAGGGTTACAGTTACATGAGTGAGGTTATGAGTACACTTCCTCTTGAACATTGTTACCCCCTCCATTGTTTTCCCCCTACCATCCCCTCCCTCCCTCCCTTCCCCGAGGTTCTTTTTTTTTTTTTTTTGATTGTGATTAAATGATTACATAATTTCAAAGTCACAAGTTCATTCTAACTTCCCTGGAGCAAATTGTCTACCACAGTCTGTAATATATAACAGTGTTCACATGTTATATACCATATTTGTGATCAGCAGCATGAGGATATTTAGTAGTGGTTCAACCAGATGAGCGGGAGTTCTTTGTTTCTTAAGTCCTGTTAGTTTTGTCGTATCACTAACCTTTTGGATTTAGCATCCACTTATGAGGGAGACCATGTACCGTTTGTCTCTTCGTTCTTGGCTTACCTCGCTCAACATGATTCCTTCTAGCTCCATCCATTTCCCTGCAAATGCCATTATTTTGTCATTTCTAATGGCTGCATAATATTCCATTGTGTATAGATACCACAATTTTTGGATCCATTCATCTGTGGTGGGGCACCTAGGTTGTTTCCATATCCTAGCTATTGCGAACAGTGCTGCAATAAACATGGAGGTGCACGTGTCCTTGTATATTGGTTCCTGTTGTTCAGGGTAGATGCCTAGAAGTGGTATGACTGGGTCGTAAGGGAGGTCAATCTTTAGCTTTCTAAGGACCCTCCAGACTGCTTTCCAAAGTGGTTGTATAAGTGTACATTCCCACCAGCAGTGTAATAGGGTTCCTCTTTCTCCACATCCCCTCCAGCATTTGTCGTTGGCTGATTTGTGGATGTGGGACATTCTGACTGGGGTAAGGTGGTATCTCAGGGTTGTCTTTATTTGCATTTCCTTCACCACCAGGGATGATGAACATTTCCTCATGTGTTTCTTTTCGGCTACCTCTTTTTAAAAACCTAACAAAAAGGGTGGAGCACTTGCCTAGGAAGTACCAGGTCTCCAGTTAAAACCCCGGTACCTCTTCTTCAAATGTTCATAAATGCAGACAATTAATAAGAAAATTATAGTGAAAGCTAACAAAATGCTAAAAGAACCAAATGTATGACATAGGAATATATGCTTTTTTCCTCCTTACTAATATAGTAAATAAGATCTAGTCGTAGATTGAATTACTAGCTTCATTTCAAAGCAGAGATGAATGTAGGAAAATATCTGCTGATGCTATCCTGGTTTGTGGCTGACATTCATAATCATAAGAAATACTCAATTTCAGTTGTGGTTAGTAAGAATAAAATCTGTTCCTCCTCTTTCAAATGGAAAGAAATTTTCTTTTTATTCTCTTTCCTCCCCAGGATCCACCTCCCCCCCTTTTTGTCCCTGTGCTAGCCTAGGGCCAGAGAGCTGTCCCTCAGACTTTTTTGCTCAAGGCTAGAACTTTACTATTTCAGCCACAGCTCCATTTCCAGTTCTTTGGTAGTTAATCAGAGATAACGAGTCTTGGTCCAGACTGAATTTGAACCATGATCCTCAGATGTCAGTCTCCTGAGTAGCTAGGAGAATTACAGGCGAGAGCCAGAGTGCCAGTTGTGAGTTTAAGGTCCTAAGTTCAAGTCCAAATACAGTGGGGAAAAAAAAGACAGAAAAGTTTTATGTTACAGAATGAAGGAGGGAGGTAAGACATGAAGAAAAAAAATGGAAAGGACCACAGAATGTATTAACTACTACTGGAACTGGGCTGTGATATGCCTTGAGCTAAGAGGCAGAGGGGTAGGGCTGCAGCAGCTGCTCTGCTCTGTTCAGCTCAGCTCTCCTGGGAGTCCAACTACAAAAGGGAGCTGCATCTCAGTTTGACTGTCTCAGTTCCCAAGGTACAATTATGCCAGACATCATCTTTCTCTTCTCTTGCCCTTCCTTTATTCTAGCACCTTAATTCTTGGCATAGCTTTCTTTTCTTGCCCCCCCAAAGAGCTTTCAAGCCAGCACTATATTAGCTCTGATCTGAGCACCAGGTTCCTAGTAAGTGTAAAATACAGGGAAGCCTGTCTCAGGGACTCCTTACTCTGTAGTCTCCACTTTGGGATGTGGACATAATTAGAGCTTTTGTCTCCTCAGCCCAGAGTCAGAACTTCCTGAAGGAAACTCTTAAGAGCCATTGCTAGTGGCTCTTGCTTGTAATCCTAGCTACTCAGGAGGCTGAGTTCTGAGGATTATGGTTTGAAGCTGGCCCACACAGGAAAGTCCATGACACTCTGTTCTCCAATTAACCACCAGAAACCCAGAAGTGAAGCTGTAGTTAGAGCTCTAGCCTTTGGCAGAAAAACTCAATGATAGTGCCCAGTCCCTGGGTTCAAGCCCCTAGACTGACAAAAAACAAACAAAAACATAAGATAAACAAACCAAAGCATGGGTGGGTGGATATCTATAATCCCAGCACTCAGGAGGTTGAAGCAAGATTGAGGGTTTGAAGCTAGCCTAGGATACATAGTACACAAAGAGGTCTTGTTTCAAAAAACAAAACCAAAGCCAGGCACTGGGAGTTCACACCTGCAACCCTAGCTACTCAGAAGGCTGAGATCTGAGGATCTTGGTTTGAAGCCAGCCTGGGCAAATAAAGTCCCTGAGTTTTTAATCTCTGATTAATCATCAGAGAGCTGGAAGTGGAGCTGTGGCTGAAGTGGTAGAGTGTTAACCTTAGGCAAAGCAAAACAAAGCAAAACAAAAAATCAAAACAAACAAACAAAAAAACTCTTTGGGATAGCTCCTAAGCCCCCAGTTCAAGCCCCAGGACTCACATAGGAAAAAAAGAACAATAACAAAAACATGCTGAGCTCACACTTGTAATCCTAGCTATTTAGGAGGCTAAGATCTGAGGACTGAGGTCAAAGCCAGGCAGGGCAGGAAAAGTTCATGAGATTTTTTTTTTTTTTTTTTGGCCAGTCCTGTTGCTTGAACTCAGGGCCTGGGCACTGTCCCTAAGCTTCTTTTGCTTAAGGCTAGCACTCTACCACTTGAGCCACAGCACCACTTCTGGCTTTTTCTGTTTATGTGGTATTGAGGAATCCAACCCAGGGCTTTATGCATGCTAAGCAAGCACTCTACCACTAAGCCACATTCCCAGCCTCATGAGATTCTTATCTTAAATTAACCACCAAAAAAACTGGAAGTGGAGCTATCAAGTGGTAGAGTTGTAGCTTTGAACAAAAAGCTCCCGGACAGCACCTAGGTCCTGAGTTCAAGCCCCAGAACTAACATTGATATGTCCCCAAAACCAAATAAAACTAGGAAAAAATAAAGAGAAGTAATAGGAAAACAAAATTCAATGTAGATTCTGGCTTTTAAAAGTCTCTATGACCTCTGTACGGTATTTTCACAATAAAAAAAACTTATTAAAAAAAGGGGGGGGTCTTCTTTATGAGCAGGCAATGTGGCTTAGTGGTAGAGTGCTTGCCTCACATGCATGAGGCCCTGGGTTCAATTCCTCAGTACCACATAAACAGAAAAAGCTGGAAGTGGTACTGTGGCTCAAGTGTTAGCCTTAAGCAAAAGAAGCTGAGGGACTGTGCCCATGCCCTGAGTTCAAGTCCCAGTACTGGTGAAATAAACAAACAAACAAATAAATATCTTCTCTAAAGCTGTGTGAGGCACTGGTGCCTCACACCTATAATCCTAGCTATTCAAGAGGCTGGGATCTGAAGATCATGGTTCAAAGCCAACTTGGGCAGGAAAGTATAGGAGAAGACTCATCTCTAATTTATCCCCTGAAAACTGGAAGTGGAGAGCACTAGCCTTGAGCCAAAGAGCCCAGGGACAGCTCCCAGGCCCTGAGTTCAAGCCTCACAACAAAAATGTCAGTTCCATAGGTGAGCACTGGAAGCTAAGCCCAAGTGTTAGCAAGAAGGAAGTTGGCCTCTGGGCTCTCCCTCCTGACCTCAAGGCAATCTTTGGTTTTCAAGGAGGTGGAGCTATTTGTCTCTACAGAAGCAGAGTCCCGGTTAGGTCTAGTTTAGTGGTGATACTGATTTAGAGATCCAAACAAACTAAGCGTAAACTCATGTTTGTGGGGTAGTGAGAAGGTGAAAGTTCCCAATGGATTTTTCACACAATCCAAGGGTGGGCAGCTACAAGCCCTAGCTGAAGTCCTCCCCTCTCCTCGGTAGCTAGCTAGCCAGCCCTACTGCAGCCGACTGCTGCAAGCTAAGCTGTCATGCAACAGGCCCTCAGCCCGGCCAGAGCAACCTGGTGGTTTAAATGGCTTCAGCTACCTGCTAAAACATTTCACATATCCAATGCCAACAGCTGCAACCTTAAAGCGAGGTTCGCACCCCATCCTCCAGGCTGCACTTTTCCAAGCCTCACCTTGATAGAAATTCTAGAACTAGCAGCCTTTTGCAATCCGGGGTTGGGGTTTCCCAACCTGTAGAGGCCGCACCCGCAATCTCCAGGGCGGGGAATGCCAGTAAACCCCAGCCCGCTCGGAATTAACGGGTCTCCTAGGGCTGGAAAAAGGCCCTGGAGGATTTGGGCGGGGGCTCCTGGACGCTCCCCATACCCGCACCTGCCCTCCAGAGCTACGCGGCCCACCCCTTCTCCCCCAGGTCACCCGCAAGCCCACCGTGGAGCGGACGGAGGAGGCCCTGCCTAGGGAGGAGACGGGGAAAGCAAGGAACCAACACGCGAGGCCGCAGTGGGGAGGGGGAGCTCCGGAGCACGGTGCGCGTGGGGCGGGGGATTCTCTTCTCCAAGGGGTGTGCGGCCCAGCGCGCGCCCCCTGGACCCCCTCCCCCGATCTCCTCACCTGAAACCACCAGCGCCTCGTTGGGGCCCACCGTGTGGCAATTGCCCATGTCGCTGGCGGGACGCAGGCCCTCGGGCCGCACGGACTGGGCGGCAGCAGCAGCAGCAACGGCGGGTCCGGCCGCAGCGCCAGCCGCGCCCAGTCTATCCCGCCACCCCCAGCGGCCGCCCGCTAGCCCGCGCGCGCCCCTCCGTGGTCGCAGCCCCGCCGGAAGTGCGGCGGCGGAAGGCGGGGCCGGCAAGTAGAGAGAGGCAGAGCCTTGGCAGTCAACGCGCTTTATTGCTGGGGGTCCCAGCCCTCCAACACCCTGGAAGGCACCCCCACCCCCAGCATCCTCGGAAACAACAGCTCTGAGCCGCCTTACTTCCCAGCACCCACTTTACATTGGGCGGGCCCTAGCATCAGACCCCCTAGGTTCAAATCTCAGTCCTCTGCTCTTCTTACCAGTTGAACCCAGGGGGCTGAGTCCTTCCCTCCAGCGCTGAACGCTGTCTCTAAGGAATGCGGGTATTATAACTACCTGGCTGGATGGTTGCAAAGGGCTCAGGTCAGCGATGCTCATTGTTGGCACTGCTTTGAATCAAATTCCCTGGCCCTGCTCCAGAGCTTTTATCACAGTCAACCCAGGTGGGGCCTGGAAATCTGAAATTCAAATTCCTGAGCAGTACAGTGTCTGGTGTGTTACCCTTTACCCTAACTTTTGAGGTTACTGTCTCTCTTAAGAAGGAGTTGTTACCCATTATTTCTCTCACCAGTAAAAGAGCTGCCTGAGACATACCAAGAGACCTCACAAAGTAATCACAGAGGTAAAAATGGCAACCCCTGGGTACCAGGGGCATGGCCTAGCACACAGCTAAGGTTTTTAGGGGTCATAAAGTGCTACAAAAAGCATCTAAGCCCGGGAGTTAGGAGCTTTAGGGCTCAGGCTCAGCTTTAACCTGAATTCGGCGTGTCAATTTAGACAAGTCTGGTAAACTCTGAGCACCAGGGTAAAGTTCAGAAACTGTAAGCTCCTCAGGGTGGGTGGTGCTCAGAGAAGATGGGGCCGCTGAATCCTCAGGCTGGGGCTCTTCATTGGGGTCATCATCCTCCCCAGGCCCAAGGCCTGCCAGCCTCTTGCTGGCCTCCCATAGCCGGTGAGCTGCCCGGTCATCTCGGGCAGCTGGAGACACCTCCTCCACATGGCAATTGGCAAAGTATCTGCCACTGAAGGGCTCAATGCCATCCTGAAGAGCACAGTACAGGGGTGTCTGGGCACCCCCTCTGGGTGTCCGGAGCACTAGCCAAGCCAGTGGGCGCAAAAGGGGGCGCAACCATCCAGGAACATGACGCAGGAACAGCTCTGAATTCACAGGCCCTATGGGCAGAAAGATGGGGAGGAAGATGGGTGAAGGCACCGGATATAAGCAGCAGGAATAGAGCTAGAACTGGACAGAATCTAGCTCCAAGGAAGCTAGGGCAATATCTACCAAGAACTCTGCTCCCACAGGTGACTTCACTCACTTCCCAATAGAAGCCTCCTCTCTTCCCCCAAAATTACTTATTCTCTCAGATTTTGGTCACACTGTCTCTCCAGCCTCTTAAATCTCTCTCCATCTTTTCTTTTAGCTGGAGCCTCATTCCTTTCTTAGCAGTGTATATTAAGTACCTCTGTGTACAAGCTACTGTTTTGGGCATTAGGGATCTGGAGTTGTAATAAAAGCTTAATAAAAATTAGTTGGGTTATTATTATTACTATAATTGCTAATGGCCTTAGGTAATGATTTTCTAAAGCATAGTACAGTAATATAGGCAAAGTAGATCTCATTCTCCTGGGGTAGTCTATTCTCTAAAGGCAAGTATGAAAACTCTGGTTTCTAATGACATTGTATAAATCTTTTGCCCTTTAAAGGCAAGAATGATTCTACTCATCAATTATCTCACTCAAGTAAAAGCTAAAATGCTTAAGGTGGACCCTCAAATATCACAAGAGCTGAGTGCTAGTGGCTCACGCTTGTAATCCTAGCTACTCAAGAGGCTGAGACCTGAGGATCCTGGTTCAAAGCCAGCCCAGGCAGGAAAGTCTATGAGACTCTTGTCTCCAATTAACCATCAGAAAACTGGAAGTAGCACTGTGGCTCAAGTGGTTGAGCGCTTGCTTTGAGCTGAAGAGCTCAGGGACAGTCCCCAATCTCAGAGTTCAAGCCCCACGACCAAAAAAAAAAAAAAGAATAGAAGAGGATCAGGACAGCTCCAGAGCCACACCTCACCTGGATGGGCAGCATAGCAGGTCACACCAGTTCCCTCAAGCTGGGTGGCAAGCTCTCTGGCAAACAGTACATTGGCTAGCTTACTGTCAGCATATGCCCTCAGCTCCTGCTGCCAGCCTACTACTGGTTGATCCAGGCGTGTGAAGTCCAAGTGTCCACGTCTGTGGGCAGCTGAGGACACCACCACCACTCGGCTGGGGGCACACATCTTCAGGTGGGGTAGCAGCAGGTGTGTCAGCAGGAAGGGACTGATGTGGTTTACACGAAGTAGCAGGTTAAAGGTTTCACGGGTCCGGCCACAGGAACTGATTCCTGGAGCAGAGGCTAGGTGTGAGAAGGAGCCCCCAGGCCCCAGCATCCCCCTTTGTGAGACAGCATTAGGGGGTATCCTTCCCAAGTGTCTACTGATCCCTAGCAGGTCCCAGCTGGAGGTGGTGACTGCCCCTGGCCACCCACCACCCACCCTGCAAGGCCTTTTACCCCTCACCGGCATTGTGGATGAGGATGTCCAGCCGTGGCTCAGAGCTCAGGAAGGCAGTGGCAAAGGCCCGCACCGAGGTCAGACTGGCCAAGTCCAAGGCCATGAAGATGACCTCATTGTTTCCACTCTCCTGTGGATCAGCAAGGGCTGGGATTGTCACCAAGAACCTTCCTCCTATTCCCTCTCCCTTGGAACCTTCTGCTGTTATTACTAAGTTTTGCACCATGCATTAGGATGTAATGAATAACTGTATAGATTGCCTTTTATTATCATGTGACCTTGGGCAAGATCCTTAATCGCTCTGGACCTCAGTTCTCTCACTGTATAAGAGGAGAATAATAGGATGGGAATGTAGCTCAGCAGTAGAGTGCTTGCCTACCATGTAAGAAGCTCTGGGTTTGATCCCTCAATACCACATATACAGAAAAAGTCAGAAGTAGTGCTGTGGCTGAAGTGGTAGAGTGCTAGCCTTGAGCAAAAGAAGCTCAGGGACAGTGCCTAGGCCCTGAGTTCAAGCCCCAGGATTGGCAGTGGAAAAAAGGAGAATAATATAGCAATACCTATCTTTAACCGTTGCTGTATTAAATGTAAAATACCATGATCAGTTTGCATTCTGTACTGGGTGTGTGTTATTACCCTAAAATCTATAACAGACTTTTTTTTTGTCAGTCATGGGACTTGAACTCTGGGCTTGGGTGCTGTTCCTGAGCTCTTTTTGTGCAAGGGTAGTGCTTTACCACTTTGAGCAACAGCTCCATTTCTGGTTTTCTGGTAGTTAATTGGTGCTCAGGCTGGCTTTGAACCATAATCCTCAGATCTCAGCCTCCTGAGTAGCTAGGATTACAGGCGTGAGCCACCAGCGCCCGGCTCAGACTTTTCTTTCTAAAGACAATGCCGGACCTGGGAAGGTAGCTTAGTGATAGAGTGCTTGCCTTGTATGCATGAGGCCCTGGGTTTGATTCCTCAGCACCACAAAAACAGAAAAGGCCAGAAGTGGTGCTGTGGTTCAAGTGGTAGAGTGCTAGCCTGGAGCTGAAGAGCTGAGGGACAGCACCCAAGCCCAGGGTTCAAGCCCCATGACCAACAAAAAAACCAAACCAAATCAAACCAACAAAAACAAAAAGACAATGCCTCCAACTCACTATATGGCCCAAGCAGGTTTTGAACTTAACAATCCTGCTTCAGCCTCCCTAGTGCTGGGAGAACAGATGTGGGCCACCATGACCTAGTATAACAGACTTTTCATTGGTCTCCTCTTGCCCTCTGCCTGACCCCAGTCTATTCTGACAATTCATGTCCTGTTAAGGACCCTTCCCTGAGCTCTACTGTTCAAACTCGTCGTTAGGCTCTATGAGGACCTCCAGAACCTTCAGTCTGGCGCTCCTCTTCCTAACTTGTATTTCAGTCTCATCAAATCTCTCCCTGCGTGTCAAATTAGACTATCCTCCTGGCCTTCGCACATGCTGTTCTCTCTGCTGCTCTCTTCCCTTGTTGCTCTTCATTAACTCCGGCTGATCCTTACACATCTCCGACTAGCAATGCCTTCCTTCAGGATCCCTGGTGCTCCTTCCCTGTGTGACCAGAGCACTCAGTGCACTCTCTTCCGGGAGCTTAACGAACCGCGCGGCTCTCCCAGGAACTGGCGTTCCCGCGCGGCTTGGCTGGTCCCCGGGTCCCGATGTGTCCTTGACTGGTGGTCCCACCCGTGCCCGCATTCCCTCACCTGGCGGAGGTCGAAGGCGGCCGCCTCCCCGCGCTCCCGGCTGCGGCAAGCCAGCACCACGCGCGCTCCGCGGCGCGCCAGTTCCAGGGCCGTCATCTTCCCGATGCCGCTGTTGGCACCTGCAGGTGAGACGGGTGAGCGCGCAGGGACGCGGCCCGCCGCCCGGCCGCCCGGCCGCCGCCTGCCCACGCTTGCACTCACCCGTGACCACGGCCGTGCGGCCCCGCAGGCTGCCGAGGCCACCGCACGGCGGGGCCTTCACCAGGTTGTAATAGATGAGCACGTAGGCTCCCAGCAGCAGTCCCGTGCCCAGCAGCAGCGCCTCCATGCCGGCTGCCCAGCGGGTTTCCCGCCGCGGGCCTCGCCGCCCCGCCCAGCTCAGGCCTGGAAGGGCGCCGCGCGCGACAGGGCCTCGCGGGGGCGGGGACGGGGGCGGAAGGGAGGCCAGGCGGAGGGGGGCGTGCGCGCGTGCGCGCGCTTGCGTGGGCCCTGCGAGCGCCCCCTAGGCGTGCGTCTGGCCGTATGCCTGTGCGTGCGGACACCTTCAGGTGGCATGTGTGCATTAGGGCCCTGGGTGCGCCCTCTAGGCGTGTTCCCAAATGCCTGCCTCGGGTGTTCGTCCATCTGTCACTAACAGGTATGTTGGTGCCTGCGGGGCCTTCGGATCACCCTTCAGGGTGTGAGCCTGCAAGAACCACGTAGGTGTCAGTGCCTTTTTGGGCAGAGTCCCGCCAAGCTGTGCAGGCATCTGTAGTCTCCACCAACGCATGTGCTTGAATGAATAATCTGTTTACTCTAGGTGTGAGAATGTAAAGGCTCTCCCCTTTCAGGAGAGAACATGAATGGGCTTGTGTTTAAGAGTTCAGTCCTCTTAAAAAAGTCTTTCCCTCAACGAACCAATCCTTCAATTTCTCATTCTGACATCATCCAGCCCTCAACTTGTAGCTTTTCTGTTCTGGTCATACTTATCAGAGAGGTGGCAGTATTCAAAAGTGGAGTAAGTAGTTAAATCTGTCCTATCTCCCAATCTCAGGACCTCCCCCCCCCCATCCTTAAATTTTTGAGACAGGGTTTTTCTGAAGTAGCCCAGTCTGGCTGGCTCGGAACTCATTATACATGCAGTCCAGGTTGACTCTCCTGTCTGTTGAGTTATAGCAGTGCTCCGCCTCACTCCCTTTCTGAGGGAAGTGTGAAGATAATAAAAACCTGTTACTGCCCATCAGGTGGAAATTTGCCTCTGGAATGGGTGGTAGAAATAAGATGCTCCATTACTCAATGGAAGTTACTATGGTTGTGAGTGGGGTAAGGACAGTTACAGAATCATGGGTAAGGGCACTCCTGGCCAAGGAACTTTGCAGGGCTTTGCCTGAGGAAGCCAGGATATGATTTAACACCTGTTTTGGCACTTAAATTTGCCCAGCAATGGGTTGGGAAGATGGCTCAGTGGTAGAGTGCTTGCCTTGCAATGCATGAAGCCCTGGATTCTGTACCTCAGCACCACATAAACAGAAAAAGCCAGAAGTAGCCGGGCACCAGTGGCTCATGCCTGTAATCCTAGCTACTTAGGAGGCTGAGATCTGAAGATCGCAGTTCAAAACCAGCCCAGTCAGGAAAATCTGTGAGACCCTTATCTCCAATAAGCCACTAGAAAACTGGAAGTGGTGTTGTGGCTCAAGCGGTAGAGCGCTTGCCTTGAGCTGAAGAGCAGAGGGACAGTGCCCAAGCCCAGAGTTCAATCCCCATGGACCAAAAAAAAAAAAAAAAATTGCCCAGCAGTACTTGCCCTTGTTTATACTGAGAATCCAAAGCTTCTGCCTTTAAGGAGTTGAGAAACCCATCAGGTACTGGCAGGGAGCAATAGTGGAGATAAAACTATATAGGTAGATGGAAACCCGGGCAGATAGAGTCCTGGGGTTGTTTCCTACTTAACCACACGGTGGATATTGCAATTATGTATAGTGCTGTGGAAGAAGGTTGTGGATGCATTATTTTCTAACCCAAGGCAAAATCCTAATACACAAACTGGGTTTATTTACTCTAATAGTGCTGATTCTAGAAAGAAAACTGTCCTCACAAAGAACTAACTAGGAATGCCTTTCACTCAAGTATGGAGGAGGAAAAGGAGTTTGGCTTCATGAGGGGGACCCAGAACTTTAGAACTGAGGTAATGCAGTACTTGTTTTCTGAATGAAACAGCAGTGGATTAACTAGGACTGCAAATCACACTATCTAGAATGGTCCAGACTCTCTGCCTGGATCCTACTATATTAGGGCTCTCCAGAGAAACAGCACTCACCCTTCCATTGTTTTCTACCCAGCTTAGGCTCACTCATCTAACATCTCTTTTCACTCCCAAGCTTTGCTTTGTGACTGAGAGACCTGTTCAAAGAGTTCCCCTCTTGCCACCCCTTAAATCCAGATCTCAGGGTAGTTCCCCTCCAAGGGTGATGACAGGTAGGACAGACAGGCAGAAAACATAATTTGGAGTATTTTTGTTTTTTATATACAGAATACAGGAAAGTTTCTGTAAAGTCTAAAACATTACAATTACTATGTACATTGGTACTAGTTGTGGGGGTGAGGGAAGAGAAAAGGGAACCAGGGGTGGGAGGAAGAGAAGTGGCAAGAGAACAAAAAGAGACAAAACAGGTTTACGACAAAAACGTTTTTGCTACAATAGACAATTTGAGAAAACGCTCTACCACATGTAGTACTGTACACAGTTTTTAAAAACATTGAAAAAAGGTCATCACTAGATGTATTTACACAAAATCCAAATACACTTTTCCTTATTTGAAATAAAATAGATGGACAGCCAGAAAAAGAATTCATCTCATTTGTCCATAATACACAGTAGCTACCTTAGTGCAACCGCTGCAGAAAGGGAAAATAACTTGGAGGGTGGGAGCCATGGAAGGAGGGTGGGTAGCGATCTTTATATTAAATAAAACAATGATATTGTATAGATTTTGCTGTATGAAAACTGTATTTTTTCTTTTAATATAAAACTATTGTCACTGCCACAAAATAGAACAAGTTTCTGATTATTTTACAACGGTGGGTGGGTGGGTGGGCGGGCGAGGGGGAGGGGGGTGGTGGGGGGAAGGGTTTGTGTTGGAGGAAGTATCCACACCACGGCCTTCCCCTCCCTGCCCACACTGTTCCTCAGCTCGGTCTGCCGCTTTCCCATGAAATGTTGAGTACAAATATATGTGCAAATGCCCCCTAAAACTTGAGAAAAGAAAAAGGAGTTTTAAAAAAGTCAAAAGGTTTTCTTCATTTCATGCAAAGATTGTAGTTGAAGGGTTTCTGGTATAGAAAACACCCGGGCTTGGTTTGTGTACATTTTTGCATTGCAGGAGTCTTGGATGGGTGTCTAGGCCAGTGGCTGCTAGCTACTAGCCTTAGGGAACGGAGTTGGAGCGCAGTACAGGGCCCTGGTGGGGCTTGAGAGATAGCTTCTCAGCCAAGACCCCATCCTGCAGCAGGCTGGCATCGCCTTTGGGCTGTTTGGTCGCAAACTCAGTGATGCTGAAGACAAACTGCAGGCATCCCAGCTTGATGTAGCTGCCATGGTGCAGTAAGGCTGTTCCCTCCCAGCCGGCCCCACTGCCCCCAATCAAGCTTGAGCTGCTGGCTTTGCAATTGCAGGGTCTCCGCTGGGGTCCCTGGGCCTGGGAACTCATCACGGCTGCCTCCTCACTTGGCTCTTCATCTTGTTTCTGGTGCCGGCGACGCCCTGGGAAAAAGGGGGATGGTCATAGGAAAGGAACAACGAGTGTTGACCTATCTAGGTTGTTTGCCAGAAGTGGGCCCCACCTCTCCCCATTCCAACTGCCTCATAACCAGGGGGTGAGGGATGCTCAGAAAGGGCTGGTGGATTCTGAAGTCTGCAAATAAGTCTGATATACACGTGGATATTCAGCATTGCTTCTCAGTGACTTTCCCTGGGCCCACCAGCAATGAGAACTTGACCAATGGGACTGGGAAGGCAAGAGAGCACAGGTTATCGGCAGCATGGCACCACTACTGTGACTGTGGTCTTAGCTTTGTGGCCACAGGACTCTGCTCCAACTTACTGATGACACTCTGCACTTTGGCAACAATACTGCTTGGGGGGGTTGGCGGGGTCTTCTCAGAGAAGTCACATGAATACAGCACATTGTCCACCGTTGTCCCATGCTCACTGTAGTTTAACAGCTCATAATGTTTGGTATTCTGAGGAGGAGGAGGGGAGATAAGATGTGTGGTCTGCTGTGTGAGGCCTGGGGTTAAGGAGAAAGGACACAAGAAGGCAGCTCCTTATGTCCCAGGGAGTTCTCATATTCTTCCTCAATCACAGCCTCACTCTTTCAGAATGGGGCTCAAGAATTCCCTTCTTGTGACAACCTACTTTTCTAGTGGCCAGAGCCTCTGCTCTCCCCCATCCTTCCCCTGCCTCCTTAGCACTGGTACCTTCACTAGCACATGACAATGACAAAACTCAGTGATATAGCCACATAATTTGCTTCCTTCCATACTGGCCACTCCTCTGGGTTTAGGGTAGGTTCCCACTGCTGTGTCTCTGACCAGTCTTAACAGAAAAGCTAGCCCTAGCCAGATGCAGTTGCTCATACTGTAAACCTAGGCTATGTGGGAGGCCAAAATCAGGACTGTTGTTTCAGGCCAGCTTGGTTAAAAAAAAGTTTGAGTGACCCTTCCTCAACCAATAGCTGGATCTACATACGTTAACATGGTAGGCTGAGATCAAGAGGATTGAGGTTCCAGGCCAGCTGATAGCAAAGTCTGAGACTCAAAGTGAAACAGATGATAGGTGGGGTGGCATACACCTGTCATCTCAGCTACAGTAGGAAACTTAAAACAGGCAGATCATTGTCCAGGCACAGTCCTGGACAAAAAGCTAGACTCTAGGGGCTGGGAAGGTGGCTCAGTAGTAGAGTGCTTGCCTTGCATGCATGAGGTCCTGAGTTTGATTCCTCAGCACCACATAAGCAGAAAAGCCTGGTAGTGGCACTGTGGCTCAAGTGGTACAGTGCTAGCCTTGAGTTGAAGAGCTGAGGGACAGTGCCCAGGAACACAACTGACCCCTCCGCCCCCCCCAAAAAAGCTAGACTCTATCTTGTGTGAAGCTTTGAGTTTAAACCTCAGCTACCCCTACAGCACCCCCCAAAAGCCTTTCTTCTGGATACAGGTAGACATGGAACCTTCATACTGAGACAGGGAAGAAAAGATTACCCCAGCTCTAGTACCAAAAAGAGGTCTCAGGTTGGGAAAGCTCCTTCCCACCCCATCTCCATCCCTCACCTCATCGTAGAATATGCAGGCGTGCTTCCCGGACACGTAGTTACAGTGACCATAGTTTGTAAGGCACACATCCATGTCAGCTCCTGCAGAGTGGCAGGAGAGGAAAGGAACGCAGAACAGACTGTAAGGTGTATGTGGGGGAGGTGAGGGAGTTAGCTTCTGGATAGGTGCTAAGAGAGACCTCAAGGGGCAGGTAGCTCAGGGTCCTTGAATGTATCTTTGAATAACCCCCTTGCTAACAACTGTCCTTGTAGCTTATCTGCTTTAGAACATATGGTTGCTACCTGGAGGGAAGCATGAGTTACTAAAGGGGATGGGCTACTTCTATGAGTACCGAAGGTGAGTGTTGGGCATGTATGAACCCGTCCCTTTTCAGTGACAGGCCTGGGTCTTTCTATTCTGTTTCAGATGCCTTCCCAGCAGCAACCAGATGGACCGTTATTGATGTCTCATGACACAGAGCAAATGATCCACTCCACTGAACTGTCCTGTTTCTTAAGTCTCCTTTGTATTGCATATTTTCTGGGTTAAACCAATCAACTCTGGAAAGAGCTTGCCTCACTCTTCTTTAGCCTAGTGCTTCTCCTGGTTTCCTGGCTGGCTCACCTGTCCCGATGTAGAGGGTTCGATAGCACATGTTCACAGCTCCTCCCAACCCTAAGAGGGGGTAGAACACAGCTCGGGCCTGTACCTCCTTCCTTTGCACTACAAGACAAACACAATAGGATCATTCAGAAACTCAGAACCTGTGACCCAACCACAAATCAACAAAACCTGGATGTTTGGCTCCTGGACTGGACAAAATCTTAATGGATGACTCATGTTTGCAAACTAACAACTGACACTGAGCTGCTCTGGGGAGAGGCCTTCTCTCCCAACCACATTTCCAACCTTTATTTGGACATGGTCACAGAATTCAAGGGCACTAGTACTTTAAGTACCTGGGTTGCTAGATTAGCTTACCAGGGACATTCCAGGTGACTCTAAAAGGAGAACATTGAAAAATAGAAGGCATAGACCAGTGTTTCTCAAACTTTAATGTACATACGAATCATCTATGTATTTTGTTAAAATGCAGATTCTGAGATGGGTATATAGCTCAGTGGTAGCCCTAATAGAAACAAAGCCCTGGGTTCAATCCCCAGCCCCCCAAAAGACGTTTGTGTGTTGTGTGTGTAGGCGGGGGTGGGGGGAGAGGAAGCAAATTCTGACTCAGTTGTGTGTGGGGAGTTTTCAGGAGATGCTATTGCTGGTCTGGTTACCACACTCTGAAGCAACAAGGCTCTTAAGGGTTAATACTCAGAGAAAACTGAATAGAATACAAGAAAAAAACAAATCTTCCCCACTATTATCCTATTTCTCATTTTGAACTTCAAGAGTTCTCTCTTGGGAAACCTTTCTAGATCAATTAGAAACAAATATTTAGAAAGCACACCACACATCCCAAAGCACTGGTGGCTGCTTTGCTGTGTCTCACAGTGGACATGTATCAAAGAGTTACGGCAGACTGCTTTGAGTCTGATAGCAAGCTTATGTTGTCATCTCATTCCTGCTGAGAAAAAAACCATGGTGCTTTTTTTTTTTTTTTTTTAAACTAAGCCTATCAAAGACATACAAGATCTAAGCTACCGAGATTCTCCATGAAGGCAAGGTGGTCATTCACACACACCAGATGAAAGATCTGATGGTGGGGTGGCACGTACATGCATGCGAACCTTCTGTGTGGTGGCCTCCGGAAGCAGTTGGATGCGTCCCAACACTGCCCAGTGAAGCTTGGACCCGGGAAGGGAAAAGCTGATGTATTCTCTGCAAGGCCAGAAACTTGATCAGCTTCTCATCCAGCATATTTATCTCAATTTCTATTAACCAAAGAGAAAAAGATTAAAAAGCTGAGATGAAAATAAAATATGGAGCTAGGCAGCTAGTTTTGTCATTTGCACTAACAGAGAGCCCCAGTGAAGCCTGTGCAGAGGGCCTCCTGTAGGAGGGAAAACTAGTTTTAGGAAACTTGCCTGTCTATAGGGGAGGGTTTAGATGTCTAACAAAGACTTGATTTTCTACTCATCCTCTAAATAGCAATCAAGACCTTTCCTGTCATCCTTGACTTTAGATTTCCCCACAGAGGAGGTCTTCTCTCTCTGGAAGCAAGTCCAGATGACCTGCCTAAAGTGATTCTATCTTTCTTAGGTTCACCCTTCACCTTTGATTATGTATTTATGCTAATGTACAGAAGCAGGAGATACAACTCTCTCTCTCTCTCTCTTTTTTTTTATTGGTCCTGGGGCCTGAACTCTGGACTTGGGAGCTATTCCTCAGCGCTTCAGCTCAAGACTAGCGCTCTACCACTTGAGCCACAGCACCACTTCTGGCTTTTTCTGCTTATGTGGTGCTGAGGAATCGAACCCAGGGCCTCATGCATGCAAGGCAAGCACTCTACCCTGAGCCACCTTCCCAGCCCATAACCCTTTTTCTTATCTCACTATTCTACCCAAATAGATAGATACTCCTTAGTCTCCCTAACTCTCTGAAATTAAGTCCCCATTTTCTTCCTTCAAAATGAGCCAAATGCTGCTCAGGGACACCACATTCACCATAGCTGCTCACTCACTCACCTCCATTGACATCCATAAATGCTCGAAGTGAATTGGTGAGGTCCACCATGGCAGTAGAGTTGGCTGGGAAAGAGGGTACGGTTAAAGCGCTTCCTATGGATAACGTGCCGGGGCTGACCTTGCCATCTGGGGATGGAGCAGGAAGACTGTTACTTACGTAACACCCGAGGGAAACCTACCGGTCCAATCCCCCACTGCTGAGACAGGTCTGGATTTCGGACCCCAGGTGATGTTCCCTTCTTGATTCTCAACCCATAGGCTCTGGAACTCCTAGAGCTAAAAACGTGTGGTGAGGATGGGCAGATGGAACAATGTACCTGAGCATGCAGGAGTTTCCAGAGTACTGAGTACCACTGTAACCCACTCTCTGGGCAAAGTGATGAGGTAGCTTCATTTCTTGGACTTTAATTAGTGCTCTACCAAGGCTGAGCCACAGCACCATTTCTGGTTTTTGAGTGGTTAACTGGAAGTCAGAGTCTCATGAAACTTTTCTGCCCGGGCTAGCTTTGAACTGTGATTCTCAGATCTCAGCCTTCTGAGTAGGATTATAAGTGTGAGCCACTGGCACCTGGCTGCTCCTCTACTCTTACAGAAACAATACCTGCTTCTACCATTCATGCCTGCTGAAGTATGAGAGAACGTGCAAAATCTATCCATACTATTATAAAATAGGCTAATAACAGCCCCACAACCTGGGAGCTCCCATGCAGAGAAATCAGTCACCTGGTTACCAAGCCTCCTAACTAAGAGGCTGGCTTCAGTGCAGACAGGAGAGACGACAGAGGGTTCCAGTACCATCTGAAACCCGGTTCAGATGCTAGGGTGAGATTCGGTTCAGATGCTAGGGTGAGCAATCTCAAGGTCTTGAGTGTTAACTGGGGACAACTGAGAGAACAGGCTCACACTGGCCAGACTTAAGGGACTGCCCTTTGGCATATGGCCCAAGGGCAAGCTTCTGGGCCAGAACCATCTCTTTGGATATTGCACTCTGCAGCTATTCTGAAAGGCTTTCTGTTCTTTCTTCCCCAACATGGAAGTTTCTCAAATGGCTGGCTGAGAATCTGCATCAAGTGTTGCTTTAGTCTCTTTGTTATGTGGATCACAAACTGTTACCCAGAACTTCAGGCCAAACCCAATGGTTCCAGAGTATGCTGCCTTCTTCTAGAACAAGACAGAAAGAAAACTAGGCTTGGAGGGTGAGAAGTAAGGAAACCTAGGCTGTAGTTCTAGTCCTGATATTGACTTGGTAGGTCATCTTAAAAAAAAACAATTAAGCTTTCGGAGTCCAAGCAACCAAATTTGCAAGATGAGGACAGGTTAACATGCCTTTCTTCTATTATAGAAATACAGAAAGACAGAGATTGAAGTCATCTGAGGCATTCACAGTAAATAAGTATTTTAGAATTTTAAGTTTCCATGTACTAGAAAGAACATAAAATCATTCCAAGTCACTGAGGCTGAGGAGCACTTACCTGATGATGGAGCTGGTGAGCAGAATCGTTGGTTGGCTCCTGTGGCCAAGATACTGTCTCCTGCTGCTTGGGGGGGAGTAAGCACCCGGGTGGCATTTGGGGGTGAGCCCAGAGGCCTTGAATCTGTCAACGGAGGTCCTATCTGTGATTGGACAGTCTTTCTTTGCAAAGTGCTGGTGTTCTCGATGCTGGCACAAGAGCTGGGAATGGAAGGGGGCAGGCTTGGGACAGAAACCAAACTCCTCTGGGGACAAGAACTGGGGCCAGTGGCATTCTCTGTCTTCACAATAATGCCGACGGTGTGGTTCTGAAGCCCCCCAGCGGCTGGTGGCGTGAGGGGCCGGGGCCAGCCTTGCCGGTGTGAGAGGCCTGGTAGGGGGGTGTTAGCGCCTGGAAGTCGCCGGGGGTCCGTAGAATCAGTGGAGCTGCTGTAGAGGTGTGGGCCATTGGCTTTCACCTCCATGTTCACTGGCCCGTTGGCAGTCCCACAAGGGGCTCTCTTGGATTTTTCCGCACAAGAACTGCAACTTATGTCCTCTAGGGCTGAGGGCTGGTGGGGTGGAGAGCAGCTCAGGGAATTCTGGGTGTTAATCCCTGAGGGGCAGGACAAGGGGTAGTGGGAAGGTGTAGGTGCCTTGTCAGCGGTTTGCAGGGAGGTGGCGATTGAGCTGTCAGTCATAATAACAGGCTTAATATCAGCCTTCTCTGTCTGTTCAGAGTCCCAATGCGAAGGCATCTGCTTAGCAGATAAATGTTTCAATATGCTGCACTGGAGCGCAACAACACTACAGAGCCACTGCAATGGAAGGAGAGGAGAGGAGAGGAGGGTGAGAGGCCTGGGAGGCGCTGGTCCATCCTGCCACTGCGGCCATGGCTACAGCAGAGCCAAACAAGCACTGTTTCCAAGGTCCCATCGTGAATGACCAGAAAGGGTAGGCTTGACTCCTGGTAGGATTCCATTTCTCTTTCCAAGCAAAACTTGTTGATATACTCAGCAGGCAACACCATGGTCAGAAGAGATTGGGATTCCCATTTTGGCTCTGCCATAAGGCTCACCTTGTGACCAATATTCAGCAGGTATCCCAGCACCTGTTTTGTGTACAACACTATCACCTAACCTTTCTAGGGGTCTAACTCATCTCATGCATTTATGGCTGTCTTTTACTGGTTTCTCTCCCCGCCCTCCTCTCTTTTGGGATAAGGTCTCACTATATAGCCCAGGTGGCCTTAAACTCTCAATCCTTCTGTCTTAGCCTACTGAGTGGTGGGATTATAGGTGTGTACAACAATACCTGGCCAGGTCTACTCATCTCTTCCTACAATATAGATCTGCCCAGCTTGCAGCACTGGAGGACCAATGGAGAGGAGCAGCCTGGTTGACTGTTGTTCTCTTACTTGTCTTTGGGATCTGAGCCAGAGGTTTTCTGTGGAATACTCAACTCTTGAGGGGTTAGGGTGAGAGTGGGGTGGAGATGGGAGTAACAGACACAGAGGCTGCTTCCAATAAAAGCTCTGGTGAGATGGCAGGAAGTTTGGGTTCAGAATCCCAGCTTTGCCTCCACTCACCTCTTGCTGCTCTGCTTGGGTGGCTAAGTGCTCAGAGTTCAAAAGGTGTGTCTGTGATTCCTCAGGGATCCCATTGCAGATCAGCTCCCCATCCCGAATGGCCGCGGGTGCAATGAGAGGAGGTGGAAACCGATACTGAGATTTTATAGCATCAGGAACCTGTTCAAAATAGAAGGAAGGAAAGACACATAGTACCAATATGCCCAGATGATTCTTTCTTGGTATGCTGCTGTTGAGGTACATTGGGGCCACTGAAGACAAAGAAGCTTAGTGTGTTGCAATTGTTCTGCAACCCCTTTGATACAGCACACTAGTCTGAAAAGGCACAGCAATACAAACAGTAGGCATGGTCCTCATATTTCTTCATCAATGTCCAAGGCCTGCAGAACCCAGAAATCACTGTATGCTTACTTCTGCTTTGTCTTAATCATGTAAGACTGATAGTAGACAATGTTTGTGTGGTATTCTAGGTTCTTATTACCCGGTGTCAGGTTTGTGAGATGAGTGAACAGGAAGAAGTTAAATGAGGTCACATTCATAATGGAAATGCTTGGCATGAGGCCTGATGAATATAAATGACCAATGTTAGTTTTTGTCATATACTCATTTATGACTCATGAAACAATTAGACATCTTTGTTGCACAAAGACAGAAGTCTCAATGACTCACGCCATAGAAGAATGAAAAAATGCAACGCATCCTAGAGGAATGTTTAAGGTACTATCACATATCTACATATGCACGCATGTATGCATACACACACATACCATACCACATGTTCTATAGGAAGATTGCTTATTCCAGTTTATAGATAGGTACTTGAGATTAGGGAGATGCTGTTCCTCAGCTCTTCAGCTCAAGGCTAGTAGTGCTCTACCTATTGGACCACAGTGCCACTTCCTGTTTTCTAGTGGTTTATTGGAGATAAAAGCCTCATGAACTTTCCTGCCCGGGCTAGCTTTGAGCTGCGATCCTCAGATTTCAGCCTCCTGGGTAGCTAGGATTATAGGCATGAGCCCCTGGTGTCCAGCTGAGATTAGGGAGATTTTGAACAGCAAATTGGAATTTGAGAAGGAACTTCTAAGTAGATGAAAGGGACATAAGCATAGGGGAGCAACATGAGATATGAAAGACATAGTAAGAAAGACACTGGAAAGTACCTGGCAAACCAACAGATTTGTGACCAAGTCCTTATGGAGAAGGAAAGAGGAACTTGAAAATGGCTTCAGAATTTTGGCTAGAGGGTCTGGGTAGGGACCACTATCACTAACTGAAATAAGAAATATGTGAGTAGAGTAGATTTAGAGCAGCAGAAGATTTTTGGTTTTGGTCAGGTTGAGACTGAGGTTTCTATAGGTTGGGCAGGATATTCACTTGGATATGAGGAGAAACTGAAGAAACATGGAGTTTGACGTTATCACCTGGAAGGTACCATGGACTTTCTGAGACACTCAGCAATAGGAACAGGAGATGGAGCAGTAGCTAGTTGAAGGCTGTCTCCTGGGGGAGAGTGAAAAAGTAGGCAGGGAAGAAACTCCAAATGCCAATATCAAGCGGATTTTACCTGCATTCCTATAATCAAAGATGAAGACATTGTCCTAAGGTACTACAGTCCTCACTCACTGCACTCTTAAACTGTCCAAGAACAAAATGTCTTTCAGGCAATTCAATGACCTTGATTTTCTCTTCAACAAATAAGGGGATATTTCTAAAGGGCAGGGAGAACAATACAATGATAGGATTCATTCAAGCCTCCTGACCTCTTAATTTCATCAGTTAGGCTCTCTTCCAAATTGCATGGTAAATTAGTTCAGATTACTTTTAGATCCATGAAATTGAGGTATGACAGATATCACTTCTACTATTTCCTTCTAATGGAAAACATCTTAATTTAATTTTAGAAAACTGTGTTTCAACTGAAGCATAAATATTTGTCCAGTTAAGAGTTTGTTATACAATTTCCAACAGATGGGGCTGGGAAGATGGCTCAGTGGTAGAGCGCTTGCCTTGCATGCTTGAGGCCCTGGGTTCGATTCCTCAGCACCACATAAGCAAAAAGAAAAAAGCCGGAAGTGGCGCTGTGGCTCAAGTGGTAGAGTGCTAGCCTTGAGCTGAAGAGCTGAGGGACAGCGTCCAGGCCCAGAGTTCAGGCCCACAACTGGACCAAAAAAAAATTTCCAACAGTTAGCATCTTGCTAGCTGACACCCACTGGAGGTGACCAGAACAGTGATTGAGTTTAAAGTGTGGTTGCCACCAAGTGGCCATGTTTGAGAACTGCTGGTTTCCATAGGCACATATAGCTTGCTGTGTTTCTTTCCAAAGAGATCAAGTTTATTTATGAACATAGTGTTAGGACCTCCAGATTAAGTACAAGAAGTGATTGAATACTTTATGAAAAACACCACATGCTTTTCAACCAAGAAAATCTTTCAACCTTTGTGGACACTGTCAGCAACTATCAAGTACAAAGAAATGTTAGGTACTGTTATAATACTACTACAATTTAAAGCCGTGGTGATAAATGAACACTAGCCTGGAAATACAGATTGAAGTCTCTGTTCAGATATTTTTCTCTTAAAGTTCCTCAAGCTGGGAACAGCTCCTTATTTTGGTTTGATCTGCTTAATCACTTGTACCTTCATCTTACAAGATGACACTCAGAGAGGGGTCAACATGAGACAGACAGGATGAATGTCAGCCTACCAGGACTTTTTCCTCATATTCCAAACCACTATTTTCTTTCTTTCTTTCTTTTTGGGTCCAGTTGTGGGACCTGAACTCTGGGCCTGGGCGCTGTCCCTCAGCTCTTCAGCTCAAGGCTAGCGCTCTACCACTTGAGCCACAGCGCCACTTCTGGCTTTTTGCTTATATGGTGCTGAGGAATAGAACCCAGGGCCTGATGCATGCAAGGCAAGCGCTCTACCACTGAGCCACCTTCCCAGCCCCTAAACCACTATTTTCAAACATGATCATACTCATTACTTCCTGAGACACCAAAAACAAATTTCTGGGGCTTCAGCTTCCTATATGTAAAACTGGGACAATGACTTTCTGTCTATTCCACGAAGGCAACCAGAGTTTGCCATCTTGCCAGTACTGGGTTATGACTTACCTTCAAGCTTCTTCTTTTGACCGACTGGAGCACACGGCGGTTAGGAGGATGCTTCTTGTGGATTCGTTTCAGGAAGTCCACTTTGACAACATGCTGTGAAATTGTGTCCTGGAAACGATCAAACACCTGGCACCGATTGCTCAAAGTCATATTCTTCTGGTTCAGCTAGGTACAAAGCAGAAACAATCATGTAGTTAGGTGCCCCCTTTGGCTAACTCCATGCTCAGGGTTTAAAAAAAAGCCCCAAATGGGGCTTGGAATATGGCTTATTGGTAAGAGTGCTTGCCTACCTTGGGTTCAAATCCTCAGTACCACATAAATGGAAAAAGCCAGAAGTGGCACCGTGGTTCAAGTGGTAGAAGTGCTAGCCTTGAGTATAGAGAGGCTCAGGGACAGATCCCAGATCCTGAGTTCAAGCCCCAGGACTGGCAACAAAACAAAACAAAAAAACTAGAAGCTCTAAACTATGTAAGGGGATTTCTTCAGTGAGACAGAATATCAACATTTCTTTTTTTTTTTTTGGGTGGGGATCCAGTTATGGGGCCTTAACTATGGGCCTGGGTGCTGTCCCTTAGCTCTTCAGCTCAAGGCTAGCGCTCTACCACTTGAGCCACAGTGCCACTTCCGGCTTTTTTCTTTTTGCTTATGTGGTGCTGAGGAATCGAACCCAGGCCCTCATGCATGCAAGGCAAGCACTCTACCACTGAGCCACCTTCCCAGCCCAGAATATCAACATTTCTAGGAAGGGACAAAGCAACACAGATGGTACTCTCCCCTTAGCCCCACCTAGTCCAGTGGAGAAGAATTAGTATATTAGAGTTAAGAGTCTCAGACTGGCTTCAAACCAGGATTTTCAGATTTCAGGCTCCTGAATAATGAGGATCACAGGCCCAGTGCCTGCCTGGTATACTCATGTCCCTCAGTGAGGCATAAGGAAGATATCAAATAGGGAATTTGCTAAGTGCCATTCAGAATTCTGCCTAATTCTCTTCTACTTCAGCTTAGAGTACTCTGTCAGATGACAGAGTACTACATATTTTAGAGATACGGACCGAGGTCCTCCAGAGACCCAGACTCCCTTCCCAGAAAAGGACTTTCTCACAGGTAGTAAACTGTGTTCTACATAGGAGCTGTGTCTAGTTGGGCCAGAATCCTGTGTGTCCTGCCTGATTCCTGCCTCCAGGGTACTAAGGCATTATAGGAACTAACATCTTACATGGAAGGAGAACTTTGATGGCCTCTTAGAATAGTGACTTACAGAAAGCAAACAGACAAAACAACTTTGCCACTATGCTCTTGATTATCTGGTCTCCCACACTTTGGTTCAAAATAAAGGGTCTACTCAGGCAGTTTATAAGTTTTACTTATATTTATATTTTTTTGGTTGGTCGTGGGGCCTGAACTCAGGACCTGGGTGTTATTCCTGTGCTTTTTCAAAAAACTCAAGCCTAGTACTCTACCACTTTGAACCACAGCACCACTGCTGGTTTTCTGGTGGTTAATTGGAGAAAAGAGACAGACTTTCCTGCATGGGTTGGCTTTGAACTGAGACCCTCAGATCTCAGCCTCCTTGAGTAGCTAGGATTACAGGCATGAGATACCAGCACAGGGAAAAGCTTCATTTTTTTGAGATGTGGGGATGAGTGGGATGGGATGGTTGGTTGTGGGGCTTGAACTCAGGACCTGAGTGCTGTCCTTGAGCCTTTTTGCTCAAGGTTAGTGCTCTACTACTTTGAGCCACAGGCCCATTATCTTTCTCTCTCTCTCTCTTTCTTTCGTGGGGCTAATTCTGAGCCTGGGCATTCTCCTTGCGCTTATCAGCTAAAGGTTAGTGCTCTACTACTTGAGCCACAGCGCCACTTCTGGCTTTTTCTGTTTATGTGGTGCTGAGGAATCGAACCCAGGGCCTCATGTATGCGAGGCAAGCACTCTACCACTGAGCCACCTTCCCAGCCCTCTTTTTGTGTGTGTGTGTGTGTGTGTGTGTGTGTGTGTGTGTGTGTGTGTGTGTTGGTACTGCAGTTTGAACTTAAGGTCTTGTGCTCTCCCTTGTTTTCCTCCCTCAAGGCTTGGGCCATATTAGTTTCTTTGTTCATTCATTCATTCAACAACTTACTTATTCAATACCTATTATAGGTAGCTATAAAGAATTAAAGTCAGAGAAAGGAAAGGTCAGGTGTTGTGGTGCATGTTTATAATCCAGCTAAGTGGGAGGCAAAAGCAGGAGGATCTTGAATTTAAGGTCAGGTGGGCAAAGTTCATAACACTGTATCTCCAGAACTAAAAAACAATAAAAGAGATAGGGATGTGGCTTAAGGAGTAGAGTGCTTGCATAGAAACTCTAAGGCTCTGATTCAATTTCCAGTACTGACAAGATTAAAAAAAAAAGGATAGATAAGTGGGGCATCGCTGGCTCACGCCTGTAATCCTAGCTACTCAAGAGGCTGAGATCTGAGGATCGAGGTTCAAAGCCAGCCGAGGCAGCAAATCTGTGAGACTCTTATCTCCAATAAACCAGCAGAAAACCAGAAGTGGCATTGCTGCTCAAGAGGTAGAGCACTAGCCTTGAGCTGAAGAGCTGAAGGACAGTGCCCAGGCACAGAGTTCAAGCCCTACAACTGATTAAAAAAAAAAGAGAGAGAAAAAAAAGGATAGATAGATGCGAAGAACTTAACTTACTGGCTGTTTAGGACATGTGTATTCCAGCTAGCCAACCATTTATTTCCTTAAAATTGGATTGATTCCCTTTAGGGCTGTAACATCAATTGTTTAATTCAAACAACTAAGCACTAGTGGGTTAAATCTGCATGTGCAAACAAAACAAGATACTGTAGGAAAAGGCAAAATGCATAGCTGAGGCATGTCAAAACAGAACTGAGTAGAATGGTCTGCATGAAACTAGCATCTGTGAGATCAGAGTGAACTATGGCATAAAGCAGACCATCATATGCTTTCAATGTTGTAATCAGTCCATCTACACCTCAGCTGTGCCTGTAAAGGACTGATAAGATGCTGCTATGCTTACCACCACATGTTCAATGTGATTTGGACACATCCATCTGCCCAGGGGCATGGCAGTGAGCGGTGGCTCGAGGCAGTCCATATGAAACAGGAGCGGGCAATAGTCACACTGGATGAGAGGGGCCACTCGGCAACTCCTGTGTAAAAACAAAACAAATATATTTATGTATTTTTTTGTTGGTCATAGAGCTTGATCTCGGCCTGAGTGTTATCCCTGAGATTTTTTTTTGCTCAAGGATAGTACTCTACCCTTTTGAGCTATAGATCCACTTTCGGTTCTCTGGTGGTTAACTGGAGATAAGAGTCTCACAGACATTAGGCAGTTTTGAACTGTGACCCTTAGATCTCAGCCTCCTGAGTAGCTAGGATTATAGGCATGAGCCACCAGTTCCTGGCAACAAACTATATTTTAAAAATTTATTTATTTATTTATTTAGGCCAGACCTGGAGCATGAGCTCAAGGCCTGGGCTCTGATGTTGAGACTGTGCTCTAGCCTAGCACTTACCACTTGAGTCACAGCACCATTTCTGGCTTTTTCTGTTTATGTGGTACTGAGTATTTGAACCCAGGGCTTCATGCATGCTAAGCAAGCACTCTACCACTAAGCCATATTCCCAACCTTAATTTTTGTGTGTGTGTGGTGCTGGTGTTTGAACTTAAGTCCTGTGCTTGCTAAACAAGTCTACCACTTATTTAGCTCTCTCCCCACTACATATAAATATATAACCCTGGGTATGTGTGTGTGTAATTTTTGTGGCAAGATATAGCAAGAAGGTTGCACTGAAGAATAATAATTCCTGCTTAATCTTAACAATATTCTTCCATATACCCTTCCCACAATGGTTTAGTTACATTCCTGATCAGTAAGACAGATAAATTAGAAGGCTATCATTAAGCTCTCCATTACTTTCACTTTTAAGAGGAATGTGTCTTGTGGGGATGTGACCATTCATTTAGAGTATGCTTAAAGTGGCTGTCAGAGCAAGAGTGATCAATGTATAATACTTACTGGAGGATGGCCAACTCTGCTCTGATCTTTCTAGAAAACATCTACCTCATTAAAAAACCACTAGCAACCTTTCTGAAACCTTTCACGACTGGTTGGCAGAACTAACAACTGGTGAGGTATGTAGAAAATGATTGTGCTATGTATTCATGTAAGGAAGGGGCTTAAGCAAAATGTCAAATACAATTGTGTGTGTGTGTATTGGTCTTGGTGCTTGAACTCAGTACCTGTGTGCTGTCTCTGAGCCTTCAGTCCTGGGGCTTGAACTCAAGGCCTAGGCACTGTGCCTGAGCTTCTTTTTATGCTCAAGTCTAGCACTCTACCATTTGAGCCATAGAACAACTTTTGGCCTTTTCTGTTTATATGGTTCTGAGGAATCCCAGGGATTCCTGCATGCTAGAAAGTACTCTACCACTAAGCCACATTTCCAGCCCCTCTCTGAGCCTTTTTAGTCAAGACTAGCGCTCTACCACTGGAGCCATAGCTCTCTATCCAGCCTTTTGGTGATTAATTGGAGATCAGAGTCTAAAAGACTTTCCTGCCTAGGTTGGGTCCTAGGCGTATCTTAGATTACAGATGTGAGCCTCTGGTGCTTGGCTCTAAATATAATTTGTAAACACAATATTCTTTTTTTTTTTTTTGGGTCCAGTGTGTGGCCTTTAGTCTGGGCCTGGGCGCTGTCCCTCAGCTCTTCAGCTCAAGGCTAGCACTCTACCACTTGAGCTACAGGACCACTTCTGGCTTTTTTTCTTTTTGCTTATGTGGTGCTGAGGAATTGAACCCAGGGCCTCATGCATGCAAGGCAAGCGCTCTACCACTGAGCCACCTTCCCAGCCCCATAAACACAATATTCTTAAGGTTCCTCAGATGCACTAGAACCACAGTTTGTCTTGACTTTTTTTTTTTTTTTTAATTCTGGGTGCCAGTACTAAAGCTTGAACTCAGGCCCTCACCCTCTTGCTTAAGTTTTTTCACTCAAGGAGGGCATTCTACCCTTACTTCTGGCTTTGTGTTGGTTAACTGGAGATAATAGTCTTGGGAATTTTTCTGCCTAGGCTGGAGTTGGAGTTCAAATCTCAGCCTCTTGAGTGGCTAGGACAATAGGCTTGAGCCACTGATGGTGGCTGATGACTGAGTTTTAATGCACTATTCTCTAGTTTCCTAAAAGTTTTTTGCTGTGGAACTTTTTTTTTTTTGGTGGTACTGGGGTTTAAACTCAGGATTTCATACTTGTTAGGCAGGTCATGTGCCACTTGAGCCACTCCTCCAGTCCTTTTAGCTCTTATCTTTTTTTTTTTGTCGGTCATGGGGCTTGAACTCTGGGCCTGGGCACTGTCCCTCAGCTCTTCAGCTCAAGGCTAGTGCTCTACCACTTGAGCCACAATGCCACTTCCGGTTTTCTGGTGGTTTATTGGAGATAAAAGTCTCAGGGACTTCCTTGCCCAGGCTGGCTTTGAACCGTGATCCGCAGATCTCAGCCTCATGGGTAGGATGACAGGTATGAGCCACCGGCACCCAGCTAGCTCTGGTTATCTTTGAGACAGGGTCTCACTTTTTGTGCTGGATGGTCTGCATGGCAATCTTATTTATACTTCCCACCATAGCTAAGATATGTGTGTAGGGGGTGGATCCCCTAGGCTGGCCTCAAGACCAAGATCCTTTCAATCTCAGACTTGCACATAGGCATATGCCTAGCAATTGGTTGAGATGATAGTCTTACTAACTTTTTACCTGGGTTGGCCTCATACTACAATCTTCCCTCTGTCTGCCTCCTGAGTAGCTAGAGTTAGAATTACAGGAATTTCAAGAATGAGCCACTGGTTCCTGGTGGAACTTCTTTTTTTGTACCAGAGTTTGATCTCAGGGTCTCATAGTTGCTCAGCTTGTTTGCTTGGCTGGGGTACTACCCCTTGAACCATACCTCCTAGTTAGATTTTCTGCTAGGGATGGCTTTAAAGTGCACGGCCCTCCAGATCTTGGCCTCTTGAACAGTTAGGATTATAAGTGTAAGCCATTGGCATCTGGCTTTGGAATACATTTTTAAAAAATTGTGCTGTTTCTGGGGCTTGAATTTAGGGCCTGGGCACTATCCTTGAACTTCTTTTTTTTTTGTTTTTTTTTTTTTTGGTCCGGTCGTGGGGCCTGAACTCTGGGCCTGGGCGCTGTCCCTCAGCTCTTCAGCTCAAGGCTAGCGTTCTACCACTTGAGCCACAGCGCCACTTCCGGCTTTTTTCTTTTTGCTTATGTGGTGCTGAGGAATCGAACCCAGGGCCTCAGGCATGCAAGGCAAGTGCTCTACCACTGAGCCACCTTCCCAGCCCTCCTTGAACTTCTTTTTACTCAAGGTTAGCACTCTACCTACCACTTGACCCACAGTTCTACTTCTGGCTTTTTTGGTGGTTAATTGGGGCTAAGCATCTCATGGACTTTCCTGCCTGGGATGGCTTTGAACTTTCTCAATCTCAGCGTACTGAGTAGCCAAAGCTTACAGGTGTGAGTCACCTGCGCCCAGTAGAAATGCTTTATTATTATCTTTTTTCCCCCATTGGTTGTGGAGCTTGAACTCTGGGCCTGGGCGCTGTCCCTCAGCTCTTCAGCTCAAGGCAACTGCTCTACCACTTGAGCCACAGCGCCACTTCTGGTTTTCTGGGGTTAATTGGAGATAAAGAGTCTTACGAGCTTTCCTGCCTAGGCTGGCTTTGAACTGTGATCCTAAGATCTCAGCCTCCTTGAGTAGCTAGGATTACAGGCGTGAGCCACTAGCACCCAGCTATTATTTTTTAAATAGACATTTACCAGGCTGGGAAGGTGGCTGAGTGGTAGAGTGCTTGTCTCGTTTGGATGAGGCCCTGGGTTTGATTTCTCAGCACCACAGAAAAAGCTGGAAGTGGTGCTGTGGCTCAAGTGGTAGAGCGCTAGCCTTGAGCTGAAGAGCTGAGGGACAGCGCCCAGGCCCAGAGTTCAAGTCCCCTGACTGACTGCACCCCCCCCCAAAAAAAGCCATTTGCCCCTGCTATCCAACTGTGACCATAAGACAGTCCTAATAAACTCAAGGCAACAAGTCCAGCTTTTGTAATTGAAGCAGCTGATCCCTGTCCTATTTGAAGGAAATCAGTGTCTCAGGGAATATAAAATTAGGGTATTCCAGGGGTTTTTGGAAGTTACTCAGTCCAATGTATACTAGCTATCATAGGCACTTGTACTACTTGTAGAACATCTTTAGTTATCAAAAAACACTTTGCCTTTTTCAGGACTTATGTTACTACTGGCTAGAATTCTTCTAGCTTTAAGGTCTCATGCTTCTGTTTAAGTCCAATTCTTTTTATTCCAGTCTATCAACATAGTCAACAGGACTTGAACTCTTAGTCAGCTTATTTTGCTCACTGTGATTCTTCAAGGAATTATTAACACAAAAGTTTTAGATCCATTAATTAGTCTCTTTGTAGTCATACTATCAGAATATGCATTGTACACATTTAATACATATGGTTTGGAACTGGTAACCAAAGAGAGAAAATGTATCATTTGCTGAATATAGAAGAGTCCCTTTGTAGAGAAGAAAATACCTGTTACATGTGAAGCAGACTTTGACCGGTAAGGGAACCAGACCATTGTGATCTAACTCATGCTGTGTCTTCTTAACATTTTTCCCTGTGGTTTCCTCCTTTCTTCTTCTCTTGCTAGAACCTAGAAAAGAGATTGGTGGTGCTGAACTGTCCCTGGCTTCAGAGTTTCTTGCCTGGAATATGGAAATAACATAAGTGAAAGGAACAGATCTTAGCAAAAACATGTGCCATGGCCCAGAGATGGATCCTTTCTGAGGCCTGCAGGGCTGATAGCAAGTGAGAAAAAAAGAATAGGAAAGAGGGAAAAAAAAAAGGAGACGTTTGACATAAGTGATAACTATGAGCATAAATCACCTGTTTTGTAGCAGAATCATTGTTTTACAACCATGAAGTGATTAGAAACCTAGGTTAAATTCTGGAAATCTAATAAATATAAATGCTCAAGTCAAAGGGTCAAGAATTATTCTGTGGAAGTAGCTGAGGAAAAGACTGCTTTTTACCACATTTTAATAAAAATCAGAAAAGCCTTGATTTCAACTGTATCTTTTAACTGTATCTTCCAATTTTCTTTCCTTTTCCTGTTCTGGTGCCAGAGCTTGAACTCGCATTCACCATTTTTTGCTCACAGCTGATACTCTACCACACTCTACCTAGTATTATTAATGACATTACTGCCCATGCTGGCTTCAAACCACAGTCCTCAGCTTTCAGCATTCTGTGTAGCCAGGATTTCAGGCATTAGCCACTAGTGCCCAGCTCCAACTTTGTTTTCTTGGAAGAAAAACTAAGCTCAAGAACCTTTATGTACCAAATAGAAGCCATGACTCTTTTTTCTTTAGAAAGGACAATTTGATAATTATCTACCAATAAGAACTCTAACCCAGAAATTCTATTAGGAATTAATCTTACATATATTCCCACACATCTACAAATATATACAATGGTGTATTTACAGAGTTATTTGCTGAAGCACTACATCAATAACAAAAAACCAGGAACAACTTCAATGTCAATTAAAAGGAAGAGGAAACTGGCCAGATTAATGATGGCACACCTGTACAATGGACTACTATAGAACCCAAACAAAACAAAACTGAGGAAATTCTATAATAATATGTTAAGATCTCTAGAATATATTGTTAAGTTTTAAAAAAAGTATAGAACAGTATATCTAGTATGTTATTTAAGGGACAATACAAGCATATTTCTGTATTTGCTTATACATGCACAGAAAACTCTAGGATCCATTTTAAGAACCAACCAATGGTTATCTGCGAAAGGTATGAAAGGGAGACATGGGAATAAAAGAGAAAATTTTCGCTGTAAGCCTTTGTATTTTACTTTTTTTCTCCAGTGAAAGAAACCCATGGCCTTGTGAATCACATGCCATGTAAATACTCTACAACTGAGCTATATTCCTATGTATCAGCTGATACTATTAATTTAAAAATGAGACGGGCTTGCTGTGTAGCTCACACTGGCCTTGAACTTTTCAATCCTTGTACTTCAATAGTTGGATAACAGGCATGCATTACTACATCTAGCTTGTATTTTAAGTTTTTGAACCCTGTGGATGTAATGTCTATTTTTAAAAAAGGAGATAATATTGGGAAGGGGCAGGGGAGCAGTCAAGATTCAGAAAATGGAGTAAAATTGAGTGCCTATTACAATAGTTAAAACCTTCAAAGACCTCTACAGTTAAAACCAGAAATGGGGAGGTAAGACAATGGCTACACAGTCAAGTTATTCTGCAGGCAACACTGCTCTTTTGCTAGAAAATAATCCCCTAGGGAGACTGGGATGGGAGAGGAGATATGATGATGGTGTAGCTAACCTGGTAGTGCAGTGGTACAAGTCAGTTCATTGGGCAACTGAAATTGTGTGGGGTTCCGCTCCATGGCGGCAGCAATCAGCAGCTCAAAAGGCCGCCTCAGCTGAGGCTGCACATAGTCCGGCTCTGCTGCTACTGGCTCCTCATCCACGTCAATGATGTCCTCATCAACGTCGTTCTGCTCAGAAGTGGGGGTCTCGGTGCTGGCATTGGATGTGGGGGTGCCAGGCCGGCTGGCTCTCCTTTCCAGGATCCGGGCATGGGCAATGGCCTTGAGTTCAGTTTTGCTAGCTGATCTGTCCAACAAGTCAGTGTCACTGCTGGGGGATGTAGTCCGTTTGCCAGATTTGTCCACCAGTCCATTAACATGACCCAGCTCCTTTTTCTGCTCTCGTTTCTGTGCAAATGAATAGGTGGGCCCATCATGAAAAGTACCACAAAACAGAAAGAGATGGGTGTACAATGTCCTGCTAGATAGATCACTAACCAAAATCACAAAAATCTCTTCCATATCCCAGAATCATCTACCTAGGAACTGAGACACTGGTCTATTTATGTTGATACACCTGTAAGACTAATTAAAGCTGGGAAAACTATTACAGTAGGGAATTACCAAAAACACGTAAAGTTAGAAACAGTTATACAAATTCTACATCATTAACTCTAACTTATCATATGACATATGATACATGGTACAGGCAAAAGGCTAAGAAAGGAACACAGAACAAACAGTGAAAATAACAAAGTGAGATTGTCTTGAAGCATCCTGACTTTTGCTCAAAATAAAAAAGTTTACCAAAGTAAAGATGAAAGGTGAAATAGGCCAGTAGACCTCCTTTTTTTCAGGGAGGTTGAGTGTTACTGTGGAAGGCAACTGTATTTCAAGCATAGTGTCTAAGAATTGTGGTTTCTAGTGTTTTCATTTTACCTAAGAACTCTGAAAGGAACATTTCTTAAAAAGTGGGAAACAGATTTTACTCCACAAATTCAAACAGAGGGATTATGGGAAGTTTAACACTGGTCCCAGTCGGAGCTGTGAGATTTTGTCCCAGTTCTGCCAATTTATTTTCTTTGATCTTGGGTGACTCAGGCTGATGGTACAGAATTTTCTCTATCTACAAAGTGAGACCAGTAAAATCTTGCTCCGATAGATATATGGTAGAGATAAAGCATGTCTGACATATGAAAGGATGGCTTTTAGCTGGGTTAAGACCTAGCTTCCACTAGAAATCATACATAAGAACTAATCATAAGAGGTAGATGAGGCCCAGAGGGCGTATCATTTTGAATAAATTACAAGAGGCCAAAGAAGAGTGGTATGGTAGAGATGGAAAAGGCAGATATGGCACCAGTTGGCAAAGAGATCCATGTGAAAGCAGGTCAGAATAACATTTCAGAATCACCCTGTGTTATAAAATGTATACTGTAATTCTTAGCATGTAGTTCTGTTTCTATAAAATCGATGAAGAAATAACAGAGCTTGAGAATGAGATAGAATTTGCTTCAATTCCTTGGAATCTTTGAGAAAGTTATTCCTCATTCTCAGTCGTGGTTTCTTCTTTTCTAAAATGGAGACCCAATACTAATACAACGTTAATTCCTTTTTTCAACTCTCCTCCTTCAGGGGCTCATCATCCTTTTAGGCTCACCTTCCTTTTTGTTTTTTTGTTGGTTGTGGAGCCTGAACTCTGCAGTCCCTCAGCTCTTCAGCTCAAGGCGAGCGTGCTACCACTTGAGCCACAGTGCCACTTCTGGCTTTTTCTGCTTATGTGGTGCTGAGGAATCGAACCCAGGGCCTCATGCATGCAAGGCAAGCTCTCTACCACTGAGCCACCTTCCTAGCCCGTAGGCCTACCTTCTTTATATGACAAGTTTCTGAAAGAACTCTTGGATGACAGGTCTGGTCCTACTCTAATCAAACTGGGGATGCCTAGGAAAGCAACTTAGTGCACAGGATAAGAGATTAGTCCAGTTAATGGACATTAGAAGAAACTAACTACAGCTGTGGTTAGGTGGCTGACTTGACTCTGGGTTGCTTTTTAATGAGAACCCATATCAGAAAAATGTCTGCCAAATTGTTTACCTTCTTTTTAAAGGCCTCTGTTATACACACTAAACCACAATCTCTGAGTCATCTCCTCATCCTGTTTCTGCAATCAAGGAAGTCATCATTCATTGTGACATCATGTTCAAGGGCCAGGAAAACAGCAATGATGTCAAAATAAAGTTGCCTGGTGTTTAATGTGTGCATAATGTGTGTGTGTGTGTGTGTGTGTGTGTGTGTGTGTGTGTGTGTGTGTGTGTGTGTGTGTGTGTGTGTGTGTGTGTGTGTGTGTGTGTGTGTGTGTGTGTGTGTGTGTGTGTGTGTGTGTGTGTGTGTGTGTGTGTGTGTGTGTGTGTGTGTGTAGAGCAAGGTATAGTTTTACAATTCATGGACAAATGTGATTCCTTAGCCTATAATTTGAAAGTTGGGGGAAAGGGGGAAATATAATCTGGGTGGAAACATACTTACTTCCTTTTTTGATAAGAGAATTTAGTTCTGGTTTCCCATAAAAATTTCAGAGTAGAAAATAATGAACCATGTTTATAATTCAGCCAGTACTGAATTTATCAAAGCTAAGGGAAAAGGAGCTAAAGAGATTAGCCAGCTGGGGTACAAATGGATTAAAAATCCTATCCACTAATACAACTGGTCAAACCTCTGGAGACCAGTGACTTATTTGCTTTTGGGTGAGAAAAAAAAAATCATTCTTTCGAGCCATGGATAATGCTGCCACAGTCAGGCCACTACAAGGTCAATAAGATCAGACTATTCCTGTCACTAGTGACTAAACATGGCTCGGTAAATGAACACACCTCTTCTGCCCTCTTCAGTAGCCCATGTTTGGATTTTTAGGCCCTACTGGATTCCAAACAGTCACCATTGGGAGAGTAGGGTGATTCCAGGGCTGGAAAAGACAAGAAGGGATAAAATGCCTCAGGGCCAGGCCATCTTAGCTCTAGAATATCAGCACTCAAGATCTAGCATCCCGAGCAAAGCCTTCTGAAAGCAGCATTATTACCTTTCGGCGAACAGTGCACCGGTGACACATCCACTCCCCAGGAGGCAACATCTCTTCACTCAGTGGAGGGTTACTGTGGGGAAAAGACAAGGGCAAGACTAAGTAACTAACCCTTGGAGGCAGCAGGAAAAAGTTTGGGGTTTAGGTAAGTCTGGCATAAGCTGCATGTCCCTAACCTATTTTAGTTGCTAGAAACTACTGAAGCACTGCTAGAGTTCTGTCATCCTTCAAAATGCCTACTCAGGGCGTGGTAGCAGTGGGTAATCCCAGTACTTGGGAGGCTGAGGCAGGAGTTTGAAGCCAGACTGGGTTACAAAGCAAGACTCTACCTAAAAAAAAAGAAGATAATAAAACAATCACTTTTTAAAAAAGCAACATTTATAATCCCCTAAGGAATGAGCATTCATTCTCACAGTTCAGCAAGGGAAGCCAAATCTATAACTGGGCTTATAGGAAAAGGCATAAGGAATTAGTTTGGAACTAGGTGTTGGTGACTCATGCCTGTAATCCTAGCTAATCAGGAAATTGAGATCTGAGGATTGCAGTTCAAAGCTAGCCAGGGCAGGAAAGTCTATGAGGCTCCTATCTTAACTATTTAAAAAAAAAAAAGGCGGGGTCTGGTGGCTCACTCCTGTAATCCTAGCCTCATACTCAGGAGGCTGAGATCTGAGGATCACAGTTTGAAACCAGCCTGGACAAGAAAGTCTATGAGACTCTAATCTCCAATAAACTACTCAGAAAAAGCAGGAAGTGGCGCTGTGACCAAGTGGTAGAGAATTAGCCTGAGCAAAAGAAGCTCAGGGACAGACCTTATACCCAAGGTTCAAGTCACAGGACTGGTTATTTAAAAAAAGCTGGAAGTGGGGCTGTGGCTCAAGTAGTAGATTGCTAACCTTGAGCCAAAGGCTCAGGGACAGTGCCCAGATCCTGAGTTCAAGCCTCAGAACAGGCAACAACAACAACAAAACAACAACAACCACCCACAAAACAATATAATCCCACAAGTTTGGAGGCTGAACAGTCATGCTCACATTCTTCTGTACCATGCCAATAAAATCACCAAGAGGTCTTCCATACTGTTGGAAGTCCTATCACAAAGCCTCATCCATGTTCCTAGGCCTCCTTCAGGTGCCTTCTCCCTAGTTAAATCAAAGACTTGTTAATTCTTTCTTTGGAATACCCTTCCTCTAGGAAAGCTATGGAGGTTTGCTCCATTCAGCTTGTGGTATATTTAATGTTTGCAAAGTCTGTTCCATTCCCTATTCACAGGTAGTCCATTCTCCTCTTGAATTGGGCTCATCTTTTAACTTGCTGTGACCAAAAGAATGCAGCAGATGTGGTATGTTGCAACTTCCAAGCCCAAGCCTTAAGAGAACAGTAGATGATACTTTTTTTTTTGTCAGTCATGGTGCTTGAACTCTGGGCCTGGGCGCTATCCCTGAGCTCTTCAGCTCAAGGCGAGCGCTCTACCACTTGAGCCACAACACCACTTCCTGTAGATTATACTTTATATGATTGGAATGTTCCATCTCAGGGCCCTGTTGTGATGCTGTAAGATGCCATATGGAGGAGACTTGGGGCTCCAATCATCAGCTTCAGCTGCTGAACTGTCAAGCCAAGCAGTTGCACCACTTACTGTGATGAGTCAGTCAGTCATCTTGGACATACCCAGCTTAGTCCAGCCTCCAAATAACTGTAGTCCTAGCCAACATGTGGAACAAAAAATTACTCAGGTGAGCCCAGTAACCCTGAGAATTCTGACAGATAATAACTACTATCTTTTTTCAAGACACTGAGTTTTGGGGTAACTTGTTATGTAGCAAAAGATGATCAGTTCCTCCTGTGCCAGTTGTTGAATTTAGTTTAGTTTTCCTTTGGCACTTATATTTTGCCTTGCATGACAGTCATCTTTTTTATTAGAAGACACTATTGCATTGCTTCCCTCTTTGTATCTTTGTAATATATAAGTTGTGTACATAGTAGTTACTGAGGAAGCAAAGACTGAATCAAAACCAGAGGTGTGTAGGGCTGGGCCTTACAGATCCTCTAGGCCATTGATTTCCATTAAAATTATATCAAGAGCTATATGAGACTTTATTACTTTATTAACTCCTCAGAGGGTTATAATTACATTGCCTATACAACAGGCACTTTGTTTTCAAAATGTCCTCAGTTTAGCTGTAGTAGAAGCACCTGAGAATTTAATAGAAATGCAAATTATGAGGCCATGCCAGATCAACTGACCCAGAAACTCTAGAATTTAGGCTTAACAATTTTTGCTTAATAAGCAAGCCCTTAAAATGATTCTGTTGGGCATCAAAGTCTGAAAACAAATAATGTACAGAATGTACAAATAATATAATGTAAGGTTATATTTATGCTTAAGTTCTTGAAGGGGGGGGTCAGTACTTCAAACAGTAAGAAGAGGAAAAGTGCAGGAATTCATGTGTGTATATACACACACATTTTAAAATAGGACTATCCTTTAAGTCTTAGGATTTAATGATATGCTATTTTACTATTTACCTAAAACTATACTTGGTCTGACAAATGTTCCTTTTTCTTGCTCTGCCATGCTTCCCTAGACCCCTGAGCATAAATGTCAAATGCTCACCAAATCTTCACAGTTCATTGCTTCCCTTCCTCTGTTTCCTTAGTGGAATCTCAAGAGGATGCTCACCAGGAAACAGGAAACTGGAGATACAGTGGTCTGTTGGGACAGGTCTCCAAGTCCTAGAGGACCACAGGTGAGTGTTACTTGTAAAATCTTCCCTGGTTTTCTCCAATGAATTTCTGTAACAGGTTGCATACTAACTGATAAAATTATTTTCAAAGGCCTAAAGACGGCTATGCTTCAGCAGCTGTCATATTAAAATTAACCCTGAAGGCTGTCACTTCTGATTCTGTTTTTCATCATTTCTTTTCATCTGCCCATTGGCACTGTACCAGGATATCCTACATTATATGAAAGCAAGGCAGTATGGGCTTAGATCTTTCACCAAGAAGTGAACAATCACTATACCACTCTTTATTCTTCCTTTATCACTATTACTGTTGGCAGAATGATTTATCTAACATACAGGAGGAGGAGATGGGAAGGTCTGAGTTAAGATCCCATTTCAACAACAACAAAAGCTGTGCATAATAGTGTTCACCTGCCACCCCAGCCATTGGGGTTGGGGGGCAGGGGAGAACAGGTGAGATCCTACCTAGAAAATAACTAAAGCAAAAAGGGTTAAAACAACACTTAAGTAGTAGAGTTCCTACTTAGCAAGCATTAAACCCTGAGCTCAAACCCCAGGACTGCCAACAAAACAAAATACAATCTGGAACAAGGTGCAGTAGCCTAAGGCAGGAGATAGAAAGTTTCAGGCCATCTTGTACTATATAAGACTGTTTCAACCCCCCAACTCCATCTAATCATATTACTCTCCTGCTTAAAAATCCTTCAATGGCATTTCCCCCCATCCATTATAAGATAAATTTCAAGCTCCTTCATATTTCAGCCTTGTAATCAGGACCCTGTCTCTTTGCTCCATCAGTCTGCTGACTCCTAACACTGATGATACCATCTCTCACCTCTGTGTCTCCACTCATTCCAGTGCCACATTCTACATTCATGCATGTCTTCTCCAACTCTTTCACTTGGAAAACTCCTTATCTCTCGAGTTGTCTCATATCAGGATTCTCTCCAGGCTTTCTATGACAGTACTATTGTTACTCATAGCACTTCTGTGCTGCTCAAACTTTTTTTTGGTCGGTTGTGGGGCCTGAACTCTAGGCCTGGGCACTGTCCCTCAAGCTCTTCAGCTCAAGGCTAGCACACTACCACTTGAGCCACAGTGCCACTTCTGTTTTTTTCTGCTTATGTGGTGCTAAGGAATCAAACCCAGGGCCTCATGCATGCAAGGCAAGCACTCTACAACTGAACCACTTTCCCAGCACCCCCCCCCCCCGCCCCCAACTCTTACTGCACCTGAATCCTCTTCTCTATGCTTCATTTATCTTTGGTATCTCACTCTGTATAATACCTATTCATGTAGTAGGTATTCGACAAAACTTTAAATCACTGAACTAACAAAAGTGTAGGTTTCTAGGAAGTGAGTATAATCCTCCAACAAGACGTAAAACCATACAATTGGACAAAAACTTATTTTAGTGGTTATGTTTAAAAGTCATAAATTGCCAGGCCCCAGTGGCTCATGTCTGTAATCTTAGTTACTCAGAAGGGCTGAGATCTGAGGATCATGGTTCAAAGCCAGCCCAAGCAGGAAATACTGTGAGACTCTTATCTCCAATTAACCATGAGAAAACCAGAAGTAGCACTGTGGCTCAAGTGGTAGAGTGCTCACCTTGAGCTGAAGAGCTAAGGACAGCGCCCAGGCCCAGAGTTCAAGCCCCACTACCAACCAAAACAAACAAACAAAAAAGTCATAAACTGGGGGGAGGGGATGGGAAGGCAGGGATGGTAAGGGGAAACAAAGGAGGCGGCAATAATGATAAGAAATGTACTCATTACCTTGCTCATGTAATTGTAACCCCTCTGTACAGTATTTTCACAATAAAAAAACCTTAAGGTCATAAATTAATGAAAAGGTATCTAAGTAAAAACAAAGTCTTGTTTCTCTTTTTCTAACAGTTAAAATGCTTAAAACTTGTATTAAAATGCTCAACAAGCATCCTGAATCAACTGGGAAGTTGGCTCAGTGGTAGAGCACCTGCCTTGCATGCTCGAGGCCCTGGGTTCGATTCCTCAGCACCACATAAGAAAAAAGCCGGAAGTGGCGCTGTGGCTCAAGTGGTAGAGTGCTAGCCTTGAGCTGAAGAGCTGAGGGACAGCGCCCAGGCCCAGAGTTCAGGCCCCACGACCGGACCCGCCCCCCCCCCCCCCAAAGCATCCTGAATCAACAATTTTGAGAAGGTGATACATGAAAGAAGGCAATACTATGTTAATAATGGATACAGAAGGACAACATTTTCTAGAAATTGATCATGGCTAGAACATAGGCACCACTCATCAAAAAGCTCCCCAGCTCCACCCATCATGATTTTTTTTTTGTCGATCATGAGGCCTGAACTCTGGGCCTGGGTGTTGTTTCTCAGCTCTTCAGCTGTAGGCTAGTGCTCTACCACTTACTTGAGCCTCAGCCTAACTTCCGGCCTTTTCTGCTTATGTGGTGCTGAGGAATCAAACTGAGGGCCTCATACATTTCAAGGCAAGCATTCTACCACGGAGCCACCTTCCCAGCCCCCCACCCATGTTTTCTGTCAGCTCTATCCAATTCCTTTTTCTTTTCTTCTCTCTCTCTTTTTTTATTGGTTGTGGGGCCTGAACTCTGGGCCTGGGCACTGTCCCTGAGCGCTTCAGCTCAAGGATAGCACCCTACCACTTGAGCCACAGCGCCACTTCTGGCTTTTTTCTGTTTATGTGGTGCTAAGGAATTGAACCTAGGGCCTCATGCATACGAGGAAAGCACTCTACCACTGAGCCAACTTCCCAGCCCCCCTTTTTCTTTTTTCTTTTATTGTCTCTGAGCTTTTTGCTGAAAGCTAGCATTCTACTATTTTAGCCACAGCTCTACTTCTGGCTTTTTTTGGTAGTTATATGGAAGTAAGAGTCTCATGATTCCCAAAGAAACTATTTGCTCTCTATCTGAAATACTGCTGACAGGAAAAGGATTCCAGGAGGGAAAAGATTTGGCAACCTCGGGGTACTTACGCACTTACTCTGAGGAATTCCTCACCTCAGCTATCTATCTCAAAGCCCCTTAAACTCATAGTATAGGAAAACAAGAAAACAAAACAGAACAGAGAAAAGAAGAAGAAGCACAAAGCTCCTTTGAAGAATAACACTCCCATCAGCTAAATGGCCAACTGGTACATATGCAAAGTATTTTTATTTAATTTTTGCTTGTCCTAGGGCTTGAACTGAGGGCCTGGGCTCTGTCACTGAGCTTCTCTGGGCTCAGGGTTAGCACCCTACCACTTGAGCCACAGTGCTACTTCTGCATTTTTCTGTTTACGTGGTACCAAGGAATTGAACCCAGGGCTTCATGCATGCTAGGCAAGCACGCTACCACTAGGCCTCAGCTCCCTCTCATCTCCATATAGCAATGAAGACAGAATAAATCACTTAAAAGTTAAAAGTCAGGAAATACTGAGCTTATTCTATCAGAGTTCTAACTACTCAGCAGTGAAAACCCTGCAAAAACTCTTTAACAAGCCAGTGCTGCCTGTTAAAGACATCAATATGTTTCCTAATCACCAACACCTATAAATAACAGTGATAACTTCATTTTATATGTAGTGTCTTACAGTTCAGTGTTTTAACAGATGCTCTTGTTTGATCTTCACTTACTACACTGTGAGGTAATTAATTCTTACTTCCATCACTGAGGTGAGGAAACTGACTCATCCAAAGCCACGTTGAGCCAGTAAGTAGCAGAACTGAAACTCAAATCTGAAACCAAACTGTATAAAGAACCTTTAGTAGTCCTCTTACTTTTAAGGGAACACAGAGGTCTATCAACAGTGTGCCTTCCTCAAATATTTCCTTCTAGATCAGTCAACATTTATTGGATTCCCACTGCTTATTAACTAATGTCCTACGTACCACACTGAAGGATAAATACAAAACAAACAAATAAGTGATCATCTAACCTTCAAGAATATAGTCTCAGGTAGAATCATTCATCCACTCAGACATTTTTTTGGACACTTATTTTAGGCTAGATAATATGATCTTAGGTGTTGGGATCTCAGATGTGGTCTTTGCTTTCAGGGATCACAAGCTAGAGATAAAGTGGAAAACAAAATCAACAGTGAGACCACTACAATTAACTACAAACCGATATATACAGTCTCACATAAGGCATTTGGTATCTAAGGTGATATAACCTTTCCCCTACTCTTTCTGTTAAAGAGCTATTCAGCAAATGGTTATTCAGCTTTTAGCAGCTAAGTTAAGGAACTCAAAGGGTTCAGGATGAACTTTCAAAAGTGGCCTTATTTCTGCGTTCTGATGATGACCTGAAAAAGGGAAAGTTCTAGGAGTGGAAGCATTTTCCTGCAGTGGATGTTTAAATCCATTCACAGCACAATAGTGTTTCAACCTTTAACTATCTTTGGAGCACTGTCCCCACCCTATGAAGGGAAGCCTGGAATAGTTCTCCACTGTATAAGAGCTGTTTGCCATAGAAATCTAGTAGCTCTTTTCTTTTTGTACCAGTCCTGGGCTTGAACTCAAGGCCTGGGCACTGTTCCTGAGCTTTTTTTGCTTAAGGCTAGTGCTCTACCACTTGAGCCATAGCTTCACTTCCAGCTTTTTTGGTGATTAGTTGGAGGTAAGAGTCTCATAGACTTTCCTGTCTGGGTTGGTTTCGAACCTTAATCCTAAAACCTCAGTCTCCTGAGTAGATAGGATTATGGTTGTGAGTTACTAGGAGCCAGCTCTGGTAGCTCTTTGGCCAACAAAACAAGAACCGTTTTGCACCAATGGCACTCTATTACAAGAACTTCAATTTTGCTGGTTAGAGATAGTCTCAAGCAATGTGTCTGCCCAAACTGGCTTTGAACCGAGATTCTCAGTATCCTGAGTATCTATTATTATAGTCACGAGCTACTGATGTCCAGCTAAGACAAAGACCTTTACATTATTTTCTGGCTTTGAAATAACATAGTTTGCAGTGCAGAGACAGGCATTCTCTCTGCAGGCAGAAAAGAGAGTGACTTTTGAAAATAGAGCTCTGTTGTGGTTAATTTTCCTTCCAGACCATTTGTTAAAAAGCTTTGACTGGCAATTCTTGGCCAGAAAGGGATTGTTCATTGCTTTCCAATTCACTGTTTATTTTAACCACTACCTAATCTTAATAACACTGTTAGGTATAAAATAGTCCATAATAATGAAGCTCTAGATCTTCTGAGATTGTATGTACAATTGAAGGATATGCTTCTCAGAGTTTGGTGTTGCTTTCTGTAAATCTGGAGAGGGCATACAAACAATAATATATTTATACATAAACCAATTAGAATGCTGGCCAAGGACATTAACTTTCTAAAACTGAAACTTCCTAAATCCAAGCTCTGCATCATCACTCTAACAAAGCAAGAGTCCCATTAAAAAAAGCAAATGGCCCAGCTCTAGATGGGTGTCTAGTTAAGACTATTTTTGAAGTCATATGGAGAAAACTACAAACACTTACTGTACTGGTCACTGTAATGACTCACTGACAGATTTCTCTGTCAAAGATTCAAAGCCCTAAGTCAGATGATCCCAACTCAGAAGGAATCCCATTTTAATTTAGAACGCTTCGTTCATTCACTAATGAGGCTACATCTCACCACTGCAAGAGGATGGTGGTTATCATGGTTCTAGGCTCTCTAATTAAGTGCATCTATTTTAAGTCCTTTACCAGTAAGGCTGATCTGAATCTAACCTTATTCATCTCTCTTGCTGAACAACATTAACATTTACTTCAGATTTAGTGGCTGCCAGTGGGACCTGGTGTTTTAAAGCACCGTTAATTATCCATCCAGTGCAAGCAGTTTTTCAATATGGAACTGGGGGAAGTGGGAGGGGAGGGAGAACAAAGGGAGAAGAGAATGGTAGAGGGAATTGTGAAACACAAAGATTGCCCTGTCTTTTATTCCAGAGATCTATTTTTTGCTTTACAACATATAGATTAAAAAATAGCATTGAGCTCTAGACCTATTATTACTATTATTATTATTACATACTCCATTTTCTTTCCTTGGACTGACAAAACATTTCTTTTTTTAATGATAAAATTAATTTTATTCAATGTCAAATCTGACAACAGGACAATGTGATAATCATATAAAATTGTATAACGTACCAATGGAAAACATAGATGGGACATTGATAGATGGGACATTGTTGGTGAAACAAAACAGAGCAAGTCATATTTAGGTCATACTTCCATGCTGTTTAATAACTAATTGCTATACTAGGTTGGAGAAAAAGCATATAAAATGCTTTAAAACTTCCCTTTGGTTAAAATACATTTATTTATTACAAAACCACATATAAAATAACTGGCATTTTTCTTTTATCAGTGTCAACATAATAAAAAAATTGGTAAACCATGTACTGGTAACTTACATCTGTAAGTTACTAATCTGATTTTTTAAAGTATGCTTTACTTATGTAAACAAAATAGGAAGTAATAAGACTATATGACTATATCTATAAAATGTCTCAAGACCTAAGAGACATTTAATTGTGGCTCTCTAATTTTTAGGAAAAGAGCATCAAAGATGCTAAATTGGCTGAAATTCAGCCAAAAGATTCTTTGACTTTAATACTTCCTGTAACTTATTTCATGGAACTCTTCAGAACAACAAAACAGACCAATGTCTCCCATAATATATATTTTTTTCATCTGGAATGTCATTGGATATCATAAATGTATCAAGCCAAGAATAGTACTTTTGAGCTGACTTGGGCAACATGAACAAGGAACTTACCCAGAGCCTGCTGAAAGCCAATTAAAAAGCATTTCAGTATGAAAGGATACCTGAGCAATATTTTTTTTTATCTTTTTAATTTTAATCCTTAATACACATAATTGGGTAAACTTTTCTGAATGGAAATTCTTGATATTGATACTAAATAGATTTTCCTTAGCATAAAACATTTCATTTGATACAAATAATTAACAAAGCCAGGTGCTGGTGACTCATCCTTATAATCCTAGCTACTCAGGAGGCTGAGATCTGAGGATGGCAATTCAAAGCCATCCAGAGCAGAAAAGTCTGAGATTTATCTCCAATTAATCAACAAAAAGCTGGAAGCTCTAAGTGGTAGAGTGCTAGCCTGGAGTGAAGAAACTCAGGGAAGTGCACAGACCCTGAGTTCAAGCTCCAAGACTGGAGGGGGGGGGAGGGGGGAGGGGGACAAAACCCAGGAACACAATGCAAACATTGGATTTACACCATATATCAAGAGAGACTCTCTTATTTTCTAAAAGGTCCATTGCATGAACTGGTAGAATTCTAAAAATCAAGTTCTCAAGTCATTAATAGAAGTTTCTGTGAAAATAAAGTATCAGACTAGAAAGATTTAACTGCTTCCACCATTATCTATGTCTTCCACTCACTTTTGATGGGGGAAAGAGGTGTTCATCAAGCAAATAGTAGCATTGAGCAATTATGATTTTTAATTTCACAGTTCATGGTTCTCTCATCCCTCCATCTGAGGTCACTACAAATTAAAATCAAGCAATTTTAGTGGCATTGTGAAGACAAACAACAAGAGACAATGTATGCTTACAGCAGGTCTACTCTCTTTCAGACTGGCCCTGCTGCCTTCAGCCAACCCAGAAAATATTACTGGTACTAGCTAAGATGGGGAGGAAAGTGATCAGGACTACAATTATGCATCAGCCTTCAGGCAGCCATTGTGACCTATAAAGGGACCGCTGAGTCCTTTAAAAATAAAGAATGGGTAGCTCTAGCCTATAATCCTAGATACTCAGGAGGCTGAGACTGGGGATTATATTATAGTTTGAAGCCAGCCTGGCCAGACAAATCTGCAAGATTCCATCTCCTATTACCAGAAAAAGCTGGTAGTGGTGGTATGGCTCAAGTGATAGAGCAGAAACAGAGTGTGAAGCTTCAAGTTCAAGTTCTGGTTATATGCATACATAACAAACAAACAAATAAATAAATAAAGCTTTGTAAGTTGAAATCATCTATGTCTTAGGAAAGCTAAAAGGTGCTAGTTAAGATTTAACCATAAGGTTTTTTTGGGATACTTTCACTACACAGTCCATGCTGACTTTGAATTTATCATCTTCCTGCCTATGTCTCCAGAATACTAAGATTACAGGTGTATGCTATTTTTTTTTAAATAATTAAACTGAAAAACTATATATGCAAACTTAACAGTATATGTCGAGGGAATGAAATTTAGTGAAATTTGAATGTCAGAAACAGTAAGCTTCCTCTAGACACCTGTGTGGGCATCAGCTTTTATCTTAAAGTATTATCCCATGTTTCCAAGGTAAAGAAGATGGCCATAATTGAAAGATATTAAAAGATGGAAGCAGAAAGTTCATGGGTATCTGAATCTTAATCCTTTATCCTTTATTCTCTATCATCCCAGCCACTCACTCAAACACAACTAATGCCATAAAGTACATTAAAAAGTACAAGGACTAAGAAAAAAAGAAAGTACAAGGACTGCTGCTTTTTTTTTTTTTCCCATGCAAAGCCTTAGTGACAGTGTTAACAAGGAAACCAATGAAGTGCCAGGCTACTACAAATGCCCCATTGAGAAACTTAGCTAGTTGCGTCACTTCCACAGGCATACAATCCTTTCAAACTAGCTGACTATGCCCCAAGTTTTATGGCCTTCTATGCAGAGCTGGCTTGTGGCATACTCCCAGTAAAGGACACCTGGAGAAGAGCCTCACAAGTTACAGGGGAAGAAGGGAGGAAGAGGGAGGGTAGTGCACAAGTTGTATCAGGTATTTGCCTTAGCTACCTATTATTGGCCTGCATTGCTATTTTTACAATCCTGGCTTCTTCATAATGGAAGATAGATTGGCTGTAAACGTTTTGAAAGGGGGCTTCATTAATTCACCTGTGACAGATGCTAGAGATTAGCTAGTTTGAAACAAGGTCCACATTCTGGCCCCAATAGTCATTTTCTAATAGTACTGGAGAACATTCCATTGGGAAGAAAAACCAACAATTACAACTGTGTATTACAGAAGAGCCTCAGAAGTACTGTTCTTTTGCCAAATTTTAGTGAGCTAACAAGAAAAAGGAAATAGGCAGGCCACATTCTTTTTGAAGACACACTTTAGGAATCTAGGACAGTTTATAGTACTGTACCTAAAATCCTATTAAGGCTTGGAAAACTAAGACTAACTATGTCTTTATTTAAAACCCAACTTCAGGTGGGGTGCTGCTGGCTCATACCTATAATCCTAACTACTCAGAAGGCTGAGATCTGAGGATCATGGTTCAAAGCCAGCCCAGGCAGAAAAAGTCTGTGAGACCCATATCTCCAATTAGCCACCAGAAAATGAGAAGTGGAGCTGTGGCTCAAAGTGGTAGAGAGTTAGCCTTGAGCAAAAGAGCTAGGGACAGTGCTCAGGCTCTGAGTTCAAGTCCCACAACTGACAAAACAAGAAACAAAACAAAACCCAACTTCATCTAGACAATAGATGTGTGTGTGTGTTCTCTTAGGTCATAAGAGCAAAAAAAGGGACAATATTATTTGGGCAACATCACAGAACTTATTCCATCCTTCTCTTACCCCTTTCCCATCTCCCAATTCTCATAAACCTCAAAACTCTCTACCCTTTGGGACTGAAGTAATCTCCTGGGCATGCTGTCAAACCGTGCTATCGTGGTTTGATGCCACAGCTAAGTGCTGACTTGTGTTTCCAAAGCCTTCCAGTTATACCCCCAGTGACCTATTTAGGAGTTGAACATACTTCTCAGAGATAGAGAGCCATGATGATTTTTTTCCCTTTGGCCCACTTTTCTCTCAAATGGTCCCAAACCAAAGAATGATCACCTAGATGTCTGCCTCTAGGAAGGTCCTTTAAGAAATGCAGCAAGCATGGGGGTTGGGAATGTGGCTTAGTGGTAGAGTGCTTGCCTAGCATGCATGAAGCCCTGGGTACAAGTGCCCAGTACCACATAAACAGAAAAATCTAGAAGTGGTGCTATGGCTCAAAAAAAGCTCAGGGATGGGGCTGGGAAGGTGGCTCATTGGTAGAGCGCTTGCCTTGCATGCCTGAGGCCTTGGGTTCGATTCCTCAGCACCACATAAGCAAAAAGAAAAAAGCCAGAAGTGGCACTGTGGCTCAAGTGGTAGAGCGCTAGCCTTGAGCTGAAGAGCTGAGGGACAGTGTGCAGGCCCAGAGTTCAGGCCCCACGACTGGACCCCCCCAAAAAAGCTCAGGGACAGTGCCCAAGGCCCCAAGTTCAAGCCCCATGACTGGCAATAAATAAATATATACATAGATACATAAATAAAAATGCAGCAAGCATATAAGCTTTAAGCATGAGTTGCTTCCCACATTTAAACAATGTTCTGAAGCTACAGTTTGCTTCAATACCAACAAACCACAGCCTGCAAAGATGTCAAGTATCACAGAATTAGATGTTTCCTTTGAGTATAATAGTTTGCCAAGTTAAGAGTGATTATGCCAGGCAAAACCACGAGGACCACAAAGGAGGTCCTTTTCATACCTTTATTTAGAGAGATTCATGGAGTATAATCTTCAGGACATACCCCAAACAATAACTAATGACTTTCTATGGAAAAAATTCACCATAAAGGTTCCCTCTGATGTTTCCAAAACTTGGTTAAAACAAAGAATTAGCAGAATTTTACCTGACGACTCAGTGAACTTAGGAATTAAGGAACCTAGTTTAGCAGGCCTATAATCCTAGCTACTCAGGAAGTTCAGACCTGACAATCATGGTTTGAAGCTAGCTCAGGCAGGAAAGTCCATGAGACTCTCATCTCCATATCTCCAATTAAACACACACACAGTTGTGGTTCAAGTGGTAAAATGAGAGCCTCTAGCAAAAATGTTCAGGGATAGAGCTTAGGCCTGGAGTTCACACCTAGCCAACTAAATAGTGAAGTGTGTTGCCTGATTTTATAATGCAGAGATGAAAACTAAACTCCCAAGTTCTTCTGGACACTACATTTGCTTCAAGAGAGAAAATAATATTCAATATCCTTCTGCAGGTCACAAGTGAGTAAAAACAGGGTTCACTTGGAACTCAATCTTGCTAGTAATTCTGAGAGGTTCCCCTGCCTGGCCTGGAGGTAAACTGATATCTTTGGGCTGTGGTTAAAAATCAAACCATGGAAAGGCCTCCTCTAATCACAGAAGCTTATTTCAAAAAGAGCCTTATGCAGAGCACAGATAAGCAGGAAAGAATCATGCTAGATTATGGAGTTTCTCTATCCCTTATTCTATGTGTCTTTTTGTTGTCAAAACTAGCAAACAGCCGGGCGCTGGTGGCTCTCACGCCTGTAATCCTAGCTACTCAGGAGGCTGAGATCTGAGGATCGCGGTTCAAAGCCAGCCGGGCAGGAGAGACCATGAGACTCCTATCTCCAATAAACCACCAGAAAACCGGAAGTGGCGCTGTAGCTCAAGTGGTAGAGCGCTCGCCTTGAGCTGAAGAGCTGAGGTACAGCGCCCAGGCCCAGAGTTCAAGCCCCACGACTGACAAAAAAAAAAAAAAAAAAACAACTAGCAAACATTTTCTGGTAGATATTCTACACAAAATGACTAAAAGCACCAAAATTACAAACATAGAGGAAAGCAACTATAATTCTAGAGAAAGGAATGGTCATCTTATGTTTTTATTAATAAAGATATCATCGCCATTCCTTTTCATGTCTTTTAGTTGTAATATCATAATAAGTATCGTAATAGGTATCATATAGAAGTGAAAGAAGGAAAAAGGACAGTCTCTAGCTTTCAAGTAGTTTGGTGAACATTTATTCAGTATTGCTACAGCAAAAGGGAGGGAATAGAAGCTCTGAATGAACAAATCAACATTTTTTTTGGCTAGTCATAGGGCTTGATCTCAGGGCCTGGGCTGTTCTGAGCTCTTTTGCTCAAGATTAGCATTCTACCACTTTGAGGCACAGCTCCACTTCTGGTTTTTCTAGTGGGTAATTGGGGATCCCAGTCTCATGGACTTTCCTAACCAGTCTGGTTGAGATCCTCAGATCTCAGCCTCTGAGCTGCTAGGATTATATGAGTAATTCTACAGCACCTGGTTTAGCAAGTTTTATCCATCTTCAAGAGATTTGCTTACTTCAATTTCAGTAACTGCTCTATGTAATAGTCAAGTTCCTCCTAGGTGATGGGTCAAAAAAAAAAAAAAAAAAAAAATCAGCCGGGCGCTGGTGACTCATGCCTGTAATCCTAACTACTCAGGAGGCTGAGATCTGAGGATTGCGGTTCAAAGCCAGCCTGGGCAGGAAAGTCCATGAGACTTTTATCTCCAATAAACCACTTGAAAATCGGAGGTGGTGCTGTGGCTCAAGTGGTAGAGTATTCACCTTGAGCTGAAGAGTGCAGGGATAGCGCTCAGGCCCAGAGTTCAAGCCCCACGACCCACCGAAAAAAAAAAAAAAAATCAATGACTTCTTTCATCAGTATCTATTCTAATCCTAAACTTTTCCTATCATACCAATGTGCTAAAACCTCATCTTTGTTCTCACTTGTTGAGACCTAGATTTAGGTTTAAACAATGAGGATTCAGATATTTGGAAATCACGGAGAAAAAGGAGTCATCTTCTCATTCTTCTTAAATGCTCTCCAGTCATGGGAAAAGTAGTCAGCTAGTGACCTATGCATGCGTCCTGGGCATGGTAACAAATCCGTAATACCAAAGTGCCTTTCTGAAATTTGGTCTAGGACTTGTACTGAATACAATGTCCTCCTCTTTCAGGAAACTGGCAGGGGGACAGCTGTACTCCTGGCCTGTGTCTCTTGGGAGGCTAGCATTATGCAGAGGTGCTTTCATAAGTGTTACTTGTTGAATGGCGATGCAGCTGGCCACGTTGTACTCCCTGGGGCCTCGGATTTGGCAAAGGTGTGTGTGTGTGTGGGGAGAATCAGGCATTTTTTTTTCCCTGTTGGTGATTTAAAACTCTAGTATCTTAAAACAAGAATGGAGCTTGTGCTTCATTGACCTAGTAAAGGTTACCAGAAACCCGAACAATTTTCTACCAGGTAGTCCATTTAACCACACTCAAGGAATTGTGCATAGGCTAGGTATTATAGGACAAGAAGGTTCCGTGGCGGATTTCTACACTCTTACCAACAATCAAAAATCCACATTATGGGGAAGGTACAGAATCAGAGGAAAAAGGGTGAAAAAGTGCAACAGTGGTATGCACTGGACATTGATAAAGGTGAACTATGCAACTCATGAATGGATAGGAGGGATGAATGAAAGAGAATGAGGGAACATATAACACTATGTAAAAGGAAATGTATGTATGTAAATGACTTATGTAAAGATAACCCTACTGAGATGGGTACGGTGGCTCACACCTATAATCCTAGCTATTCTGGAGGCTAAGATCTGAGGATCTCGGTTCAAAGCCAGCCCAGGCAGGAAAGTCCAATAAACCACTAGAAAACCAGAAGTGACACTGTAGCTCAAGTGGTAGAGCGCTAGCCTTGAGCTGAAGAGTGCAGGGACAGTGCCCAAGCCCAGAGTTCAAGCCCCATGACTGGCCAAAAAATAAATAAAAAATAACCCTGCCATATATCACCTTTAAAAGGACAAGAAAATTAGGAAGAAAAGTAACAACAACAAAAAACCATATTATGCTGTGTGCTGGTGGTTTATGCTCCAGGAGACTGAGATCTGGGGATTATAGTTTAAAGCCAGCCTAGGCAGGAAAGTCTGTGACACTCTTATCTCCAATAAACTACTCAAAAGCTGGAACTGGAGCTGTGGCTCAACTGGTAGAGCACTGCCTCAAGCAAAAGAAGTTCAGGGACAGCACTCAGGCCCAGGGTTTAAGCCCCAGAACCAGCAAGCAACAACAACAACAAAAAAAAACGATTACATTCAGTTTCATCTGTCTTCTACTACTCTGTCACTTGTAGGAGAAAAGATGTACTCATTTTGGTTAAGAAAGATATCTTCATTTTTAGGTAGCAAAAATCCTCAAGGGCATTGAGCAGACTTTTAGGGATCTATATAAAATCATCAGGCAAATATTCCTTTTTTTGGTCAATCATGGGGCTTGAACTCTGGGCCTGGGCGCTAACCCCAGCTCTTCAGCTCAAAGCGCGTGCTCTACCACTAGAACCACAGCACCACTTCCCATTTTCTGGTGGTTAATTGGAGATAGTTTCATGGACTTTCCTGCCTTGGCTAGCTTTGAACGGTGATCCTCAGATCTCAGTCTCTTGGCATAGCTAGGATTACATGTGTGAGCCACCTGTGGTTCCCTATTAACTATCTAGGTTTATATAAAGGTAAGCATGTTGGAGTATGCAGAAAATGTTTTGATCTTGTTAACTGGGTTCAAAGACAACACACTAACTGATCTGGAGTTAAGTTTTACCCCAAGCTGTTACCAACCAAATCAAGGCAATTAAAATCTTCCTTTTAAAATCACAGGCCTCTAAATATGAGAAATGTCTATACATAAATTTTCTATTGTGCTGGTGAGTGCTAAGTGGGCATCCTGACCAAAGGCAGGTGGTAGACTTGTGTTTTTTGGAGATTTGCTTGTGTGTGTTGGTCATAGGGCCTGGGCACTGTCCTTGAGCATATTCCTTCTACCCCCACCCCTCGCCATCCTAGAGCTTGATCTCTGAGCCTGGGCACCGTCCCTGAGATTTTATACTCAAGGCTGGCACTCTACCACTTCAGCCATAGCTCCAGCTTTTTGTGATTTCTTGGACATTTCTCTGACGTGGTTTAAAAAAATAAATCACAACTGAAGGCATACTTGACCAAGAATTTACAACAGACTAATAAAAATTCTTCTCCAAATTCAAATGAAGGCAATACTTAAGTACAGCTTTTGTGTCTGTAAAAAAATTCTCAGGCTGGGGCTGGGAAGGTGGCTCAGTGGTAGAGTGCTTGCCTTGCATTCATGAGGCCCTGGGTTCGATTCCTCAGCACCACATAAGCAAAAAAAAAGAAAAAAAGCCGAAAGTGGCGCTGTGGCTCAAGTGGTAGAGCGCTAGCCTTGAGCTGAAGAGCTGAGGGACAGCGCCCAGGCCCAGAGTTCAGGCCCCACGACCGGACCTCCCCCCCCCCAAAAAAAATTCACGGGCTGGGATGTAGCTCAGTGGCAAAGTGCTTGCCTAGCAAGTGCAACGTCCTGGGTTCGATCCCCAGTACCAAAAAAGAAAAAGACAAAAAAAATACAGTTTAAAAAAAAATTCACAACTTACAAGTAAAGGGCAAAAGCTATCCTCATATATTAGTGAAACCCATTTGTACTTAGACAGTTTTCAGCAGTAGGAAACTGAAGAGATTGTAACTGCATCCTACCTTTTATTGAGTATGCTAATGGATTTAAGGACACATCTCAAATGAAAAAATTCCTACAATGATACCACCAAAAATTTGTCTTAAGTTACAATCTGTCATCTAGCCAGGCCTGCTGACACAGACCAATAATTCCATGTAAGTTCCAGGCCAGCCTGGGCTACAGCAAGACTGTCTCAAAAAAACAAGTTCAAACAGCAAAGATTTTCAGAAAACCTTTTCTAGAATCTATTCTATATGTGAAACCTTTGTTATGACTCACTGAAAATTAAATATGCAAAACACTAAGCTGAGCTTAGTTTTGCCTGTGCACAGAGACCTTTTTACTCTCATTCTTCGAAAACCTCATTTTGGATCTTGCTGCCAACACCAGAGAGAGGAAAGCCAGCCAACAATTCCAAATATAACATGCGGAGGCAAATGCTACAGAAATCTGTCTGACAGGAAGGGACCATGCTGAGGTCTGCTGAGGTAGATGCACTTCTCAATCAGACCATTATGGTTCCTGTCTGTCTGGAGCAAAATGCCATGTAAAAACCATAAAAAACAAAACAACAACAACAAAAAACCAGTCAGGTTTCAGTCAGTCTCATTACTGGTACTCTATGGTATTCACTCTATCAGTGACAACAATCCATCTAAACCGGAAAGATGGACCAATGACAACTGAAGTTCAACCAGTGAGTCTACAAAGATCCAGGAAAATTAGAAAAGGCTCGACTTATAATTATTTATTTATGACAAAGGTTAGGATAACCAGGGAACACTTAAAAGCTTTTTTTTTGTTTTTTGGGTGTGTGTGGGGGAAGTCAGTCATAGGGCTTGAACTCAGGGCCTGGGTACTGTCCCTGAGCTTTTTGCTGAAGGCTAGTACTCTACCACTGAGCCACAGCACCACTTTTGGTTTTCTGGTGGTTGATTGGAGATAAGAGTCTCATGTTGACTTTTCAGCCTGGGCTGGCTTTGAACTCCGAGTCTCTGATCTCAGCCTCCTGAGTAACTAAGGATTTCAGGCATGAGCCACTGGTGCCCAGCTAAAAGCTTTGATTGTTACGAAAAACCAAGATATAGGGTTCTTCATTTAATTGGGAAGAAGAATGCTTCTCCTAACAGGGTACCAGCCCAGGAGAATACACAGGACAATTAAAACAGCTTATTTGACCAGTCATTTCCTCCAGTAGTTTATTTTAGAAAAATCCCTTGTGGTTTATGGCTATGTCACTAAGCCTGGGAGGTAAAGTTTGCCTAGGAATCACTTCTGGAACATTTTACTAGATTCAGTTCATTGTGAGACAGACTGGTAAGCCAGAGAAAGGCCTTGTCTCATGTAACTTTAAATGGAGAAATACAGCAACACTGCAATAGTGACCTACAGGATTTGCAAAATTACAACTTTACTCTAGTTTATTCTCTATGTAAGTGATATTATCATCCTTATACTCATCTAAATAATTCACTTTTTTTTGTTCACTGTGGGGCTTGAACTCAGGGCCTGAGTGCTCTACCACTCTGAACCACATCTCTACTTCCCGTTTTCTGGTAGTTAATTTGAGACAAGAGTCTCATAGACTTTCCTGCCCAGGCTGGCTTTGAACTAAAAGGGAAGCAAGAGAAAACACAGCCTTACTCTCACTCCCATATGGTACAAGTAAATAGTCATAGAACAAGTTAATAAAAAATGTACAGAGGAATCAAAATTGCCTCAGATATTAATAGCTTGATTTCACAACACTGGTTAGTTTGGTTAACCAAGTACTTCATATGCTCTCTCTCTGCCAGTCCTGGGGCTGGAACTCTGGGTTGGGCACTGTCTCTGAGCTCCTTTTGCTCAAGGCTGACACTCTACCACCTGATCCACAGCACCACTTCCAGCTTGTTCTGTGATTAACTGGAGATTAAGAATCTCACAGACAGCTAGGCACTAGTAGCTCACGTCTGTAATCCTAGCTACTCAGGAGGCTGAGATCTGAGGATCACAGTTCAAAGCCAGCTTGGGCAAAAAAGTCTGTGAGACTCTTATTTTCAATTAACCACCAGAAAACAGGAAGTGGAGCTGTGGCTCAAAGTGGTAGAGAGCTAGCATTGAGCAAAAATGCTCTGGTACAGTGCCCAGGCCCCAAGTTCCAGCCAACTGACAAAAAAAAAGAAAAAAAAAAAGTCTCATTGACTTTTTTGCCTGGTCTGGCTTTGAACTGTGATCCTCAGATCTCAACCTCTTGAGTAGCTAGGATAACAGGTATAAGCCGCTGGAGGCCCAGTTTCTCTCTCTCTCTTTCTTGGGGGGTGGGGGAGAGGAAAGAGGAGGGATGTGACTGGAACTGGAGCTTGAATTTAGGGCCTGGGCACTATCCCTTAACTATTTTGTTTAAAGCTGGCACTCTAGCACTTGAGACACAGCTCACTTACAGCTTTTTGCTGCTTAACTGGACAGCTTGCTTCAAACAGTGCTTTTTTAATCTCAGCCTTCTGAGAAGCTAGGATTTTAGATGTGATCCACTGGAGTCCAGCAGGTACTTCATTTTCACTGGAAAGTACAGGTTAGAGGCAGGAATGTGTGATAAACCTTACTAAATGAAACTCATCTTGGTGAATTCTTATTTAAAAGTCTTCCTCAGCTGGTTGCTGGTGGCTCATACGTGTAAGTTTAGCTACTCATGAGGCTGAGACCTGAGGATCACAGTTCAAAGCCAGTCTAGGCAGGAAAGTCTTCCAGACTCTTATCTCTAACTGACCACCAGAAAACCAGAAGTAGTGTTGTGGTTCAAAGTGGTAAAGTAGTAGCTTTGAGCAGAAGTGTTCAGGGACAGTGTCCAGGCTCCGAGTTCAAGCTTCACAACCACCACCACAACAAAAAAAGTTCTTCCTATCTTTTCACTAAAACCTAAAATATTTTGTGATTTAGATAATAACTCAGATTGTCAATGGTACATTCAGTACTGGCCTCTTCAAAGGGAAAACTGAAGACATGAAACAAACCCTACCTCATTCACTACTATTTCTCAAATATCTGATTACCAGTTCCCATTCATGGTTTCAAAAAGACACAAAGAAAAAAAGTATTCAATGAAATATATTTTGGGCCGGAGTCTTACCAACAGCTAAAAAGTCCTTCCTTCTTGTTCCAGCTAAAGCAGAAATTGTTGTTTTTAATCTTACAAGACTTAGACTCATCTAATTAAAAGATTAAGAGGTTAAGTTTTAGTTTCAGACTCTTTCTTCTTTTTTTTTTTTGTGCCAGTAACTGGGGCTTGAACTCAGGACCCTGCAGTAATCATTTGGCTTTTTCTACTCAAGACTGTAGCTCTGTTGAGTGCTGGTGGCTCATACCTGTAATCCTAGGTACTCAGAAAGCTGAGATCTGAGGACTGAAGTTCAAAGTAGCCCAGGCAGTAAAGTCCATAGTTAATCTCCAATTAATCACCAGAAAATAGGAAGTGGTGCTGTGGCTTAGTGGTAGTGTTAGTCTTGAGCAAAAAGAGCTCAGGGACAGTGCCCAGGTCCTGAGTTCAAGCCCCAGTACTGGCACACACACACACACACACACACAAATAGGCTTAAAAGCCCAATCTCAGGCAAACTAGAGCATATACTCAGATTTCAAATAAACAATTTCAGGATTATTAAAGAAATGAGATTCAAAAATGGTAATACAGAGCTTATGAAATGCTCTCAACAAAGGAGTCACCATTTGGTTAACATGCACGTCATCCTATGGATAAAACATTAACTTAGACACCCAAGGCCGGTGGCTCTTGCCTATACCTAGATACTCAAGAGACTGAGATATGAGGTTCCTGAATCAAAGCCAGCCCAGGAAATAAAGTCCCTTAGACTCTTATCTCCAATACCACCAAAAAAGCCCTAAGTGTTGCTGTGGCTAAAGTGGTAGTGTCAGTCTTGAGCACAAAAGCTTAGGGATGCTGCCCAGGCCCTGAGTTCAAGCCACAGGACTAGCACATATGCATGCATGCATGCACAAACACACACAAAAGTAAACAAGTCTGTAACAGTCTAGTACATATATACCTATCAAGCACAATAAAAAATGCAAGCAATTGAAAATAACTGGCAACACAACATATCCAGGCAGAAACTCCTGTGCTCAAGAGCAGCACAGGAATCTTGACGAGAGATATTTTCTCCAGGAGTACACCTAAGAGGAAATAAATGCTAAAATCCACACACTCCTACTGCTTTTATGACTCACTTCATAGCAACAACTTGCAGGCCAACAGTGAAGTTTCCTCCAGGATAGTCATTTTTGTCCCTGCAACATTACAAGCCAAGATGGGGTACTCTCCTGGGTTTTGTCTTAGAAATGGTAAGGAAGAGTTTCCTACAAAACTTCTAACCACAGATTTAACTTGCCTGTATCAGTCATCTATCTAATAAGTGCTTCAAAACCTGCAATTAGCACAAATACAATAGACCCTATTCTACAGACTGAGAGGTGGAATGTGAGTGGAACTGTGGAGTACTCTTAAGGGAAATATCCTTTAAAAAACAACAACAAAAATAACAAAAACTGAGGGCCAAAAACGGCAACCATGGCAGCCCCTTTCCTTCTAGCTCTCTTTAGTACGCCCCTCACAAACGCCTGCCTCAGTTAACTGTTGATCAACAGAACCCAGCAGAAAAAGACGCGATCTGGGTTCCTGTGGCAGGCAGAGATGCTTTCTCCAAGCAGAAGATGCAGTTTAAACTTTGAGACTGCTCTGGGCTGAGGAGGATCAAGCAAAGGGTGTACAAGCAAAGTCTCCTCCCTTCCTCTTAGGTCTCTCCCCTCTTGCATTTACTGTGGGGGAAGGGAGGGAGAAGGAGGAGACGACTTTCCAGCTTTCAGCTCCTTAAAAATGCCTTTCCGGAGCCACCACACACAAACCTGTCCCAGCAGCAAAGAATTTTGCAGCCAAGGGCTCGCCAACACAGAGCAGAGAAGTGAAATCGGCGCCCAAGGGCAATTTTAATTGTCTAACCGGGCCTGATTTCCTAAGAGGCAGCAGTGCAAGGAGGGGAAAAGAGAGGAGGGAGGCAACTCTCCGAAAGGCAACAGGGGGTAAAGCAAAGGCGGAGAAAGGGACCAAAGCGGCCAGATTCCAGCCTGGCCCCCGAGGAGATTCTGAAGAAGGGACTCGGGGGTTGCCCCCACTGTTCTCCAGAGGACCTTTGCAATTCATATATGCAGCCAAAATGGCGCTGAGAATAAAAATATAAATTAAAGGCAGGTCGCCATATTGTAAACAGAGGGGAAAAGAAGAGGCGGACTCGAGAGACACCCTCCATGATTTCCTCCGGAGCCTCAAGCGCGGGCTCGCTGGAGTCTGGACCGAGAGAAGCTGGGCGGCGGAAGGCTCTGCGTACCCACCGGGAGGAGAGCCCGACCCGACTGGAGCTCTGAGGGCCGCGAGCGCGCGGCCGCCGAGCGGCACGGGGCTCGGAGCTCCTCCCCTTCCTCCCCCGCCACCGCGGGGCCCGCTCGGTCTCGGCTCCCCAGCGACTTCCAATCTCAGACTGGGCTTCGCCATACTCCTCCCAACCCCCACCGCGGGATCCGGAACCCCCGCTGCGCCTCCCCGCAAAACGGCCGGATCTGGGCAGACACCCGGGGGCGGGGAGGCGCTCGTCCCAGAGGCTGCAGAGCCAGCTAGCGGCTGCAAGCGCCCGTTATTTCGGCAGGCAGGGGCAGGCCAGGTGAAGGAATGTACCGAGGGGGCTCCGCCAGGGGCCTCCAAAGGGGTCCCCAGCCTTACCAGCACTGGAGATGGAAGGCGGCCGGGCAATGGTCGCAGCACAAGAGATCTCCACCTTCCTTGCAGCTATCGCAGCTGTCGTGGTTGGTGGCCCTGCCGCTTCTCCGAGGCTCCTTCTCAGGCTTTCGACTCCGCTTTTCTGCCTCGTCCGTCTTGGGGGGAGCCAGCAGAGCTTGGATTTGCTGTACACACACACAAACGGCGTGTGTGCATACTCGGAGCTCCCGGGCGGTCCGTCGCCTCCCAGGAACAGCTTCTCTGTCACCCACCCCTCTCCCCCCTTTTGTCCTTCTTCCTCCCATCCAGGCTGCTCCCAGAACCTCTGAGTCCCCGGAACCAGGGACAGCCCACCCTAACCGCGTTCCGGCAGCACAACAACGAGAAAAGCTTCTTCCAAATGGGGAGGATCAGGGTAGGGGGGGAGGGGGATGGGGAAACGGTGCGCGGTTCCCTTCTCGCCACTTCCTTGTATGGACAGTGGGGGACTCCAGAGCCCGGCACGGGAGAGGCCTGAAGCCCGGTACCCGGACGTGGTGGGGGAAGCACAAAGGGGCCAGCAAGAAGGGGGTGGGGAGGCCCGCCGGTGCATCGAGATGGAGTGGGCTAAAGCCTCAGGAGAGCAAATCGAGGGCGGCGGGTAGGTGAAACTGCTGCAAACGTCCTAGGAAGCTGGTCTCAGCCCCCCAAATTGCAGAGATGGTTGGGAGAGGCTGGGTGAGGAAGAACATTTCCCCCCTCCCCCCCTCCCCAGCTCTCTGGTGCTTCAAGCTTAGGGCCGGCTTTGTGGGGCGGAGGTTCCCTCCCAGCGCTGGGGGAAGGGGATGAGGGCCAGTCTTACCTCCATCAGCCCCCCCGACGTGTCCAAGTCGTACACGATCGTCTTGGTCTCCATTTTCTCCCACATTCATCCACCTCAGGAGCTGGGCGCTCGGTGCTCCGGCCCCCCCAGCCCCAGGGGGAGGGGGGAAACGGGGAAAAGGAGCGCTCCTGACTCCGGCTCCTCTTCTCTTTCACCAACGCGGGCCCCGACTTCCTCGTCCTGGCTCCCCCCCACCCCCCGGTCCCCAGTCCCTGGGACGGCAGCGTCCTCCCCACGGGCCGCGAGGGGGGAGAATCCCCTCAGCCTCGGCCCGGCAGCTGACTGCACAGTGGGTCCCGGTTCTGGGGGTCAGGCCTCGGTGGGGCCTAGTCCCACAGGTTAAAGCCGGCGCTGGCGACCGCAGGTCCGGTCGGGAAGGTTGGCGGGCGCTGCCATCCCGGGGTTGGGGGACTGGAGGGGGGGGGTGAGAGGTTAGGTGAGGTTGTGGTACGTGAGGTGACTAGGGGGGGGGTGATGGGGGGGTGGTCCCGGACTCCGCCTCTCGCCGCTGCCGCCGTCTGCGTCCCGGCTGCCGCGCACTTGGCGCAAACTTACCGCGAGCGCCCGCAAAGCCACCCGCGCAGGCGCCCCGGGATCGCCGCTCGTCGCGCGCAACCGCAGTGACAGCCGGCGGCCGGGCTCCCGCGCAGCCGCGGAGAGGTGGTACCCCCCAGCGCGCAGCCGCGCTGGCATTCGTCTGGAGCCCAGAAGCCCCGCCTTCCTGTCCTGCGCCAGCGCACTGAGCTAAAAGGGCGGGACTTGCAACCTCGCGCAGGCACCTGGGAAAGCGCGCAGGGGTCATGGCGCAGCCGCAGAAACCGGGGGGCTCTTCCCCTATTGGTGTTTGTGTGTAGACCGAGAGGCCTCTGTTCTCGCGCAGGCGTGTGGAAGGGGCTCCCCTCCAACTCTTAGACCACACCGTCGCCTTCCGCGCAGGCGTATTGCCACCTGCAGGACCTCTCAAGAAAGCAGCTCCTTTCGCCATTTTGGTAATGGGATATAGGCGGCCATGCCCTTGGGAGTCCTCCGGCTTGAGCAGGGAGGAGCCAGTGTGGTTGTGAATGGAGCTTAGTCGGCTGTCGGCGACACCTATATTCATAAGGATGTAGTAGATGACTCCCGCGTCAGGTGTGGCTGGACTGGGCCGCCATATTGGTAATGAAAAAAAAAAAGCCATTGCGACAAAAAAAAAAAAAAAAAACCCGACGCTTTTGGTGACGAGTTGGGTAGCTGCTGTTCCCTTTTCCGCCCCCTCGGGACATCTTAATTTTAGCCCAGGCATCCCTACATTGTGTGGTGATGACACCGAGTGGAGTATCGCCTTCTAGTTACTACCCTTTCTTGACCACTGTTCCTGAGACCAGCTCTTCCATGGGAAGTCAAACGCCGGAGAGTGCGTAGTCCTGACAACGCCCTGCTACCTATCCACAGAGGACTCCAACTCCCTGCTTGCAACGCGCAAAGGGGGTCACAGGGCGAGCGGGAGCGCGTTGCCTCCTGGGATAAGGATCGCGATAGGTTTGATGGGTGGTGGGAATCGTAGTTCCGTTTGCGTGCAAGACACTACACCATAGGGTGGACTGGGGGCGCGGTGGGGTGGGGAGGAAAAAGTGATTTGCCTGCCGGGAGGAAGGAATGCTTTTGAGACCTGCTATGCTGCATGCTGGGACTTGTAGTCTTGAGTTCATCTCGAATCCTGGGCGGGGATTCGTGCTTCTGCGCCCGGCGTCCTACACTCCTCTTGACACATCTGAAATGACCCGATACCAACCGCTGTTGGCTTGTGGATGAAATTGAGGAGGGAACTGTATGGCTGTACTTGCTAGACGTTTTGTTTGGCATTGTTGCTATGTTGCTGTGTCCTGCCTGCTTTTAATGTTGCTGCACACAGCATTCTCTGAGTCGTAAAAGTGGAAAGAACTTTGAGACGATTTCATTTCTTCATTTCCCGATGCCCAGAGAGGAGCAGTGACTTGCCTAATCATATAGCAAATTTATGACAGAACCGAGAATTAAATAGACTTCTTGACTCACAGGCCAGACCATGTTTACTGGTTCTGAGGAATTGTTGCTGCTCCATGGGAACTGTAAGAAGAATGAATTACATAGCTGTGGATGCCAGTGTATAAAATCTTAAGGGTTTTTTTTTTGTTTCTGTTTTTGTTTTTTACTTTTCACTTTTTTGATGGCCCACAGTTGGTTCTGGAAAGAATAAGATCATGGGAAGGTGGAGAATGTGAGTAAGCTGCCCTCTACCTTCTGTCAGCCTCAGCCAACAATATACTTTAGTGTTTTGGGGCCTGCGATGTGACTCTCTGAGAGAAGAGCGCTGGGCTAGGTTGCTTGTATGGAAGAGGTTAGATTTCATATCCCTCTTGGGGCTATACTTCATGTCATAGGCCCTCAGAAGTTGGAACCTTATCTGTCCTCTGTCATTGGTTTCTTTCCTACTGCTTTGAGCCCAGCTGTGCTGTTGAGTCAGCCTGAAGGCTTACAGGGTAAAAAGTAAGCCATTGGGCCAGGTGCCGGTGCCTCATGTCTGTAATCCTAGCAACTCAGGAAACAGATCTGAGGATTGTGATTCAAAGCCAGCCCCAAGCAGGAAAGTCCTCTTATCTCCAAATAACCACCAGAAAACTCAAAGTGGTGCTATGGCTCAAAGTGGTAGAGCACTAGCCTTGAGGGAAAAAGCTCAGGGACAGTCCCCAAGCCCTGAGTTCAATCCCACGACCAACAACAAAAATAAGCCATTGGCACATACCCAACAAGTGAGGTTTTGGTTTGGTCATCAGTTGCAGCTAACTGTGGACTCATGAAAAAAATAAGAATTGGTTGTATGAATGTCAGGGAAACTAATCATACACCTTTATCTTGGAGCTTGGAAGATGAGTTAGTGCCACCTTGGAGAGCTCCAATTCTGGCTATTCAAGGGGAATTGAGAACAGGTAGGTGGGATACAGATGCCTTTAGAAGCGACCTCTTGTGGCTAATATAGGCACTGCACATTGCAGTCTGCTTTTCTTCTCCATTATTCTAAGTGACTTGTGCTAGGTTGTGCACCATTTGTGGTCTAGACCTTTCCATCAGAAAACTGTAGAAGGTACTAGTCACCATTATTATTTATTTCATGGATTGTTGTCTTCTGGCTTCTGAATCTCATAATTCCTTTACTCTAATGAACACACTTCTAAGCATTTGCATTCTGGGGACCATAAGTAGAAGTAAATTTAAGCTGATCCTAGCTGGCCACCTCTTTAAAGAGCCCACAGGCCCAGCTTTTGCCTAATTTAGGAGCAAAACCCTTAAGTTGCATTGTATGACAATCTGTATGTTTTCTGAGGCTAAAACAAACTTGGACCTTTGTGTCTAGGTTGGATGAGCAATTGGGTTCTTAGGTTCCACTAGACATTTGGTTTCTCATTTTACTTGCTATTTTTGAAACTCACCTTTTGGGGACAGTGGTCCCTATTTTGCTATAGGTAACATTTTTTTTTTAATCTGGGGATGGGATGATTGATGGGTGGATTCAACATTCCTTTTGGTCTTGAGGCCCACATCCCATTTTTCTACCCACTCCTTTCCCTCCAAGAAAGCACCATGAACCTGGCCATTACTGTTTTTTTTTTTTTTTTTTCCAAAAACACCATTTTAATAAGGAAACAATGGAAATAAAAGATTGTTCTCTGGCTGGAGCCCAGACCCCATATAATACATTATATGTACAAAGTGGCCTTAAACCAGCTCCTAGGCTTATTCCTGGGGCTCTCCAACCCCCCCAATCCATGCCAAATTCCTGGGTCCTTGGACTTCTGCTCCTCTCCAGAATATGCCTACCTACCCCTCTTAAGCCATAACATAGAGGCAGGAGGAAAAGGCTGGCAAATGGCTTGGAGGAGGGACTAGTGGGAAAGGGAATGTTTGTAACAGACAGATAAGCATCAAAGAAGGTTTCCTTCTCCTAAGGGTATAGGGCTGCCAGGAAGCAGTGGTGTTCTCCTTTGGTGTAGAGTGTCAATAACTGGTGAAGCCCAACCCGAGCTTGGGGTAGAGTCTGTGAACCCTTTTAGATCCCTTCTAATTAATGCCTCCACTGGGATGGGGAAGGAGGCAAAGCTCTTCATTTCTAGGGCTTTAGAGAAGAGACTGGAAACCTCCCTGAGGTTTGGCCTTTCAGGCCACTGTTGAGAGCAGTTTTGACCACTGATGATGGTCCTGTGAGAAGTACCTTGGTGCAGTTTCCACCATTGTCAAGTCAGCCCTATTGGGCCTACATGCCAGAGCTGGATGGTGACCATGTGGAGAAAGTGCTCTTTGTCTGCCAGTGACTTCAAGGCAGGAGAAACAGAGCATGAGGGAGGTCATAATGCTGGCTGTCAGTGATGTGGTCTAGCTGTGTTCTCCTCAGAGTCAGGAGCTTCTTGACTTGAGCCCAAGGAAGTGTCTTAAGTGGGTGCCAAGAAAATAGGCCATGGTGGGCATTGCAGGCAGGGAGGTGCACAAGTTCTTGAGGGATTGGTGGCATCTTCCCAGGTGGTATGTACAGGAGGTGGAGGGACAGCAGGAAGCGGGGAGCCTTGCTGTGCAGGGCTGAGGATCCCCAGGCTGGGCTGCCCTCACCTAGATGGAGACTTCATATTCTCTCGTCTCCTGCAAAGGAAAGAGACTTCTGGGAGTTGGAAACTTGTATAATGTTTGTTAGACCATAATAACAACTTCCCAAGGAGAAGAAAGAGGGCTTCGCAGGACTCTGGGTTATCTACCCAAGGGAGTAGAGGATTGAGTCCTGGGGAGGAGTCTAGGCTGGCATAGGTACTTACTCCAGTTTCATAAGTGGGATTATCAAATGCTGACTCCACGGTGATGCGGTTGTAGGGACGAGGACGTGTTCGGGGCAGCTGCAGGGGACTTTTCCCTTGGAGCCTGTGGGGTAAAGAAGCTTGTGAGTTGGGAATGCAGGGCAGGAGTGAGTGATGTATGAGAAGAGAAGGCAGACTCACCTGGAGAAGTAGAGGTACACACCTCCCACCAACAACATCATTGCCACTAGTGGCAAGAAGATAGCAGCTGCAATGTGAGCAGCATCCAGGGTGCTGGAGGCAGCAGGTGCCTTGGCAACTGAAAGTAGAGGGTGAGACTGGAGCAGAGATCCCTGTTACTGGATCCCATTTCCCTCACCTCTGCCCAAGGCCAGTCAGATATCAGCTCCATCTAGATGGTTGGAGATATGGAAGAAGCTTTATGCCCTGCTAGGCCCAGAATACTCTTTCTCTACATCTTGTCTTTGGGAACCCATGGCTTAGGGTTGTAAGAACCAGATGCAGGGAGACCACTTCCCTGCCTCTCAGTTTTGGGGACTCACCATCCAGGCTACGGCCGCTGTAGAACCCATCCAGAGAGGCTGGAACAAGAGGGGAGGGGCCAAGGGCAGTGGGTGAGCCCAATGGGCCAAGCCACTAATGCAAGAAGCAGAGGTAATGGGATGATCATGGGGAGGATTTGTCCAAAGAGCCTACTTCAGCATGTCTTGATGATACCAGGTCAGAAGGATCTGGCAGAGACTGGGGAGACCAAGAGTAACATGAAGGGGGCATGGGCAGGTAGTTCTGGATCTCAGTGTTGGGAAGCCTTGCCAGGTAGGGCTTTAGAAGGGTAGCAGGACACTCACCAGCCCTACAGATGGGTGGGGGGTCACTCCAGTGTGAGGGGTGCCCAGGGATACACTTGATGCTGGCCTGGCCCTTAAGTACATAGCCAGGGGCACATGAGAAGTGGATAGTGGCCCCTGCTGGGTGGAGCCGCTTCTCGGGACTTCGGGCACCATTCTCAGGAGCACTGAGGCCATGGCATGGCTTGAGCTGTTCCACTGCAAAGTAGGCAGAGCATAGTAAGGCCACTGGACCCCTTGCCTTCAGAGGTAGCATCTTTTCTCTAACGCAGACTCTCCTACCCATCTGAAACTTACAGAGACATTTAGGGGCCCGGTCACTCCACTTGGGGCTGCCAGCCTGGCGGTCATGGCAAGTGAGAATGGCACTGCCCGTCAGCACAAAACCCTGGTCACAAATATACTGCACGGTGGCCCCCACAGGAAACTTGGGGCTGGATATGAGGCGTCGGCTGTGTTCCACATCCCCTGGATCACGGCAGGAAGTCACTATGGATGGAGGATGATAGAAGTAGTCAAAGGAAGACTCAACAAAGGCCACTCCACATTGGCTTTGTTCAAAGCTGGCTAAGATCTTCCTATTATATGGCTCCTACCACCACTTAAATGCTTCTATTTCCCCCCCCGCTCCCCTGGCTGTACAGGGGATCAAACCTAGGGTTTCATGAATGCCAGGTAAGTGTTTTGCCACCAAACACTTTTTTTTTTTTTTTTTTCCTTCGAGACAAGGTCTTGCTATGTAGCCCAGTCTGTCCTCAAACTTCTGATCCTCCTGCCTCAGCCTCCCTAATGCTGGCATTACAGGCATGTCTCACCATGCCTGGCTATCTCTATCATTTTTCTGATGTCTCTCCTTGTGTTCGTTGGAGTCAATAAACTCATTTGTCCTCTTCCTGTTCATCTCTGTCAACAAAGCACTGATTGGCTAACAGACAGGAAAGAAATACTTGTAATACATAACCCTAGGATAGGTATTGGTCTCCATTTCACAGATAAGGAAACTGAGGTTATAAAAGGTAAAAGAATGTCAAGGTTACCAGCTAACAGTGAGGACAGATATTAGATTCTTTCTCAGAACCCAAGAAAGGAACTTGGAGGTTGTGTTGGGCAGGGAACATGGGATCAGGTACATACACTCACCCCTCTGGCATGAGGGCAGGTCCTCACTCCAGCTTAGGTCCCACTGGCACATGAGAACACTGGATCCTACCACCTGGTAGCCAGGATAGCACTGGTAAGTGACCACTGTGCCATGTACCAGTTCAGGCTGTGATGGGCTCTTCCATCCATTGGGGATCTCAGGCAGCTCTGGACATGTGTCATTGCGGGGCACCTCTGGGGGCACAGAGGCAGCACAATGTAATCCTTCAGCCAACACCAAACTGACTGCTATCCCCCTTCCCTGAGGGCACTCTAGTTCCTGTCGATTTGTCCTGGGCCTAGACTGGCCTGGGCAGGCCCAGTGATTCATCCCTCCCTGCAGAACGGCCCTTGTCCTTGCCTGTCCCTGACATGGCTTGGTTTCCAAGATTCCAGGGTTATCATCTTGGCTTTGGTCTTACTTACAAAAGCACCTTGGCCAGTTCCTAAGACCTGAGAAATGGGGTCAAGTAGTGATGGAAATTATCACTTCTATTCCAAATTAACAGAAAAGTAGAAACCAATACCTTTCCTTAGTTCCCTGTTTTTGTTAGGTAGTTCTTTCTGTGCCTCTCTGGACCCCTTCTGCTGCAACAGAAGGATCCCTTTCTCTGGTGATACCTGGTATTTTTCTAGCTTTCCTTTGTCAGAAAGAGTACTCATACTTCTTGTTACTGTGGCCTTTTTGACCTGACTTAGGGTCTGCCTTCTGAGTGAGGCAGGGACACGCTTACCAAAGAAGTGGATGACAAATCCCTGCTGGTAGCCCAGCACTGAGGTCCCAGGATCCGACTGGAACTGAATGGTGACATCAGCCATGGAGGTAAAGAGCTTGAAGTGGCTACGGGGCCCTGAGTATTGGCCCAGCACCCTGGCTGTCAAGTCATCCCCGTCATAGAAGGTCAGTACATCACCAGGGCCTATGCGGAGCCTGTGGGGCAGGATGGTCAGGGAAGGGTAGCCCTGGGGATCCCAGGCTGACCTGGACAAGAGATGTCCCCCAACCTCAGGAGTTGGTTTGCCTGACCCAGACACTCACACTCGAACATCCAGCATGATACGCTTATCCTCTTCCACATGTACACCCCATATGCAGTCCTGCCCACGGCCGTAGGGCTCTGGCCAGTTGGGGGAGAGCACCACACCGGCTGAATCTGTGATTTCTCCACTGCATACAGCTGGAAGGCATGGAAGACCTCAGAAGTATGTCCCCTCAATGTTCCCCCCAGTACCATATCCTAGGCCTGCCACCTACCTGCAGGAGGGCCTGCTCATTGATGGGATTCCCCATTTCCTCCAGGGATGGGGGAAATGAATCACACATGTCACAGGGTAACATTGTGGCCCCAGATTTTATGGCTGGCTCCCCAGTAGCCACCCTTCTCATTGCCCCTTGCAGACTTACCCACTCATGCCTACTGACCTCTGCAGGCTGGTTCTGTTTCATTCCACTGGGGGTCGTGGGGGTCAACACACTCGATGATGATGGAACCCTGCTCCAGAGTGTAGCCAGGGTCACAGCTAAACTCCACAGTGGTACCCACAGGGTAGGAGGGTGCGCTGCTGCTGAAGTTGCCGTATTTGACAAAGGGCTCATAACAGTGGCCCTGCTGGAAGGCTGTAAACCACAGGGGCCAGCCCAGCTCAGCCTTGACTGGGGTAGGCTCAGAGGGCAAGCATCCTCCTGCTTCCCTCCCCATGGCCTTTCTTCCTCAGTGTAAATATGTGTCCTGGGCTGGAGTAGAAGACAGGGGACAGGACATCCAACCCTGTTATGCTCAGGAAGCTGTCTTGATCACCATTGTATTGCATTGCCTAGTTTTAGGTTTAATACACAGGAAGCACTCAATTTTTGTCACGTATTAATGCTTGGGTAAAGTATCTCTTGTAGCAGTGCTCCTCCAAGTGTTAGGATCTATTTTGCTTTATAAAACCTGGAGAATTTGCTGGGTGCTGGTGGCTCACACCTGTAATCTTAACTACTCAAGAGGCTGAGATCTGAAGATCCTAGTTCAAAGCCAGCCCAGACGGAAAGGTTCACCCCAAACTTCTGCCTAAGCTACAGCACTAGCTTTCAGCAAAAAAGATAAGGGACTGGGCTCAGGCCCTGAGTTTAAGTCCCAGTACCAACACAAAAGCAAAAAACCTAGAAAACTCATTCTCTTAGGCCAAAGGGCCTGAATCCAGATCAGGGGCTATTGTAAAGACAGGGTAGGAGTCCTGCACCAGACAGAGGGGAAGGAAGGAGTGACAGAATGGAGGCAGAGATGGAGAGGGCATGGGAGAAAGAACCTAGGGCTCAGCAGGCTTACCCTCATAACGCAAGGCCATCCCTGCAGCTGCCCCACTGCTATCAGTACTGAGTTCCACAAAGAAGTGTCTTCCAGAGCTGAGAAGGCCCTCGATGGGCAGGTATTCCACCTCATAGGAATCGTACACAGGTGGGGCCTCCACGTTATCCCCATTGCGAATGATGAGTCTGGGCCGGGAGAGTAGCAGTTATGTGGCTGATCGCTGACTCAGATGGGTATGGTTCCAGGCTTAGGGAACATCCCTTCTTCAGGGTATTACCCTTCCATCCTACCATGACAGCCCCTCACCTGTCATCATCCTCTGCCAGGGAGACCTTCTCAAAATGCAGGTGCAGCCGCTGACTCTCTGGAGCCTCAAGCAGCCAGTGGCAGGTGAGGTTATTGCTGTAGTTTCCCGGAAAGCCCGGAGAGACAATACGGCCGGTGGTGGCATTTCGGATCACTCCTCCACAGGCAGCTGTGAGACAATGATGGACTTAGACTGGACCTGACTGTATCCTATGCAGTCTTACAAGCCTTCTTTCTCATCCCAGTCATCTCATGGCCTGAAGTCCAGTCTTTTAGCCTTATGACCCTTGCAGCTCCAGACAGCCTGGACATCAGAGTCCTACCTCCTAACTGTCCACATCGCTGAGATTATTCATGTGCATGCAACTTTCTTATCTATAAATAGCTACTAGCTGGCTGTGTAACCCTGGATAAGCCACCTTCCCTCTCTGCTGACTCCTTTAGGAGGGCTTCTTTGACATGGCCTCCCCATCCCCCCCCCTGCCACCCCCCGCCAGGGAGAACTGTATTGTTATACCTCTTACTCTGGGCTCTGACCTTGAATTACATATGCTACCTGTGCCTCATTTTTTCCTTCTTTCTTGCTTTTCTTTCCCCTTGCTCCTTCCTTCCATCCCCTCCTTCTCTTCCTTCCTTCTTTCCCATCTTTTTCCTTTTTCACTCTCCCTCCCTCCTTCCTTTCCTCCTCCCTTTTTTTTTCTTCCTGAAACAAGGTCTGGCTATTTAGCCCAGGATATGCTAGAACTTATAGTATTGCCTCAGCTTTTAAAGTATTGGTATCAAAGGCATTGTACCACTATGCCTGGCCTCATGCTACTTTTCTTTCTTTTTTTTTTGGTTGGTCATGGGGCTTGAACTCTGGGCCTGAACACTGTCCCTTAGCTCTTCAGCTCAAGGCTAGTGCTCTACCACTTGAGCTACAGTGCCACTTCTGGTTTTCTTGTGGTTTTATTGGAGATAAGAGTTTCATAGACTTTCCTGCCTGGGCTGGCTTTGAACTGCAATCCTCAGACCTCAGCCTCCTGAGTAGCTAGGATTACAGGCATGAGCCGCTGGCACCTGGCTTCATACTACTTTTCTAAAACCAGTCACCTAACTTACCTAGCAAAACAAGTCCTTGGGTTTAATCTCTAGCATCTCAAAAATAAGTAAACAAACAAGCAAAAGAAACTAACTAGTTATTTGTTTGGGTTTATCTCTTAACTAGGATCCCCTGGGATCTAGGTCTGTTCAGGTCAGGCAGAGTTGGTATTCAATGGGAGATGAATGGGAATGAGTGAATGAATATAGAAAAGGCAGGACTAGAGTAGGAATTAGCAGTACCTAATATGCCTGCCATCCACCTCAAACCCTATGTTCTTAGCATAGGGCAGAAATGGCCTCATATAGGTGTGTGTGTGTGTGTGTGTGTGTGTGTGTGTTTACAGGAGCTCTTTAGGTATCATTACAATGTCATTTCTAGGCTGACTGCTCTGTCAAAGGTTTGTTCTCTTTCAAAAGAGAGCTGAGTGGCTTCTCTAGGCCCAGCAGTGAGGGTTGCTCATTTACTTGGCCACAAGCTACTGATAAGTGAGTGGAGCAGAGAAGGAGTCTGAGTAGGGGAAGGTGGCCAGCTCCAGTAAGTGCTTTCCCCTCCTAAATACTCTCAAAGACTAGGCTACCATGGCCCTACACAGTACCATTGCTTCCAAGTACTCTAGCAAAATATTCTAAGTTCATAAAAGTATTGGGGCCTGGGTGAATCTTTTCTTGGCCTCTCTAAAGAGAGGCCTATCTTTTTACTTGGTCTCAACATGAAACTTCCCTTCAAATCTAATTGTGTTCCAGTATTGGCTTAAAGTCATGTAATGTATTACATGCGTGTACCTATCCCAATGGATCCATTTTGTACAATTAATATGCACTAATAACAAAAGGGAAAAACATTTTCAGTGGTTCTCTGTTGAGTTCAGTTCAAAATGGCATTCAACAAGATAAGGAAACAAACCAGACACCCCAATACAGATGAATGGATCAAAAAATTGTGGTACCTATATACAATGGAATATTACACAACCATTAGAATGGATATAATAATGGCATTCGCAGGGAAATGGATGAAACTAGAACAAATTATGTCGGGTGAAATAAGCCAAGATCAGAGAGACAAACAGCACATACTCTCCCTGATTTGTGGAGGTTAAATTCAAAGAAAACAAGATATGACAAAGTAAACAGGACTCAAGAAACAAAGGACTTCTGCTTAATTTGTCACATCATTTTTAGATGACTCTAGGTTCTTGACTCCACCTATGGTATATACATATGCACATAAGAGGGAAGTTAGGAGGAGGGCACAGAATCAGAGGAAAATGGGTAAAAAAAAAAAACCCACCCAAACTGACAAAACAAACAAACAAAACACAAAATGGCATTCAGGCCTTTTGTCAATTGAACTCTCTCCACTCAGGTTCCGTCTCCCCTCCCTACACACTCTCCTCTTTGGTCACACCTCACAATGTCCTCATAGTATCCTGCAGTTTAGGTCTCCAGGCCTTCGCATATGCTGTTCTAGAAATCCACCCTACATTTTCACACTAGCATTTCTGGAAACTTTCCATACTCCCTCCCCAGGAAGCCTTCCTTGCCTCCTCTCTCACTTTGGAGCTGTTCTCCCTCACTTCCTGTCACATTGGAAGCCACCTGTATCACAGCACCACCTGTATCACAGCACCACCTGTATCACAGCATTGTCCATATTTTGCTGCTGAGCAGTCTGCTCACTAGATAGAACTCCTCAAGGGCAGAGAACATGTCTGCCTTATTTTTGCAATAGCAAGACTTTATAGAGTGAACTAAGGTTCAAGAGCTCAAGCCTCTTCCCCTCCTAAAACTAAAACAGTTTTAGCTGGGTGTCAGTGGCTCACACCTGTAATCCTAGCTACTCAAGAGGCTGAGATCTGAGGATTGGGGTTTAAAGTCAGTCCAGGCAAGAAAGTCTGAAGGATCCTTATCATCAATTAACCACCAAAATGCTGGAAGTGGAGCTATGGTTTAGGTTGTAGAGTACCAGCATTAAGCAAAAAAGCTCAAATTCAGACCCAGGCCCTGAATTCAATCCCCATTACCAGCACACACACACACACACACACACACACACACACACACACACACACACACACACACACACACACACACACACACACACACACACACACACAGCCTAAGTTGCTTGTCATATTGCAGACCTCATACTCTATCTTTCTTCTCCCATGCTGTTGGCAACAATCCTAGACTCCTGATCATCAGATCAGTGGCACCAGACCAGAGCCTGGAGGTTCCTTTTCACTTTTTCTAATTCCCTCATCAATATCTCTGCAATTTCCCTTGTTTACATTCTCAATGTCACTGTCCAAATTCAAATCCTCTTACCTGGCTGTCCTTTCAGACTTCCAACAGCCACTCAGGTGGATCCCCAAAAGAATAGCTCTGAGCTTCTCCCCCTTTTCTCAAAAACTTCAGCCTCTCCTCACCTAGTATCTGGCCTGGCAATCAAGGCCCTTTCTACTACACTTTCTTTTTTTTTTGGGTCCGGTTGTGGGGCCTGAACTCTGGGCCTGGGCGCTGTCCCTCAGCTCTTCAGCTCAAGGCTAGTGCTCTACCACTTGAGCTACAGTGCCACTTCCGGCTTTTTTCTTTTTGCTTATGTGGTGCTGAGGAATCGAACCCAGGGCCTTGAGCATGCAAGGCAAGTGCTCTACCACTGAGCCACCTTTCCAGCCCTCTACTACACTTTCTATCTGGCTGTTCTCTCTGTCTCTAAACACCCTCTCCTTCTGAACCCTATGTTACTACCCACATTGTTCCTCTATCCAAATGTCAAACCTTTCAGTGCCACCTCCCCATAGGAAACCTCTTCAATAGCCAACTAGGAATGATTGATTCCCACTAGTGTTTCTTCATTGGTACCTTTTATTTCTGAAAATCAGTGACCCTGACCCTAGGTCCCTCCTTCTCTCCTTTTTAGCAACTGTGGGCTCTGAGGGCAGTTTGTATTTAAGGCCCTGTATGGTTCCTCTATACGGTGAATGCTAAGTAAGTGAGGGAAGGATGGGACCTTTTCTGGCTTCCTTGTAGAAGGAAGTGTTCAACAACGAGATGAACCCCCATCTTGCTCCTGTGCTCAGCACTGAGCCCTTTCCCCCGCCCGGGATCACTCACCAATGCACACAGGCTCCTGGAAATCCCAGAAGGGCTGGGTGGCATTGAGACAGGTAAGATGCCTAGCACCTTTCAGCTGGTAGCCAGTAGCACAGTGGAAACGTGCACTGCCTCCTGGGTGGAGGCTGGTGACCGTCACATCTCCATAAGCTGGACGTCGAGGAAAGTGGCATCTCAGGAGATAGGCTGCAAAGACAAAACAAGTGATAGTGTGTGTGTGTGTGTGTGTGTGTGTGTGTAGGACGAGCTTATGGTGAGGGTGAAGGCCTGTGCCAGGAGATAGGCTGCAAAGAGAGAACAGGTGATATTTTGTTATTTTGTATGTGTGTGTGTGTGTGCGCGCGCGCGCGCTTGTGCGCGTGTATGTGTGTGTGTAGGATGAGCTTATGGCAAGGATGAAGGCCTGTGTCAGTCTGTCCCATCCTGACAAGGTGTCACTTGGGCCCATAAGAAGTATCAGGAATTTCAGAAAATACCCTTGTCCCTTTCCTATTAGATGATAATGATATTTCTAGCACTCTGGGATGGATAGCAGAATAACATAAAGCTGGAAGGTAGGAAGCTTGGGTTCTGGTCCAACCTTGGTGACATTTTAGGCAGATTATTAACTTTTCTATTTTTTTATTTTTTAATTTGTTAAGTGAAGTTCAAAACACTAGTCCAGGGTTGGGAAGGTGGCTTAGTGGTAGAATGCTTGCCCAGCATGCATGAAGCTCTGGGTTTGATTCCTCAGCACCACATAAACAGAAAAAAACCAGAAGTGGTGCTATAGCTCAAGTGGTAGAGTGCTAGCCTTGAGCAAAAGAAGCTCAGGGACAGTGCCAAGTCCCTGAGTTCAAGCGCCAAGACTGGCAAAACAAAAATAAAAACAAAAAAACAAAACCCCAAGCACAACAACACTAGCCCACTTATTGGGTTATTATGAAGCTAAACAGGATAATATTTTACTTAGCTTGGCTTCCCTGGCACCCAGCTGTTAATATATCTTCAAGAAGTGTTTAAGGGGGGTTGGGAGTGCAGTTCAGTGGCAGAGTATTTGTGTAATATTCCTGAGGCTCCGAGTTTAATCCCCAACAACACCCCCCACACACACACTCATTTTCGAAGTGACTTGTAGATGTGAAAGAACTTAAAATAGTGAAGAGGCCTAATATAAAATATTGATTTTTTTTCTGTAGGAGAGAAATATGAATCACAGCAGGAAAGTCTGACGTCAGTAAAGACTTTGTAGTATTGAGAAGTGTTAAAAAGATTCATGGCAATGGTGCTGAATTTTTTTAAGGACAAGGTGGGGGTGAGGGTAACAAGGCAGAGAGTGCCTTCAGGGAAGCTGGGGGTGGAACTAGTTGCCTGGGGTAACCTGGTAGTTTAGCATTATCATTCCATGTATAGCCACATGATGGCAGCAAATCCTATGAAACATCCTGGCAACCATAGGGACAAGCTAGGGTAGTAGCTAAAAATGGGGATTCTGGCTTGGATCTATAGAGAAAAAGAAATAAAAGGAAGAGGAACTGAGAGAAAGCTTGTTTTATGCCCGGGTATGCCTTTGTATGAATAGAAAAAAGGGCTGCCTCTGGACTGATGGGGGCTAGAAGCTTCAGTTGTCTCAGTTTTGGGACTTTTACCTGTCCTGACCTCAGTTACAATGCCTGTTTTCATATGTCTTGGGGAAGATAGTCAAGAACAGACTAGTTGTGATTAGCAGGTGGCAAAGACAATGCTTAGGAGCTAGGCTTTGGGTTGAAGCTGGCTAGGTTTGAGTATGGGCCCCCTATCACTGTTACCTCCATTGCTTGTGCCTCAGTTTCCTTGTTTAGCCACCCATTTTGAATGCTGGATCCAGCACTGTAGAGCTTGAGTGGGTAGATGTGAAGTGACTGTCACAAAACACACATCTAACACCTCAGCCTGCTGCTACCATTTGTAATTTTTTTTTTTTTGGGTCCGGTTGTGGGGCCTGAACTCTGGGCCTGGGCGCTGTCCCTCAGCTCTTCAGCTCAAGGCTAGTGCTCTACCACTTGAGCCACAGCGCCACTTTCGGCTTTTTTCTTTTTGCTTATGTGGTGCTGAGGAATCGAACCCAGGGCCGCAGGCTTGCAAAGCAAGCGCTCAACCACTGAGCCACCTTCCCAGCCCCCCATTTGTAATTTTTTACTTGCCAGGCTTGAATTCAAGGCCTCACACGCTAGTATGGCTTTTTCCATTTCTGACTGGCATTCGACGATGGAGCTACACCTTTAGTCCAGCTTTTTTGCTGGTTAATTAGAGACAGTTTTGCAGACTTTTCTGCCCTGGCTGGTTTTGCATAATGATCCTCAGATCTCAGCTTCCTGAATAGGATTATAGGCCTCAGCTCTATTTGTAATCTTTTTTTTTTTTGGTCAGTCGTGGGACTTGAATTCTGGGCCTGGGTATCCCTCAGCTCTTCAGCTCAAGGCTAGCACTCTACCACTTGAGCCACAGCACCACTTCCAGCATTTTCTGTTTATGTGGTGCTGAGGAACTGAACCTAGGGCCTCATGCATATGAGGCAAGCACTCTACCACTGAGCCACCTTCCCAGCCCCTCATACTTTTCTTACTTGATATTTACAATATGCTTGGGAGGAAGGAAGCAAAGTAGGGGTTATTAATCCATTTTCAGATAAGGAAAACTCAACTTTGAAAAGACTGAAGTTCAGAGAGCCTGTGTACCCTCATCACACTGTAAGGAAGTGGCTTTGTCTCTAGAGCCCACCTCCTTCCTGTCCCCCTCTTCTTTGTCAGGTAAAGTAGAAAGCTGGGTTCAGGAACCAGAAAAACCTTAAGAGTCAGAGACAAGTCGTTTACAGAGACAAGTCCTCACAGGTCATTGTACCCAGATAGGAGGTTAGAAGGTCTAACCCTTTGGAAGGTCCTGGTCATAAGCCACATGTCAAGTTCAGCTGTGCTTCTGTCTTTCCTTCAAGTTGAATCAAAGCTTGGGAACAGAGGGCCCCCATTTTCACAGATAAGGATGAGGTTAAGGCAGCAACACTGGGTGAAACTGCCAAACTTCATAATGGGTAAAGAGCCACTTCCTAAGATGAGCTTCCTCTTGTTGCCATGACAACTGTTCCCAGGAAGCCTGTACCACAATCTGTTGAGTTATTTTCTTACTGGCATTCATTTCTGGAGTCAGGTCCTGTGCCAGAAATGCTCAGGATGGAGGAGGGGTGCCTGTGTAGACTTTCTGCCTCCCCATCTTGATAGAGGCTGGGGGAGGGAAGTTAGAATTTGGTATGTCTTGAGGTTCTTGTGACCTCCAACATTAGCTTGGACAGCTCCAGCACAAGGCCCTTCACCCTTTCTCTTGGCATCCTCTTTCTCTAGCCCACGAGATGTGCGTGTGAGCACACGCTCCTCCTGTTCCCATCTCTGGGATCAGGGCTAATTACAGCCTATAATTAGGGGAATTACACTCATTAAGGAAAGAGCTGATCATTGACAAAAACTGGGCGGAGGAGGGAGGGCTTCTGGGAGTCAAAAAGGGAGCAGGACTAGGCTAACTCTCCTAAGTCTTTCCTGAGGGGGTCGGAGTCTGCTTCCCCTAGCTCAGCCTCCAACTCTCTGCCATGCAGCCACTTTTGTCTGGCCCCACAGAGTGGGGGGTCTGGAATTTTGTGCAGAGGAATTTGCAGCAAGAGAAAAGGTTAAGGTGGCGTGAAATTATGCTGGCTGCCCGGAGGATTGATGAGCCATTAGAAAAGCTGGCAGAATTGCCTAGTTGCTCACCCCTGCCTCAGCTAGCCCTTGTTTCTGCTGAGCTCTGGTACAAACTCAGTACAGCCCCACTACCAGGCTCCTCCTGGCCACCCCGGAGAATCCAGAACAGGACAAACACTTAATAGGTATGGTTCAGAGCCTGCCTACCCTGCTGTCCCCTCACCCCTGAGGGCTGCAGAAGTTGTCCATGTCAGTACAAGACAATGTCTTGATTGTTCACACCAATTATCTCCCTATTAGTGTTTGAACCAGTTAACCAGTTCAAACAACCAAGCTGACTTCATTCCTAGAGAGGGGAATGGGCAAGGGGGACATGGATGAGGGATTTTCAGATCCCTAAGTCTCTTTTCTTACCTTCCCCACCTAGCAAACCCTGTAATTCTGTTTTCCTTAACAGAGCATGTGCTAAGCACTTGAGATGCACATTTTGTTCAATCCTAATCATAACTTTGTGGGGTAATTATTTTAATCTCATCTTTTCTTTCATTCTTTTTTTTTTTTTTTTTTTGTCGGTTGTGGGGCTTGAACTCTGGGCCTGGGCGCTGTCCCTCAGCTCTTCAAGTCAAGAGCACTCTACTACTTGAGCCACAGCACCACTTCCGGCTTTTTCAGCTTATGTGGTGCTGAGGAATCAAACCCAGGGCCTCATGCATGCGAGGCAAGCACTCTACCATTGAGCCACCTTCCCAGCCCTTTTAGACTCATCTTATAGGAGGAAAAGGAAAGTCAGAAAGGTGAAAGGCCAACAGCTAATGAGAAGGAGATTCAAATACAAACATACCTATCTCTTGAGTGTGATTTGCCTACATTGCCTTCATTATCCAAGCCCCTCTATCTAGTGGTGTTTTGAGCTGACAGGGCGTGGGGCAGATGGGTGAAGAAGGCCATGGCTGAAGACTTCCATGTGACTGTTGTCAAACCCTTTTGACCCCCTCCTCCGTCCCCCAGTTTTAATAGCACAAAGACTCCCAGGAGGTCATCTAGCCTGGGCTGGTTCTTTTCTCAACTGCCCAGACCTTACCTTGGTAGTGGAAATGGAAGGTGCCAGGCCCAGCAGGTGGTGGGAGGCTCTGGAACCTCAGGGCTGCTTGGTGAGTGGGGCTGCGGATGACTTGGCCTCGCAGTAAGAAAGACTGGTTGGCCAGGGGCAATGGGTCAGGCCCCCCCAGGCCCTCCACTGTTATGGTCTCCCCCTCCTGAAGGCTGATATTCTGGACCTGCAGATAGATTGGAGCAAGCAGAGCATAGTAATCAAACTTCTCCCTCCCTCCCTCCCTCCCTCCTTCCTTCCCTCCCTCCCTCCCTCCCTCTCTTCTTCCTTCCTTTCTTCCTTCCTTCCTTTCTTCCATCTGTGCTGGTACTAGAGCTTAAACTCAGGGCTTGAGCACTGCTCTACTCCTTGAGCTACACCTCTACTCTGGCTTTTTTTGGTGGGTAATTGGAGATAAGGGTCTCACAAACTTTCCTGCTGAGGTTGGTCTCAGATCTTAGCCTCTTGAGTAGTTGGGATTATAGGCATTAGCCATAAGCACCTGGTGCAAACTTCTTCCTGCTGTCTGAGTCCTGCTTCCTTCAGGCTCTACTTGGCCACATGCTATGACTCTTTTTTTTTTGGTTGTGGAGCTTGAACTCTGGGCCTGGGAACTGTCCCTCAGCTCTTTAGCTCAAGGCTAGTGCTCTACCACTTGAGCCACAGCACCATTTCTGGTTTTCTAGTGGTTTATTGAAGATAAGAATCCCATGGACTTTCCTGCCTGGGCTGGCTTTGAACTGTGATCCTCAGCCTTCTAAGTAGCTAGGATTATAGGTGTGAGCCACTGGTGCCTGGACTGCTATGACCCTTGAGCACTGCATTAGGCACTCCAGTGCAGGAAGTACTCATCTTATCTAGTCAATAACTATGAGATGGGTCAGAGGTATTAAGGCCATTATTCAAGGTTGCATAGAGATTATGGGTAGAACTGGGATTTGTAAATATGTTGGCCTGTTTACAAAGCTTTTCAAGTGCACTAGCTGCTTTCTCTTTTCCCTCTTTGGGCTGAGTTTTCAAAGTAGGGATGGGTGGGTGGATTAGGTCAGATGGTGTCTGAGGGCCTGTCAGTAGTGTGTTGTCCTAAGCCTAAGATACTTGTGCCCAGCTTCCCCTGAACATCCCTGTTGGATGATCCTCACAATCCGCCTATGTCATACTGAGCCACCCCTGCCCCCAGCCAGCAGCTTCCCTGGCTCCCATCTTAAGGAATCAGCTTGCTAGCTACCCGAGTGCCCAGTCAGAAACTGGTATCTTGCCTCTTCTTTCATGCCCCATGTCCAACCACTCATTCAGACTGTCAGACAGACTTCAAATGTGTGCACTGGACTTCATCCCCATTTGGCTAGATATTATTGCTCACCTAGATCACTGCAGCTGCCTGGCCAGCCTCCCTGTCTGGAGGGCTTAACTCACTCCTCCCTCCACATCAATATTTTCTGAACTGCAGTCAGTTAATAGTCCCAGACCTGTCACTCATCATAGTGCTTCCCTGTTTAAATCCTCCAATGTTTCTTCATGAGTCTATGAAGCCCAGAGTACTAATCTAAATTCTTTGTTTGGTCCTCTAGGCCATGCCCAACTTGGCCCAGGCAGACCACTCGGTTTGATCTTGTATTATGTTCCCTGTATGCCAGTCAACATTCTGTTCTCTCTCTTCTTTGGGCCTCTTGCTCTGATCACAGGCCACAACCCTGATCTTTAGGCTTTCAGACTGTAGAGCGAGCATACTTCTGGGTACCAAAACTTCATACAGTCACACAAGGGCTGCCCAGAGGGGAAGTGGCTGTTGTGGCATGGTAGTAGGAAGCTGCTTTATTAAAACAAACAAACAAACCCTGAACCTCAAATAAAATTTAAGTACTTGTCCAGGATCACAGTCAGAGTGAGATCTCAGATCTCCTTCTAAGAGTGCTCCTTCTACTTTGCTATTCAAATTTTTCTGTGTTTGAGACAGGATCTTACTATGTATCTCACACCAGCTTTGAATTTATGGCTTGCTTGCCATGGCCTCCTGAGAGCTGAGATTACAGAAATGTGGCACTATGCCTGGTGGATCTTTTCTACTCAAAATGTGGTCACTGAGCCAGCAACAGAAGCAACATTACCTGGGAGGTTGTAAAGAAGGAAGAACCTCAGATACACTAACTCACACTCTGAATATTGAAGAGAAGGGAGAGATAGGGCACTAGGATTTTTGACTTAGAGCCTCATGATTGCTAAACAGACACTCTACTACTTGAGCTACCCCAGCCTTTTTTGTGTTAGTATATTTAAAAGAGTAGGGTCTCTCATTTTTGCCTTGGCTGGTGATCCTCCTATTTGTATTTTTGTTGTAACTGTTTTTTTGTTTTTTTTTTGTCAGTCATAGGCCTTGTATGGTCATGGGCCTGAATGCTGTCCCTGCACTCTTCAGCTCAAGGCAAACACACTACCACTTGAGCCACAGCGCCACTTCTGGTTTTCTGGTGATTAATTGGAGATAAGAGTCTCACAGACTTTTCTGCCTGGGCTGGCTTTGAAATTCGATTCCCAGATCTCAGCTTCCTGAGTAGCTAGGATTATAGGCCTGAACCACGGCTGCACAGCTTCTGTTGTAATTGTTGAACTGTCCTCAAACCTCAATCCTCCTAATCCTTGCCTCCCAAGTAACTAGGATCACAGGCATGAGCCATTGCCCTTCACACTTGACCTCATATTCTGCCTTTTAATAAGATTTCCAAGCAAACGGGAAGCACTGATATCCACAGTCTAAAATTCCTAACATGTTGTTCTGTGGAGGGCCATCAAAGGTTAACCACCTGGGCTGGTGCTAAGTAGCATCCAGTGAGTCACCAAACCCTTCCCAATCTTATCTCCCAAATGATCCTGCTGGTTCCTCCTCCCTTTATTGCTGTCTTGACTCTTACCATCTGCCCATTGCTTTTCACTGAGAAGCCAGTTCTGATATAGATGTGAGGAGAGAGTGGGCTGTGGGGATTGTCTCTCCTCACCAGATCCCTGTGAGCTGAGAAACACAGGATGCTGAGCCCACCAGGGCCCAGGGGATAGGTAGTGCAAGGCTCAGCATTTCTCTGAAGGTGGCTACTGGGAATAGATGAGCCCCGGGGATTAGAGAGAGGGCAGAAAGAGGTCCCTATCCTTGCCTGGTAGGAAAACAGCTGGTGGGGCTGGGGGAAGAAAGCTTTAGAGAAGGATCAAGGCAGGATGCTACAGTAGAAGTGCCTTATTTTTGCCAGGAGCTCCCCACCCAGGCACATTTGGGTGGAGGCTGCCTGACCATCTGCTGGGGACATCCCTCAGGGAATCCCTGCAGCAGGCGGAGGCTGGATGAGGTCCCTTAAACTTGGAGATTCTGTGATTCTAGAGTTGGGCAAACAAGACTCACACACGTGGAATCTGTAATTATCGAGAGATGCCAGGCAGCATACAATTCTGCCTTAAGTGGCACTGGATGCGTGCTGTGTGCGGCAGGAATCCTCGAGGGGGGAGCCAAGGGCTTGGAGGCTCAGGGAATGCACATGGAGCAGGTGGGTCTATCTCAGAGCTCCTTGAAGACAGAAGCTAGGAGGAGGAGGAGGAGGAGGAGGAGGAAGGAAGGACATTCACTGCAGGAAGATTATCACTAGAGCAAAGGCAGAGATGTAGAAATCAATTTAGTATTTTCTTCCATGTTCCTCATATACTTCTAGCTTGACCTCTGGCTTGTTGCTTTGCTGGGATCAGAGGATGGAGGATGAAGGCAGCAGCAGCAGCTGCAGCTGGAGCAGCAACTACCCATTTACAGAGCACCTGCAATATGGCAAGATTTCTATGAGTTGGGTGGTAAATCCCCTCAAATAAACAGAGACTCAGAAATTGAAAATGGACACACCTATTAAGAAACTGAATCTTGCCTCTGATCCCAACTATTCCAGAAGCAAAAGTGGGAGAGCTCTGAGGCTGCAAAAAGCACTGAGGCCCTATCTGAAAAATAAACTAAAAACAAAAGGACTCAGGGTGTGGCTCAAATGGTAGCGCATAGCCATCAGGAGGCCCTGAGTTCAATCCTTAGTACTGCCAACAAGGAAAAGAAATAAGCAGTTTTCCCTTGCTGGAGGCAAAGGCAGCTTCCTCCCCTTCTAGCCTCCTGAGGTATCAGCTGCAGAAATAGACTTTTAGACATCTTTATTTTAGACATCTTTATTCTCAGACTCCAGGCCTCAGGTTTACCAAGGAGATAGATTTTGGCCTGGCCTTTTCAAGACGTTGGGATTTGAGTTCCCACAAGCTAACCTCTCTCCTGGCAACTGGGAGTTGAGACCTCTTGTTTCCTCTGGTCTGGGAGAGGTATGGATTCTGCAAGGTAGCCTGGCTCTCAGCCTAGCCTCAGGGGTGAGAGTTGGGATATAGCTCCTATCCAGAAAGCTCCCTGTCTTCAGTTAGAGGCTATCTGAACAGGCTGGTCCCCTGGATTTCAAGCACCCACTTGCAGGCCTGCTGCAGTGGCTGGAATGTAATTTGTCACTTGTTTGAGGACCAGGCTGACAGGGGCCAGACAGGCCTGGGTGTTGGACAAGGGGGGAGATGAAGTCTTGATGCAATTTGCAGGCGTCTGAAGAGCCTGGGAGGCAGATTGAAATGTCAGCACTACTCATGAGGGTTGTCTTCCCATACCCTATCCAGTGACAAGAGGGTGAGGGGCATGGAGGGAGAGGAAGAAGCAGAGGGAGCTGAGGAAAATTCCCATAGGACCCTGGGCTGTCCAGCACTTCCATGCTGCTAGCAGACCAGAAGACAGGTGAAGGAGAAAGCACAGCTATTTTGCCTTCTGCTAACACTGAGGTCATCAGCTTTGTCTGATGGAAGCTGCCAGTCCAGCCATCAGCGCATGTCCCAGTGGTGTCGCCCACAGGCAGGCAAAAATGGTGTCTTTGCACAAGTTCACACTAGTACAACCCAGCAAGGCAGAGGAGTACAAGGGTGCCTCTGTACGAAACCTAACCACAGCATCTGAGTGCCACCCCCACATTCTATCCACAGCTATTTAAGACTCTTAGCCACTACCCTCATATGTATTCTGGCAGAATTCTAGGCTCCTGACTACCAGGAAGAAGGGTCAAGGACCTGAGGTACCACTGCATACCAGAGCTCAGAAAAGTCTTCCTGAAGCCAGAGGAGGAGCATAATCGGAGGGACTAGCTGGGAAAGGGTTATGTATATATCTGGTTGAACTTTTGGCAGGGAAGGAAACTGAGGCCCAGAGAAAGCCAGGGGCTTATTCTAGTCACTGAGAGTTGGGCTGCAGAGCCAAGACTTGAACCCCAGTCTGACATGACAGCCTCTAAACCTTACTGAACTGGCACTCATCTGTAATAACTGGGGGGTAGGTCTGTTTTATGGATGAGAACAGGCTTCTAAATCCATGGAGCCAGACCTTCTCACACCCATGAGATGGGTCTTTCTGGAGCCAGGAAAGAGGAAGTTGCCCAGAAATTCTACCCTCTGACTCACTTCCCCACTCCTGGTGCTAATATTAGGTCTGGTCCTGACCTGGCTTAGCAGGGCATGGTGTTCCTGCCATCAAGCTGACAGCTGGGCTGGCCTGCGAGAGATGTGTGCCAATGGGCCACCTGGGCATGAGGCAAGGACTGCAGGCAGCTGTGCCCAGGCTCCAGATGGTACAAAGAACAGCCAAGCCAAGATGGAGGCCAGCAGTGGGAAGGGTTTTGCAATGCCAAATACAGTGAGAGAGGCAGTCTCCAGGCCAGAGCTCCAGAAAGGTCTGGAACTCTCAGGAGAAGACTGATGGGGATAATACTCATGTGGGCCATAGGGCTGAAGGAAAGGGTTTAGTCCAATGCCCAAATCCCAGCTTAAGCAGGCCAACTTTCTTGGATCACAGTTCTGATTTCTCATCATACAGGCCTCAGAGTAGGTATCCTCATGTTCAGGAAGCATTCCCTGACTCCTGGCTGGAATTTCCACAGACCTTGAGTTTCCTATCCCCATCCCTACAAGTATTGAGTATTTTGTGGTCATTGCTTATGATTTCTGTCTCCCACAACCAGGAAGGTTTGGATCTCCAGTGGTCAGCACGTAGTAAGTGCTCAACTTATGTTTATGAAATAAAATCACTCTTTCATTAGTTGTTGGTGACTCATGCCTACAATCCTAGCTACTCAGGAGGCTGAGATCTGAGGATCATGGTTCAAAGACAGCCCAGGCAGGAAAGGCCATGAGACTCTTACCTCTAATTAACCACCTGAAAATGGAAAAGGAGCTGTGACTCAAAGTGGTAGAGCACTAGCCTTGAGTTAAAAAAAGCTCAGGGATAGCACCCAGGCCCCGCGTTCAAGCCCCATGACAATACAAACCAACCACATAACAAAACAAGAAAACAAACAAAAAAAAGATAATGACTGATGATCTTAGACAATTTCCTTTTCTTGCCTAGGACTTAGTCTCCCATCTATCTATAAGTATTGGTTTGCAGTATCCTAAGTGGTTTGTATGGTATAGCTAGCAGGCCTGAGTGGGGTAGAGGTTGCCAGAACTAGCCCTGAGAAGAACCTTACCCCTGCTTCAATTCTGGCTGATTAGCCTCTTGTTGCTCCCCTGAAGCAGATGCTGACCCAGATCTGCCCACCCTGTGCCCCTATGTCCTCTATTCTAATTCAGTGCATTGAGGATAACAGAGTCCTTAAGGACTCTGCCTCCATGGTGCTGAGGTGGAGGGTGGGCCAGCATTTGCTATGTTTCCTGATGGCATTTCAGGGCTATGGCAGGTCTTCATCTCAAGGTTGCCTGGTAACAGCTTTTGCATTCTGATGGAAAAAAAATGTAGCAGCACCAGACAACAGACCCAGGGCTGGGTGAGGGGGTGGGCATCCAGGGTGTATACTTGGGCCTGGACCAGGGTCAGGGCCAGGACAGGGGTAGGCAGAGCTAACAATGTATCTTGCTCTATTATCTGTACTCTCCCTATTGAGCTTCTAGGCTAGACCCAGCCTGGCCCAGTAGGTTCAATGGGGTGGTAGGCTTGATGGGGGCAGGTGGACTAAGCCTAAGCCTGCAGAGGGGCATCTTCTCCCTCCCACCCTCTTCCCCACACCTGCAACTGGCACCTTCCACCCTGTGAGCCACAGCCGGTGCCACCTCTCATTAGGTGATGATTTTACATTAATTACTTTAATTAAGCAGCGCTGAGTGCTAATGGCTTGAGGAGGGGGGAGGGTGGATGTTCCTAATTGCCCTTCCAGTCAGCCCAGAGTGAGGGGGCCCAGGGCTTGGCAGAGCAGGAGCAGTCACAGAAAAAGGGGGAAGCCAGGCTCGAGTAGGAGAGACACCCCCTTTCTTCCCCGGCCCCCCTCCACCCCACCTGGGTCTGGCTCAGAAACCTGGACCTGACTGCCCTAGAAGGGTACAGCTGGCTGCAGGCCCAGATTTAGATCCAGGGCTTGCAGGAGTTGATATGGGTGGAAAGCAGGCTGAGAAGCAGGTAGTGTTGTCATGATCTCCAGACTTCTGCTCTGCCCCTTCTTATGGCCCCTCCATCCCCTGCCTGATACCCATAGCTAAGTGGAATGTCATCCTCTCCACCTGGGTCAATCTCTAAGACCCAAGTCAATGTCACTGCCTTCCTCCTTACCTATCCTGGGCCCAGTACTGCAAGGCACCCCTCAAGGAGTTCACTGCCTAGTCAGGAGATAAACAGCTGTAAACAGCCAGTAGAACGGCTAAGATGACAGGTGATGCCTGTCAATTCAGAGGCCTCTTAGGAAAATGTGTGTGGGGGGGGGAGAGCAATTTAATCTGAAAAAAGTATCTGCAATGTAGGTAGGTAGATAGAGTGATAAGAGAGGAGGCCCCTGAATTCCTAGGGAGAGATGGTAGGGTCTAGACTGTTGGTGTCATGGGGATGAAGGGAAGCGAAGCAGGTGTGTATGAAGAGTTTGGAGGCGCATCATGGTGATAGAATTTGGGGATGAGCTGTGTGGGACTTTAAGAGGGACAGAGAAGGGCCATGGTATTTCCATGTTACATGCTATCTACCACTGCGGTGTAGTGACCCTGCTCCAGGTTTCTAACCTGAACAGAGTAATGAGCAGGTTTTGAGTAACAAAAAGGAAGAGTTAGGTTTGTGGGGGATAGAAAAACTTGTGGGACATCTATGGGGACTTTTGGGCACAAGTCTGGGACTCTAGAGTCCCAAGGGACAGATAAAATGGCCCAAGAGGCCATTTTAGGCATGACCTGGTGGGAGAACTTCTCCAACAGTGTGGTCAGCAAGCATTTGCTAAGAGATTGAATGAGCGAATAAAAATGTGAATGGGGCTTCATGGCTCTCAGGCCCAACCAGGCTGCCCTGTGTTTTCTGTACTCAGCTTTATAGATTCAGAGTTCACGCTCACCCAGTCTCCAGCTTATTCAAGACTAGACCCTTTCTTCAGGCACCCCTGAGTTCCCTGATCAAAGTCCTAGGTAAAAAAGTGGACATACTTGTTTTCCTGCTGCCCTCTCAGGAACTGCTAGGAATGGGCAATAGCCTTCTCCATGCCCTGATAAGGACAGAATCTAGACATGCTATCCTCCTATCTCCTACTCCTGGCCCTTAGTGCCCTAGTACTCCCAGGTATCTCTACATCCCTTTATAATAAGTGCCTTTCTGGGGAGAGCACAAACTAATTCAGATGCCTTTTTCCCCTTGATGTATCCAGGTCACTCACCTTGATCTCCACACCGTAGCCAGGGTAGACAGAGATGTAGTAGAAACAGTCCAGGCCGACATCAGAGGGTGAGTTGGGCAGTGTGGGGGAGTCCAGAGAGCCTTCTGGGCCTGAGAAATTCCAGCTACAGGGGCCTGGGAGGCAGGAGGAGACATAAGACTAAAGCCCAGCTCTGGTGCGCACAGTGTGTGTGGTGGGCCTCTAGGGTTGCCTACTCCCCTGTTGAAAAAGGGGGACCACCTTATCCTGAGCACCACTCTTGTCTCATTTCTCAAAATAGCTCAGTGAGGCAGACTTTCTTAGCACTCTTTTTACTGTTTTAAGTTTCCAAGGGACATGTTATAGTTGGAAGTATCAGGATTTGAACCTGGGACTGTTTCCAATTTCTATGCCTCCTTTAGCCTGGCCTTTGGTGAAAAAAAGCCGAGTAGGTTGACAGTGTCAGAGACAGAGGCATTTAGGGACCCCATAACTCCCCTCAGCCCCACCTCCAGATCTGCCAGCCAGCAAGTAGCTGACCTGGTGGCTGGACTGTGGTGATGGTGGTGGTAATGATGGTGGTGGTGGTGGTAGTGGTCTCCTCGTCGTCCCCTGAGGCTGTGGAGGTGGCGATGGTTCCCTCAATCCCAAGCCCTGTGGTCTGAGACATGACCTCTGGAGCCCATGGCCTGCCCATGTCTCCAGGACCCTCCTGGGTTGGAGTCCATGTTCTGCTGGGAGGTGTAGTATTAGGCCTCTCCCCTAAGCGCAGAGTGGGCAATGCCATACTGGGCCCTGGAGGTAAGGGAGCAGTGATATGCAGCCCAGAAGGCTCTGACTCTATGCTCCAAGGTCCCTCCCTGGACTGTGGCTGTGTGGGTGCTGCAGCCATCGCTGGAGTGGGGCTAGTAAACACAGGGCGGTTGTCCTGGTTGGCCAGGCGGGGAAGGGGGCTTGGAGTGAAGGGTGTAGGTGGGTCAGGTTGAAAGGGAAGTGCTGGCCTTAGCTCCTCCATGGCCCTCTCTGACCCCTCTTGAAGGAATTCCTCCAGCAGTGGGTGGTGGTTGAGCAGCTTCAAAGTGGGTGCCGTTGTGATGAAGTGGACACCTCGATCTGGCTGCTCAGGTGTAGGGGCCGCTGTCAGCTCCCCATCTGTCTCCTTCATGCCTGTGACTTGCCCTTCCCCCATGGTTGGGGCCTCTGGAGAGAGACCTGAAATAATAATGGATGATCAGAGTCTTTCATGCTACGCCACAGTGAGCACCATCCCACCCAGCCCAGGCAATAGGAGATCCATCTCCCTTTTGACAGAGAGCCTTGGGATGTATGCTCATTGTTGAGAGTCATGGAGCTATAAAATTTTAGAGCTGGAAGTGAGATGATATCACATACTTCAAGGATGGCACATGAGCTATCCTTTCTCCTCCAGCACCCAAGACAGACATTACAAATCGATCATTGCACTTTTTCCTGCTGTACCCAGATTTGACCTTAGAATCCTTTACAACATGGTGTGCCAGGCAGCCAAGATAGGACTAATAAATATTTGCCTTAGCTCAAGGCTTTATTTTACTAATGAGAAGATAGGTCAGAAAAAAAGAAATAGTTTGTTTAAAGACACAAGACCAGTCAAAGAGAAGACCAAGATGTTAGCAAGAGTGCTTTCCCCCACCACAGTGACTTTTCTGCCTGAAATTATAGTGCAGAAAATTATTAGGTCTGGTCATTAGCAAATACTTCACATATTTGAGATTTTATTTTAAATTCCTTCAAATATGAGTGGCTTTTTGTTAGGGTCCTATGAAGTTTCATTTCTCTCACATCTCAGAAAATCATTTCTCTTTTCCTCTTTCCTGATTTTATGCTTCTAGATCAGTAATATGAGGAGAATTGCAAGAGCCAAGCTCTGGAGCAAATGTAGCCTCAAATTCCACACTGATTAGACCGGGGCTGTGTGGTCTCAAGCAAATAGACTAAATTCTCTAAATCCCAGTTTTCTCATCTGTAAGACCGAGTGTCTTTTTTAGGTTTGAATGAAATACTACTACTTTCCTTTTCTTTTTGATATGTACCCCAGAGTCTCTCTTATCTTTTACTTATTTTTCTTTTTAAAAACTTTTTTTTTGGTCCGGTCGTGGGGCCTGAACTCTGGGCCTGGGCGCTGTCCCTCAGCTCTTCAGCTCAAGGCTAGTGCTCTACCACTTGAGCCACAGCACCACTTCCGGCTTTTTTCTTTTTGCTTTATGTGGTGCTGAGGAATCGAACCCAGGGCCTCAGGCATGCAAGGCAAGCGCTCTACCACTGAGCCACCTTCCCAGCCCCCTATTTATTTATTTTTTATTACTAGCATTTGAACTTAGGACTTTGTACTTGCTAGGCAGGTGCTCAATTACTGGGCCATGCATGTCTCTGGTTCTTTTGTGTATTTTTTTTTTTTTTTTTGCGGGGCGAGATACTGGTCCTAAGGCTTGAACTCAGGGTCTGGGTACTGCTCCTGAGCTTTCATACTCAAGGCTAGTCCTCTACAACTTGAGCCACACCTCTATTGCAGGGTGTGTGTGTGTTTGTGTGTGTGTGTGTGTGTGTGTGTGTGTGTGTGTGTGTGTGTGTGTGTGTGTGTGGTTAATTGTAGATAAAAATCTCAAGGACTGTCCTTTGCACCACAATCTTCAGATTTTAGCCTCCCGAGTAGCTAGGATTAAGGAGTGAGCCACTGGCACCTGGTTTGCTGATCAATTTTGATTATTTTTTTGCTGAGAGACCACACAGGACTTCTGAATCTCTCTCAATATAGTTATTCAGGCAGCCCATACAAATTTAAATAGATAGGTGAGAGAAGATGACACTTAATTTGCTATCTCTGGTCATAAGTATGCATGGCTCTACTATTGATTATGTTGACTCAACTACATAACTGGAAAGGTGATGTATATTCTGCTTGTGGCCCATTAGGTTCCCTAGATCCTTCCTTAACTGCCTAAGGTCAATGGATATAAGCTTCAGATTCAGTTCATACAGAATTTTTTCATCTCAGAGAAGGCTGGCCAGTGATTCTTGATCCTTACAGTTCTCAAAATGGCTGAATGAGGATTTGAAAGGAAGTACAACCAGGTGACGTGGCAGAGATTGCAAGGAGAAGGTCGGCTCAGCATTATGTCTGGTGATGGGCCTGTCATTCCACAGGCTTACACCCACCCCATGGATTGGCAGGAGTGAAGAAGTGGCAGATGGCCTACATTCTGTTCAGGAGACCATAGAATCTCTGATGTGTCAGACAAATGGGAGGAGAGAGGAAACTGGGGTGGTGGAGGCGGGTTTAAGTTGGAAGGTTCTCCAGTCCTCTGGGTCAGAGAAGACTAGACAACCCAAAGCCTTAAGAAACTGAGACCAACTGCTATGTCTCGAAATGCCCACTAAAATAGCCCATCTGTGCCTTGGCATTCATGCTAGGCACCAATATCACAGTGTCCAAACTAGATGCCCAGCCAGACTCACCCCCACCCCCACCGAGCAGATGGTCTGACAATGCCGGAAGCCTTTGATCTAAATCAGTAATGGAGGGTTCAGGCAGTGCCTGTGATATGCCCGGACAGGGCTACTCTCTTTGCCCACCTCCCAGATGTCACTCAGTCTTTGCCAGGGGAGCAGACTATTCTTAGCATGATATGAGAGGAATTCCTGGATCTGTTCATTGCTATGGGTCTCTTTCCAGGACTACTCCCCAAAAGACGTGCCTCCCTGTCTCCCAGAGTGGGCACTTGTGGGACTCTTTGTTGGGAGAGGAAGTGTACAGAGAACCTCTGACTAGGGAAGTGACCATAGCGGGCACAGCTTTCCTGCTGGCAGCCAGGTAGGTGCTGGGCAATGGAGTGGAACTAATGGGTACCTCCCGTCACTGTCGATTGCACTGATTGTGTTATCTAGGGGCACTGAGCACTTGGTTAAATGGAATGGAGATAGCATATCAAACCAGCAAATTGATTCCAAAATCAGCTACTACTTGGTCCCCAGTGGGCACCACCCACTGTCAGAAAGGGCAAGATAATCTCTGGGAGATAAACCGCTTCCCAGGCAGGCATCTCTAGATACCCGTTGACTGTCAGAGGTCTGAGGCCCTGAGATATGCCTTCTAAATCCCTAGGGTTGTGACTGAGAGGTCAGGGAGTTCTCGCAGCCTCATTGACAGAGTTCAAGGGTAGAGCGTGATTAAGGGACCAGCAAAAGGAGGTACCCAGCTGGGCATTGGTGGCTCATGCATGAGTAGCCTCCAGCTACTCCGGAGGCTGAGAGGATTGCCATTAGAAGCCAGCCCAGGCAAGAACAAAGCCAGCCCTGGCAGGAAAGTTCATGAGGCTCTAATCTTCAATTAGCCACCAAAAAGCCAAAATGGAGCTGTAGCTTAAGTGGTAGAGTACTAACCTTGAGCAAAAATAAATAAATAAATAAATAAATCTCAGAAACGTCACTGAGGCCCTGAGTTCTGAGTCCCAGGATTGGCACACACACACACACACACACACACACACACACACACACACACAAGCCAGTGAGAATGGCTCATGCCTGTAATCCTAGCTACTCAGGAGGCTGAGATTTGAGGATCGCAGTTTGAAGTCAGCCAGGGCAGAAAAGTCCCCATGAGACTCTTATCTCCAACTAACCACTCAAAAACCAGAAGTAGCAGTGTAGCTCAAGTGGTAGAGCACTAGCCTTGAGCAAGAAGAGGCTCAGGAACACCACTCAGGCTCTGAGTTCAAGCCCCACAACTGACAAAAAAAAATTCCAGGGACCTGAATGCTCAGTTTTATGGTAAGCTTGAATCAGGTCTTTCCCAGAGCTTATATTATTTAATCAACTCTGTGAGATGGGAGTCCTCTTCTTTCTTTACAAAAAACCTGGAGCAACAGGGCAAGGACTTGATCATTCTCACAGTACTGGAGCCAAGAGTTAACCAGTGTCTGTCTAGCTGCAAGGCTCCTAGTCTTTCCAGACAAGCCTCACTAGCAGGAAAAAAGAAAATGAGCTAACAGCAGCGAAGGCCCACAAAGAGGAATGGATTAGACCAAGCTCTAGTGCAGCTTAGAAGTGGAGCTGGGGCCAGATCTGGTATCTGCAATTCTATTAAGCCTGAGCTAAGCCCAAGCCCTTTAGAAGCCATCCGCCTGGAACTCAGGGAGCCTTCACTCATGTCCAAAGAGCCTCTGAACCAGAGACCCAAAGTGGATCTCCAACACTGTTCAACAGTGCCAGGGTCACACAGATCTGGTACAAACGTCAGCTCTGCTACCTAAGTCACTCCAGAGAAGTGCTTTTGTCTCCTCTAAACGTTCTAAATAGCAGTGTCCTGGAGGCTGAGAAAGAGGTCCCCTCAGGGAATGCCTGGGAAGGTTTCTCTTCTCTGTGGGACCATGTTCCCTATCTGGTGACAGTATGACCTGTCAGACATAAACAAGTATAATCCCAACCATCCATGTAGATAGAGGGCAGGCACCCATCTGAAGCCGCTGTATGTCCATACAGGACAGAACTGGTGACCACAACACTACAGGCTCCTATGACTTCACCAGTCCAGTCCACCTGGTGCCTGGACACAAGGAGGTACTGCCCCCTCCCCATTCCCTCTCACAGTTCTTCCCTGTCAGACCGGGCTGGGGGCTGCAGCCTCTGAGCGGGTGGAGCCTGAGAAACACTCCCTCAATTCCTATCCCTCCAGCCTAGTTCGCAGCCAGCTTCTTCCACTGAGTGTGCCCAGAGCTTTATGCAGCCCCCAACTCAGCCCCACCAGTGCCTGGGCCCTGCCCCCCACATTAGCTCTTAAGCTATGCAAATAGACATCAGAGGGAGCCCTGTTTAAAGTATTTAGACGAAATGAAAAAAGGCTTTCATCGGCACTAATGAGCCATTCAAGATGCCTCCCCAGTGGATTCGCTCCCGCTCCGCCTCCTGGCCCGCGCACCGCCCCCAGGTGGCCCTTCTGGGGATTGGAAGCCTCCCCCTCCCCCCCCCCCAGCCCCAGTCTGGGCCTCCCAGGGAGGGCTGTCTTGTTTTGCCCTTTCTCCCCAGGGGCCCAGTGGTGACCATACTGTTGAGGGCCCAGTGCCATCCCCGACCCCCTACACACAGGTCTGGATCTGATTGGGAGGCAGGTAGCCTCTGTTTAGGGGAGGTTGGAAGGATTAGGGCCTCTTTTTCTATATCCAGTTAGGTAGATTTTTATGCTTTGTCTTATAGATGGTCTATTGGGACTCCAGGAGGGATGCTGAGGATCCGGTCTCGAATTGCAGGGCTGGTGAACAGCGGAGCTGCAGTCATTTATGCAGTGCCCAGTGCTGTGGGTTCAGCTGTCCTAGGCAATGGTGCCACTAGGTGACCCCCTAGTGCTAACTGCTTCTGCAGGGCCTTCTGGACCCCACAGCCAGAAAGGTTTGAATTCTAATTCCACACAGTAGGGAGGGTTTTCCTACTGACAGACATAGCTGCTACCTGCCAAGCCTAGTCTCTATCTTTTATCACTTCTATGGTCCCAAAAGGGGTTCCAGTAGCCTCCATGCAGAGTTCACACCTCAGAGACAGAAACAAGGGCCTGTAGAGAAACAGGACCCAAAAGTTTTGAGATGAGTTCAGGGAAACCCCATGCTTTATGGAAGGCCCTAACTCCCAGCCTGGGGGACAGGTATAGGGAAGCCTGGGGGATGCCAGGGCAGGGAACCTATTCCTCTGGGTCCTTGAGGTTACACTGGCCTAGCATTGGGAGAATGAGAATTTAATGGGATCCATTTATGATCCCATAAAAATTAATGAGTTTATTCTGGAGGTTTCCTGGCCTCTTTCAAGTTTTAATAGGGGATTAGTGAGGGCTTGGCCTCACAGACCCCTATTATCCCAGAGTCTGAAGGAGGGAAAGGGGGCCCTGAGTGTCACAGTGCCTACAGCCCCCTATGCCAGAATCTAGTCTCCACAGTCACAGATACAATGGCCCAGCCCTGCCCCTGTGCTAAGGGACCCCAGCTAGATACTGGCAGGGCTGCAAAGAGCCTCTGGGATCCAGTTCTAGAAGCTTCTTATTCCATGCACTACTGAAATAATTGCTCTCACTGTGTCCAGTATCTGAGGTCAATTTGCTGTTGCCTGACTGCTTGTATTGATGGGGAAGGCAATATAATCTTCCCACTACAGATAGGGAAATTGAGGCCCAGGACTGGGATGTACTCTCCCAAGGTCACCTGGAAGTTATGGTGGATCCAGAATGGATACATTCTGGAACCAGGCAGCTAGGGCTGGTAGCAGCTTCCATCTACTTCCTCAGTGCTTAGTGTGTGCTGATCAGTCACTACCCTCATGTGTAATTTCTCAACCTCTTCTTATTCCATGGAGGTTTGTGTGGTTAGCTCAAGATAACCTAAGAATGGGCCCAGAAGGGTTAAGTAATTCATCCAAGGTCATACAACTCAAGAGAAGCAGAGCCTAGGACTAGAACCCACAGCTCAGCTGTCTGCTGATTCTACTGGCTTTTAGCTATGACCCTAGGCTTCTTGTCTCCCCACCAACCTGGATGCTACTATCCTAGGGAATTGATGTGGGGAGCTCTGCAGCCTTGTGGTAGTAGAGAAGCAGCTCTGGCAGTATGTCCTTGAGGGGCAGTTGTTGATGACACAGAGTTACATTCAAAGAGACCTTATTTCCCTCTTTTGCCCCATTTGCTTATACTCTTGCTGTGATTGCTCTACTTCTTTATCTCTTCAAGCCCTCCTAATCCTTTAAGTGCCAATGCCTGTCACCTCTCTGGGGAGCCCACTCTGTCTGACTCTCCTCTAGCCCCCTGGGGACACTTCTTCATATACCCCCAGCACATGATTGGCTTGTATGGTGTGTAAGGATCCAACATCAAACATCTCTCTTCCCATAGCTCTACTCAAATGCTGGCCCATGATGAAGGATAACCTCAGGGCACACAGTTTCCAAGTTCAGGTTCTGCCTGTCAACATACTCAGAATTCACCCTGCTACCCCAAGTGCTGGCTCTTAGCCAGCAGGGGTGGGCAAGGGTGGGTCCTGAAGCGAGAAGATGGATAGCCCTTGGCAGTGCCCCAGCACAGCCCCAATTGGCAATTGATGGGGAGTGTCTGTTGGAGAGAGCCAGCAAGTACTCCCACCTTCCCATCTAGCCTACTCTCTCTTCCCCACCATTGGCTATCTCCATTACACCCTCTGGCCACCCTCTCTTTCCTTGTCAGTTCCTGGCAGTCTAGTTAAGAAAGGAATACATATACAAATGGGTCACCTCCTCTTGGTTAGGTGCCAGGCAGAGAAGTAACTGGTTCCTGGAACCTGAACCCTTGTCACCTCTGTGAGGATCTTATCCCTCTCTCATTTACCCATGAAGAAACTTAGTTAAGTGGGTTTTCCCAAAGCCACACAGCAAACTTGGGGCAGGGCTAGGACACAGAGTGTTAGGTTAGAAAGGCACCTAGCTCAATGAATACTATTTGTGGCCTACCTCCAAGGACAGAGCTTAGAATTTCCTGAGAGATCAGGGTTAGCTACACTCCTGCATGGAAGTTGAGGGGGTGACCCAAGACTTCAAGACTTCCAAAGTTTGGGTCTTATTGCCAGGTGGAAGGAGAATGGATGAAGGTAGTAGGTACCAAGAGTCTGACTACTTATCCTGCTCCTGCTCCTAACAGATTAGGTCTTGTTCTTCTATATAAGTCACTCCCCCCAACTCAAGCCTCCACATCCCCATCAGTAAAATGGAATAAGTATCTGCTCTCAAATTCCAGGATCCTGTGAGCTAGGAAGGGCTCTGTGAATTAAAAAAAAAAAAAAAAAAGTAGTGAGGGCTACCAGTTACCAATTATTTGTCCAGCAACCACAAGAGCTCTTTGAGATAAGAATTTGTATTACCCCTTATTTTCAAAAAATACTTTTCTTTTTTTTTTTAGTCCGGTTGTGGGGCCTGAACTCTGGGCCTGGGCGCTGTCCCTCAGCTCTTCAGCTCAAGGCTAGCGCTCTACCACTTGAGCCACACCGCCACTTCCGGCTTTTTTCTTTTTGCTTATGTGGTGCTGAGGAATCGAACCCAGGGCCTCAGGCATGCAAGGCAAGCGCTCTACCACTGAGCCACCTTCCCAGCCCCCCCAAAATACTTTTTAATGGTCATTTTCTCTCCTATTTTATTAATTTCATGTGGTATCAAGGAATTGCACCCAAGGTCTCATGCATGCTAGGCAAGCACTCTACCACTAAGCCACATTCCCTGTCCTACCTCCCCCCTTCCCCCCCCCCCCCATTTTTTTTTTTTTTCTTGGTCAGTCATAGGGCTTGAACACTGGGCCTGGGTGCTGTCCCTCAGCTCTTCAGCTCAAGGCGAGTGTTCTACCACTTGAGCCACAGTGCTACTTCCAGTTTTCTGGTGGTTGATTGGTGATGAGAGTTTCACAGACTTTCCTACCCGGGCTGGCTTTGAACCATGATCCTCAGATCTCAGCCTCCTGAGTAGCTAGGATTACAGGTGTGAGCCACCAGTGCCCAGCTCCTACCCACTATTTTATAGATAAGAAAACCGAGGCCCAGGGAAGTACAGTCCTCAAGTTTATCATTTTGGATATTCAATAATGGATTGTCTAGCCCTAGAGTGGCACTGTGGGAAAGATAAGATGAGTTATCTACTCTTTACCTTTTGGGCCTGAGGAAAATTATTACTGGGGTTAGGCAGGGAAAGATAACAAGGAGCCTTAAGATTTCTTTAGGATTTTTTTTTTAAGCTCTCTGGAGAGCCTGGCCTATCAGCCACTCACTGATTATCCATCCACTGATAGCTTACTGTCGCCCACTGGTGATGTTTTCTTTCCAGCCATGGCCAAGCACTGGTGTTCTGTGGGTTCAGTGTTTGATGGGCAGTTTGGGGAGCTCATGCAGAGCCAGCTCACTTGGATTTTGACTTTATGGGTGGAACATTTGGCTTCATGTGATTTGGCCTGTGATCTGGCTCAGGCTGGGCCCCAGTTGTTCATTTTCCATGGAAACGCCTGCTCTGCTCTACTGATTTGCCCTTCTCACTGCCCAGTCAGTAGCAGAGGGCAAGGTATCTGGCATGACTACTACCCCCTGGGCTCCTAGGGTAGTCAGTCCTCTAGCAGCTGCTCAGCCTCGGGACCAGGGAAGAGTACTCACATGTCAAGAGTATGCCTTGTAGGCCAGGTACCTTCCTCCTAAGGAGCCTCTTCCACCTTGAGTGTCTGGCTGCCCTTTTTGCTGAGAATCAATATTTTATAGTCTATATTTTATATTTTACATTCAAGGAAATTGAGTCTGAGAGGCAGAGTGGCAAGAAAGGTTTTGAACTGGGTCTGTTTGGTCCATAGCCTCAGATCAACATTTCTACTGCATTGGTGGCTGATTTGTGTTTTGTTTGAGCTGTATGTGTATTTGTGTGTGTGTGCGTGCACGCGCATGCATATAATAGAGGTCCAAACACATTCATGGACCACATATCATTACCATTTACCCTTGTTCACAGATGTCATATTCTAGAATCTCAAGCCCAGAAAGGGCCTAGTCCCCAGAGGAAGGGATGCACTTCTCCCAACATGGCTGCTGTGTCTCCTCATTTTCATTCTGTCCCCTAACCTGACTCCTTCCCAAGGCTGGTGGTCAGCCCCTCTGGCTCTTAGTATGTAAGTGAAGAGGAGGAGATTATTATGGGCTGCAGTTGGGCCAGTCCTTTTCACCCCTCTGTCCCTTCCTCCTTTGAGGCTGTGACAAGGGCCCAGGGTAGAGGGAGCTCCCTGCTAACTGCCACATTCTCTACTTTCCAATTTAAAATCTAATATGGTCTTGCTACTGCAGAGCTGGGGGCTGGAGAGAGGTGATTAATGAGGCCTCTGCTACAGCGTCACCTGCTGTGCTCGACACCTTCCCCTGCAGCCCGGTGTTCCCCCCTCCTGTTTGCCTGCTAGCCTTAGGAATCTGGAGGCCCTAATTCTGCCTGCCCACTGTTTCTGGGGTTGGGCAGGTGGCACAGGAACTGGGAGCCTGAGATGCAGTAGAGGTTGGCCCCAACTCATGGAATGAGCTGGAAGGGGTCGTAAGAGCAGGCAGGCTCCCTTGGCATCACCTCCCTACCAGCCTGTTCTACAGTATCCCACCCTGTTTTATGCCACCTCCCACTACTGTGGCCAGAGCAGGGGTCTCGGGAAGCATGGAAATGGGTTCTGAGCTTCCTAATCTCTTTAGGTTCCTGTCAATCGGTTCCATTTTCTACCTCAGATCCCTTTTCCTACCTGTTATGGTATTCAGAAAACAGAGGAGCCACCTGCTGTTTCTAAGGTGCCAGTGTGGTGAGAGTGTGCATAGGCACCGGGCCCTGGTTGGGTGCTCAGGTTACAACCATCCCCCAGCACCAGCTAGCATCCAACATCACTTTCAGCAAGCAAAGACCGTATTTCTCTGAATGGCAAACCTTGGAAATGTCAGCAGGGATGAGGAAGGCTGCAGAAGCAGCAACTCACTCTCCCTGGAGCCAGTAGCATGGCCAGCTCAGCCTTGTCAGAGGTGAAGTTGGGTGACACGGTTAATTTAGTGATAAATAATTCATCCCCTCTATTTTCTGCCTGTTGCCCAGCTCTAGACCCCTCCTAGTCACCGACCCAGCAAGACAGGACAATAGATGCTGTGAATAGAGAGCAGACCCTTTCTAGGTCACAGATCAGCATCTCCGGACCTCTGCCTTCTCTCCACCCTGCCCTGAAGTCCAAAAGCCACCTTTATTAAGGCCATTCCCAGAATGTGTGTCTACCTCTGAGTTGAATCAACAACTTGGTAGTTCCGAGATGCCATGGGCATCAGACAAAGGGACCAGGCTATCCTGATCCTTCATGCCTGGTGGGATCTGGCTACTCCTTACTTGGGAGCATTTATAAGCTATGGAATCTGAAGAACTCTGATAAAGGTGAGGCCTTACCAGAGCCCTGGCTCTAGAGTAGAGGTAGCTCTGCCACTGACAGTCTATGTGGTCTTGGGTGGCTTGTCTCACTGGCTCTGGGCCTGTCTGTTTTATTTATTTATGTATTTATTCCATTATGGGGCTTGAACTCTGGGCCTGGGCACTGTCTCTGAGCTCTTCAGCTCAAGGCTAGCACACTACCACTTGAGCCACAGTGCTACTTCCTGTTTTCTGTTGGTTAATTAGAGATAATAGTCTCATGGACTACTTTCCTGCCTTGGCTGGCTTTGAACTGCAATCCTCAGATCTTAGCCTCCTGAGTAGCTAGGATTACAGGCATGAGCCACTGGTGCCTAGCTCACCTGTCTGGTTTTTATCCATAGTATTTAGTTAGTTCTGATGTGTGTGTGTGTGTGTGTGTGTGTGTGTGTGCGCGCGCGCGTATTTGTGCTGGTCCTGGGGCTTGAACTCAGGGCTTGGGGTACTGTCTCTAAGATCCTTTGCTTAGACTTTGCTTTTCCACTTGAGCCACAGCTCTATTTCCAGCTTTTTTGGTAGTTAATTGGAGATAAGAGTTTCATGGACTTTCTTGCCTGGGCTAGCCTCATACTGCAATTCCCAGATCTCAGCCTTCCTAGAAGCTGGGATTGCAGGTGTGAGTCACCAGTGTCTGGCTTAGTTCCTGACTTTTAAGAGAGTCTTTGGATGGGCGAGACAGTTACAACCTCTCTTTTAGTGATGCCCATACCTAAGGATGGATGGAACTTCCTAGTGTGCCGGGATGGGAGTGGAGGGGGCCTCATCATAGTAAAAGAACACTTTCCTGCTGTGTGCTCTGAAGCTCATCTCTTCATTTTCATCTGCTGATCAGAGTTGCTGATCACTGGAAGTCTAGGCTGTGTGTGCATATCTTAGGGAATGTATACATATGCATATGTATGTGTACATGTATGTGTGTATGTGTAAGTATGCATGTATGTGTATGCAAATGTGAGTGTATATGTATGTGTGTATGCATATGTGTATACAAGAATATGTGGGTAGGGCTAGGAATGTGGCTTAGTGTGGAGTGTTTGCCTAGCATGCATGAAGCCCTGGGTTCAATTTCTCAGCACTTCACGAACATAAAAAACTGAAAGTGGGGCTGTGGCTCAAGTGGAAGAACACTATCCTTGACCAGAAAATCTCAGGGACAGCACCCAGGCCCTGAGTTCAAGTCCCATGACCAACCAAAAAAAATATGTATGTAGGGGCTGGGAAGGTGGCTCAGTTATAGAGCGCTTGCCTTGCATGCCTGAGGCCCTGGGTTTGATTCCTCAGCACCACATAAGCAAAAAGAAAAAAGCCTGAAGTGGCGCTGTGGTTCAAGTAGTAGAGTGCTAGCTTTGAACTGAAGAGCTGAGGGACAGCGCCCAGGCCCAGAGTTCAGGCCCCACGACCGGATCCAAAAAAAAAAAAAAAAATGTATGTAGATGTATAACATTAGTGTGTATGTGTTGTTTATGTGGTACTGAGGAATTGAACTCAGGGTTTCAGGCAGGCTAGGCAAGCACTCTACCACTGAGCCACATTCCCAGCCATTCTGGCTTTTTTTGTACCTACTGGAGATAAGAGTTTCACAGACTTTGCTGCCTGGGCTGGCTTCAAATCTTGATCCTCAGATCTCAGCCTCCTGAGTAGCTAGGATTACAGGTGTGAGCCACTGGTGCCCAGCTGGCAAATGACATTTTTTTTTTGGGGTCCGGTCGTGGGGCCTGAACTCTGGGCCTGGGCGCTGTCCCTCAGCTCTTCAGCTCAAGGCTAGCACTCTACCACTTGAGCCACAGCGCCACTTCCGGCTTTTTTCTTATGTGGTGCTGAGGAATCGAACCCAGGGCCTTGAGCATGCAAGGCAAGTGCTCTACCACTGAGCCACCTTCCCAGCTCCCAAGGCAAATGACATTTTTTGGTCCACATGTGTGCCTGCTATGCAGGGGTACAGTCAGGGATGTGGTGGAGACCCAGAGAGCCAGGTATTTCTGAGTACCTGCTGTGCAGGTTCTGGTTGCCATTTACCTATGCCATCCGATGACTTCTCCCCATCCCACATTAAGGAAGTCCTGTCAGAGAGTTGAACTTAACCTGTATGAGGTGATCTAGTTGGGCCTGGGAGGTAGACCCTGGGCATCCTGACCCTGCTGAGCTTAAGAGACAGACAATAGGGCAGAGGTAGGGGGAGGACCCTGAACAGGAGTCATCTGAGAGCAAAGCAACCTTAGCCAATATGGGAACACCCATATTGGAGATTAGACTGCCTTTCTCTTTAGTACCTTGGTTCAGATACCTCTAAATTATTTGAACCAGTTTCCAAGGGAGCTAGAGTAGTGATAGGGGTGAGCCCAAGGGGCTAGAGGGTAATGGACTTTAATGATGGCCTTGGGCAAAAGTGAGCTATAGGAATTGCTTATGACCCATCTGCCAAGTGAAAGAGCAACGATGAAGGCCCCTAGATGTGTGACTTCATCTGATGTCCTCCTCTGTTTCCTCACCTTTTGAGCCTGTCTTTGCCTTTCTTGGCTTTTATGGAAGGCACTCCTGCCTGACCTCCTAATGGCCTAAGGAGAAGGCACTGGAGAGTCCCCTGACCTCTGTCCTTGGGTGCAGAGAGGGAAGTCTGGGATCTTCTTTCAGCCCCAGAAAGGTACAATTGAGCTTAACCTTCTCTGGGGTGTGGGCCTGCATCTGTGAACTTGCCTAAACTCTCTTTGTCTTCATGGCCTTGTGAGACTGAGTGAGGGGGCTTCAGCACCCCAGCTTGACTCCTCAGGGCTGGCCTGTGCTTCTACTTCCCCAGCAAGCCTGAGTGAGGTAGGGAATGGGTACAGAGCAGCTAAAAATAGCAACAGCAGCTCCAGTTATGAGTCTCCTTGAGGGGTCAGTGGAGCCTGAGATTAGGAATACAGAGAATAGAGTGAGTTGCAGGGAGGAGAGAAGGCCAGAGCTAGGGTTTGCTGTGCTTACACTCAAGCCATAGTCCCAGGGTGCAGAGACAGAGGGCACAGACACCCAAGGTGAGACAGATAAGCCAGGAAGAGATATAGACAGTCATGGCTACCTGCATGGGTTCTTTTCAGATCCCAAGGAATATCAGATGGCCCCAGATGCTTAGTCCTCAAGCTCTCAGGCCTATTCCCTCCTCCGACCTCTAGGGACCTTGTGAGCTGTGTATGTGGACACCTGTAGCTGAAAAAGCTAAATTCTTTTCTTCTGTCCCCTTTAGTTTCTGCTTTTTAAAGCCCAGAGCAGGGAAGGACCAGCGGCCACCTGAGGCAATATGAGGGGTGCAGGTACAGCAGGACACGGAATTATGGCACTAACCATTGCCAGGGGTGCTGAGGAATCCCATCCCAAGCTGAGCAACAAGTCTTTTCTTGGCCTGGACTGAAGGTAAAGAGGAATGGAGAAAGGTGACTAGATCTAGTAGGGCTGGTAGGGCTCTGCCAGGAGATGGGTAAGGGAAAGAGGAAGAGAAGAGCTGGGTAAATAAATGTGCCAATGACTTCTTTTGAACATGCCTTGCTTGATTCTTCCTTCATACCTGTGTCTGGAGATGTTAGGGGCTCTTTGATCATCAAAACATGGCTCTGTTTCCTCCAGTTTCTATTACCAGACACAAAAGAGGACTTCATGGCAGGAGACCGCCAGCTGCTGGACCAGATGTTTCAAATCACTACCACACCTTCTTGCTGGATGTAAATGATGTCTAAGACAACGTCCGTCAGAGCGGTGTGCCAGATGAAGACCCTTAGAAGCACCCTAACTTCAACTTTTCTTCCTCCCTATAGTTATGGTCTTACCTTCCTGTTCAGATACGGTAGGGCTGATGCTTATCTCTGATCCCTGTCAACAGTTCATCCCTGGAAAACTGAGGCATATGGTCCAGCCTTTCCAACTGACTACCTGACAAATGGGCCTCCTAGTGCCTGATAGCTCCTCTGGAGGCCTCTTTTCTCCTCAAGTTGTTCTGGTCTTGTCCAAGTTACTAGCCCCTCTAATTTCCTAGGATCCTGATGCTGTTCATAAAAGAGGTG